>NC_135309.1:13193787-13842909 GCF_048772815.1 Callospermophilus lateralis | reverse complement strand
GCCCCAGCTGTGCACACAGGCACCCATGACTAGGGATGTGCCACTTCCACCTCCTGATCACATTCTCAGCTCTCGGAGTCCCAGGCAATTTTACAGCCACACAGCCGCCACTCAAATGGAGCAGATGGAGTCTGTCTGTCTTTCTTTTTTAATGTCTACTTTATAATTCAATGCTTTTTCTTTGAATTCCACATGGAGAGCGGAGTGTCGTGGTCTTTGGAGGTTGGGGGCTGGGGTCCAGGTCTTGGAGCCCTGGGGCCACGTCCTGCCACGAGGAAGCGCTCAGCGAGTGGGAAGCCTTACTGTGACCACGGCCATCCCAGTGCTGCTGTCTCCACTGTCTGCTCAAAGTGCTGGTGCCGGGCTGGCGGGCGCAGGGGTAGGTGTGGGTGGCCACAGGAGCCCTGGGATGCCCCTCTTCCACGCCAGGTTCCTGGCTGCCTTCTGGGCTCCCCACTCCTGAAGCCTACAGCAGTTGCCATGGTGATGAAGAAAGCTGAGACTCCTGGGCCATGGTGCTGCAGCAGTGTCAGCTGTTGGCATCTTTCTCTCCATCTTGCAAACAGGAGACTCCTCCCACAGCAGAGGGTGTTGTGTGTGCCACCAAATGGACAGACTCCAGAGGGCTGTGTCCCCAGGTGTGGTTTTCTGGACCCATTTGGGATGAGCCCCAGATCATTCTCTTTGGGAAAAGAAAGGGAGGGGATTGCAAAGCGGGCCTTGACCCCCGGTGGCAGCTCAGTGGCATTGCTTTAAGGACATGTGGATTTTAGTTTCTCTGATTGATCCCCTTGCCCTGGAGGCTGCAGATGTAGGTGAAGGTGGCCGCAGGGCAGCGCAGGCCAACACAATGGACTTGGGCTTGATGGTCTGGCAAAGCTGGGCTCAAACCCCAAAGACAGGGATCCCTGTGTCTCTGCCACACCTCTGCAGGGACACTGCTGGACTCTGCCCCTGCACCACCTCTGACTGGCCAGGTGCCCTCAGTAACTCTGAGAATCCATTTTCTCCTGGGTCAGGGAGGCAAATAATATCCCATAATTTGGGGTCAGGATGAAATGAAGTAATAATGAACAAGCACGTAAACCACACACACCGGTGGCTCCCACGACTATAGGGTTATGGTTCACATCCGGCCACCGGGGCAGAGGGGTCCCTTCCCCTCCCTGAGATGACCACCTGCACCATCCACCTGATGCAGATGAGTGGAACAGAAGCCCAGTTTTGCCGCAGCCTTTCGAGCTCTGTCCAGTAGTTTCCCGTTGCCCTGGACATCAGGTCCACGTGTCTCCGGGTCCCGGCCTGCAGGATCTGCCCTTGACCTCCACCCCAGCCTCCTCTTGATCAGGGACTCCAGTGACACTGAGGGGCCTCCTTCCATTCCTCTAGTGTGAGACCCTGTCCTGGTGCAAGCTCTTCTCACTGGCCACGTCCTCAGTGTAAATGACCTTCCCGCCTCTCTGCCCCTTCCCTCACTCCAACCCAACCAACCCAGAGCTGGCTCCTCCCTCCTGCCCCAGAGAACCTGCTGGATGATGACAATGGTTTTGGTGCTGAGGCATGGACCCAGGAGTGCTCTACCACTGACCTGTATCCTCGGCCCTTTTTATTTTATTTTGAGGCAGGGTCTTGCTCCATTGCCATCCTCCTGCCTCAGCCTCCTGAGCAGCGGGAGACTGCAGGCCTGCCCCACTGGGCCCAGCTGCCTGGGTCACTTTCTAAAGACCCCATCTTGTCCATTTCTGGTGCTGTCTCAGAACCCTCTGGACTGGGTGGATGATAACAGAAACCCAGAAGTCCACAAGCTGGGCCCCAGTCTCTGTTCAGGGCCTGGAGCTGGCAAGAGGGTCCAACTCCTCCAGACGTGGCGCCCACTGCCAGGCACAGTACTGACCCAGGCCTGAGAGCCACGTACCCACAACCCAGTCACCTCCTGCGGGTCCCACCTCTCAGCACCATTTCAGGGGTGGCAAAGTTCAAGGAGAGTTTGGGAGGGGCCGTCAGGACCACAGCAACCCCTCCCCTTCGTCACCACTCCACTGTCATCAGAAGCCCCCTCTGACGCACACTTACCACAGTGGGTAGCTGTCACTCACAGCATCCCTTTGCCTTCTTGGGGACGGGGGACAAGCACTGCTTTTCCCAGTGAGCGTGTCCTGGGGCCCATCATGCGACTTGTTGCTGGTGAGTGAGGGATTCACAGGGTCAGGAGGTTCATTCTCTTTCCTAGACCTGCTCTTAAAGTCAGCAGGGACAGGATTTCTGTGTCCCAAGAGGATGTTCACAGCCCCTGGGCTCCAAGGCTCAGCCTTTTCACAGGGAAAATGGAGGCCGGAGTGTCTGATGAAGAAAGCGAGGCAGCCCCTGGGGCCAAGGTGCAGAAATCTCCCCAGGGACAGAGTCACAGTGAGGCTGAGGCCTGGCACCCCACACTGGGCCCAGAGGGAGGTGAGCCCCGTGCTACGCCTTCTCAGGAGCGAGCAGGTCCTGAGAGGTATTCTTGGCCCTTGGGAGTCACCGCAAGTGAGGTCCTGGGAGCAGTGCCCTCCGCGGGCGGGGTGCCCGGCCTCCTGAGCTGGAAGGCTCCTGGCCGCAGCTTTAGGCAGGGATGGGAGGCACAAAGGAAGAGCTGGCCTCTCCCCAGGCCTGAGCAGACCAGCCTGACAACCCCCGAGAGGGGACGGGCCAGTTCCCCACTCACTCAGTCATTCGTCCATCCATTCCTTCAACAAGGATACTGGGCCAGGCCCCAAAGGCACCGTGGAGGAGGACAGGCAAAGGCCCTCTTGGCATGGCTTTCTTGGGACAAAGGCCTACGTTTGAGCCCTTGGCGTGCCCGTGCGTGTGCATGTGGGCATGTGTTTCTTTCTGTGACTGATCTGGTGAGTCTTAGAGAACTCTGACTGTCCTCACCAGGACGGGGACCTGGGGGGCATCTAGGGAGATAAAGTCTTGCAAAAGCAAGGTGTGACAGTCATCCTTTAGCCCCGAAGGACACCAAAATGCTAGGAGGCTCAAGCCCCTTATCTAACAGCAGAGTGTTTGCCTGCCACCTGTGTACACCCTCCTGTATATTTTAAACCACCTTTAGGTGACTTGTGACACCCAGGACAATGCAAACGCCAGGGAAACAGGTGCCATCCTGTTCTGCTTAGGGATGGGATGTCTGCACATGTTCAGTACAGATGAAGAATTTTTTTCTGAGTATTTCTGATCCAAGGTTGGCTGAGTCTGTGGTTGGGTTAAATCTGCAAAGGTGAAGTGCTGGGACCCCAAGGGCTCACTGTACATAAGTGCTAGTCTGAATGCTGAACATGACAGCTGCTAGCCATAGTTGTCAATCTGCAAAGGAGAATTAACCAGGGAGTTTTCTTATTCACTTACTCATTCATCTAACAAGACTTTGCGCTGTCCCAGTGTCTGGGGACATTGTGGAGGCAAAAGTAGCAAAGTCCCTATCCTCTTGGCATTTGCATTCTAGAAAGAAAACCCAGTCAATTAACACGTAAACACGTCCACAAACAAGAAAGTGTTAGTGCTTAGTGTTGTGAGGGGATTAAATTAGGATAGAGAGGTGGAGACCAGGAAGGAGTGGGGCTACTTGGCTGCAGAGATGGGATGGCAGGTAAAATCTAAATAACAAGAAAAAACAAGCAGTGCTGCAATCTGGGGGGAAGTGTTCTGCAGAGGAAGCAACCTGTGCAAATGTCCTGGGGTAACACCAAGCTGGATAAACACACCTGGAGGGCAGTGTGGCTGGACGCCTGGGCAAGGGGTGGGCAGGAGCTGAGCTGAGAGGCCAAGAGGACACCTCGTAGGGCCTCACCAGTTAGGTTGGAGACTCTGGTTTCTATTTTAGTTCTATTTTCATTTATTTTTAAAGGAAGCTCTGCACTGTTTCCCGTAATAGATGTGCTAATTCAATTCCACCAACTGGGGCAGGGGTTCCCTTTTCTCCACATCTTCCCAGCAAAAACCGGCTTCTTTTTTGCATAACCGCTGTCCTCACTGAAGTAAGGTGTTATCTAGGTGTGGTTTCGATTTGCATTTCCCTGATGATCAGGGATGTGGAGCATCTTCTAGGTACCTCCTTGAATATCTTCTGGGGAGAAATGTCTATTCGGGCCCTTTGCCCATTTTTAACTGGGTCGTCTGCTTTCTTGCTACTGAGATGCCAAGTTCTTTGAGTCCTCTAGACATCAACAGCTTCTCAGTATATTATGCGAATATTCCCTCCCATTCTGTGGCTGTCTCTTCCCTCCACGGAGCAGAGCGTTTCCTTCTCTGTGCAGAAGCTCTTCCGTTTGATGTCAGCCAACTTGTCTATTCTTTGTTTTTATTGATGGGGCCTTTGAGGTCTTGTTCAAACTATCCTTGCCCAGTCTGAAGCCAGGATGCATTTCTCCTGTGTTTTCTCCTAGAAGGTTCATAGTTTGGGCTTTTACATTTATTTTACATTTATTTTTACATTTTAAAAACTGTATCGTCAATTAGATTTAGGGAGAGCCACTGAAGAAGGGTGTCAGGGAGGCTTCTGAGCCGATTCCTGCTCATCCAGGCAATTGGGAGACCTGGTGTGGAGAAGCCAGGGTGGCAAAGCCCTTCAGGAGGGGACGGCTGCTGTCCTGTGGATGATGCAGGTCTAGTGGAGGGTCCGCGGGCAGTGGGAAAGGCAGTGCAGATTCACTGGTTCTTGGCAAAATCCCACAGCCCACCATTTTAGGGGGAAACACTGTTTACAGTGCATTGCTCACCCTTCCCCAGCAGAGGCAAGACCTTTGTGAAATCTGCCTGACACCAAGGGACCCCTCCCTGTCCTCCAAAGTCTCCATGAGATTCTTGGCTTGTCTGAAAGGGCAGAAAGTTCGGTTTTAACAAGAAGGCAGGTGACACTGCGATGCATTGAACTGATCCTAATTGCGATTGTTACTCTACCTTATTCTGATACTTGCCTGAGGCGGCTTATGCAAAATGATGTAGGAAACTTAATTAATTTTGACACGGAGTGTGGCTTAGTGCAGGGGGGTGGGGAGGGCAGGCTCGACCTTCCTGCTCCAGGCCTGGAGAACGGTCTCTCAGCCCCCAGAGGGGTGGGGGCCGCCATTTACTGGGGCCCAGCTCAGCTCAGCTCAGCGTAGGGCTGGGTTCCCTGGGGCTGGCCGTCCTCTCACTACCCAGGACTGAAAATGGAGGCGTTGATATTTGAGGTGGAACAACAGCCATGGGATCCGCTGACTGCTCTGAGAACAGACTCAGGCACCTCTAAACTTGGGTCCCAAGATCCCACCCTGAAACCCAGTCTCAGAAACAAGAAGCCCTGGCATTGTCCAGGAGGCTCTGAGCCCGCTGCCTGGCCTTCTGGAGGGTCGCAGCGCTCCTGTTTCCCTCACCGTGGACTGGCCTCCTTCCCTCCCCGGCCTCGCGGACTGGCCTCCCTCCCCGCAGTCCCAGGTTCGCTTTTTGAAAGGCGAAGCTGCCTGGGAGCTTTCAGCCCCCACCTCCCACGTGGAGTCGGGAACGTTCTCGGAAACACAGTGGAAGCCGCCACAAGCCGGTGGCAGTGCCAGCGGAGGGTGACAACGCACTTCAGGCGCAGACGAGGTGGAAGGCCCTTCCCACAGTCCTGGACGCTGTCCCTTCGGAGGACCATGTGGAGCGCTCGCCGGGAGGAGCTGCTTCTGTTTCTCCGGGCTCCTGCAGCGGACGGGGGGAGGAGGAGCAAAGCTTCTTTGACTTGGGCTGAAATTACGTTTCACCCTGGCCCCGGCGGCTGTGAGGTGCACTGCCCAAGGGCATCCCTGGCTCCACCTGCCCTGGCCCACCTGGCAGGGGGGCGGGGATGCGCACGGTGTGCGAGGATGGGGACTCTTTCTCTAAGTGCCATTTCCCAAAGTCCAGTCGGGAGTTGTGTTTTGAATTCAAGCTCACTTCTTGATAACAATAAAAATTGACACATTTCTATTTTTAAAAAGAGAGGGAGGGAGGGAGGGGGAGGAGGGAGCAGGCGTTCATCTGGGAGCTGTGACTGCCACCTGGTGGTTGACGGTAGCTGAGCAGCGGCAAAGGCGCCTGGCTGTCACAGTTAGACTCATTCATGTCTTCAGGCTCCCCTCCATCATTTCTGTCTGGGAGCTGCTCAGTTGAGGAGGAGAGAGACAGGTACTATGCAGTGTGACAGATGTGGCGACAGGGACGTCTGGAGCAGGGGTTAAGGTTTGCCTGCTGGAGCCATGCTGCCTGGTTCTGAAACCCTCTGTGATTCTGGGATTTTTTTCCCCCTCTGCAACTTGATCTATGCCTTTTATTCCTTATCTGTAAAATGGGGCTAATGATCCTTATGATAGAATCATAGTAAAGTAATCCCCTCCTTATTCAAGGTTTCAGTTAGCCTTGGTCAACCTTGGTTTGCAAATATTAAATGGGTAATCCATAAGTTTAAATCACATGTCCTTCTGTATAGCATGATGAAATCCCTGTCATCCCGCTCCGTCCTGCCATGACATAAATCATCCTTTTGTCAGCGTATCCATGCTGTATATGCTACCCACCTGTGAGCTACTTAGTTTGTCTTAGTTATCAGATTGACCGTGATGGTATCACAGTGCTTGTGTTCAAGTAACACTTATTGTACTTAATAACTGCCCCAAGGCACAAGAGTACTGATACTGGCAATTTGGATATGCCAAAGAGAAGCCATAAAGTGCTTTCTTCGAGTGAAAAGGTGCAAGTTTATCATAGGTATGTATGTATAGGAAACAATATAGAGAGGTGTCAGTATTATTCTAGGTTTTAGGCAACCACTGGGGGGTCTTGGAATGTGTCTCTCAGATAAGCAGGGGTGACCATACTTGTCTCATACGGTGTGTATATGAATTAAATGACACACTCCAGGTACACGCTTGTCACAGGTCTGGCTCAAGAAAGTGTTCAGTGAAAGTTGTATAAGGAAAAGGTGGGGCCGTGTGGACCTATAGTGTGTCGGGTGCTCTGCTCCACATTGAAAATACAATGGTGAACCAAGATGCTCCCGATCTCCTCGAGGTGGCTCTGGTGGGGAGAGGGTATGAATGAGTCAGCGTGTGAATGGAGAATGGACCGGCGCTGAGGCCAGCTGGGTCTAGCTGGGCAGGTAGACCTGTTAACGGGTGATCACGATTTGTGATAAGCTTGTTCTGGGTGCTCCTCAGAGCCATAGGGAGCCAGGCACCTGGTGAGAAAGGGCTCCTGAGCTGAGCTTTGAGGTGAGGGGAAGCCAGTGGATGCAGGGGAGGGTCCAGCAGGTGGAGCGAGGCTGGAGGTGGAGCAGCTCGGTGGGGCTGAGGCCAAGGGCACAGGTGGGTGAGGCTGAAGGGGGAGGGGCCGGACCCTCTGAGGACTGCGACGGGGCCCTTAGGGGGCAAGGCTCAGAAGGGAGAAGGCCCTTGAGCATCAGGGGCGGGTGGAGCAGCCCACTCCAGGCTGAAGGTTGGCCCTTGGCTTGGGTGGGATGGGTCAGCGGTGGATGAACCCGAAGGTCCCCTAGCACCAAAGGAAGGCCGAGGAAGCAGATAGGGCAGGCTGGTGGCATTTCTCAGAGACAGTTGACGTCAGGGTGTGTGTATTTGGAGTCCACCGAGAAGGATGGATGGGGTGGGAGAGGATTGCTCTTAAAGCCTGAACCATGCTTACAGAAGAAACGAGAAGTGTCTTCTCTACAGAGTGAGCCTGACACCCAGGAAACTCAGGCTCTTTCCTGAGTCTTTCCTAAGGAACTCGGTGTGATGGAGACCCAGCTGGGCCTGCCATGCTCACCTCACCCTCAGTCTTGGGCCTCAGGTCTGACACCTCCCTCTCCAGCAGCAGGGACAGAGCACGGAAGGCCACACTGTCTGCCTGACACCAAAGGCACTGGTCAGGTCCCCGTGGAGGGGTGAAGCTTCCTGAGGGAAGAGGCAAAGTCTGGGCAGTGTGCACAGGGGACAGAGCGTGGGACAGTGGAGGAGCCAGGAAGGGAGGGAGGCAGGGGAGGGCTGGTCCTGCAGATTCCACCTCTCCTTCCCTCTGTGCGGGCTCTGTGATTTCTGACATCTCATTTACACACAGATCCAGGTGGCATGCCTGCATGTCAGCACTGTGGTCAGCACCTGGGCAGGTGCTGTGGGAACAGGACAGTCAGGGACCTTGCCTTCATGCAGCCACAGGGGTGGAGGGAGGGTGACCCTTCATGAACAAGTAAACTACCACCAAGGAAGTCATTCAGACCACGGCAGAGACAGCGCCTGGGAAGGGATCAGGGTGGCTGCCCTCAGGGGACCCTGGGGCTGGGATCTGAGCAGGAGAAGGAGCTGGCTGTGTGGATTTTCCCTAAGAGGGGCTGGGCTCCTGTCCAGGGGCCATCCATGCCTACTGCTTGTGCAGTTCACAGAAGGCCCCAGGTAACAGGGACAGTGGGGTGGCTTGGTGACTGAGCACATAGGCAGGCAGAAATGTGTGCTTGAGGTGCAGCCTCAAGCCCCCTCCCCCCGCGTCTCCCCATCCCTGGTCTGGCTGTGGGAACTAGTGTGCCTCTGATTTGTTGTCCCTCCTACCTGGTGACAACACTGGATTCAAAAAGAAATAATTCTATGCAAAAGGAATGGCAAGCCACTGAGGTGGTGAGACGCAGAGGGGGCCACGAAGGCGCCACGATTGCAGGGAGAGGAAGGCTTGAGGTGACTGAGCAAGACCTACCCAGGCATCTCGGTTCTGGGAGCGGAAGCCACAGGCTAAGATGGCGAGCAGTGAGATGTGTGTTCAGAGCTTCTGCCCAGTTTCAAGTCAGGTTGGTCTTTGTGGAGTTTTTGTGTGTTGGCTTTGCTACTGAGTTGTCTGAGTTCCTTATACGTTTTGGATATTAACCCCTTATCAGACGTGTGGTTTGCAGACCTCTTCCCCCATCCTGTAAGTAGGGTGTCCCTTCTGATTGTCTCTTTTAGTCTGACATAATCTCTTGTCTATTTTTGCTTTTATTGCTGGCCTTTCTGAGGTCTTATCCAAAATACCTTTTCCAGATATTGTATATCAAAAATATGTACAATTATTATATGTCAATCAAAAATCAAATGAGCCAGGCTGTAGGGCACGCCTATAATCCCAATGGCTCAGGAGGCTGAGACCAGAGGATCATCAGTTCAAAGCCAACCTCAGCAACAGTGAGGAACTAAGCAACTCAGTGAGACCTTGTCTCTAAATAAAATATAAAACAGGGCTGGGGATGTGGCTCAGTGGTCGAGTGCCCCTGAGTTCAATCCCTGTTACCCTCCCCATACAAAAAAAGAAACTCAAAAAAAATTCAAGAAGAGTTCAGATGGTTTCATGGGGCTGGAGGGACAAAGCAAGTTCAAGGCTAGCCAAAGAGGGCCCTAGTAAACACTCTAGCACCTGAAGAGCTATGCTCTAAGTAAGGATAAAGACTAAACAAGATTCACACTCACTTCAGTAAAGACTGAACCCAGCAATAAATCACTTTGATTCCAGACAGGATTCAGGTAAACTCCCCTACCTTAACTGCCCGCCAGAAACACATACATTCTCTGTGGAGTAAGACATTATCATATGGAGCCTCAAATAATCTCTATCATTTTTATGACTTAATATGGTGTTTGATTAAAAAAAAATTCCCCAGGAATTTAAAATCCAATGACCAAAAACCAAGAAAATATTTTCCCATCATCATAATGGTATTGAAAATAACTCTGATGGACATGCAGTAGAAAACACTCTGAAGAAATTCTGGATAAAATTCACGAGAATGGAAATAGAAATTCTAGAAATGAAAAATACAGCTGGAATTAAGAATTTAATAAAGGAGCTCATGTGGATCTGGCTTCTGTTACTGTTAAAACACCTGAAATCATCAACTTAGAAAGACAAGAGGGTTGTTTTGGTCCATAGTTTTAGAGGTTTCCATCCAAGGTCAGGGACCTTGGACCTGTGGTGGGGAAGAGTGGAGTAGAGTCACTCACCCTAGGCTGGGATGTGGGCTGGGCCCACAGTTCTTCCAGAACACACCCCCAATAACAGAAACCCCCCCACTGACCACACCTCCCAGAGGTTCCACCACCTCCCAAGGACATCTTACTGGGGACCAAGACTTTAACACTAGGGCCTTTGGGGACGGTCCAGACCCAAACTCTAGCAGGGCTTAATAGCAGATTAGATAGTTTTGAAGAGACTAGTTAATAGGTGCACAACCAGTAGAAAATAACCAGACCCCAGCGGTGAGTGGAACAAGCACAGATGCCTCGCAGAGGGGCGTGAGAGATACACAAAGCAGAGTGACAAGACCGAATGTGTGTAGCAGGACCTTAGAAGAGGAGAGAGCAAAGCAGCAATGGGTAACCAAGCAACGGCCTAGAACTCGGCAGTTCCAACAAAGGGCATCCGGAAGCACCATGAAGCCCAAGCAGAGCAATGCCAAGAAAACCTCTTCCAGCCCATCACAGTGACACCTCCAAAAGCAGAGACACAAGGTCAATCTGCAAAAGAGGCAGAGGGAAAAAAAAGATGCCTGACCTGAAACAGGTAGTGACACTCTGACAGCTGAGTTCTCAACAGAAACAGATGGTCCCCGACTGAACATTCTTCCATGTAGAATTCTTCAACTTTATAATGGTGCAAAATCAACAGATGGCCGGCGGAAACCACTCTGAATTCTGGTCTTCTCTTGCCCCAGCCGTGTGTGTGGTGTGGACCATGCATGGTCAGGATGAACTGCCGTGCTCCAGGGCACAGCGTGTTGCTGGGCCGTGATGCCTGGTGGGCCAGATGAACAGGATTAAGTGCTTTTATGACTTAAGATATTTTCAACGGGGTGTAAGGGTAACCCCATCATGAGTCAAGGGACATCTTTACCAGAAACCAGAAAATCGTAGCTTCAAGGTGTTGAAAGAAAATAATGGCTACCTTGGATTCAATGTGCAGCAAAACATTCTTTAAAAATTCAGTTAAAAATATGTATGAGATAAAATCTAAGCTAACTCATCACCAGCAGGATCACACTAAAGTGAAAACTAAGGTGGTGTGCGAGTCAGCTTTGGTCACGATGACAAATATCTGGGGTGAACAACTTAAAATGAAGAGTTTATTTTGGCTCCTAGGTACAGAGGTTTCAGGCTGTGGTCCCTGACCATCGCTTTGGGACCTGTGTTGAGGCAGAACATCACGTGGGGAGTCTGATGAAGCAGAGCTGCTCACCTCAGGTGTCTAGGAAGCAGAGCAAGCAAGAGGAGATAGGGTCCATTATCCTCTTCTAGGGCACGCCCCTAGGACCTGACCGCCTTCCCTGAGGCCCCACCTCTTAAAGGGCCCACCCCCAACAGTGTCACTGGCTGGCAAGCAAGCCTTTAGTACAGAAGCCTTTGGAAGCATTAAGGTGGCTCTTCAGGCACAGGGAAAATGACCCCACTGGAAAGCATGGACTGGTGATAATGAATGAAAGGCAGTGGGAGGCGTGAGAGGTCAGTGAACCCTGATAGGTTCACTGCAGGGGTAATGATAGGTTCATTGCAGGTCAATGAACTTTCTGCCCCAGCCCCTCCTACCCCTGCAATGATCTAGCCCTGCTTGCCCAATGGCCACGCCCCCAGCATTGGCCCCGCCCACCGGCGCAGCGCTCTGCGCCCCAACACAGAGGAACCTGCTCTGCTTTCCACCCCCAGCGATCCCGCCCCAGCCCTACAGTGGACCCACCCATTCCCCCTCACAGAGGAACCCCCTCTGCTTTCCACCCCCAGCGGTCCCGCCCCAGCCCTGCAGTGAACCTGCCCACCTGCGCAGTGTTCCGTCCCCCCACAGAAGAATCCAGTCCGCTTTCCAGCCCAGCAGTGGCCCCGCCCACCTGCGCAGCGCCCCGCCCTCCCACAGAGGAACCCCGTCTGCTTTCCACCCCCAGTGGCCCCGCCCCAGCCCTGCAGTGGACCCGCCCACTCCCCCACAGAGGAACGCCCTCCCCTGCCTACCCCCACCCCCGGGCCGCGCGAAGAAGTAAGATGGCGCCAGCGGGCCGCGGGGAGCGGCGGGCCCCAGCGCGCTTCGTCTACGTGACCCGCTTCGGCTCGCACCAGTGTGGCTGCGTATTGCAGCTGGGTGGCCCTCGGGCATCCGGCCGCGGATGGTCAAGGCCCGAGACCCGCGGCGGCCCAAAGGAGCCGCGGGAGGCGGCGGCGGGGTCCCTGAGCCGCAGCGAGCTGCCCGCGAGTCCCGGGCGCAGGGTCCCCGCGGGCCGGGCCGGCAGCTCCCGGCTGCGGGCGTCGCGCGCGCCAGGCCGCCCCGGCTCTGCAGGTGGCGTGGCGCGCGCGGGCGGGCGGGCGGGCTCCTCGCGCCGCCACGTGCCGCGGCGGTCACTTCCTGTCAGCGCGGCGGTCACTTCCTGTCCCCGCTACTGCGAGCCATTTTGCCAGGCAGCCGCCCCTCAGCCTCCTGCCAGTTCCCCTGTCCCCCGTCCTGTCCCCCGTTCTGTGGGTCCTCCGCCTCCCCGGCGGTCCTGCGGGCCGACTGCTCGCTCTGTCCACTCCCTTCCCCGCCGCGGTTCTGTCAGCCAGCGCGCGGTCACCCCCCTCGGCCCTCCTGGCAGCCAGCCTTCCTGTGGCTTAGCTCTGCCGGTCATTCCCGGCAGCCAGCCTTCGGGTCCCCATCCCCGGGGTGACTCAGTGGCTTGGTCGGTCGGTCTGGAACCCGCATGGCCGCCGGCAGGGGTCTGGGCCCGCAGTGCCGCCCTGCGCCACAGGCGCGCCCCTGGCCCCTAGTTTTTGGAGATATGCTGTCCCCTCCTCTTGACGAGTTACCTCGTATTCAGTCTGTTTTAAAAAGCTACAATTTTGATTAACTGATAAGATATTTTGTTTTTAGTCTCTTCATCATTAGTTTCAGCACACCTGTATTTCTTTTCCTGTTGTTTCCTTAGGGTTTCTTTGTTCTTTTAATGGATTTTTTTTTAAGCAGGAGATTTCAGTGATAGTGAATTTTTAAAATCACTATTTAAATATTTCCCTTAGATCCTAATATATATTGTTTCCATTGTCACTTTTTAAAAGTATCCATTAAATACTTATACCTCACTCTCCGTGGGGAATAAAGATGAATTATTTATCCATCCAGTAGCATTTTTTTTTAGCATCTATCACACTGTGGTGGGCACTTGGCTAGTGACAAAGATGGGTCATATATTCTGCACTTGAAGGACTTACGTGAATTATGAGGATTTATGCTAGTAGCTGTGAGTGCTGGCAGAGGGACCTCAACCAGGCTTTGATAATCAAGTTCAAAGAAAGAAGAGGCATAGAGGCAGAAAATCAAGGCAACGGAATAGAAAAATTTCTAATGGGATAGTAGAAATCCTCAGGCTTTAAAGTCAGAAGACAACCTTGGCTTTGTCTTTTATTAGTAGGGTAATACTGGTTGTGTTTGTAACTACTCTGATCCACAATTTTTGTATCTGTAAAATGGAGTTAATATTTCCTACCTAAGTGAAATAGTGCATGAAAAATGCCTGGCACACAATAAATGCCCTGACTATGTGGACACATAGAGCAGAGAAAGCTAGAAGGCAACAGGTGACTGACTAGCCCAGTGTCTAGTATATGGTAGGTACATACCCATATTTATTGCATAAATGAAAAATAAGTTTTGGATCAGATTGTGGAATGTTTGTCATTTTTATCATAATTAAAGATTTTTGCATGATGGAGTAAAGTTATCAGGGACAGGTTTATTTCTGGAAGATAAATCTGTTAGTAAGATGTACTGGAGTTCAGAGATCCAGAAAAAGTGAGATCAGGCAATCTTCTAACATTTCTTTTTTCTTTTCTTTTTGGAACCAGGAACTGAACCTAGGTAACTTCTGAGCTGAATCTCAGCCCTTTTATAATTTATTTTTATTTTGAGGCAGGGTCTCATTAAATTGCTTAGGGCCTCACCAAGTTGCTTTAGCTACCTTTGAACTTGTGATCCTCCTGCGGTAGCCTCCCAAGTCACTGAGATTACAGGTGTGTGCCACGGCACCCGGCCTAACATTCCAGAGAAGACTAATAAATCAGGCTGGCTTCTTGTCTACACAGAGTTTGAGAGATATATCCATAAATTATAAATAATAGAGGATTGAATTCTATTGTGGAAGTGCTCTACTATTTTGGAAGTGCTGAATAACTTGGGGGTGAGAGAATCAAGGACAGCTTCATGGTGGTGGAAGCTCCTTATAATATCCATGTGGGGCTGAGATAGGGGCAAAGGACACTTGGGAGGAAATGTGGACAAGTTATTGAATATGGATCAGCAATGGGCAGTAATTAGATAAAACTTTAAATACAGTTTGGGTGGAGTGTGTAGAAAGAGGAATAGAGAAAGGTTTGGTAGACAAGTTGGGACAAAAATCCATGGTGTACACTGGTGTTAGCCTCAGTGCGGTACAAAAATTAAGTGGAAGAAATATTTTTGCCTGTTTTGCACATTCTCTCTTTTGCTGTTTTTTTGAGACAGGGTCTCAACTAAGTTGTTTCTTGGGGCCTCACTTAACTGCTGAGGCTGGTCTTGAACTTGTAATCCTTGTGGCTCAATCTCCTGAGCTGATGGGATCATAGGCATGTACCAACATGCCAGGCTATATTTTTTTACTATACCTTAGATCTGCAAGTAATTACAGACAAACTTGATGGCTCCTATCCTAGCCTCAAGAAGTATAGGAATAGGCTGGATAACACTTAGACAGGAAATTTTGGGAATGATGCAAATATAATGTTCTAAATATTGAAGGCATTTAGAAGAAAGATTAAACATGGGAATGTAAAGAGCAGAGTTTCCCAAACTTAATTTTCTATGTCATATCTGTATTGTCATCATCTATACTATTACTTAATACGTTTATTTAAATAGATATATGATCCTTCTTAATTAAATTTGTTTTTAGAACACCTTATATCATTACCACACTGGAAAACCTATACTATTTGCCATAGAAATTTATTAAAAATAAATCTAATAAAGGCCAAAAAAAATCTAATAAAGGCCAAAAAAAAAAAAAAAAAAAAAGAATTCTAGCTAAGTAGGTTGTCTATGTTCATAAAGGGAAATTTGCAAGACCTAGAGAAGTCTAAATGGCATGCTTGTGCCAAACTCAGACCTTCTCCTTGATATAATTAAGAGATTAAAAAGGAATTGGGAAGGGGATATTTCTCACTGTATGAATTATTGTCCTTTAGTACTGTGTCTGTGCCAACGGTGAGGTACATGTCACCTATATCAGTGACATGTACCTCACCGTTGGAAAGTGTCATTTTAGAGCTTATTCTAGTTCATTCAACAAATGGAACAGAATTAGAAACTGAATCTCTAGGGAAGAATAAATAATCAAATAAATAATGTGATAAATCCTGTGTAACTGAGCATTAGTGGCTTTGTGAGATCAGAGACTGCGTCCTGCAAAGCTAACTATGAAATGTGTAGAAAAGATTCAGGTGGAGTGATGGTGGGTCTGGATGGAAATGGGGAAGGCTAGGGGACGCTGTAGATAAGGAGAGCAAATGCAAAGGCTTTTAGGGAACACACATTGTCTGTGATTTGTCTTTGGACACAAGTCCTTTGGTTTTCTTCTGTTAACTTTGGGAAGGCCACAATGCTGGTTCAGTGAGTGAAGTTAGTAAGCTTATTCATTCTGTAAAACCTCCCCCAACTTAGCCGATTTTTCAACTTTATGATACCTTGGTAGTTTATGATAACATGGTAGGACACTTGCAAGTGCTGCTGGACAGTAACAGGGAGCTATGGCTCTCAGTCAACCGTGGTAAACAGGTACTCTACTGTGTATTGTATTGCCAGTGGTTTTGCATCCCATCGTGATAATGAAACATCCATCTCTATGTGTACATGAGATATCCAACACTTTATTACAAAGTGGGCTTTGCTTCAGAAGATTTTGCCCAACTGTGAGCTAATGGAAGTGCAGAGCCTGTTTAAGGTGGGCCAGGCTAAGCTATGATATTATGTAGATTAGGTATAGTAAATTCATTAGTGACTTGTATATTTTCTAATTATGATGGGTTTAATCTGGATATAAGCCCCTCATAAGTCAAGGAGCCCTCTATAATATTACAGATGAAGAGATGAATAAGCCACACATGGCCACCACCCTCAGAGCCAGATCCTCCCAGAGGGAACAGATTGCAGAAACTTGATATAAAAGTGTGCTAAGCACAGTGCAGGAGGTCTGGGAGCCAGTGCTATATGTGGGGCTGTGTCTTTGAAGGAAGGCTGTGGAGAGGAGGTGACATGTGAGTTGAGTGTCGAAGGATGGGCAGAATTCACCTGGGGTATGTGTGTATGCACACATGCGTGTCTGGTAGGGAGGCATGTGCAGAAGCTGGGAGGGTTATGAGTGAGACACACTGGAGGAAGCACAGGGGATTGTGTGGTGGGAAACACAAGCTGTGTCTGGAGGGTCTGGGAGAGGAGGGAGGCTGTGGAACAGCAGCAAGGTGTGGTTTCTTGTATTTGTTCTGTTGGACCTTTGGGGACTCACAAATCAGAAAGGGGAGAAGATGGAATAAGTGAATGATTTCCTAGGTTGCCTACAGGGTTGTTCACTTTCAGGTTTCTTGGTTTTTTTCAGCATATTGTTAACTAAATGGTAAAGTAGTATTATTTAATGATCAGAAATATACCAAAAAGTGTAAAAATTCTCCAGAAGACCTCAAAAGAGACATTTCTGAGTTCTCTATGTTAAGGTTAGTGAATTCTTTAAAATATGTACTGACTTTAATATGTTTTTACTCTTTTAAAAAATTAGGTGTCATTCAGAAGGATGCAGCTAAAAAGTTTGATTTTCCTATACCAGTGAATGAAGCCTCCAAAATAATGAAAAAAAGGGAAAAGGTATATTATTGTAAAGGGGAGTGACAATAGTTTGAATTTTAGATTGAAGTTCAAAGTGTGTGAAGATAATCAAGTCAGTGAAAACAGTTCCAATAAAATAATTTAATTTTCTGAAATGAGAAAATAGAAGTAATTTGGCAGAAATGGAAATAAGCTTGAATATATTTATTAACCATGAAGAGTAGTCCTTAGAGTATTTGAAGGTATAAAATGCCTTTTGATCAAAATGTAACCCTGGGAGATCTTTTGAAGCATAATCTGTGTTTCATGGAATATAACAAGTTGATAGATAATTTGGTATAAAAATAAAATCGTGGATTTCATATAAAAGGAAAATTATCTATATCAGTGTCACATAGCTGTTTTCAAAGACAAGGAGTACATGTTAGGCCTCTAGTGGAAAGCTGACAGGGATGAATCTTTACTGCTGCTCTGTTCTCTACCTAGTTGTCCAAATGTCATGGTGCCTTTAGTGTTCTGACTAAGTCAAGATCAGTTGCCTTTGATTGCCATTTTAGTTTAATTTAAAGAAATTATTAGTTGATCATTATAAAGTTGTATTGTTTCCGATCTTTGAATTTGTTTGATACTTAATCCATATGTATATATAAAATAGTATGCAGAGTAACTAACCCTTGCACCATATGTACTTTGAGAGAACATCTAATCTTCCTACTGCACTAAGAAATATTTCTTCCAAGAACAATTTCCTTTGGGGTAAGGAGAAAAGAGCAACAGCCAATATTTGCTTTGACTGTTGTATGTCAGACATGGAAATAAGTGCTTTACATATATATTTTTCATCAATCATAATAATTAAGGATGTAAAGATATTTCTATGAGGTTTCAACACTTACCAATTCCAGATTATGAGTCTAGATCTCATAGTACTCGTTCTAGTATATTCATGATGTCTAGTAATTTTGTTTTGCTATGTCCTTGAAAAAATATGTAATTCTTAACTAGAATTAAATACATTAAAAATCACATCACTGCCCAATGGTTTAGACATAGAAATAGAAATTTACTATTTTTTTTAATTGAATGTTTTTGGAACCATTTAGGTTCCAACTTGATGGTCATTGCCTTTGAAAGGAAACTTCATACAGAACAGTTTAAATACTACAGAGGGTGGAATTCTAGGAAGTTGGAAAAGGAGAACAGATAATTCAGTGATCACAGGAAACAATCATATTTAAATTTAGGTGCTAATGTTGCTTTATAGTGATTATGTTGATTGACATGTAGTAGTGGGATCATTACCACTTGCATTCCTACATTCTGTTCAGCATTCCTTAATTGTGCTTATTTTTTAAGGTTTCAGTATGGAACAGTGTATACAAAGTCATTTCTAGAATGCTTGAAGAAAATGAAAAATATAGACTCAGGCTGAAATGCCAGAAGTTATCTAGTGAAAGTAAGTTAACACGATTTTTATTGTATTAAAGAAAACTGATTTCTATAAATGGTTTAGTTCACCTTGGAGCATGTTATACTAGTAGTTTTCCTAGTTGTCACATTTAATGTATAGAACTATAGAAGTGAGCTTACTATGTTATCAGCATTCATCATAATTGAAAGCACATGATGTCTTCCAGGAGTGAGTGTAGAGCAGACTGCAGGTATAGGTATAGGAGTGGGTGGATTGCAGAAAGTGTGTGTTGGCTGGAATTTATGGAGCAAAGGGAACACACTTGTCTGTTAAATGTGAATTTCAATACCAATCACAAAACTTTCCTTATTGATGAAGAAAAACATTTTAACTCTAGTATAAAATTATGCATTCTATTTATGTAGCTTCTTGTGGTCATTTCCTTTCCATGGATATTGCAGTACAATTTAAGGCACTTAAAATCTGCCTTGGAGTTATGACCTTGATGTCAGTATTTCATTCCTGGAAAACAGCTCATGAATTAAACCATGTTCTAAAGCCACATCAATAATGAGTTGATATTGTGGTCAGGGAAAAATGTGATGTAATATACTATGTTTATTATCATAATTGGAAGTTCTGGATTTTTAAAATGTCAAGTTGAATAAAATTAATATAATCAATGTCATATGAATTGATAAATCAAAATAGTTATTTTATTTGCTGCACATACATGCTATCATGATGAATGCTGCTATGGGTACTCAGAATACATAGTCAATACATAATCACTTGGTGACAATTTCTGTTTGACAGTCATTAAACTTGTATTTAATTTTGTGAAGAATATTTTAATAAGATAATAAAACAATACCATTTTGTAAGCAATATAAACACTGGAAACTTATTAATGTTCATATAATATTGCATCAATAATGGCATAAATTGTTTGCAATGGTGGCATATAAACCAATGTTCAGATTCATGATATTCTATTTCACGTATCTAGTTAAGGACAATTAAGAGGGAGAGGGATTAGGAGCAAGGAAAGTGGTCAGAGATTGTTTAAAAGAAAATGATGTTTGAATAGGCAGAATAGTGTGCAGGAACACTGGGCATTGTTCAGAATGATAATGCAGGTGTATGACCTTGAACTTGGCAGGTTCTTTTGTGCCTCAGCAAAAGGCCTTCTACTAAACATAAAGTAAGCTTGTAAAGATTATTTAACAACTTAATTTGTTTTGTTTTTCAGAAATAGTTTCTAATAAACAAAAAGGTATCCTTGTAATTTATTAGTTCACATTACAGTCTTAAACTAGATTACAAAATTTTTATAAAACCAATAATGTTTCAAAAATGTTATAACTTTATTCCTTAGTATGTATTTCTTAATGAGAAAATCAATGCTAAAGACAAACTTGAATTTTTGTGTTTTATATTGTTTCTAGACTCAGATTACACAAGATGAATCTTATGCTCATCTTTTGGTAAGAATCCATTTAGATAATAACTGTATAGATTTTTTCTTGCCTTTTAATATATTTCCACTGCTAGTTCTAGCTTACTTATTTCCTTAATCCAGTATTTCGCACTCCTTAAGTATTTGTTGATGTTTAAAACTTCATTTAGGTTCTTCTCATTAAACTATTGAAACCACTCCCCCAAATGGTCCATTTTTTTCTTCTGTGTCCTTTTATTCACATTTCCAGTTATTTCTCTTTTTCTTTGAAAGTGCTGTCACATTTAATGCTATCTTTCTATTTATAGCTCCTTCAACATTTTCTTTTCTCTTGTGTCCTGAAGACTGTCATGGTTCTCATTCTGCCTCTTTGACTGTATTTTCTGTGTATTTTTAATGTGCCCCTTTTGCTTTTCCAGGAATAACTGTCAGGCCGGTGCTCTCCTTACATTCATTTTCAGATAACATACTGATATTTATTTATAGCTCTCCGATTACTTCTTTTAGGTATATGACTTAAATCTCTATTCTATCTCTGACCTCTGATTTTCTTTAAGCTATTCCATAGTTACTTTTGATATCCCAGGTTTTAAACTGGCCATCTTGTTCTTTTTTATTTTTAACAATCATGTCCCTGGTTTCTTAATAATTTAGACTCATTAAGCTCCTAAGGAGAGATTACATACAATTTATGGGAATTGAAAAATAATAGAGGAGGTAAGACAGGCCTTTGAAAATAAAAATTAGATTTTTATAAGTGGGACTGTGAAGAGGAGCATATACCTTAGATAGGAACATAAGCAAATTGATGGAGTCCAACAGAATGTTGAGTGTATTAGGCAGCTTTTTGTTGCTGTGAAAAACACCCGAGAAAAACAACTTGAGAAAAGTTTTATTTTGGCCCATGGTTTCAGAGTTTTCTCTCTGTGGCTGACTGGCTTCTTTGCTTTGGTGAGACAGAATCCAATGGCAGAAAGGCATGGTGTGAGAACACTGCTCACCTCAGGGCAGCTGGGCACAGAGAGGGAGGGAGGAAAGGGCTGGGGAAGGCACACCCCCAATAACCTACTTCCTCCACTAGGTTGCCCTTAAAGTTTCCACCTCCCAATGGTGCCACCAGCCTCTAAGCCAGTGCTCCAGGCTACAGCCCTGGTGAGCCAGTTGCTTCTTAAGAGTCCCGCTTCTGAACACTGCTGCATTGGGCACCAAGCCTTCAACATGTAAGCCTTTGGGCGACATTCCAGGTCCAAACCACAGCATTTAAGGAATGTACAATTTTATTAAAGATTACTTAAGATAGTATGATTAAAGAAAGATGTAAAAAACCCTAAGATTGTATTTCAAAGAGTCTCACTTAGCTGCTAGGCAAGGATCTGTAGTCTGTTTAGCAGGTAATGAAGAAGCATGGACCACTTACTTTAAATGATTTCAAATGTTCAGGAAAGTTGCAAGAAGAAAGAACTCTATTATTTATCCAGATCCACCAATTTTAGCATCTTTCCACATTTGCTTTCCTATCCTTTCTCTGTGTATAAAACTATTACCCCTAATACTTTAATATGTATGCCCTAAAAAGTGTATCTTTTGTATAACCACACTATAATTATGGAATTCAGGAAATATGATATTAATATAAAACCATTATATAATTTATATTCTGATTTTTTTCCATTGCCTCAAATAAGTCTAATGGTAGTTTTTTCTATGTACCAAGTCCAGTCTAGGATCATGTATTGTATTTAGTTGTCAAATATCTTCTTAAATCTGTAACAATTCTTTAACCTTTCTTTTTACTTCATGATTGTGGGAGGCCAATCTAGCATGTGACCGTGTTTGACTCCCCTGCTGAATGGTATGGCATCCGGCCATCACGCTGCTGGATAGCCCCAGTCTTCTAGGGTGCGATCAACTGTGTCTTCGTGCAAGGGGCGTGTCTCTCCACATCCCCAGGGATCCAGTCATCTCACCTGTCCTTGTAACCCTGCCCCCCTTGACCCTCATTGGACCGGGATTTCCTAAAAGTTTAGATTCCCCTAATAAAAGCTCGCTCCAAAATGTGTTTGCTCTCTCGCCAGCCTCTCATGTAGTTCCTTGCTCTCCCATTTGGAGAGCTTGAGGCCAAGGGCAGAGGGGCCGTCCTGGAGCTTGGTTTAAAGGTAAATTGTGTGTCTGTGTTTTATTTCTAACACCTTGAGAATTTCCCCCAAGTGACCTTAAGTTAGCCATCTGTGCTGGACAGAGATGGCACATGATATTGACATTTTTTTTTTTTTTTAAGAGTAGACTAGTTAAGTTTCAGATTATTCCTCTGGACTTGCTGGTACTTTGTTATTATTTGATTTATATTATGCATTTTGACTTGAACTTTATATTAGTAAAGTTACTTCTCAAAGTATCATATCTGGAGTCATGTGACCTTCATTGATCCTTTATTGACTTGGATCTCTAGGTTAAGTTGCCCATTTATGGTTATAATTTTTCTTTTTGTAATTAATGAATATTCCATGGAAAGATAATAAGAGACTATGCAAATATCTTATTCTTCATCAATATGTAGAACATTTTAAAACAGTGAAGCTATCAGATCTGCATTTTAGAAAGAATCTGTCATTTGTGAAAAGGTTTTCTATGGAGACCAATCAAGAGGTGAAAAAGAAAACTTGTGACTGTCATGGCAATCCAAGTAAAAAGTGAAATGTTCTTGAAGGAAGGTGGAAGGGCAGGTAGAGCAGAGACATTATTAGATGTCGGGATCAGAAAGAAGTCACTGAGCTTTGAGAACGAGGAAATAAGAAAGAAGGAAGTGGGGAGAAAGAACTCTTTAGTCAATGTATTGGCTTTTATTTTTGAATGTTGAATGTTAGGTGAAATGAGGGGATCCAGGTAAAAATTGCATGCAAGCAATTGAAAGTGTTGAATTGGAGCCAGTGTGATCGATCTGTGCTGCATAAAGGTCATTTGTAGCTCTCACAGTAGGGGCAAAGGAAAGCCTCCTTGTGAGATGGAGAGAGGAGACTGCACACCAGGTGGGTTGAGGAGGAAGGGGAGTTTTTAGTTTCAAAGTTAGGGATTCTAGGGGCTTACTTGGCAGTAAAGAGAGAGCTGACTGAGGGTCAGTGAGAGAAGCACAATGGAGTCTGCAGAAGGTCAAGGGCTGTGCTCATTGAGAGTGAGGGGCATGAACAGTAGGAGGAAGGGAACATGTCAGCTAGGAACTCTAAGCCTTCCAGCACCCAGAAGCAAAGCACAAGTGATGGCAGGTCTGGGCAGTGGGCTTGCGGTGAGTGCCTGCAGTGGCCTGTGACGCATGTTTCTGGAACATAGTTCCTGTCCATGGAGCTGATGAAGTCACCAAGGGTATTAGCAGGAGTTGAGTGGAGAAGGAAAGTATGGGCTGTACTTGGAGTCCACCAGAGGCCATGGCTGACCAGAGCAAGCATGTCATTAACTCAGTAAGTGCAGGAGTGTCCTGCTGGTCTCTACAGTCTAGAATGTCAGAAATATCAATGAATACTGACTGACATGATGTTTTATTTTATTAATAAGATTAAATTTTGTTACCTTTCATTTAGGATTAACCTATCTTTGGATTTATTTCCCAGTGAAGATGATGAAGAGTTTAAAGATGGAATGTTAAATGGAATCATAATTATTTGTTAACTTTGGTGTGATTTTGGAATTGGCAATTTAATAGTTCAATGGAAAAACTAGCCTCTTTATAAATTAATAATTTTTTTTTGCAAGCTGATACAATTTTTAAACATTGTTATCATATGCATGCAAGTATTATTTTCAGAATTAATACTTTTAAATTAATCTTTACATAAAATTTAATTAGCGATACAACACAATTATGTTTATAATTGGTAACTTTTACCTTTCATTAGTAAGTCTGCAACTGCTACTTATGCATCTCTTCTTTTAAATGTAACTTTTAAATTAAACTTATATTAATTTAAATTATTTTTAGCTTCCTCCCTTTGTTTAAAATTGTGAAGAGCAATAATTATTTTGGGTGTTAAAACTAAATTAATTATTACTTAAGCTGTGCTTTCATCCTAAGGATAATTAGCCTGTGTATATGTTTATGATATGCATATATTACAGTTGACTCTATAATGATATGGAGTATTTTAGGAACATTTTTGAGCAAAGATCAGAGGAGATGCCCTTCTCCATGGCCAGACTCCTAATTAAAAGATACATTATTTTTAAATCATTAAGGGAGAACTTTAGGACTCCGAAACAATTATCTAGAAGTGTTTCCCAGTTTAGTTCCTTTATTTTCCACCTAATATTAAGTAGTAAGTAATGTTACATTAAGCAGTGTTCTTGGTTTTTTTGCTGGCTTGGGAATTTGGGAGGGAAAGACAGAAGAAGGTTTTCCATAGTCAAACCTTGTGTTCACTAGTTGCTTCTTTCCCTTGAGGTGGTAGGTCTTTTCCTTTAATAATCCAGATGGAAACACGGATTACATCAATTCCTCCTGGAAGCATTGAGAGGTTGAGCTTCCTCAATTTTCTTACAATAGTGATGCAAAATGGGAATATACAAAATTCTCATTAAACAATAAAAGATGTAAGCACTGTAAAATAATTCACAGTGTTGTTTCTTCCTCTACTTATAACTTACTTGCTTCATAAAAGTCCAATGGCCTAGGATTTGAGGCAGCATGTCTTCTAGTGATTGTTTACCAATCCACTTGTTTTTAATTGAAGGACATATTGCCTGGGCACGTGGCCTAGGTCCTGCCTGTCACATGAGGTCCACAGTTCCCCTGCACACAGAAACATCTAACTTCTTTAAAGTGTGATGAATAAATTATTAGTATGCTAAATCCTTGAATGAAGTTTCAAATTTTAGCATGTACAACTTAAATGCATTGCAAAATGAGACATGTTTCTATTGTACTTTATGTTGCATAAAGTTTTGTGGTGAAGTTTTAGGTTGCTTCAGTGTAGTTTTTATTTATGTGACTTGTGCAACTTGACATAGTAATATAGTCTGTTTTATCAGGTGTGCTAGTATTCATTATATTTACAGTATGAATCTAATGCTAGGTACAAACTTAATTTGTTTCACTGTTCTAGAACCATAGAATAATGAACACTCTCACTGAAATGAATGCTTTAAATATTTTTATTTTTGTTAAATAATTCCTGGTGAAAATGTAATTGAAGTCTCTGTTTTCTTAAATATAATAGGGCTTCTTTGATGACATGTTCGTTGTATACTGTTGTTTATTTATGATTCTATAATTCTAGCAGTTTTGATGACTCTGATATATTAAAACCTCAGACTACTATATAGTCTTGGCTTCTCTTTATCTGTATTCCAGACTCTCTTTTCTGTGGCCACCATGAATAGGAATGTCCACTCATTGAATCCGTACCTAATTCTTTATTTCCTCTTAGACTAAAGGCAGCTTATTTTAGCCCAGTAGTCTGGTCCTGTAGCCCTACATTCTTATAAAGGCATCATTAAACATCAGAGAGTCTGCATATACAAGCTTAGGTTGCTTGAGTCGGTTATCAACTTGTCCTTTTGATGCAACCAGGAGATGCAGTAAACACAAGATGTGTGAGGTTGTTACTGGCATAACAGTAGACTTGTATATTTTAAAACAACAACAAAGCATAGTATAGTAAATATATAAACCATTAAAGTTATTATTATTACTTTGCATAATGTATGTGCTATACTTTACTAT
The DNA here is from genome assembly GCF_048772815.1 of Callospermophilus lateralis. Lineage (NCBI taxonomy): Eukaryota > Metazoa > Chordata > Mammalia > Rodentia > Sciuridae > Callospermophilus > Callospermophilus lateralis. The sequence goes on along the minus strand of NC_135309.1, from coordinate 13,817,487 downwards.
ATTTTTTCTTTTGCAATGCTGGGGATCAAACCTAGGGCCATATGCATGCCTGCATGCACTCTACCACTGAGCTACATCCCCAGCCCTGTGCTGATTTTTATATGATTGGTAGAACAATAGGTTTGTTTATACCAGCAGCATCACAACACGTGAAGAATGCATTGTGTTAGCATGTCTGTGATGTCACTGTTGTGTATGAAATTTGTTGTTGGCCAAGATATCATTATGTGATGTATGATTTTATTTTCATGTTCTGTTTTGGACTCTGTGGTAGATGTTTTATGCTTAGATGTGCAGTGCAGGAAGAGGAGGAAATGAAAGATTTTAGTGAGTACAGAATAGAGAAGAAATATGTCAATATTTCCAATAATCGTTCAGCCATTTATTTCAGATCACTCAGATGATTTCAAGTGAACTTTGAAATTATGAGGAAATATCAGTGGGATCTTCTAACACAGAAGTAATGGAAGGTTTTTTTTTTTTTTTAACATCTAATGCAACATGAAGAAAGGCTAACGTTTTAGAAAAGTCTTGAGTAATCTAGGACCCTTCAGGAAACAGGTTTATAAAACAGTAAAAGAATAGTTTAGAACAAGGGAACAGGCTTGAGGGAGCAGGGAGGCTGAAAACTCTGGGAGTGGATGGGGGAGTAGCACTGCATAGCCTTTTACTATGGGGGAACACTTGATGAGGCAGAGGTATGCCACTGGAGTAGTATCTACGTTTCTAAGTGGGGATCATAGCTATGTGCTGGTAGTATACAGAAGGATTCACCTGAATCTTCAGAGTTTGCAAAGGTGGTCTATTCTTAGCTTGTGTTGGAAGGTGGTGCAGGAGCCCCACCTTTAAGGCAAGAGATATCCTTCTCGGGAACTGCCTCACCTCTCTGTCTAACTAGGATTAAGTCCACTTTTCCAACTGGAAAAGTGCTGGGCCAGATAAAGGAAGAAGGAGAGAAAACATAGAAAGCTCTTTAAGAGTTAGTTAGCATGTATTGGCATGAACAAGGGACATATCTGGGATTTGTGTTGAGACTGCATGATCAAAGAGGCTAGAATTCAAGCCTATAGATAATCAGTGATCCAGGTACTTTGGAACACTTTTTTAGATGCTTGGGAAAAGAAGAATACGTAGGAATATTGAGCAAAAGTTCTGAGTTGACATTGATACTTGGAACTACAAAGTATCTTCTAGGCACCCCTATTAGAATGGAATCTTCTAGGAATGAGGTAATAAATGGAATCCTGACTAAAGTCTGGTGCACAATGCACCCACTGGGTTTATAAACCTACCCAGTAGTCACTTCCCCATTTCCCAGGTATGTGACAGGAGTAGAAGTACCTGGTGGTTGAAGTAACCCCCACATTGGATACTTGTCCTGTGCAGTAAGAGTTATAGTGGGAAAGGATGAGTGGAAATATCTAAAATTGTCCCATTGCTCCTAGATAAGATATTAAATAAAGAGCAAGATGATGTTTTACAGGTGTGGGAGGATGGCAAAGATTATAGCTACAATGAAAATGTGAAAGACTGTAGACTACTACAGATTCGTTGAAGAGTAGCCTTGATCACAGCCTCTGTGTTAGACAGACATCATTGGTAGAGTAGGAACATGGTATTGATGTGGTAAATGCATTCCTTTCCATCCTAATCAGAGAAGGACAGTTTTTTTAAGTGATACATTTCTCACCTAAGAACATTGATTATATCAGCCCACATATTAGGTGACATGGAAATTTGTCAACTTAAGTGGAAACCAGTACAGAAAAGAGCTCTGTAGCAGGTCTGGGCTGTGGTGTAAGTAATCCTGCTGCTTGGGTCATATTATCTGGCAGATCTTATGGTGTTGAAGATGTCAGTACTGGAAAAAGATGTAATATGTTGCTTATGGAAAATCTTAGACAGGCCCTATAATGGGATTATGGATCAAAATCATGCTGCCCACAGCACAAAATTAAATGCCTTTTGAAAAACAGCTTCCAGTATGTTTCTGGACTCTGGTAGAGACAAATTGCCTAGCTAGAACGCACCAAGTATGTATGTACCTGGAACTTTGTGAATAGGATTCTTTTGGAACCCATCAAGTCAAAAGCAAGAGCCTTGGGTTGTTGGGGCACATCAGTACTGCCTCAGGAGGGGAGTAGTCTGGGGTCCTGATTCAGCCTTTAATGATGTGGGTATGGTGGGGGCCCCAGTTTCTTCCGTGGTACTTGGCTAGAGTGCAGTGGTTATTTCCTTAAATTTTGTCTTGCTAGGCTATACCTTTTTTGGTTTTCTGGGGGGCAGGGGTGGATTTTGATTGAAAGCAGGCTTCCATTGGTGGCATTTCCAAGTGTCCAGTTTCTTCATATGAAGCAAAAAGAAAACCTAGGAACTCACCGTGATGGTGTTTCATGAGTCATGAGGTCTTGATCCAGTCTTTCTCCTTCCTTTCCTCGCCGCCTTATGTTTGTTTTGTATATAACATCTAAGATTTTTAGTTTTAACACTTTCAAGGAGGAATAGGAAAACACATGTCTACTCCATTTCCCTGGAAGTATATCTCAACTGATATTTTATGAGGTAATGAAACATTTAATTCAATGAAGAAAGGGTTATTTTTTCAATAAATGGTGCTGGAACAATTGGATATCATGTGCAAAAAAAAAGAATCTACCTAAACCTCATATCTTATATAAATAAATAATTCAAAATGGATCATAGATATAAATGTAAAACCATAAAATATTTAGAAGACACAGAAAAAAGTCTTCACAACATAGAATTAGGCAGAGAGTTCTTAGACATGCAACAACGAAAACATTCATAAAAAGCTAGAAAACTGGCTTCATTAAATTTAAATCTTTCATTCTGCAAAAGTCAATAAGAAAATTGGAAGCTATAGAATGGGAGAAAATATTTGAAACACCACAGATTTGATAAAGACTGGAATCTAGTATACATAAAGAGCTAAACTCAATAGTAAGAAAATCAATAATTAAAAAATTAGGGGCTGGGGATTGGCTCAAGCGGTAGCATGCTTGCCTGGCATGCGTGCGGCCCGGGTTCGATCCTCAGCACCACGTACAAACAAAGATGTTGTATCCGCCAAGTACTAAAAAAAAAAAAATAAATAAATGTTAAAAAATTCTCTCTCTCTCTCCCTCTCTCTCTCACTCTTTCTTTAAAAAAAAAAAATTAACAAAAACTTGAACTTAGTCTTTACTGGAGAAGATATACAGAGGCAATAAGCCCATCAAGGAATGTTCAGCATTGTTGGTTTTTAGGGAAATGCAAATTAAAACCATGATGAGATAACACTATTAGAGTGGGTAAATAAAAATTTCTTACTCCATCAAAGGTTTGGAAAGGATACAAAGCATCTTAAATGGTCATATATTGCTGGTGAGAATATAAAATAGTGTAGCCAATTTGAAAAATATTTTAGCAATTTCCTTAAAAAACTACACAAACCCAGCAATTGCACTCCTGGGCATTCATCCCAGAGAGATGAATTTTTGTTCACACAAAAGCAGAAACCTGTATATGAATATTTATAGCTGTTTTATGAGTAATAGCTGAGAGCAGTAAGTGACCCAGATGTCTTTCAATGGAGGATTAAATGAGGTGCCTTCATACCATGGAATACTCATCAATGAAAAGAAATAAGCCATCGTGTAACAGCAACCTGGATGAGTCTCCAGAGAATCATGCTGAGTGAAAAAGGCCAATCTCAAAAGTGATATGTTATCTTATCCAATCTGCATTACATTCTTGAAATGACAAGATTATTAAATAGAGAAGAGATTGGAGGTTTCCAGGGTTTAAGGAGGGCATTAAGGCTGGCGCCTGTGTCTATGGAAGGGCATCCTGAAGGAAGCTTGTGGTGATGGACACGTTCTGTATCTCGACTCTGTCAACGCCAGTGTTCTGCATGGGATTTTTCACTGTACTTTGTGAGATGTCCTCATTGGGGGAGCATGAGACCTCCTAAAATTGTTTGTGACTGTGCAAATTCTCTCAAATAAAAAAGTTAACTTATAACACTGCATAATAATCCTTATGATAAATCATTATTTATAATAATATAAACAAAATTTTCCTTAAAAATATCAGTTGACCATGTTTGTGATTATTTCTAGATGTTCTATTCTCTTCTGTGGATCTGTGTCTCTACTCTTTCTCCAAAGGCACACTGTCTTGAAGCTACAGTAAGTGTGGTTAGTTTTTCCTACAGCTAGCTATAGTATTTTTAAAAGTTATGTAGTGAATGCCCAATTATTTTGACTCTTCTAGTCATTTGTCTTTTCATATAAATTTGAGAATCAGCTTGTTGGTGTAGATAAGAAACACTATTGGGATTTTTATTGAGCTGTATATAGGTGTTTGGTGAAAATTCTCATAATGATATTAATATTCTAATTTGGGAATATGGTATATGTCTTCACTTATTTTGGTTTTTTCTCTTTTTTGGGTTTTGAATGCACGTGGTTTCAGTCTGCAGATCTTCCATGTATTTTGTAAGATGTAGACATAAGTATTTTGTGATTTTTGGTTTTACTCTTAGTAATACTTTTTTTGTCCATTGTTCATATATATTTTTGTTGTGTGATTTCAAAGACAATTATTTTGTTTTTGAGTAGAGATTTAATTTTCCCTTCCAATCTATATATGCCCTTTTCTTATTATTTGAAAATTTATTGCACAGGCTAAGACTTACAGAATATCAGCTGTCATGTTGGTCTTTCAAGGATCCTAATATGTCCTCATTGGATTTCATTATGCTGGGACTTGATTGATGCTCAGAGAACATTTCAAACAACTAGAACAGGCCTAGTTTGACTGTGGGTCACCCCATTAGTCTCAGTAGTTAGCATCTGCTATATTAGGACTGTTTCCTCTCTGAACCAGAACATTTCTTTTTTTTTTTTTTTAAAAAAAATCATCATGAAAAGGAATCTTCTGGGTATCAAAAGGCACAGATCAAATGAGAACTGAAATTATCTCAACAAAAGATAATGCCATGTGGCTGCCAATTATGTACTACCCACTCCTGCCTGAAGGTGGGAGTCTTCAGTTATGTAATGGTCTAGGGCAGAGCTTATGGAGGAGCCGTGACCTCTGTACAGTAGTCTCCGACCTTATATGAGTCCAGTTCAAGTAAGACATGCATACATACATGCATTCATGTTTATATATGTTGAGTCAATTTCATGTACCAGATTCTCTTCTAAGCTCTGGGGAAACAAATGTGAGCAAAATATATAAAAATCCCCATCTTTGGGGAAAGATAGATGTTGAAATAAATATTAACTATGTTTTTTAAAAAAAAAGTGCTAAGGAGATGGGCACAGTGGCGCACGCACCCAGCTGCTCAGGGGGCTGAAACAGGTAAATTGTGATTTCAAAGCCAGCCTCAGCAATGGTGAGGCACTTAGCAACTCACTAAGACCCTGTCTCTAAATAAAATACAAAATTTTATTAGAGATTTAGGGCTGGGGATGTGGCTCAATGGTCAATTGCCCCTGAGTATAATTCCCAGTACCAAAATAAATAAATAAATAAATAAATATGCTAAGGAGAAAAATAAAGCAATAAATGAGGGAAGCATATGAGAATGTCTCAGGGGTGCAATGTTAAATAGGTTGGTGAAGGAAAGGCCTCCCATAGAAAGTGTGACTTAGATAAACCAGAACTGAGGGAGCCAGACAGGCACGTCTATGGGAGGAAAGCATAAGAGGCACCCTGGGTGAAGCTCTAGAGTCCCAAGGCTGGAGAAATGGGGGCACCCTCACCCCAAACAAAACAACACAAAATAAGATGAGGTCTGGTGGCATGAGTAAGAGGAGAGGAAAAAACAAGCAAGAGACACCAGATTAATGTTGGGTTGCTTAGAGGACTGAAGAGCTCCGAGCAGAGGATTGATGTGAGCCGACTAACTTTAATAGAACTGCCTTGGCAGCCATTTTGAGAAAGGACTACAAGGAGGTGAGGGACTTCTTACCTTATAATGTCGGCGAGGGATGATCCTCTACTCCTGTACTTTAATCTATACAAAAAGATCAAGCAAGTAGACCTTCTTTACAAAGACTTTTTGTAAGGAATTTGCAGATACTACATGTTTTCTTTAAAGGAAATGTATAGCGCACCTTCTGGGAGAGAGCACTTACATCCCCACTGCACTTTGTTTAAGAGTAATAGATGTTTACAAACTGCTCAGCTTTTCTGATAAATCAAAAGGTTTCAGGTCTGTAGAAGCAATTTTCCACAAGGTCTTGTGTAATACCCAGTGAACTTACCCTCAATTATTTGATTTTATCACATTGGCTTAATAGTCTTTGATAAATCCACAATTAATTTTTTTTTACATTTTGTAGGACTGAGTGGATATTTTTCCTCTGATAGAAAATTTTCATATTTTTCTCATTGGTATAAAATAAGTGATATATTTTTGGAGAGACAATAAGCAAACAAATCAAAACAATAAAACAAAACCTGAAAATAAAAATCACTGACCCGGAGAGGGTATGAGAGAGGACTTGAATATATCTAGACCCTTGAAGTAGACTTCTCTGAGGGTAATATCTAGATGGCTCTGAAGAATCATAGGAAATTAATTAACGAAGTGGGCAGAGTGCTCCCCACAGGGCAAGCATCAGAGGAAACCTCCCGTGGAAGGTCTATGGGTGAGGAGTGTGTTTGGGAGACAAGGGAAGTGGAACGTGGGCACAGGGGACAGGTTGTGAAGAGCCTCCCAGGCTGAGTGTGGGATTGCCTGGGCTGGAAGAGGGATGAGGAAGTGTCCTGGTGTTTTCTGTTGCTATGATCTGAGTTTGAGTCGTTTATGAAGTTATGAAGGACGGAGATTTGTTTTGGCTCATGGTTCTGGAGGCTGGGAAGCCCGAGGTTGCGAGTCAGCACCTGTCAGTCAACTTTGCATCACAATAATGAAGAAAAGAGGGTTTATTCATCTCACTGTGTTGGAGGCGCAGGTCCAAGGTCTGGAGGTCCCCTAGATTTGGGCTCTGATGAGGGAAGCACATCATGTCAGGAGCACACGTTGAAACAAGCGCTCACATCATGATGCTGGAAGCCGAGAGGCAGGATGGGCCAGGGCCCTGCCGTTCTCTCTGAGGGCACTTGAGGTGACCCTCCATTGGGCTCCACCTGCTAAAGGTCCATAGCATCTCCTAAGACCACTCTGGGACCAAGCTGTTGTATATAGATCTTGAGGGGACACTTGTCTAAACCACAGCAGGTATTTGCTTGACTTCTGGTGAGGTCCTCGTGTGGCCTCAACTCACGGTAGAAAGTGGAGAGGACAGTGGACGCTTCTTGGGGAGGAGCAAGAGAAAGCCAAGGTAACTGGATTTGCTGTATATTTTTATCTTTATTTTTTAGTATCAGGGATTGAACCCAGGTGTTTTTTTGTTTTTTTGTTTGTTTGTTTTTTTAATACCACTGAGTCACATCCTCAGCCCTTTTTATTTTTTATTTTGAGGCAGGGTCTTTCTAACTTGCTTAGCACATTACTGAATTTATGAGGCTGGTCTCAAACTTTCAGTCCTCCTGCCTCAGCCTCTCCAGCCTGTGGGATTACAGGGGTGTGCCACAACTCCCAGCTTGAATTTACTTTATACTATAACTTGCTACACTGTGACCAATAACCCACTCTCCTGGAATCCATACTAATGGATCCACCAATCCATCCATTCATGGGACTGTTGTCTCCATGACCCAGACACCTTCTAAAGGGCCCACTACCTCTCAATCCCATGCCTTTGCAGTTAAACTTCAATTTGAGTTTTGTCAGGTTCCAACCATGTTCATCCCATGGCGGGAGAAAAATATGATTTTAAAGGAACTTGTTAAGCAGGGAAATGGAGCAGATTAAGTAAGAGTCATGGTAATAGAAAGGGGTAGACTTATTTGAAAGACACTTAGGAGGGAGAATTATGAAGAATTGGTAATCAGACATAAAAATGAGGAAGAAGGAGATGTCTACAATTCCTGTCGGGTTTCTGGCTAGGACAATGTGGGCAGGAGGGGGCAATTCACTGAGACAAGGCAGGCAGAGGAGTAAGTTCAAGGATAGAGGCTCTCTTGGCCATTTGGGCTGCTATCACAGAGTACCATACACAGGTGGCTGACGAACAGCAGAAATCTATTTCTCACAGTTCTGGAGGTTAGAAGGGCAAGATCAGGTCGCTGGCATGGTTGGGTTCTGGTGAGCTCTCCCAGGTTGCAGACAGCTGGCTTCTTTTAACATAGTGGGAAAAACAGAAGGGTGGTGGTGGCTAAAGAGATTTGCTAGGTCCCTTTAATAAGGCATTCATTAATACCATCCAGAAGGGTCTACCCTCGTGACCTAGTCACCTCCAAAAGGGCCCACGTCAAATACCACCACAATGGGAATTAGATTTCAACGTATGAATTGGGGGTGAGGCAAACATGAGACCTTGAATTCAATTTCAGACACATTGAGATTAAGATGTCTTCAAACCATTCAAGCAAAGGTATTGAAGAAACTCATGCATAGGGGTCTGGAGTCCAGCGGAAATCTCCCTTCTAAAGATACAAATTCAAGAGTATTAGTTTGAAGACACTTGAAGTCAGGGGGTTTGTCCTAAGGATAACCTAGGCAGAGCCTGCTGGAAGCCGTATTGACCACATAGAACTCCCTTCAGCACTGAATCTGTTATCCCTCAGTGCTGGCTGGAGCCCTTGGTTGGAAACCTTTTTGGCAACTGGCCTTAGATGAAAAGCCACCTTGCCCACATTCTGCCCTCTTGGGGAAGCCGCCCACCTGCACCTGAATTGAGACAACTCAGAAAGGCCATCCCAGCTTCAGAGCTGCCTGCAGGACTGGCCAAGGACATTCTTGAGACAGCCCAAGTTCTGCCTCTGGCCATTCTGCCTCTTCTCTTCCCTTCTTCATCTGGAGGGTTTCTTACAAATCTCTGGCATTCAAAGCTGCTCAGAGTTGGCTGGTTGGGAAGCCTTTCCATTCACTTGCCATTTATCTTACCCGGCTCACCAGGAAGTCCTTTAGTAGAAGAGACCCATGAGTGGATCATTTAATAGGAACATAGTCCTTGGAATGCCTTTAAAAGACATAAATTTCGAGGCAAATTCAAAAACTTTCTCTAAAAGTCTTTATTCTGTTGGTGTATGTCTTTCTAAATGGATTTCTCAGCCTTGGTTGGAAGCGTTCTTTGTAAGTCCTCTGCTTGTGTTAAGTTGCCCGTCAGTTTTAACCCCTAGGCTTGCCTCCTTTTCCAAGAGAATTTCCTTCTTCATCTATTTCTAGCCAGCCAGAGGAAACATTTTGACTGGCCTTCCTGCAGCTTGCCTTTCTGCCTGCCTATTGTCCTTTTATCTTTTAAATCAAAAGAAGGCAATGTCCCCTTCTCTTTTCAAGAAGAAAGAGAATCTCTCATTTTTCATAGCTTTCTGACTTCTGTTATTTGAAATTTAAATATAGAGTTCCTAGCACTAGTGTGAGCGTAGCTTCCTTCTGTGCTGGCCTCTGGGAGGGTCTCAAAACAGATTTCTAAAAAGCCCACATTTCTATCAGACCATTAAATTTTGAATAAGATTCTTAAACTGACAACAAGATTTATAATGAGACACTTAAAATGCTTTTATATTCTCTTCCATTGGAGGTAGGCTTATGCATGGAAGCAAAACAAAACAATAAGTGCTAAGATGTCATGGAAAATCACCTCAGAAGCATCACAAAGATGCTTTGAAGCTTAAGTATGTAAAATAATTACTTTTAGGTAGAGTATCATTTGAGGCCTTCTGGAAAAATCTCACATTGTATTCACTTTTCCTCCTACTTCCAATTCTGACAAAAGTGTCTCAAGGAATGGAAATAAAATAGTGGGAAGTATGCATCAGTGGAAGCAAAGACTCGGAAGATAAAAATGTCTGAGGTTCAACTGATAAATATGGGAGGAAGGAGGCAGGGAAATGAGACAGAGGCACAGATGTGTGCTGAGCATCTCGTTTTGCATGGGAGGAGATCAAAAGAATTTGTCCTGTTCTTGAGGATGGGAGATGAATGTCAATTCAAATGTTTTAGTATATTAAAAATAAATCAAGATATAATTTTAAAAATCATGTATACTACCCAAATTATGAGATTAAACATTTTTTAGAAAACAATGAAAAATAAAAGCAGTAGCAAGAAACAAGAAAAGTTTATGATAAGCATAAGACAGTTCCTATCATTATAAGGGTAAATTTTTTAAAAAACATTTTTTTAGTTGTTGATAGACCTTTATTTTATTTATTTATTTATATGTGGTGCTGAGAATGAAACCCAGTGCCTCACACATGCTAGGCAAGCACTCTACCACTGAGCCACAACACCAGCCCTGTAAGAATTAATTTAAGAGGTTCCTTATAACTATTTAGTCAAGAAATAAAGTCCAAGTATAAAAGGCTGAGAAGAGCAAATACAAACCACAGAAATGGAGCTTTGCATTGTATTTCAGATAAAGAAGAATTGAATTTAAAAATACTAAATAGGACTAATAGGTCTCCTTCACATCCATAAAAGTGAAATTTATAAGACAGGACATCATGAAACTATTTGCCAAATATCATAGCATTGATGCAAGGAGAAATTTTACAACAGTAATGGAAAATTGAAATACTCCTCTCTCATCTCTTGACAGATCAAGCAAGTAAAAAATAAATGAGGGTATAGAAAATTTCAATAACAACAGATATGATTTATGAATAAAATCTGCATTTATAGCAGATATGACATTTTTCCTTATGCCCAGAGAATTTAAGCAAAAATAGTTCATATCTTAGGCCACAAATAAAATATAATATATTCCTCAAAGCAGAAAATATCCATACCATAGTCTTGAACAACTCACAATAAAACTAGAAAGTACTCTCAAATGATATATATTATAGCAACAATGAAAATCAAGCATTTAGAAATTCAAACAAAATTGTTTTACTAACAACTGCTGCTTGAAAGAGAGAAAAAAATCTTCAATTATAAAATCCTTGAAAAATGATCATGACACAAAGCAGCAATAATCTTAAGTTCTGACATTGATTTCTTTCATTGTCAAAGAGGAAGACGACATATCATTGAGCTAGATATTTGTCCTAGAGCATTTAAAAGAGAAAGAAGGAAATCAGGAAGAAGAAAATAATGTTTTTAAAAGTATAAATTGATACATTAGAAAACTAAAAGCCAACTTATCATTTAAGAGTTGTTCTTAAGAATGCTTATTTACTAATAGAATAATAAGAATGAATATTTGTCTTGCAATTATAGGTGTTTTTATAAGCAATCATTCATCTATAGTCCTCATAATGGCTCAGTGGGCCAAATACTGCTAGTGTCCTTAATTTGACATGAGGAAACTGAGTCACAGAGAGAATAAATAACTTAGCCAAGGTCATAAATCTAGCAAAGTGCAAAGATGAGATTTGACTTCAGATGTTCTGGCTCTATACTACACATACATTTGTTAAGGAAGATGGTTGCAAACTCATAGACACAGCATCAGTTTAAAATTTATAAGTAAAAAGAGCATGTGAATGATTTTAAAATATTCTTTATAAGTCATTGATGGCAAAAGTCACCTAGCGATGCCAGAGAATGTTCAAGAGATAATTATTTCTTTATTTCATCTAATGCCAGTACATTTTCTTAAGGATGCATTCTTAGGCTAAATATAAAGTTGATAAAGTTTAAACAATTCAGCACTGTGGTAGGCAGATATCTGTGGTTTGAAGTGCTCAACATTTCTTCCCACTTTTTAGAAATGCTTCTTTCCTTCCTTTCAAGAAATGCTTTTGCCTACTTTAACCATTTGGTTTGAATGTGACTTATTATCATATAAATCTCATTTCCTTTGTTAGAAGAGGGCCCTGGGCTTTACTAGGGTACTGATAGGCCCTTCTTCAACAGTATAAACTTAGGACTAGAGGGAAAAATGCTCAAATTCTTCTTTGGTGTGATGGAGAAATTTATTTTAGTGATACTTACTCTGTGAACAACTAAATTAAAAAAAACCCTGCTGTTGGGTCAGTTCATGGTCAGTTGGCCCCATTTGGGCCTGTGGTGAGGCAGTGCATCATGGTGGAAGTGAATGGCAGAACAAAACCACAAACCTCATCAGCCAGAAAGAAAAGACGAGGGGGAAAGTCTCGATTCCCACAGTTCCCTTCTAGGGCACATCTCTAATGACCCAAGGATCTCCCAATAGGCCTCACCTCTGGAAGTTTCCAGCATCTCTCAACAATACCACTTGGTGGGCCAAGCCTTTAACAAATGGACCTTTGGGGAGATTCAGCATTCAAACTATCAGATGATATGAGTTGTTCAAGACCTGGTATCATGCTAGAGGTGGATTCAAAAATCTAATATCTGACTCCATACTCATATACTTTCCCCACTCTGTATTATTGCCTCCATGACTTGTAGGTAGAGTTTACTTTAAAATAAAGCAAGTCCTCCAGCAAAAGAAAGAATGAATTTAGTAGAGAGGTAGATAAGCAAATATGAATAGGAAGGAATCAAACATTAATCAAACAAAAAATATTCATATAGTAAACCATCAAATCTCTAAGATGAATAAGGGAGGAAGACATGAATATAGAATATTCAAAATAATCAGAAGGAAAACATTAAATAACAGGAAGAAGAACATGTCTTTCAATAACTCTGAATGTAAGTGATTTTAATTCTCCAATTAGACTCAAACCAGCTGATTTTTATTAAAAAAGCAAGACCTGACAATATGCTGCCTGAAAGAAAATCATCTCCCTGGTAAACACACACACAAATTGAAAGTAAACAGATGGAAAATGATATTCCAAGCAAATGGAATCTGAAAGCAAGCAGAGGAAGTTATACTCATATTTAACAAAACAGACTTTAAACCAGAATCAGAAGAGACAAAGAAGTTCACTACATTTTGATAAAGGCAACAAACCATCAAAAGGTAAAATGATTATAAGTTTATATGCATCAAATATCAGAGCACTTGATTTTATAAAACAAATACTAATGGAAATTAAGGGAGAGATAGGTCACAATTCAACAATAGTGGGTGATTTTAATACCCCATTCTCTCCAACAGATAGATTATCCTGACCAAATATCAATAAAGAAATATCAATGTTAAATTATGTTATAGATCAAAGGATTTAGTATTTAACCTATGGATTATTTCACCCAACAGCTACAGAACATATATTCTTTTCATCAGCACATGGAACTTTTTCCAAAACAAATCCCATATTAGGTTATAAAGGAAGTTTTAACAGATTTTAAAAAATTGAAATAACTTCTCTCATTTTATCAAATAATAATGGAAGGCACTAGAAATCCACATCAATAGCAACTGTAGGAATCATACAAGCACATGGAGATTCAACAATACACTTTGGAACAAACAGTGGCTCTCTAAAGAAATCAAAAAGGAAATTAAAACATTCTTTAGAATCAAATGAAAATGGAAACACAACTTACTGTAATTGTGGATACAGCGAAAACAATACTCAGAGGGTCATTATAGATCTGAGTTCTTACATTAAAAAAAACAGAGAGCTCTAAAATGATCTATTGATGCATCTCAAGGTGTTAGAAGAACAAGAACCATCTGAATCCAAAATAAGTGGAATGAAAGAAATGATAAAGATCAGGGGAGAAATATGTGAAATAGAGGCTAAAGAACAATACAAAAGACGAATGGAATAATTGGTTCTTTCTTTGAAAATGTAAACAAAATTGACAAACCCTTAATTAAACTAACCAAATAAATAAAAGTAGAATAAATAAATAAATGTAGATATGAAAAGGGGATATTACAACAGATATTACTGAAATTTATAGAATCATTAGGGAATATTTTGAAAAACTATACACCAATAAACTGTAAAATATACAAGAAATGGGCACATTTACAGACACATGAACTGCCAAAATTGAACCAATGAGATAAAGATCAATAACAAGCAATGATATTGGAGCACTGATTGAAGGTTCCCAACAAAGAAAAGCTCAGTACCAGACATATTCACTGCTGAATTCTTCCAGGCTTTTAAAGAACAAATACCAATGCTCCTCAACCTATTCCATAAAATAAAGAAAAGGAACCCTTCCAAACTTATTCTGTGAGCTACTGAAAACTGATGAGGACATAACATTAACAATAACAACAAAAATAAAAGAAAACTATAGACCAATATCCATGATAAACATAGATTAAAAAATGTCTATACAATACTTGCAAATTGAATTCAGCAGCACATTAAGAAGTTCATATACCATGATCAAATTTCATTCCAGGGATATAAGGATGGTTTCAACATATGCAAATCAATAAACATAATACAGCAGATAAAAATAATCAAGGAGGTGGGCATGATGGCTTATACCTATCCAGGGTTTGGGAGGGGAGGCTGAGGCAGGAGGATAGCAAGTTCAAAGCCAGCATCAGCAACTTAGGGAGGCCCTAAGCAACTTAGTAAGACCCTGTCTCAAAGTAAAAAGGGCTGGGGTTGCGGCTTAATGGCTAAGCACCCCTGAGTTCAATTTGTGGTACAAACAAAAACAAAAACGAAAATAATCAAGTATATTAAAAAAAAAAGCATATGATCATCTCAACAGATGTAGGAATTAGGCATAGAAGGATCATATATGACAAATCCATAGACAACATCATACTGAATGGGGAAAACTGAAAAAAAAAATTAGGAACAAATCAAGAATGCTCACTTTTACCACTCTTATTCAATATAGTACTTGAAACTTTAGCCAGAGCAATTAGACAAGAGAAATAAATAAAAGGAATACAAATAGTAAAGGAGAAAGTCAAATTATCTGTTTGCTAATGATATGGGTCTAGATTTAGAAAACTCTAAGAACTCCACCAAAAACTCTTAAAATTAATAAACAAATTTAGCAAAGTAGCAGGATACAAAATCAGCATTCAAAAATAAGTAGCTTTTCAGAGGTAAAGCACCTCTGGGTTCAATCCCCAGTACCAAAAAAAAAAAAAAAAAAAAGGAGCTTTTCTGTACACAAATAATGAACCCACTGGGAAAGAAATTAGCATAGTCCTATTCACAGTAACATCAAAACAAACAAACAAACAACAACAACAATAAAAACTCTAGGAAGAAAACAAACCAAAGAAGTGAAAGACCTCTACAATAAAAATTTAAAAACATTGAAGAATGAAATTGAAGACACTAAGTTGGAAAAACCTTCCATGCTCATGAATGGGGAGAATTAATAGTGTTAAAATGGCCACACTCCCAAGTGATCTGCTGGTGCACTGCAATCCCCATCAAAATACCAATGGTATTCCTCATCAAACTAGGGGGAAAAACCCTGAAATTCATAGGAAAATGCAGAAGAGCTTGAATAGCCAAAGCAATCCTGAGCAAAAAGAATAATGTTGGAGGCATCATAATACTTGATTTTCAAAATATTCCACAGATAGTAACAAAAATAGCATGATATTGGCATAAAAATAGATGTGTAGGCCAATGTAATAGAATAGAGGACTCTGAAATAAACACATATGTACAACCAACTGATTATTGACAGAGGTGCCACAAACATGTTGGAGAAAAGACAGCCTCTTCAACAAATGGTGCTGGGAACATTGGAGAGTCATGTGCAGACGATTAAAACTGGACCTGTTTTCTCACCTTGTACAAAAGTCAACTCAAAATGATCCAAGACTGCAAGGTAAGTCCCCAAACCTTAAGACTACTAGACAAAAATACAGGAGAAACACTTCAAGGTCTCGGCAAGGGAATGCTCTCCTGAGTGGGACTGCAGTAATCCAGGGAGCAAAAGCAAGAATTGACAAATGCAGTTACAAGAAGCTGAACTTCTTTTGCACAGCCCAGGAAACAATCCACAGAGTGAAGGAGCAGCTTGCAGAGCAGGAGGGAGTCTTTGCCAGCTGCTCACCCGATAGAGGATTAATAGCGAGAATATAAATTAATATCCAGAATTAAAAAATGACCACAGAATAAGTAATCCAATAAACAAAGGGACAAATGCACTGATCAGACAGTTCACAAAAGCAAAAATGATCAATAAATACACGAAAAAATACTCAATGCCTTTAGCCATCAGAAAATGGCTGGTATCAAAAAATCCAGAAACAGTTAGTGCTGGTGAGGATGTGGAGGAAAAGGAGCCCTCCTGAGTGGCTGATGGGCTGTGAATTAGAATAGCCACCGTGGAAAACCCAGTGAACACATGAGTATCTTCAGGAAAAATGAAAATAGAACTACCACACGATTCAGCCAAGCCACTCCTGATTATTTACCCAAAGGAAATGAAGTCAGCACACAAGAGAGATGGCGTGTGTATTGAGATATGATTCACAATAGCCAAGATGTGAAATCAGCTTAGGTGCCCAAAGACAGATGAATGGATGAGGAAAATATGGTCTATATGGGGAGCATTACTGAGCCAGGATGAAAGTGAAACCATATCATTTGCAGGAAAATGGATGGAACTCTAGGACATCCCGTTAAGAAAAATAAGCCAGGCACAGAAGACAGACCCCACACGTTTCTTCATATATGGAAACTAAAAATATATAAAAGATGACCTGATAGTAGAAGAGGGACCATTAGAGTATTAGGGAAGAGGATGGGGCCCAGGGACCAGGAAAGAGGGGAAGAGAGGGGGAGGGACAAGGAGAGTAGAGGGGAGGTGAACATGGTCAAAACTTGACACGTATGTTATGGAAATATCACAGTGAAACCCAACAATTGGCACAATTACTATTCATCAATTATAATTTCAAAATGAAATAAAAATCTTCACAAAAAATGGAGAAAGAGGAAATGTGGACACATAAAGAAACACCAGGGAGGCAGGTTCCAAGAGGAAAGGCCACAGAGGACCCAGCGAGGAGGCAGCCTACTGGGGCAGCCGCAGGAAACCGAGCCGCCAACACTGGCCACGGCCTCTGGGCGCCCACAGCACGAGGCCTTGGTTTATGTTGGTTAAGCCACCGCATCTCTCAGGTTTGTGTCAATGGAAGCTGTAGAAAAGGAATAAAATCACAATTATTATCAGTTAAAAAAATTAAGTGTCTCTTCCTCTCCTTTAACTTCTTTCTTCCACTTAACCCTATGCTCCATTTCTTTCCTTCTGAAGACGGGCTGGGCTATTGGGTGCAGATTGACAGATGCTTGAACAAAGGCTTGAACATGGTACAGGCCCCTGATAGCGGAAGGTTTCAACATCTTTTTTGCACTTATTTTCTGTTTATCTTCTTCGATGACACATCTGTTCAAGTTTTTCACTCACTTTTTTTCTTTAACTGTGGTTGTCTTTTATTTATTTATTCTATTTTGTTATACATGACAGAAGAATGCATTTCAATTCATAGTACACACATAGAGCACAATTTTTCATGTCTGGTTGTACGCAAAGTAGAGTTACACCATTTGTGTCTTTGTACATGTACTTAGGGTAATGATGTCCATCTCCTTACACTGTCTTTCCTACCCCCTGATCCCTCCCTTCCCCCTCTCCCCTTTACTATTTAAAGTTTCCGCCCATGTTCCACACCTGCCCCCGCATTATGGATCAGCATCCTCATAGCAGAGAAAATATTCAGCATTTGGGGTTTGGAATTGGCTTATTTCACTTAACATAATATTCTCCAATGCCACCAATTTACCTGAAAGTGACATGATTTTATTATCTTTTAATGCTGAGTAATATTCCATATATACCACAGTTTCTTTATCCATTCATCTACTGAAGGGCATCTAGGTTGGTTCCACACTTAAGCTATTGTGAATTGTGCTGCTATAAACATTGATGTGGCTGTGTCCCTGTAATATGCTGTTTTTAAGTCCTTTGGGTATAAACCGAGGAGTGGGATAGCTTGGACAAATGGTGGTTCCATTCCCAGTTTTCCAAGGACTCTCCATACTGTTTCCCATGTTGGCTGCACCAATTTGCAGTCCCACCAGCAATGTATGAGTGTACCTTTTTCCCCACATCCTCACCAACACTTATTGTTATTTGTCTTCATAATAGCTGCCATTTTGACTGGAGTGAGATGAAATCTTAGAGTGGTTTTGATTTGCATTTCTCTAATTGCTAGCAGTGATGAACATTTTCATATATTTGCTGAGTGTTGTATATCATCTTCTGAGAAGTGTCTGTTCAGTTCCTTGGCCCATTTATTGATTGGGTTATTTGTTTGTTTGGTGTTAAGTTTTTTGAGTGCTTTATATATCCTAGAGGTTAGTGCTCTATCTGATGTGCATGTGGTAAAGATTTGCTCCCATTCTGTAGGCTCTCCATTCACCTCAATGATTGTTTCTTTTGCTAAGAAGAAGCTTTTTAGTTTGAATCCATCCCATTTATTGATTCTTGATTTTATTTCTTGTGTTATAGGAGTTTCACTCATTTTTTAATTGTGGTGTTTGTTTTCTTATTGTTGACTTCTGAGCATACTTTGTATATTCTGGATGTCAGTAATTGTCAGGTCTATGATTTGCAAATATTTTCTCCTGCTCTATTGCTCATATTTTATCTTCTTAACGGTGTCATCGGCAAAGCAAAAATTTAATAAATTTTAAAATTTAATAAACTCCAACTTATTAGTCTTATCTCTTGTAGATTTTGCTTTCGATATTAAATATATGAACAATTTGCTTAGCTGTAGGACACAGAGGTTTTCTCTTGTGTTTTTTTCTAAATGTTTTATAGAGCTTTCAAATGTTTTATAGATATATGATCTATATTTGTGTAAGACATGAAGAGTAGGTCAAGGTTTTTGTTACAACACATTTTTTTTTAAAAAAAGATTCTTTTCTCTATTGAATTGTACTTGGACTTTTGTCAAAAATCAATTTGTCATATTTGTGAGTCTATTTCTGTTCTGTCTCTTCTCTTTCATTGACCTATTAATATTAATATATACATATCTCATGACAGTACCATGCTATATAAAATACTGTAACTTTATATTAAGTCTTAAAATTAGGTAGGGTAGTTCCTCTGTGTTACTCTTCTTTTTAAAAGAAGAATAAAATTTTTTAAAAATTTGTTTTGGTAGTCCTGGTTTCTTGTCCTTTCCATAAGAGAATGATCTTATTGATCTACAAAAATTCTTGCTGAAAATTAGAATTAAAAATTTATCCATAGATCAGTGTTTAGGGAATGGACATTATTCCTATGTTGAGTGTCCAATCCAAGAAATTAGTGTGTCTTCAATTATGTAAATTTTTGAGATCTTTTATAAGCATTTTGTAGTTTTTATCATATAGGTCCTATATGTATTTTGCTAGATTTATACCAGGGTTTTTTTTTTTTTCATTTTGGGGAATTATTGTAAATGATATTTATACATTTTGGTTTCTGTTTATTGCTAGTGTATATATATATATATATATATATATATATATATATATATATGATTAATTTTGTACATTCATATATTCATAATTTTGCTAAACTCATCTATTAGTCTTAATAATTTTAAAAAATAGATTTGTTGGGTTTTCTATGTAAACCATCATGTTTGAAAAACAAAGATAGTTTTGTTTCTTTCTTCCCAACATGTGAGCTTCTTCTGTTCCTTGCTTCACGGCACTGGCTAGTGCTCCCAGTAGTGCTGGGCAGCAAGTAGCACCAGTGGACCCTGTGGATCTTCCCCAGGTCTTGGGAGGAAGGCATTCACTCTCTCACGCTTCCATGGGATATTAATTTTTTAAGGCACCTTTGACCAGGTCACTGAAATTCCCTCCTATTCCAAGTTTTCTAAGCATGTAGATTGTGAACAGATGTTACACTTAATTGAAAGCCTTTTCTCCATCAATTTCACTCCTAAGAGAAAGGTCACTTGTTCAAGGTGTATTATTTTCCTTTTTGCCTATAGCTGGATTTAATTTTCTATTTTGTTGATGTTTTAGCACCTATGAGGTATGTTAGCTGGTAGTGTTCTTGTCCTGTATTATCTCTGAGTGATTTTGGTATCAGGTTACTGCTGGCCTCATAGAATGAGTTAGAACATATTTGCCTCCTTTTCTGTTTTCTGAGAAAGATTATGTACAATCAGTGTCATTTCGTTTTAGATTTTTTTTTTTTTTTGGTTGAATTGACCAGTGAAACCACTTGGGCTTAAAGATTTATTTGGGTGACTATTTTTAATGCAAATTCATTTCCTTCATGGTTAGGACTCTTCTGGTTAACCTTTCATTTGGAGCATGTTCTGATTCGTGGCTTAGAGAAATTAGGCCATTGAATCTACTTCATCAGTTGTTTGTAGGAGTTGCTTATTATTCTCTTAAGCTCTGCCTACACAACAGCGTCAACCTCTGTCATTCATGGTACTGGTGATTTGTGATTCCTCTTTTCTCTTTGTTCATTCTCTCCAGAGTTTATCAAATTTATGGATCTTTAAAAATAACTGGATTTTGCTTACATCACTTTGCTCTATTGTTTTTCTTTTTTTAAAATTTTGATATCTGCTTTTTATGGTCTCTTCTTGTTTGTTTTGTGTTTATTTTGCTCTTATTTTCTCCGAGTTACAGCACATTTATTTCGACTTCTTTTATAACATACACATTTAATGCTGTGAATTTTCCTCTAAGTACCACTTTTGCTGTGCTTCCCAAACTTTGATATCTTACATTTTCATTTTCAATTCAAAATACTTTCTAGTTTTCCTTGAGACTTTTTGTTTGACATATAGATTATTTAGAATTAAGTTGTTTTGTTCCCAGTCGTTTGGAAAATTCCCTGTTATTATCCTGTGACTGATTTGGGGCCTTGTTCTGTTATGGACAGAGAAACTTCTTTGTCCCATCTCAGTTAAAAAAGGAAATGTTCAGGTTTGTTTTCCATCTCAGAATACACACTGTCTTGTAGGTGATTCCACTTGAGAAGCACGTTCATTCTCTGTTGCGGGGGGAATATTCTGTAAATGCCGGTTCTTCTGTAACAGGGTTCTCAGCTGGGGTGGTCTTGACCCTTTCTCCCTTCCCCCGTGGGACTCTTGCCAATGTCTGGAGACATTTTTAAGTGTCACATCTTGAAAGAAAGATGCTGCTGGCGTCTAATGAACAAAGGCAGAGATACTGCTAAACAATTCACGATGGCTCCCCCACAAAAAATAATTAACTGCTCCAAAATGAATAGTTGTGAGGTTGGGAAGTCCTGTTTTATATCAGTACTTATTTTCTGTTTGCTCTTCAGTTAATGAAAGAGAACTATTGAAGTTCCCAACTGTTATTGTGGAATTCTCTAAATCTGCTTCCTGTTGTGTCATTTTGCTTCACGTTTTTATTAGGTTCATACACATTTAAGATTGTCTTGTCTTCTTAGTGAATCAACAATTTTATCTTTTGTTGTATGTAATGCCCCTCATTATCTCTTGTAATTTTCTTTGGAATCGACTTTGTCTGACATTAACGTTAATATAGCTACTTCAGCTTTCTTTGGGCCAGTATTATTATGATTTGCCTTTTCTTATCCCTTTACCTTTTTTTTAATTACTGTCAAATGATCCTTTTTATTGAAATATTTTCCTCTGTAGTTCGTAACCAGCTGGGTGTTCTACAGCTCCATTGTGGATACCATCTGTGAAGTCCTAAGAGTAGAGGACATCAACCCTGCAGACCCAGTGTGGAAGTCCCTCATCTCCCAAAGGGTTCCCAGAGTTCTCCAGCTAAATATCAGTGCTCATCTGTTAGGCAGTGCTGATGGTCACATCCAGAGTGATTTCCACTTTGCTGTTTCTCTGCTTCTTTTTCCCTTGAGGGCCTTAATGACCAGGGAAGAGGTCGAATGCATTCCTGCAGTGGGGGCCTGGTGTTCAGTCTGGCTAGTTTTGCTGTAGAACTCAGGCCTCTGGATCAGCTGTTTACTTGATGAATTCACCACCAATCTCTTTTTGGAAGAAAGAACTAGGGGACTGGTCTTGGGGTCCAGGTGGATCTGGCACCCATGTTTCCTCCCAGTGTACTTTGGTCACATGACTTTCATCTTGTTGAATCTGGATGACATGGAAGAGGTGGCTGATGTTGGATATAGGATGATCGAAGATAGTTGGCCTTGGCTCCTTTGAGCTGAAAGCCAAAAGCCCATCCTTTCAATTTTAATGTACTTACATTATTATGTTTAAAGTGAGTTGTCTCAGCAGTCTCTCTCTCTCTCTCTCTCTCTCTCTCACACACACACACCCACCCACACACACACACACACACACATATTTCATCACTGAACATACAGATAATATGTTTATTGTCTTCTGGGCTTTTAGCTAGAATAGTGCATGCTTACCATGCGAGTACTGGCTAGGGTGACCAAACGAATTACCATGCAAAGGAGGGCTCTTGAGAGCAAAGGAGGAAACTGACAAATGCCAAGACAGATGGACCCTGTAAAATGCATCCTAAACAGCACTTCACCTGGGGACGAACAACCAACAGTGGCTGGAACCACAGCTGGGAGAAACCAGCGGCAATGGTCTTGGCCTTGGAGGATTCGAAAAGGGGATGCATGCAGTGTGGCTCAGCCACTCAGGATCTGGCTCCCACATCCAAAGGGGTTTCCTCGGGCATACTTTCTTCTCATGCTCACAACCACTCTGCGAGGGGAGTTATTGTCCTCATTCACAGATAAGGGAGCAAAGGCCCAGAGAGTGAATACAGAAGGTCCAAGATTGGTATATTCAGAATTTGGTGGGGGTGACACTGCTCTTTGCCCTTTCTGATTCCAGACACTAACCTGGATGCCGTAAGCCACGTGCTGGATGTGGACTTTGGTGGCGATGGAGCAGGGCTCGAGTCCCAGTTCTGGGCTGTTGAGCTCTGTGGCCTTCGTTGCCCTGTGTGATCACGGTGTGGTTGTGGGGCAGCGGCTTCTGCGTGTGCAGCGCTGTCACTTGCCCTGCTCTGTACCAGATGCTTTCTCTGTGTGTCCCACTCGCACCTCACCCCAACCCCACAGTAGGCACTGTTACAAACCACGCTCTGCAAGTGACAGAGACAGCCTGAAAGGGACCAGAAAATTGGCCACCATGTGGGAAAAACACAGCAAATAATCTTTCATTTCTGTTTTGACTGGGTCAGACCAGAGTGCAGGGCTGGAGTTCTTCTGCTTCTTCTGCTTCTTATTCAGGAAGATCTGAGGAGGTGATTCCTTCTAAAAATGTGCCTGCTTTTCCAGTTTCCCAAAGGCTCAAGGATTGCTTTTTATGTAATGTCTATTGATTTTTAAAATGTGTATTGTTTTTGGTGTGGCCAGAGTCCCTCCCACTTTTTGAAACCGTTGTCCCATGCAGTGGTTGTGGCCATGCATGAGAAACAGCAGGTGGTGCCAGATGACAGATGGTGCGGGAGCCGTCCTGGTGGGAGGGGGCGCGATTGGAGCAGGCAGGCAGCTGCCAGATCTTCCCCGCTCGCTGGCGCCTCGCTCGCTCGCTCGCAGAAGCTCGGATCCAGACGCACGCAAGGCGCTGTCCTTCAGCACCACGACTCGCGCTGGGGCGGGAGGACTCCTGTTTGTCCTCCTCCTCAAATTGGCTTGAATCTGCTCTGACCCCAAGAGTGCAGCACAGTAAGTAGGCATTTGTTTTTGTTGAAACCACTCCCCAATACCCTCTAAATCCTACCACCCGGTCCTCCCCACAGCAGCCTCGTTTTGTGGGGTAACATTCCATTAGCAGGATTGACAGGAGGAATTCAGTTGTGCTCGGCTTTTGAGGGTGGGGTGCAAGCACTGTTTGACTTCCAAGGGAGCTGGAGAGGAATAAATGCAGTTTGTTTATTTAGTTGGCAATCTTGCAATATGGGGGCCGCTAACTTTCCATGGAACCAAAAAAAAAAAAAAAAAAATGGCCCTCCGCTATTGAGGAAATGGAGGCATCCATGGCTGAATAACAGGATCAGCTCAAGCCAACCTCTTTTTGTTTTATGAAATTGAACGTCATGTGCAGTCTACGTGTGATGTGAAGGGTACACCTGGAGACATCGAGTGAATGCATTGTCTTTTTTTTTGGGGGGGGGGGTTGCTGAAGGAAAACCATGTAATGAAATAGCAACCAGGGTGGTGAGCTGAAATTTATCATACTGCAGGGGGACCCAGAATAATGGGATTTCGTTCTGCACTAAGAATAAGCTTTTCACTGGGGTTATATGGATATTTCAGCTGTAGTGTTTGGGTATTTTTTAAGCTTGTATTTTTTTATGTAGATCTGGGATTTTTCCTTGTTTCCCCCAATTTGAGGGCTATTGAGCCCTGTGGGCAGGTGGCATGTTCTGATGATTAAAGAAGTTTTACTGGACAATGGGGATCATGTCAGGAAATATAGCGGAAGATCGATGACTGATCACTAGACTGAAAGCCGCCCAAGTGGAGCTGTTGAGGACAGCGCAATTTTCTCTGTCGCCAGCCCTCTCTCCCTGCCTTACCTCCTGCTGTAACCAGAACCCACTGCTTGCCTTAGGTCTGGGAAGAAAGGCGTGAGGATGGTGAAGCTGAACAGCAACCCTGGGGAGAAGGGCACCAAGCCACCTTCGGTGGAGGATGGCTTCCAGACCGTCCCCCTCATCACCCCCTTGGAGGTCAATCACTTACAGCTGCCTGCGCCGGAGAAGGTAAACGAGGTGCTCTTCCCCTCGTCATCCCTCTAGGACCCCCATCCCAGGAAATAAAATGGCACGCAATCCCATCCCAATCCCTTTCTTTCCCCCATCAGCCCCCTTTCTTGTAAAATGTAGCTATTTTCTCCAGAGACCAGACATCTCTTGTATTATTTCAGATTTATGGTAAGTGTTTATTCATTTTTTGGTTTGTGTCTATATGCTTGGGCAAGCAAATCAGGCTTTCCTTGTTAAAGTTTTGTTACAGCAGATGAATACAAATAAGCTTCTAGATAGTGACAGAGAAAAACCTGCCTCGATTATTTTGGGAGGTGTTTC
This sequence comes from Callospermophilus lateralis, assembly GCF_048772815.1. NCBI lineage: Eukaryota > Metazoa > Chordata > Mammalia > Rodentia > Sciuridae > Callospermophilus > Callospermophilus lateralis. The sequence goes on along the minus strand of NC_135309.1, from coordinate 13,792,542 downwards.
AAGAATTAGCTGGTGTACATTTGAAGACAGAGAATTGGATTCAGTCCAACAAGCATTCAGTTTGCACCTGCTAAGGTCCTGTCCCTATCTAGGAGTTGGTTATAAAAAGAAAAAATTACAGAACACTTATTCAGTATGACAAATGAATGTAATGTGTCATGGTGAATGCTGTACCTGAACATCACAAAGGCTCTGAGAGTGCATGGGTGGAACAAGCTAAATTCTGTTGAAGTGGGAAGAGGCAGGGGAGGGCTTGGGGATAGGACTGGGGGACAAGTTAGATAAGCTACAGAGGACATTTGGATTGGGACTTTAAAGGTGAGTAAGAATCTTTCAGGAAGACCATGGAGGGACAGGCATTTGAGGCCAGCAGCACACATGTGCAAAGTGTGGGGAGGCTTGGGGACAGCATGCCTGGAGCAGAATGTCTCCGGGAGAGGCGTGGCTGAAGTGAGTGATGGCTGATGGCACATCTCCTGACATGGGAGTGGCCCATGAAGAATGGAGGTGGGCATTCATACAAAGGCGAGGGGTTGTCATCCCATGGGCACAGATGGGAGAAACAGTCATTCACTGCCACCTGAGAGTGCTTGGGGTTTATAATGTGAGTTTTGGGCCATCATATGAGAGATTTGGAGGCAAAGGATGAAGAGTGAACAATGGATCATTCCGTCTGTTTGATTTTCTCATTGGCATCTCCAGGAGGGCACTGTGCGTCTTACCACTTGGCTCCATCCAATCCAGAGAGGAGGAGCCAAAGCTAGATAAAGAGCCTGCTGATTGGCTGGGGTTGAGTCATTTGTTTTGAAAGTGCAGAGGTTGTCAGTAGGAGACCGTGCTGGAGTGGGGTGGGGGGCAGACATGAGAATTTCTTGGGCCATTCTCAGAAACTGATAAAGCCTTTAAGAATAAATTTTGAACAAGAAATTAGCACTCAAAATGTGAAGAGACAGGATTAATTTAGTCCTTGCTACATGCATATCAGATCTTCTCAGTTTTTTTTAAACATATCAGAATCATCAGAGATTTTAAAACCCCTAATATCTAGACCCCACCCTAGAACAATTTTATCAGAATCTCTGGGGTGAGACCCAGTGTCCATGTTAGTGAAATCTCCCTAAGACACTTCTATGTGCAACTAAGGTTGAGAGTTGCCGTTTTAGATGTGCAGCGGCCCTGGGAATCAGGAATAATGCACTCTCATTTATAGGAACATTTGGTGAGTTATCCAAGTTCACAGAAGGAGCCATGGAAGTGCTGGAATTGGAAACCAGATATAAGTGGAACTGGGGAAGGAGGAGGGGAGTGTTTTCCTGGGGTTCTGTGAGGCTCACAGCTACAGCCTGCAGACCTGAGTTTCCTGGCAGTTGTGCAGAGAGAAGGGATTGTGATGGGGTCACTTTTCTTAACCTTGCACAAGCCTGCAGGTCATTCAGAGTTCACTGTGGTCTCTTTCTCCCCTTGCTCTTCCCACCCTGGTACTTTCTTTCCTCAGTGAAGGAGGAGACAGTCCTGGTAAGCACTGAGTATTTAGTCCAGACATATCAGAAAGTTGTCCCAAAGGCTCGCCAATAAATAAGTACCTTATCTCCACGATGGACATGCGTGTTTGTAAAAGGAAGCCATGAATCCCGAGACATGCAGTAGGTCCCAGTTTGCCTGCAAATCCCCACAGGGGCACATCCCTGCAGGGTCACACCGCAGGCTCTCTCTGATGTTTATGACAATGTTTTTGCTGGGTGGACCTCAGTTTTCTCAAGTGAACAGGATCCTGCCTACCTCACCATGGTCAGAACAAAGTTAGATGTGGTCTCACGTATAAAGCATCCGGCACAAAACTAATTATAAAAGAAAAATAGTTACAGTCTTCAAGTACTTTTTAAATGTTAGAGGCTGTCTTCAGTCATCTGTAACACACACACACACACACACACACACACACACATTTTTCTTTCATTTTCTCAATAGCTTAATAGAATATTGGAGTTGCAACTTCGATTTTTTTTGTTTGTTTTTTGTACTGGGGTTGAATCCAAGGCTTTGTACATGCAAGCAAGTACTAGATCACCAAGCTACAGTCCCAGCCCTTTGATTGACATTTTAAAAACTGAAACACAGAGCAGTAATGTAACTTCCCAAAGCAAAGAGTTGGTAAAGCATCTTGGATGTAGAATCTGGAAAGTGTTGTTCCAGAACCTTCCACTTCCACAGGAATGAGGAACAAGCTGGCCTGGGATTCCATAGATTTCCATAGATTCCTGTCTCAAATTCAGTCATTCACCAGAGAGTGACTTGGTTTTCCTCCCACAGGTCTCTGTCTTCTCTGAGTGGGGAACTCTATTAACAGTTTTGTGTGCTAATATTTAGATTTTATGATATTTACAAGAGCAAACATGCCTTCCCCCTGACATTAGGACAAATGTATTAAAAGTGAATTCCCGTGAAGAAGCCAACGCTCTCTAAATGCTTAGGGTAGTACTGTGGTTACCAGTGTCTGAACCTCAAGTGGGATCACACTTTTCTCCACCTTTCGCCAGCCTATCTTGACTAAGGACTGGAGTGGATTTCCCAAACTACACAGCCTCAGCCTCTCTGAGTGTGAGACAGGGAGGTAATGTTAAGACTCAACTCCCAGGGATGTGGAGGAGGTGACGTAAGCCCCAGTGTGGTTTTAACCCTTTGATTAGATCCCAGTCATATGGTGACTATTTGAAGCTGAAATGTTTTGGGGGATTCAACATTGAAGTTATTGAGTCCAGTGTTAAATCAAGGTTTTTCTCTTTGGAAAATGTAAAATATGGAATGAGCTTGGTGTATAAAACTCAAAATTATCTTTGGATTCATTCACTAAATAATCTCGAGTAGCATGGAGTGTGAACATCAGGAGGAAATAAAATTGGGAGGCTCAACAGAGAGAATGAGGTCTTTAGCCTATTTTCTCTTACTATAACAAAATACCCGAGGCTTGGAACTTCATAAAGAAAAGATGCTTATTTAGCTTCCTAGCTCACTGTTTTGGGGTTGGAAGTTCAAACAGCATGGTACCAGCTGTGACTGTGTCACAGCTTGTTGGGTGGCATCATGGTGGTCACATGTGTGAGGGAGAGAGAAAGCAGGAGAGATCCAGGAACCAGATGTACTCACAACTCTCTCTCAGAAGTTAACTGGGGTCCAGGAGAACCACCTTCATCCATTCTTCTGGCAGCACCCCCTGACCTGGCCTTTCACCAGGCCCCACCTCTTAGAGACCTCACCACCTGGCCACCTGGCTGTGCAGAGTTCCCAGTTTCCATCACACACGCCTTTTGGGACACCCTTGACCATATTCAGACCATAGCAATGGGCTTGTCTGGGCGAGCTGGCCTCTGCTGTCTGGCTTTCAGTTCATCCCCTCAGCGGCTGTGTGGGGTAGCTTCAGGCACCCATTCTGCTGGTGGGACACCAGGCTCAGGTCGGTGCAACGACTGTCCCAAGCTTCCCAGTCGGAGTGGGAGAGCCCGGGGAAGCCCAGCACACCAGGCACTCCAACGGTCTCCTTCGTGATGCTGAGAAGTGTGTTCATGGCCACCGCTCCTCCTGAGTTCCCTCCCAGGCAGGCTTCTGGGTCCACAGGTGGGGCCTGGGTGGTTCCCCAGAGACGACACCCCCACCTCCAGGGTTCTTTCTTGTCCAGTGCCCACCACTGTCCTCTGCCGCGTGGGTGGTCCCTGCCCCTTCTCTCTGCACTGCCCTGGGCCTCCCCAGAGCTGTGGCCAGTTGATCTCCCATGGAACCCCTTGCAGTCCCTCTTTACCACATGATGTCGCCCTCAAGCCCTTACCTTACCAGCCCACCACCACCTCGCCGCCAGCGCTCCTTCCCTCTGTTCCTGCTCCGCACCTAGAACTCAGTGTGCCACGGCCTCTCGCACAGCACTTCTCAACAGCGTCGCTTTGTCTCCAGGGGGGACAGGTTCGGTTGTCAGAACTGGAGGGGTTGTCAGAACCTGGCAGCACCGAGAAGAGGCCCAGGAATGCTGCTAAATATCCTGCACAGCACACGGTGGCTTGCCCTGTGCCCCACAGAATTATCCTGCCCCAAATGCCAACCATCCCGAGGGCTGATAAACCCTGTCCTGGAGTTGCCCGGAGTGTCCCTGTCCTGTGCCTCCTCCTCCTGGAGCACGCCCCTCCTTCTGGGCGGAATGCGCCTCTCACCCTTACTCTACCTGTAAGACAGAAGCTCTCCTGTCACCCGGCCCTGACCACCCATGAATACGGCCATGGATCCAAGTAGCGCTCTTACAGCCACCCAGCCACCCGTCCTCTCTACCTCCACCCATCAGTCACTTGCTCCTCTAGCCATCCAGCTGTCCACCCACCCACCCAGTCAAGCAGTCAGAAAACCTTGTTGTGTGCTTTCTTTGCACCAAGCGCTGTGCTAGGCCACATGTGCGCAGCCACGAAAGCGTCAGGGAGCTCGGAGAGAGGGACAAGCCTTCACACAAATGGAAGTGCAGATGCAGACTGTAGAAGGGCTATAAAGGATAAGGTGCTTCCTGGGAGAGGGGGTAAAGCTGAGAGGGTCTGATTGTGTGGGAGGGTGACCGGGAGCTTTGCGGTTCCCTGTGGGATCCTGGCTGAGATCCTGCCCGGGGAGTCGGGGTAGGGGGATTAGCAAGCAGCAGGCACCGAGGAGGATGGGGGACACTGGGGAGTTTTTGGACTGGCTGAGACACTGAGGGGAAAGCTCAGCAGAGGGGTGAGGGGGCTCTGGCTCCGTGGGGCCTGGCGCATGGTTTTGGAAGGAGTTCAAGGCAGGAGGGCGGCGGCACAGGGTTCTGTCTTAGGAAGGCGGTGCTGGCTGCTGGGGGCACAGTGGATGCAGGACAGGGTCTGCCTCCCGCTGATCCTCAGGCTTCTTCCTCTTTCCTTCCAATCGTTCCTCCACACAGTGCCAGTTACCCCAAGCAGGTGACTTACTTTCCTGCAGCGGTCACACCATGGGTGGTGGAGGAAGAGAAAAGAGCAGAGGGCACAAGCCAGCTAGAAGGTCACTGCTGAGCTCACCATGGGACGGGGCCCCGGGAGAGGGGAGGTGGTGCACTTATTGAGACTTGGTGTCAGGTTGGCTGTGGGGAGGATTCGCTCTCTCTGCTCCGTTTGCCCCCAGACCTGAGGACACTGGCTTTGCGTCATCTCAGTAGCCCACTGACACACGGTGGCCCGTGGGAAATGCTGCCTGGAAAAGACTCCTTCCCCATCTGGCTTAACCCGGGCTCAGTTTCTACACTTGACCAGCGGGGACACAGACTCAAAGCTCAGCAGTTGAGTGGCTTTCTCTGAATCATGGGAGCAAGCTCTTGAAAAACTGGGACGTGAACTGGTAGACACCCAATTGCAGAACATGCACTTGGCGCCTGGGGCCTTTGGCTTCTCTGTGTCCCTACACCAGCTCGGAGAGCCCTACGCCTCTCTGTGAGGTTGCTCCCATTGTCCCCACTCTACAGATTCAGAAGTAGTCTCGCAGAGTCAGCCTGGTGTCCTAGGACACACCATGAGAAGATGGTGCAGCCAGGATATGCACACAGGTGTGCTGGGTGGTGTCCAGGAGTGGACGGCAGGTCTGCAGAGTGCAAAGCCGTCAGGCCAGCCCCTGGTGGCAAAGCCCAGGGAACCATGGAGAGGCAGGCCAGCTGCAGGACCCCGGGCAGGCATCCCGGAGAAGGTCAGCTCACCAGCTTGTGAGGAATGCAGACTTTCAGAGGCCAGTTATTAGTGTCCCTCATGCTCACATTTTGTGTGGTGGATCGCGTGCACTTTCTAGTTCTACAAACTGGGTTTAGATCTCAGCTAAGCGATCCACTTACTATGTGGCTTTAGGTAAATTGCTCACTCTCTCTGGGCTTTGCGTAGTTTTCAATTGCAAATTGAGCATGGTATCTAAGCAGCCGGGTTCCTGTCAGGAAATAGACATGACCACAGTCTCCTAGCCCTGGCTCAGGGCCTGGCCCAGAGAGAGCTCACTGATGGATTTCTTTTCTTTCACTGGACACCAGATCATGTCCACTGAAGACAATTTTGTTGGGAGACTGTAAAAGTGAAGCATGCTGGGAATGACGAGGTCTCGGGTGGCAGAGGGGACAGTGTGTGGAGCTGTGGTCTGCGGCTCCTCAGGGGGGTTTGAAGGATACTGGGCAGAGGGGATGGCCACTCTCCTCACTGAAGCTTCTGTGCCTCCTCCGCCCTTCCCTTGCTTCTTTCTCTCCCTGAGACACAGGATCAGAGAAATGTCAGCCTTCCCCCAGGGATCCCCAGAAGGGCACCTCTCTGCAGGTCCAGTCCCCAGGGCACCCCATCTTCAGAGACTCTCAGCACACATGCTGGGGCCAAGGCCCCTGGCAAGGCAGCTCCTGCAAGTAGATAAAAATGACCAATAATCATGTCAAACTTTTTCTATAATTTAAAAATCACAATTTTATGTGTGGCTGGGGTTGTGGCTCAGCGGTAGAGCGCTCGCCTAGCACATCGAGGCCCTGGGTTCGATCCTCAGCACCACATATAAATAAATAAAAATAAAAAGATATCATGTCCAACTACAACTAAAAAAAGTAAATATTTTTAAAAAATAAAATCACAATTAAAAAAAATATAAACAAATTATTTACTTATCAGATTGGCAAGAGAATTTTTTTACAGAACATTTTAAAAATAATATCCTGCATCGATAACGCTGGGGACACACCTGACTTCAGTCCACTCTTGTTGGTTATATAACTCAATGCAATATTTTTCAGGAAGTGTTTTGGCATTGTTTATAAAATTCAAACTCTTTGGACCAATGGACTGATAAGCTTCCTGTGGTGGGAGTTCATTCTAAGGGCATCTGTTCTTAAGTATGCAAAACCATATGTATGTATGCATAGATTTAAAAATCATCTGTATTTTAACTGGGAAGAACTCGGGCTGTTCCGTGGGAGGACTGTTCTAGGGAACTCCGGTGCTGGACGTGGAAGACTAGGCGGTGGTTGTAGGAGGGAGGTACAGTCCTCATGCTCATGTGGGACGAAGGCAGAACTTCAGAGAGTGCCGTGGAGGGATCCCCTGTGGAACATGCACAATGTGTGTACGTTTATTTGTTTTCTAAGAAGTTTATTTGTGATTGACATGATAATTGCAAATATTCACGAGGTACAGTGGGATGTTTTAATACATGTTTGTGTTGTCTGATGATAACACACAATGGAATATTATTCATCAGTAAAAAGGAAGAGATCCTGTCATTTGTGATAATATGGACAAATCTGAAGGACTTTATGTGTATATATGTTATATTCTTATAGTTCATAAAACTGTCTCAAAAGGGCACACAGAAGCTGTTAAATGTTTGGGAAACAGAGATGGGGTGGGTGAGGTCCATTTGAAGATTTTTATCCTATAGTTTTCATTTTTTTTTAACCATGAACTTGTATCAGATTTTTGTTTCAACCCCTGTCCCCATTTTACAGATGGTGAAACAGACTGGGAGAGCTTGGTGTTGCTTGCTCACTTTTACACTGTCCACCATGGAATGGGCCAGTGTCCCTGCATGTACAGGGAGGCATTCTAGCAGCATAGTTTGAATTCAGATACTAACTCTACCAACTGTTTGCTGTGTGACCTTGGGCAAGTTTTCTCACCACTCTGAGTCTCCTTTTCCTTATGCGAATAACATTTTCATCTAAGAATTGTTTTAAGGGATAAAACGAAAGCAATGCCTGCCAAATGTTCATCATAGTAAATGCTTAATGCAAAGCTGTTACTATTGTTGATGTTATTATCAGTGTTATCATCATCATCAATTCAGTTCTAAGATGAAGTCCTCTCTTCCTGGAGAGCATAGAGCTAGTCCCAGGCAGCAAGAGGGAGTGGGCTATGAAGTGCCCTGGGCCTCCGGACCACGGACGACCCTGAGAGAGTCCCTCATCTTGCCCTGTACTTTCATTGCCATAGAATTGAGCCATAGACTTCTTGGGGCAGATGGTCCATTTGCGGCCACGCTGGCCAAGCTTTCATTTGGCTTCTGAGAAAGCCAAGCCCAGCAAGGGAGAGGCTTGATCCCGTGGAGGCCGCCTGGACTGGGAGCTGCAGGTTCCTGTGAGCAGCCTGCTTTTGACTCAGTCCCTCCCGTGGCCTGTGCCACACCCCTCTTCATCTCTGGGCTCCGTGTCCCTGACCTGGTGGGGGTAACCTCGCTGAGGCCAAGGTCCTTTGTGTGCCAACATTGTGCCTTCGTTTCCTGCTCAGTAGAAAGCTCCAGGGGCCAGGGAAAGACTCAACCCACAGAGAGTGCGGGGCTGAGGGACAGGGCAGGACGTGGGGAGTGCCCGAGGGGATCGGAACCATCTGGGCAACTCGCCTCTCTCTTCTGAGATAAGAAGGTTGCTCCCCACATTCAACAGCGTGAGTGGGGCCCCTGTTGTGCCCAGGCCCCGCAGGTCAGCGCACAGGTGTGAGCGGGCACTTGGAGCTGACCTCAGGTTCAAGTCTGGGCCCTGCCTCCTAGTGGCCATGTGAGGGTCATCTCTGCTCTCAGATGCTGGTTCCTCATTGGCACAGTGGGTATGATGACCACCGTTCCCCACGGAGTGAGTGTGAGGGTTCTCTGGTCTACAGGATGTGACGCTTTGGCCCCTGGCCAGGCACCTGATGTCTAAGACGTACGTGGTTCATAGCCAAGAGCCCGTCAAGCCTGCGCTTGCACACCCGCTGCACCCATTACCAGTCGGTCCGTCCTGAGGAGGTGACTGACCTCGCCAGGACAATGGGAAGAAGAACCTGATTTTAGATGAGAGACCTCAGGATCAGAGGACGTGCTCCGGGAAGCATTGTGAATCCTCTCGGGTGGGTAGCCCGGCGTGGGGCTCGTGCGTGGTGGGTGCTCAGCGGCCGGTGGCGCCTTGTCCTGCCCTGAACCTCTATCTGCAGCAGGGAGGAGCTGAGGCCATGGCGTGGATCTATTTTTGGCCAGTGCAAGTCCAGCTCCAGCTCTTGAAAACACAATCTGGCCCCTTGTCAGCACTTCGACACTTTTATTTATCGTCCCTGCCAATCCCAGGCCCTCTCCACGTGGGGACCTCTTCATTATTGATAATCCCGGGAAGTAGTATTTTAAATTTTTATGATCTGTACTTTGCGCCATCTGAGCCACCCTGTGTCATTAGCCTTGCCAGGGTGGGGGGTGCAGCCAGATGAGGGTCCTTCTGGGGTGAATGATTCATCCCCTTTAACACAACACCAATGACGTTAAATCACGCTCCTTCCATTAGCAGCCGACAGGACAATGGGGAGCGAAAGGGTAAATATGAACAGAAACCAGGTTGTTCCTTGGCCCCCACACAGTGATGTTGAAACCTGGGGTTTTGTTTTCCAAATACCTAAAACCAGGCTTCCAGTAATAAAATGACCAGGGAGGATGTTCCCTCTTCTTTCCACCCCCCAACCCCCACCCCCCTGCTCATTTCTGTCATAAATCAAGGAGCTCACGGCTCTGTTTTGTTCCATTTATTTGCTTTGTTTTTATTTTTTACTGTGGGGGGAAATATAAATGCCCAGCATAGAGCCTTTCTTAGCAATTTTTTTTTCTTTTGTCTCTCTCTTTGCTTATGCAAGCTGAATCCTCCAAGGTACAATGGATAACGATGGGTTAACGTTTCTTATGTTTTCCACTTTATGGTGCAATTTATTTTTCTGTATCTTTATATAAAGAAGGTAAGTGTCCTGGCCTCACTCCATAGGGACAAAGCACCAAGCTCCATGCAAACCTGACAGCTGGTGGATTCCAGAAATTCACAGGACTGTAGTCCCCGTTCCTGGCCCCCATCTGGGGACTCTCCATGGTGCTTGAGCCGTCTCTGCCGGATGCACACCTGAACCCATTCCCTGTTTTTTCCTTCTGTACCCCCCATCCCCATGAATCCTCAGGGTTCTTCACTGGGTTCAGGACCTCTGGGCGCCCTCTGGCTTCAGCTGTCAACCCCTCCCCTTGCTGCCCGGGTCCCTGTCGGATCAGAGCTGCGTCTGTGGTGCACCCCCCCTGCTCAGGCTCCCGGGTGCCTCTGAAGGTTTGTGACAATCGCAGTCCCTTGGCTGGAAAGAGCTTCAACCGGGGTTGGAGAGGTGTGAGTGGAGACAAGGAAGCTGACCCGCGCCAAGGTGCTCGGAGGGATGAGCAGGGCCCTGGGCTGAGGGAGGCAGGGTGGCCGGGCACATGGGCGACTCAGGAGGAAGTTCTGATGAGAACTGGGAACTCCAAGGGAGAGATCATGAGAGAGTTCTGTCCTTCATTTGGTTAGACAATGGCATGATCCTGCTGCCATGGTCTGAGCTGAGCCTTCGGTAGGCGTGAAACCTCTGAGGCAAGGCTGCTAGGGATCGTGGTCAGGGCCCGAGAGCTCAGCTGTGGCCGTGGTAATTTTAGGTGCATGGATCCCAGGGCAGATGTCCAGTAGGGAAAACTGAGTGCTGGGTGGGATCTGAGTGCTGACATACAGCTGAGTCACGGACAGCAAGATGTACAGGGCAGTGACGGAGTGGTGAGAACCTCAGAGGGGGCTTGTAGGACAGGAGAGTGGCCGTGGCCGAGCCCTAATCAGTCCAGACATTGAGAGATCAGGTGGAGGGCCTGAGGAGGCCTGGTCAGTGTGGTAGGAGGGGAACCCAGAGAAAGATTGCCATGGACCTGAAGGAAGGGAAGGTCTCACGGAAGAGGGGAAACGGGCCTGTCCACTACAGATGCTTCTTGACTCACGATGGGGCTGTGTCCCTTTAACCCATTCTAAGTTGAAAATATAAGTCAGACATATAAGCCACTTGACCTGCCAGACACGGAAGCTTAGCAGCACAGTATGCTGCAGGGTACTGCCGTCTCCCCTCCTCCGCCGGTGGAGCTCTGGCTAGCTGCCACTGTCCAGCATAGAGTGTCCAGTATTGTTGGCTTGGGAAAGGATCAAAATTCAAAATTTGAGGTGCGGTCTCTACTGAATGTGTGCATCACTTCCACATACTCCTCAGTGAGTGACCGATGGTCCATCAGACCAACGTAAGTGGGAGATGATCTGTCCTGCAGAAACGCAGAGAGGATGAGGGTAGGCACTGTCCATTCTACCCCAGCAAGTGGGCCTTGGGAATGGTGCTGGGTCTCTATGGGGCTAACACTTCTGCAGGGGCAAAGGGGAAGCCCTGCACAGGGGCTGGGTTGCTCCTGGGGTCGGTGTGCTTAGGTAGAAAGGAGCAATGACCAGGACTCACATGACTTAAGGCACCCCCGCCCCCAGTCCCGGGGCCTGTGTTTGGGATCTTTGGTTTCAGAAGTGACAAGCTAAAGTCAAAAGAAGTGTATTCTTTAGAAAGTCACTCAGATCATAAGCAGCATTTCAAAAAAGTTTTGGGAAAAGCCAGATGTGGATTAGAAGAGAGGATTATGGCCCTAACCCTGTAGCCCCTACGGCGAATGGTGAACGGCATGTGACGCCATTTAAGCTGCACACTTATATACATAGTTATAAGCTGCTAATAGTGAAATGACACAGTGTATATTACCTTGGTGTCTGATTTTTTCTGTGTAATCCAATGTCCGCGAGGCTCACCCGTGTGCATGTGGGATTGCTGAGTGGTGTTCCCGTTTTATGAATAAAGTCAATGTCTCCATCCTCCTGCCAACGAACATTTGAGTTGTTCCCAGTTTGGGGCTTTTATGAGCAAAGCTTCACCAAATATTCCTGGGCATATCGTTCAGTAGATCTGCTGTAGTTGTTTGAGCTGACTTTTTTGCTGACACCTCGGAAACCTATTGATTTTGGTATACTTATTTAGTATTTGGCCATCTTACTGGATTCTAATAGCTTTTCAGTTGATTTTTTGGGGTTTTCTTGGAACACATTTGTATCAGATAGAAAGATTTAGTCTCAAGTAATAGAAAAACCCAATCCAAATTGGACCAAATCCCAATGAGTATGTGTTTGCTCCCATAACTGTAGAGCTTGGCACGGGCTGGCTTCAGGCAAGGTGTGGTTCAGCAGGCAGATGGTACCAGGGCCCATGTCCACTCTGGGTTTCCCTCGGCTCTGCCCTCCCTCCCGTGCTGCCTTTGTCCTCCTCCTGGTCCCTTTAGAGCTCTTGTCCAGAGGTAAATTTCACAAGTAGCAACGATTGCTACAGCAGTTGCAGAACAGGCCTCCCTACACTTTTCCTTCAAAGGAAAGTACATTCGGAATGTAGATCTGACTTGGTCCCCAGTCAATGCTGCCCATCTCATTGGTCAAATCAGACAACATGCCAATGTCTGAGCCAATGAAACAGCCTGGTTTTTGGGACAGCACTCCCTGATTGGCTCAGCCCAACGAGGCCCATCCTTGAGATATTCCCAGAGAGGTGAAACTCCCACAAACCCCTTGGCTGCCGCACAGTAGGACAGCAGGGAATTGATGAAGGAGTGGCAGGGAGCTTTGGATCGGAGAAGAACATGGGTGCCAGAGAAGCACCTCCCAGAGGTTATCATTGCGACGATCAGGGTGATCCTGCCTGCGGTTCTTATCCATTGTCCCACCCCAACATCAACGGTCTTGGTCCAGCCTTCCAACTAGCTGCGTTGGCAGGACACGGGGTCCTTCAACTTTCACAGATGATGGAAACAGCTGTGCGCTTTCTGGGAAGCTCTGGGAGGGACGCTGGTGTAGCCGGGCGGTGGGAGGGCTCCTCAATGGCTGACGTGGGCCATGGAGATGCTGGAGCCAGCCTGATGGCTGGGTTGGACGCGAAGGGGACACTGAGAGGTGGCTGAGCTGCGCTTGGCGGTGCGGGAGGGCGGTGGCCTTCTAGTACTATGTGGCGCGTTGCCAGTTTTGTTGCAGCCAGCACGCATGTGTGGCCTTTCAAGGTCATAGGTCAGGAGTCCAAGTGCTCCTAAGCTTGGTCCTGGCCCCACTCGGGGCCTCCGGGTGTGACGTCGAGGTGTGGCTGGGCTGCGTGCTTGCCCACGCTCGGTCCTCTTCCAGGACCTCTTGAGTCATTGGCAGGATTCGGTTCCTCCTTTCCCCAGAAGCCCTCCTCGGACGGTGCCCGAACCACGTTCCTTTTAAAAAAAAAAAAGCCAAAGTTCTGGTTTTGTTATTTGGAGGAGACTGTGAAGAGAGTTGGGCCCAGAGGTGAAATTGACCCCTGGACAAGAGCTCTAAAGGGGCTCTGTGTGGGCTGGGCCTCTCTGATCAACACAGGCAGCACCCCACGTAGACGTCCAGGACACAGAAGTGTCCCCCACCCTTCCTGTGGAGCTGCCCTGAGTTGATGGCACACCTCATGGACCCTAGAGAACATTCTTCAGACAAGAATGCTTTCTCCAGTCAATACATCTGACCGTTCAGGGAGAGTGGTGGGATTTTCAGTGAAAATCTGCTTATTTAAGCTATAATGAGGATTAAGGGTGAATTTGGTTAGCAGATTATTTCTTTTAGCTGGGTGGCTGAGGACAAGTGACTTGGCATCTCTGAGCTTCAGTTTTCCTTATCAGGAGAATGGGAGCAGCGGTGGTAGATAGGCAAGGCACATGAAGTTCTCGCATATAAGTAAATGGTTTAAAATATTAGCCCTTTTCATTTCACTTAACTCTCAAAGGAATCTCATTACATAGGGATATGGTTAGGGTGAAGATTCTTGTGCATATTTTCAGGTGGGAGCCTGAGGCTCTGTTTCCGTGTCCTTCACTGTGCCGCAGCACCTGGCAACAGTTACTGATTACCTGTCAGGTCCCCTTTCCTTCCACGGCCTGCGCTGTGGGATGGAGTTCCATAAATGTCTCGTCAGGTTGACAGCATATCTTGGTAACAGATGAACTACCTCTGCAAAAGCAGGCAAGACTTCAGAAAAATAAGAAGATACAATAGATTGAGCACGCATCTGTATTTTTTTCTTTTGGCAAGTCCCCAAATCAAATTGGAATTAAGAATGTGAGCCAAGGTTCAGGGGTAGGATGGCCATCAGAACTTGTTTACACAACCCGAACCTTGGAAAAACCTTGATGGTCAACAGTTAAAGGCCAATTGTAATCTACAAATGTAGTAAAATATTAAAAGGCTCGCTGAAGGTTTGGGGGCATAGCTCAGTGGTAGAGAGCTTGCCTAGCCTGTGCTTGGCCCTGGGCTCCTTCCCCAGCACTGGAAAAAAAAAAAAAAGACAGAAAAGAAATTGTGCATTTTTCTACACTGGAAAACTAGGAAAAAGCTACAGTGTTGCCTGATAAAAGCAGATTATAAGATAGATCGTGAAGTATGACTCATTTCACAAAAGCAGGATACATGTTTTCATAGGTGGCAAATGTGTTTTATCTATACACACACACACACACACACTCACACACACACGCACACACACAGAAACACCTGGAATGATACCACCAAACCTCTCCCCCGTGTGGCGATGGGGAAATGCGGGTGATCGGAATGTTCTCTTGTGTGCGTTTGGGAGGGAAGGTTCTCCATTTCCCGATCTTATGCATGGATAATAAACCCTAGTTACTAGGAAGAGGGCGGGGAAGGAACCCCGTGGTCTCTGGGTGCTAATGCTGGCTGCTCATTGCAGGTGATCGTGAAGACCAGAACGGAGTATCAGCCGGAACAGAAGAACAAAGGGAAGTTCCGGGTGCCGAAGATCGCCGAGTTCACGGTCAGTGTCTCGGGGTGTCTGGGTAACGGGCAGGGTGACTGCAGCCTGCTCAGCATGCTGTGGTGGAGCAGGTACCACTGCCCCACGGGAAAGGGACAGGCCACCCCTGAGGACTTCTCGAAGCCACACGGGCTCCAGCAGGGTGCACAATGGAAGGGCAAGGGCCTCCTCGGGCCTTGTATTCCAGAAGGTTCTGATACGCCTGAGAATTGGCAAGTGCCTCTTTGTTCCTGCCGATGTTCCTGTCCCCTTCTTCCTGCTCTTTCAGAGTCCTCAGGAAACATGGTGGAAACTCATCAAGTTTGTGGTTGCAACAAACGCGAAGGAAAAAGGGTTTCTTGGTGGTAGAAACCCAGGGGTTGGTTGTCTAGTTCTTGGTGGAGGGTCCCACGAAGTTGCTGGCTGTGGGGAGTCACATCTCGGGCCACAAGAGATGCAGGGAAGCCCTGTAGGTGGGTCACTTGGGAGCTGAGCCATTGGAGTGTGTGGGGGAGTGGCTGCTCATGCCAAGGCCCTGCAGCTGGAGGGAGGCTGGCCCAGAACCATAAGGACAGTGGGGCGGGGCTCTGGAGAGGTTGGGGGCAGGGAGGGGTGCGGCAGGGAGGGGGCAGAACGCAGCAGCTCCTTGCAGGCCACAAGGAGGGATCATCCATAGGAAGCCACTGAAGAACGTCCAAAAGGCGAGAGTTGACCAGATTTGAGTTTTAGAAAAAGCATGTGGTCTTGTACGTGGTTAGTGGGGTACAGGGGCGAAAAGGAAAGTGGGGAGACAGCTGGGCTACTGCAGTTGTCCAAGCAGGAAGCACTAGTGGCTCAGACAAGGATGGTGAGTGAAGCGAGAGATGCAGGCCCATCCACAGGACGGCTGGGAGGCGGCATCAGCCACGGAGGCAGCAGAACTAGAGGCTCTGTGTGTGGACGTTGGAGTGGCTTGGCGGGGCTGGAGCCCTGTGTCGCTTTACATTGGCCGCGTCACCACAAACCCATTATTACACTCCTTATCACATGGAGACAGTAGTGGGGCTGCTGCAGGCTGCAATGTAGAGCACATGATGGTACACAGTAACAGGGGCTGTTTGTGTCAACTGGGACTGCAGGAAAGGCAGGACCGAGGGGGCTTTGAAAGTGAAAGCAGCCCTTGGTTAGTTATCTGAATGGGGAGGGGGCAGAGAGGGTGCAGATGAACATAACGGTCTGCTCCCACCTTTGACTATCTTTCTCTGTGCTAAATCTATGTTAGAGCTGCTGGGTGTGTGACCCTGGGTGGAAATGCCACCCAGCTCCTGCAAGGTGGGACTCTATAAATGCCAGCTCCCCTTTTGAAAGCAGGGGCTGCTCTTTTACTATGCCTTCAGTGTCTGCCACACAATGTGGACCCAGTGGCTGTGGCAGCCACATCAATGTTAGCAGCTCAATTCACAATAGCTAAGCTACGGAACCAACCACCATCAACAGATGAATGGATAAAGAAATTGTGGTATGTATATACAATGGAATATTACTCAGCCATAAAAAAATGACTTTATGGCATTTGCCAGTAAATGGACGGATCTGGAGACTATCATGCTAATTGAAATAAGCCAATCCAAAAAAAAAAAAAAAAAAACAACCAAAAAACACAAACGTTAAATGTTCTCCTTGATGTGTGGATGTTAACACAAAAAAGCAGGGGAAGGGATTAGATAAGGGGGAATGAAGGGAAGGGAGGAGGGATAGGGATAGGAAAGATAGTGGAATGATGCGAGATAACTCTCCTTTGTACATATATGAACACACTACAATGAATCTCACCATCATGTATAAGATAAACTCCATGTTTTTATAAATACGTCAACATAGACTCTGCAGTCATATATAACTAAAAAGAACAAATTAAAAAATAAGTGAAGATTTAAAAAAAAAATTCCCCTGTGAATCTGGGCATATTTCCCATGGCCCCTGCTGCCAGGATAAGTCAACTGAGTCCCCGGCCTGGGGCACACATGCAGGCATGAAGAAGCCCCAGCGCCCCTGCAGCTCCATGCTCATTCCTGCAGGTGTGTGCTTATTCCTGCAGGGGACTGTGGGCAGCTGGGGCCAGCCACGGTCTGATGGGCTGTCATGGCACGACAGTGCTTGTGCTTAGTGACCCTTGTTTTACTTAGGAGTGGCCCCAAAGCGCAAGAGCCCCGGGGCTGGCAGGCAGCCAGCAGATAGCCAACCCACCATAAAGTGAGAAGATGAAAGTCCTTGGTTTAGTACGGGAAGAAAAGGGTCCTATGGTGCGGGGCTGAGATCTGCAGGATGTTGCTGTTGTTAATCCCATCCCCGTGTTGAACTGACGGACTACACCATGCCATAGGTGTGCGTTATAGGGAAAATTACAGTTCATATCAGGTGCGGTACTCTCTGAGGTCTTAGGACTCCACTGGGAGTCCATCTCCCCTGGATAAGGGGGAACAAAGGGGAGGTAGGGCTCAAAGAGTGGAGGTGACTGTCACCTGGCTGCCCAGCGGCCGGGCAGTGTCCAGGGCTGGTGCCTGGCCTTTCCCTTGGACTAGCCACTGCAGTAGACATGTTAGAACAGAAATGAGTCAGTTGAGACGTGGGGAGCAAGTTGCTCAGGGGCCGAGGACTGGAAGTGCCTGTGCACTTGAGCTCAGTCAGCCTTGGAGGGGTAGAGAAGGGGCTGTCTCTGCGCCTGGGCAGCCCTTTGTTAGGCACAGGTGGAGGAGGGAGGGCTAGGCGCGGGTGGAGGAGGGCCCTGCAGCTTGGAACAGGAAGGGGGGGAATGAAGCGGATTCTCCTTTGCTCATGTGAAACTTCCAGCATTAATTAGCCTGTCCCCTCCCCCCACTTTCTTCCGGAAAGTTCCCCCTGGGCTTTGTGGAAGATGTTTGTGGCTAGAGAGAGGAGGCAGGAGTGGGGAGGAGGCTGGGGGTGATTAAGAAGAGCCTGAGGGTCTCAGCTGAGTCAGCGCTCCCAGGCCCCAGGACCCAGGTGGGCTGTGGCGGAGGATTCACAGAACTGACTTCTGGTTGCAGAAAGCACAGGGCACTCCCTGGATTTGTTGCATCTGACTGGGCCTGGGGACTTCCTTCCACAAAGGTAGTCCTTTTCACAAAGGTAACACTGAGAATAAAGTGCCTGGAGGTCCAGGGAAGGTTTGGGGGTGGGTAGGCCACCCTTGGGTGCAACTAATGGTCTGGGCTAAGGATGGAGATTCACCTGGAGAAGCATCTGGAAGAGGGTGGGCTTCACAGTGCTGGCCAACAGCGCAGGATCCTTCTCTAGGATATACTGCCAGGGTTCAGGGGACCCTAGGAAGGACCAGGGTGCACCCCCTACCACTGCAGTCCCTTCACAGAGGTGGGACAGTGTGTCACTCTGAATTTCAAAACTGACCTGGAGAGAGCAGTTTATAAGCAGTTACACTGAGGGTGGGGGGCAGAAGAGAGCAGAATGGGGAGAGATGGAGTGTAGGAAATCGACTAAAAGAATGGACAGGGATTTTTGTTACTTCTAAAACCAAGGAGGGTCTTAGAGTCCTTGTGAAAGGCCAGAGGCCTGCAGTGTCTTCAGCAGGCCAGCCTCAGCCAAAGGGAGGGCACCTGGAACCCTGGAGCTGGCTCTCCGAAGGCCGGTTTGGCTGTGGGGTGCTGGTGCTATGGAAGCCGCTGGACGGGGAAGTGTGAGCCGTGCGGGCGCTGGGCCTTGTCACTCTGCCTGTGGGCGCAGGTGCAAGTGCAGGTGTAGGTGCTGGGGGCTGTTGGGCAGTGATGGTCCTGAGGAAGACACTGGAGGTGGGGAAACGTGCTGCCGCCACGGAGGATGTGGGTTCTGCCAGGGCTGCTGCTCCTGGGCAGCAGGTTGGTGCTGCGGAGGGGGCTAGCCCTGCAGGGGACCCACAGCGGGGAGAACTCCGGTGCTGTGGAGAGTGTGGATGCCACAGAGGAGGTGATTGTACGGAAGGTGGTGGTGCTTTAGAAGGTTCCGGATTTATGGAGGCTACTAGTTAGGGAAGTGCTGGGCCATGGAGGGTGCTGGGCTGTGGAGGGTGCTGCTGTGTCTGCCACGCTCCAGGTCGGCTTGTTCGGGGCTGGTCCTCCAGTGGGAGCTGCGTGCTGCCTTCAGAAGCCATTGTGCCAATGGCTGACTTTCTGGAAACACCTGGGGCTGGGCTCACCTGAGGATGTCAGGGGATGACCTTTTGCTCTTTAACTTCGTGACCTCGGGGAAAGCCTTTCACCCCCTAATTTGACTCATTGTCCTCAACAGCAGGCCGCAGTCTTGCGGTAACCAACAGTCCTGGTGCACTCTGAGGGCTTAATGAATGATCATTTATCATTTCCTTCCTGTTTTCATCCCTTTTCTTTCTCGTGGGTTTTTAGCTTCCTGCCTAATTGGCTGGATTTGTCTGTTGGCTGGGCTCCGAGCTACCTGCCCTGACCTTCCCATGGGACATGACTTGGAAAACCTGGAGAACTCTTGGAGGTTGTAGCCAGTTCAGGGTCCACAGGTGGCCTCTGCTTCTTAGCAGGGACCCCGGGGCCATGTCTTTGCCTACTATAAGTGTAGTCTGTATTTCTGTGGGCCATTTTTCTACACATATCATGTGTTAAAGATGCTTTCGCGCCACTCTTCGTCCTGATAATCCTCTTGTGAACTGGATCCTCGCATCATCCCCGTTTTGCAGGTGAGGAAATGGGTGCTCAGGGATGTGAAGTGGTCTTCCCAAGTCTGCTCAGCCAGGAAGTGAGAGAGCAAAACAGGGACCCACCTCCCTGACTCCACGTTCCCTGCTGTCTGCCAGGCCTCAGTGCCACCGGCTATTGCCCTTGATCAGGTCATTTTTCCTTCTTTGTGTTGGCATTTGCCCTGGGCGTGGCTCGGTGCCTGCTGCTGGGACACACAAGGTGGCCGTATCCCTGCTCTCAAGGAGCTCACCAGAGTGCGGGACAGACAAGGAGTGCTCTGGCCATTTTCTCAGCTGTCCCCTTTTCTGGGGCTCCTCGGCTGGCCCTTTTCACCTAGTTCAGGGCCCCTCCTGGGCTTGGTGGGGTCACCTGAGTGCCTCCATTGCAGCTTTCCTCTCCTGGCTGCCCTACATCAGCAGTCTCCTTCATCTCAGATCCAGGGAGATGCCTGGTCTTCTTCTGTGTCCCCCGTTCCCAGGACAGGGACTGGCATGGAGTGGTGGTGGGTATTTCATGGGCCCAGTCTTTTGGGATAGTTTAGGTAACCCTAACCCTAACCCTAACCCTAACCCTTACCTAATCTAAGCTGATTCAGGGCTTAGAAGTCTGGCTCCTGGGCAGGCTCAGATGGGAGGTTGATGGGGCAGGGGGTGGGGATGCCCACAGACCAGCCCAGAGCCAGGCCAGTGGGGGAGGCCAGACCCAGGATCACCAATCCAAGGGGACAGAAACCCACCTCTCCTCTCAGTTAAATGCACATCCAGAAAGAGTGCGGTGGGGGAGCCCTGGAAGGGAGGGGCCTGATTCTTTTGAAAAACAAACAAACAAAAACTGGCATTGGTGGGCTCTTATCAAATCAATCACCTACAAGAAACGAAACCAAAATGAAACAGAACCTCCCCAGTTGACATGTCAGGCCTAACACTATAGAGTGTTGGTTTTAAAAGCCGTTTCATCCATGCACCGATCCATCCACTCTTTGGACCTCTGTCCTGGGCCCCAGCTGTGACTGGCACTTTCTGTGTGCCATCCGGCCAAGTGGCCTCAGTGCTGCAGGCTGGGGGTTACTGCCCCCCTTGTGGAGTTCAGCAGCTGCAGAGCAGCCAGGTGGTGTCCCTGAGGCCACACCCAGAGGCTGTGGAGCAGGGACATCCCCCCGGGCTCTGAGCCCAGGTGCCTGCCTTTGAGTGGAGCTGGGACAGGGCAGCTGCATGCAGCTGGGGGCGAGCAGAGCCCGGCCACGGATAAGCAGCTCCTCAGGCATCTGCAGAGCGACTCGCTGCCCCTGTTCCTTCTTGTTCTGCAGGAAGGTAAGGCCAAGGGATGGGTTTGGGCAGTCGGCGGCAGGTCTCAGGCTTGCTCCCGTTTCCTCCAACACCAACAGGGCACAGGTGTGGGGAAACAGAACTGGCTTCAGTGCGGGCTGGGTCCAGCCCTTCCCTCCCTATGGTCTCCAGTGGCTGTCCCTCTACTATGCTCTTGGTCTAGGCTGATGGTGTCACCTGTCCAACCTCCTCCCTGGTCCTTGGTTTCCTTTCTCAGTCCCTCCATGGCCCCAGAGGAGGAGACTTTGCAAAGCTCAGCTCCCACCTTGGCTCCCACCCAGACTGAGAATCCTACCTGTTTCTGTTGCTCTCGCAGGTCCCCTGCCCTCCCCAGAGCTTTTACCTGTCCCTCTTGACACGGCCATTTGTGCTTCCTTGCCTTGTCCCTTCTGTCCCTTTAGGAGGGAAACCTTGGCTGTTCTGTCCCTCAGGCCACCTCCCCACTCATCCTTCAATGCCAGGCCCAAAGGGTGCCCACTGGCCCATGTGAAGCCCACCCGCCCCCCTCGATTCTGGCTCCAGTTGCGATGGGGCCACCACTGACAGGACCCTAAGCTCACAGAGGCAGGACTGGTGGCTCTTCTTTGCACCCAGGTGCCCAGCCAGTGCCTCAGCAGGACTGGCACTAAAAGATGTCTTTAGGAACGAAGGAAGGAAGGGCTGAGTGAGCAAACTAAGGAGCTGCGCTGACCAAGAAAGGCCACACCGCTGGCCTGGAGGCTTGTTTACAGCCAGGCTTCTGTTTCCTCCTCGGCTTCCTGCCGATGACACCTTCTTGTGAGTGCCATCTTCCGGACCCCACTTCCTCCTGGGATGAGACCTCATTATGGCTCTGCCATTTCTTCCACCGGTTTCTCATCCAATCTCCAGGGTTGTCGGCCGTCAGGGGGATTCTCATATTTGCTGACAGCAGCATCTAGAGACAAGAGCTCTGACTTTATTATCTGTTGTCTTGGTTTTTATTGCTCTCTTTTTTTTTTTATTTTGAGGAACATTTTTAGGCAAGTTATTAAAAACCCTGCCTGCTGGGCGAGGAGCAAGCCATTAGCTGGCGTAGGAAGAATTTGCACATGAGCACTTGAAGAAAGGCCGCAGCAGCATTTAATTTTTATTATTTCACTTCTGGCTAGAGTTTATTGAAAATCAGAGCAAAGATGCTGGCCTGGTTTTGGCTGGACGCTTTCTTCTGGCCTGAAGGCTGTGCTATTAGAGTGACCTTCAAGAGCACATATTGCTATTAATTGATAGTGGAAAAGAAAATGTGGCTTATTATTATTCTTAACAAAATATTTCCCAGAGGGAGAAAATAGACATGCTGCTCTCTAGGGAAGAGCAGACTCAGGGGTCAGATGAAGGCTGGGAGGGTCAATGACTCCAAGGGCAACTGACTGGGCATTGTCATAGATTCTCATTGTCATAGATGCAAACCAACCTGGGTAAGTCAATGATGCCAGCTGTCAGACTTGTTGGGAGATCAGAGTCAGCCACAGTGGGAGTGTTTACACCAGAGAAAACCACCCTGCAACTGCTCCTGCCAGGGCATCGCAGTGCAGAAGGCAGGGTATGCAAGGGGGAGACACACGGGCTGGGTTTACACGGTGGGTCTATGTGAACTGAAGCCAATCATCTCCCACTTCTGAGTCTGTTTTCCAGTCTGTGAAGTGGGAGAACGATGTCTCCATCACAGGCTCGTGGTGAGGCCCAGGTGAGACAATAGGAATTAACTCTCTTGGGCCATAGTGGTCATAAATGTGAGCTTCCCTTTGTCATCACATGGTAGTGTCCTTCCTGGGGCGTGGGTCATCCTACCGGATGAACTGCCCCTGCCATGGTGGGTCTCTGTGGGAAGCCACACCTGGTCCCCGTGGGCCTGCCATCCCCACTGATGTTGCCCCAGCTCAGCTGCTGCTCCCCTTTCCACGGGACCAGATTGACTCACTCTCCATTTCTGTCCCATCCCCTTTACCTCTGATGAGCAAAATCAGAGTAGATCACCAGATTGCTTTTTTTGCTTGAGAAATCTCCACGGCTCCTTCTTCCCTGGAGCCACTGGGTGGAATCTGTAGCTCAGACGGCAGCTCTCCCAGGTCACCGTTGCTGTAGCTCCTGCTCCTCTGTCACAGACTGCCTGCAGGCCTGGGGCCCAGGGTTCTCATCGCCCTGCAAAGCTGCCGTCTGTACCTTCGGCTCTTTACCACTCAGTCTCTTCTACCTCTATTTCCATCCTGTTTTCTGCCCGTGACACAGTTCAGGTCTCATTTCCTGCTGGAACTTGTCCTCAAGGAGAATTAAGGGGTCCTGGGGACATCCTAGCATGTCCCTCAGATTCTATACCTCTCAGCACCATGCCGTGGGACCTCAACTTTTCTAGCTTCCCCCTCCGACCTGTCTGGGTTGGTTGCTGAAGGTAGTGGTGAGGGAAACACTTCATAAGGGCAATCCAGATCCTAGCTCATGGAAAGTGGAATAACATCTTAAGGTTATTGTTTACAATTAAGGAATAATAATAAGTTTCCATTTCACTGAACACCCCTGATGTGCCACAGAGTTTGTTAGTTGCTTCCCACTTTGTCTTTAATGTACCTATGAGTAGGCTTTGCATTTAATGTGCGGATGAGGAGACTGAGCATCAGAGAGGCTAGTAAAGGTGGTCAGGGTCACACAGTGTCGGGGCAGTTGGAATTTCCTCTCCCAGAAGGCGGGCATCCAGGTGTTCATGTGCACATGCACACAAATGCACTCTTGGACAACATTATTTTCTGAATTTGGAAACTCTGCCCTTTGGGGAAGGGCCTAAATCAAACTATACTGAAAAGTGGTAGCTAGAGTACTAAAAATTTGCTGCACGACCCATATGCCAAGTATGGGCTTGTATTTTTCTCCTTTATTGTCTTTGAATTCTCCGTTTGGCCCAATCCTGAGAAGCATTGATCCAAAAGGAGAAAATAAGAAAACAGTTCCCAAGGGAGAAATGCCATTTTCCTCAAGCTTGCCACACGACCCGCTTCATGATCCCAGGCACAGGAGGGAGGGCCGCTCCTGGCTCTCAGTTTCTGGGCCTTTGCTGCTGCAATGTGTGAGGATACTAAATATGATTTTTTTGTGTGTGTTTTTGGATTTATGGTGCTTATTCTCCTGGAGCTGTCGGAGGAAGACAGGCCCTAGCAGAGTGACTGCGTGCGCAGCCCGTCATGTCACCACTGTGTTCTATAATTATAGGAAAACTGGTTGTCATAGCAACTGCCATGCAGGCCCAGCTTCCTCCCGAGGATGCCGACGAGCTACGCAGCTCTGTGACCCTGGCAGCGGGGGGAACTTTCTTCTTTAGGGTGATCGCCATGAATTCATTCTAATTCTGAGCTCTGTTTTACTTGGCAGTGGGACAGGCCTGGGCTCAGCTGGTTAGGGGCTCTGTAACCTTGGGCAAGTCATCTGATTTTAAGAGGCCTCAGTTTCCTTTTCTGCAAAACGGGGATACCAGTGGCATAAGGCTTCTCCCCATGACGTGCCAGCACGATTTCTGGCTTGCAGTGGCCTTAGATGTGTATTAGACATTTTCTCTTACCTCTGAACACATGAAAAAAGGAAAATGCTGGGAGTAGAGAGTTATTATTATTTTTAGTAGCATTTGTGGCTTGAAAACCAGATTATTACACAGAAATTCTCAGCTGTGGCTTGAAAACCAGATTATTACACAGAAATTCTCAGCTGGATCATGTGTAGGGGGTGGGCAGGGAGAGGACATAAGTAAATATTGAATTAGATGAAATTGACTTAAATTCAAATTTCTGTGTTTTTCCATTGCCTTTCTTGAAGCTAAAAATAAATCTCTGATCTCTGAATTCTCTGAGTAGGAGCAACCTGTTTTGGGCCTTGGTCTCTGGACCTCGGTTCTCCCATCTGTACAATGGGTGGTTGTGTGAGCTGATCTCCAGGGTCCTGTGGCCATGACGTTTTAGGACAGTGGTTCTCAACCAGGGATGAGTTTGTCCCCTAGGGGCCCTTTGGAAATGCCTGAAGACAGGGTTGCTTGCCACAACTGTGGGTACCTTTGTGTCTTCTCTTAGCACCCAGCGGTAGGTCAGGGAGGCTGTTGCACACCGTGTGAGGCACAGGACAGTCCCCCACAGCACAGAGTCATCCTGCCTCAACTGTCCATGGTGCAGGGCCAGGAAACTTCCGTCTAGAAGTTACCAGCGTGTTTGTTGGGTCTGGAATCAGGAATCAGACCACAGTTGTGCCAGCAACATAAGCTTGATCTGACCAGCATTTCAGTTTCTTATCCTTGCGATCTCCTGGAGGTTTGAAGCCTTAGGAAAACTGGTGAAGGTGAAGACCAAAAGTCTTTGAAGGTGGTAGAAGGCTTAGTAAAAAATGGGGTGGCGGCAGGAGGCAGGAAAAGCACACTCTTTTGTTCTTCTCCCTTGGCTCTGCGTGACTTTAAACAGACCAAATATGATTGTTTCATGCTCAAATAGAATGCACTGAATGCAATTTCAGGTCCATAAATAGCTTTATTACCTTTTCTATAGAGGATGATAAAAATAGGTCTTGCATACATTTTCAACTGCTTCCCTCATTTCCAGCTCCCGTCTGGGGTCTTGACATTCCATGACACAGCCAGAGCGTCTCTAAGTAAAATACAGAGTAGGGCTGGGAATATGGCTCAGTGGTGAGTGCCCCAGAGTTCAATCCCTGGAACCAAACACACAAACCAACAAACAAAGACAAACAAAGGCTCCCACGTGCTCACCTCCTTCCCCTGCTTGAGACTCAGCCTTTAGGGTGAAATCTGAACAACTCAGCCCTGATGTATTTTTTCCATGGTTCTGGACCCTGAGGACAGAAACGGCCCCCGATTCAGTTGTGTGGTCCCTGTGGGCTCTGAGGCTTTGAATAAGACAGTGGTTGGTAACTTTGTGTACTAGGGATTAAACCCCCAGGCGCTTAACCTCAGAGACACGTCCCTAGGCCTTTTTATTTATTTCTTTCTTATTTTGAGAAACTGCTTAGGGCCTTGCTAGTTTGCTGAGGCTGGCTTTGAAGTTTGTGATCCTCCTGCTTCAGCCTCCTGAGCTGCTTCTGTTTTTTGAGGGAACTTTTGTTTTTAAATAAGATAAACAGGCACAAATGCACAAAATCCAACAGTATAGAGAAGAATAAGCTCCCTCTCTTCCCCTTCATAATCCTTCTCACCCCAAATATCCATTTTCTAGGTCCATGCTGTCCAAATTGGATGCCCCTGGGCCAGTGTGGCCATACACATTTCAAAGAATCAAAATGAAATTCAGAATTTAATTCTGTAGTTCTGTGAGCCACATTTCAAGTGCTAATAGCCACGTGACCCTGGGAGCTGCCATATTGGACAGCTGAGATTTTCAAAGCCTTTCCGTGAGTGCAGAGCATTCTGTTGGATGCCCAGGAATCATTTCTTATGTTCCTACCCAGAGACATTTTCCTCATGTCAGTATTTATATTTATATATGCAAATGACATTTGGCATCCTCTTTCATTTTCTCAAATGGGATCATTTTATACACATTCTTCTGTATCTTGCTTTTTTTCCTCTTAATGATATATCTCGGGGATCTTTCCACATCAGCACTTGGACGGACACCTTTGTTCCTGTCCGTGGTTGTAGACTGAGGATGCTTCATCATGGTTCTCAATTAACTCACTATTGTTCTCTAGCTTTCATTCTTCTGCTACTAAAACCATCCTGCAGGAAACTTCCTTGCCTTGTGTATACACACACACACACACACACACACACACACACACACACACTGTGCTCTGTTCTAAAAGTGCAGGTTACCTTCAATTTCAGGTGTTGAAACCCTAACCCTCATGATGGTGGTATTAGGAGGTGGACCCCTTGGGTAGGTGATTGGGTCATGAGAGTGGAACCCTCACAAATGGGATTAGGGCTCTTATAAAGTAGTTGAGCAACTTACCTGCTCCTTCTACCATGTAAGGATACATTGAGAAGGTGCCACCTAGGAACCAGAAAGTGGCCCTGGCCGGATACTCAATGCGCAGGCAGTTTGATCTTGGATTTCGCAGACCCAAGAAGAGTGAGAAATAAATTTCTGTTGCTTATAAGTCACTTAGTCTATGGTATTTTGTAATAGCTACCCAGAGGGACCAAGGCATCTTTAACCTTAGGAATTTTGCCAGAGGATAGATAAATCCTCAGTTTTAGTAGATTTTTTGCCAAATGCCTTCCAAAATATTTCCACCAATTTATACTTTCTCCACAATGCATAAAAATGTGTTCCTCCCACATTGCCAGCAGCAAGTTTTATAAACTAAAAATTTTTAATAAAATAGAAAATGATACGTGTGTTAATAGTAGCTTCTGGTCATTGTGACAAAAATACCTGAGAAAAGCAACTTAAAGGAGGAAAGATTAATTTTGGATTCTGATTTCAGAGGTTTAGTCCACTGTCAGCTGGCTGTATTGTTTTCGGGCTGAGGTGAAGAGGGGCAGGGTGGAGCCACGCTCACCCCATGGCACCCAGAGCAGAAAGGGAGGCAGAGGAAGGGTGCACACCCCCAGTGCCCTACGTCTTCCAACTAGCCCCTCCCCTAAAGTCTCTATCACCTCCAATAGTGCCACCATCTGGGGACCAATCTTCCAACACATGAGCCTTTGGAGCACACTCCAGATCTCAACTATAACAAGACCTCATCTTTTAAGTTTGCGTATCTTTCATTATTGGTGAAATTAACCCTCTTTCTATGTTATTTCTTTCTTTTTTTTTCTTAGTATATATTAATTGAACTTACTAATGGGGTTCAGTGGGATATTTACTTACACACATACACACACACACACACACACATACACATACACACACATCTAGTGAGCATCGATCAAATCTAACCTCCTTTTATCCACTTTCCCTCCTCCTGTTCCAACCTCTATCATCACTATTCTACAATCAGGTGGACTTTAGCTTCCACAGTGGGAGAGAACATGCAGGGCTGTTCTTGTCTTTCTGTGTCTGGCTTATTTCACCTAATGTCCTCCAGTTCCATCCATTTTGCTGCAAATAGTAGGATTTCATTCTTCTTTATGCCTGAATAATATGCTATTGTGTAAGAATGTATATGTGTGTATACATACATACATATATGTTTATATGTATGTCATATGTGTATACATGTATATATATATACACACACACCCATATATATATATGTATGCATGTATGTGTATGTCTACCACATCTTTGTTCATTTATCTGTTCACAGGCATTAGGTTGGTTACATATCTTAGCTATTGTGAATAGAGCTGCAGTGAGCCTGTGCATTCAGGTACCTCTTTGGGATGCTGATTTCATTTCCTGTTGATACATACCCAGGAGTGGGATACCTGGGTCATATGGTAGACCTATTTTTAGCTTTTTGAAGACTGCCCTGAACTCTCTGATGCCCCTCCTAATTTGCATTCTAACCAACAGTGTGAAGAGCTCCCCTTCCTCCACATCCTTGCCAGCATTTTGTTGTTGTTGTTGATTGGCTGTTTGACCTTTGGTTCTTTCCTGGAAAGCTTCCTATTGGTTGGACTACTTTTAGTTCCTCCCTACTGATTTTCGTGACTCTTCCCAAAGCTACAAACTTGGTTTTTCTACTTCGTCTGTTTTTTTTTTTTTCTCTTTTGCATTTTGGTTTTGTTTATGGCATAACCTCTTTTTCAATCCTATAGGATTTTTAACTTTTTGCATTAATTCGAATTCATCACTAACTTCAGAAGACATAAAGAAAACATCGATACATTTGTCTCTATAAATATTAAGGCCTCTTCTACCCTAAACTCATTTTCTTCTGATACTTTTATGATTTTATTTTTATGTCAAATGCTGTTCTATCTGGAATTTGCCTCTTGAGTAAAGAGTGAGGTAGAAATCCAATTTTTATTTCTTTTTGAATGGCACTTTTCCATTCAAAAATGGAATGGGGTTCAGTGTGATGTTTACTTACACACACACACACACACACACACACACACACACACACACATCTAGTGAGCATTGATCAAATGTTTGACAGTCACTAGTTAATCCTTTCCCTCTTTGTCACGTGACCTTCTTTCAGATACTGCGTTTCCATAAGTATCTAAGTTCATATGGGTTCTCTCTTTTCTTCCACTCTTCTGACCAAATTTCTTCAGTTACATAGCTTTATGATGTACCTCAATATCTGCCTATACTGCTCTTTCCTCATTCCTTTTACTTTTCTGAAATTCTTTACCCATTCTTGCATATTTACCTTTCCAAATACATGTTTGTTCATTTGTTTGTTTTTTAGTTTTCAAAGTACTCCTGTTACTTTTTAATTTGGATTGTTTATTTATAGATTAATCTGAGAAGAGGCAACATCTTTAAAATACTAAGACTTCTGTCTGGAAACAAGATTTAACATACCATCCATAGAACTCTCATGGCTCCCAACCAGGCTTTAAAATCACCTTCTCAGTTTTTGTTGTATTTTTACCTCTTTTTGCAGATATGCTAAGAGGAACACTTTATTTCACTATTTTTTTTCTAACTGGTTTTTATTTATGTTTAATAAGATGCTTTTGGTGTTTCTGGTGTTTTTCTGTTTTGCAGCATTGGGGTTGAACCTGGGGCCTCAGGTGTGCTGGGCAGGGGCTCCACCACCGAGTTACAGTCCAGCTCTTGCCTTTGAATTGCATACACTTGTTTGCCACCAGGCAATTGCCAGTTTCTTTTATTGTTTCTGATGATTTGTTTGAACATTTGGTTCTTTAAGTGTTTCTAGATATATAATTATTTCATCTTCCCCAGTTGAATATTGCTTCTCCTTTTCTGATATTTGGTTTTATTATGTTATTTCTTATTTCCAATTTTTACAATCATGTCATTTTCTTGTCTAGTAGCATTGATCAGCAACTTGAGGTCTGTTGTTTCTAGTATTTAGCCATTTAAATTTTGATGGATATGCCCCAAAATTTTACCTTTCTGCATTTGTGGAGATGATCACATGGTTGGTCTTTGATTCAATATTATGGTAAATTATATGAAGGTATTTTGAAATATTAAGCCATTCTTATATGTTCTCATTTGTTCATCATGCACCACTGAGTCTTGTTTTCCCAGGATATTATTTAAAGATTTTTGTTTAAATCATATTGTGTGTTTGTATTTTCTTTTTTGTGGTATCTCTGTCAGGTCTGGTATAATGCTATGCTGCTTCCAAATAAAAGAGTACAATGTGCCTTTTTCTTTCTTCAGGCTCTAGAAAATTGGAAAGCATAGAGACATAATCTGTTTAAGTTTAAAATAATAATAATAATAAAATAATAATAATAATAAAATAATAATAATAATAAAATAATAATAATAATAATAATAATAATAATAATAATAGACCCGAAGAATTATCTGGCTTAGTGTGGTTGGGAGAGGGTGTTAGTTTTCTGTAAACATGTGAAGAAATAATAAACAAAATCCATTTACACCCAATTGCCTCTCTAAAACTTTGAGAGATTGTATTTGGAAATGCATCTATCGTCATTCTCTTCATTGTAACTCCCTTCGGTGATTTTTCTCCAAGTGGCCTCATTCAGTCAATATGTATTCAAAGAGTGCCTACCATGTCCCAGGCCTTGGGGTATGTGACGTGGGTGATTCATGGAAGCACAAGTTATGATGCACAATCTAATGTTCCCAGATGCTATCACACAGTGGAAATTTCTATTTCTGTGAATTTGATTCTAAAGCATCACCATTTATCATTGAATATTAATAGAACTTGGGGCTCTGTATTTACAAATTACCTTTCATGCATCCATTAGTCATTCTTGAATCAAGAGAACAATATCTCATAAGATGGAACAGATTGTCTTTCCTTTCTTGTTTGCGTCTGGCTCCTGTTTCTGATGCAGGTCTGCGAAGTTCAAACACATTGATCTATGGGCTGGGGAACCCATCAGACTTGCTTTGCCTGTGGCTCATTTCCTTACCTCCCTAAGTTTTAAGTCTTTTATCTGCAAGATAGAGATACTCATCTTATTTTATGGGATGTTCAGATAACACACAGACAGCATCAAAACACAGTTGGCACCAGAAAAATGTAAGTTCATCTCTTTGATTTGGTATCTGCCCACGTGCTGGTGCAGTCTTCAGCTGTGAAGTACTCTAAGTTGTGGATACTTGTTTGGGTCTAGATTATTCTTACAGCCTTTGACTTGTGTCTTCCTTCCTCTCGAATATCACCCCTCCAAATCAATTTCCATCCAAATCGCCAATGTGATTTTTAAATCCAAGTGTAACTGTGCCGTGAACGTTGGGTGCTCAGCGCCTGCCAGCTCTCCGGCTCTCCCTGTAAGCTCTGAGCCTGACCCTCACCTTATCTACGGGCTGCCTCTGTTCAGCAGAGAAGCCCATCTTTCACCATCCAGTACCGATCCACCTGTGTGCCTCTGTGGGGCTCCACTGCGTGCCTCTGTGTGGGTGGCTCTCTCCGCCTGACGCCTGATCACACTTTCCCTTTCCTCCAGGCTGGCTCAGGAGTGCCACCTCCATCACACTACACTGCTCCTCAGACCACCTTGCTGCATCCAGGTGCCTGGCCCCGGGGTTAATATTCATTTGGCATCCCCCCAGGTCACCAGTTTGGGGCTCACTTTGTAACATGTGAATAAGGTTTTCTCCAATTCAGTTCTCTGAAGAGCTGGGGGAAAATCGAGGCCAGGAGAATCCACCCACTTCTCAGCTGCAGGAGATGATGGAGAGGAGGGACTTACTGAGCAGATGGGAAACACAGCATTGTGGCGTGGGGGATTGGGAGCGGGACGCCCCTTTCATTTTGTCCCATCCATTGGAATGACTTAAATCTTTTGAAAATGTCAGTCATTCATATATTCTTATTTATCGTAAATCAATTTCTTCATTTTTCTTATTAGGTTTTTAAAAATTCGTTCTTAATTGACTCATAATATTTGTACATCTTTATGAAGTACAGGTGATGCTTCGATTCATGTCTATATTGGGTAATCATTAACTCAGGGTGATTTGTACATCCATCATCTTTGACTTTTATTACTTACTTATGGTGATTACATTAAAATCTTCTCTTGAGACACATAGTGCATTATTGGGTGTGATGCTCACCCTTCTGTGTTATAGGCTCTGTCCCCATCTAACTCTAACATTGTACCCACTTACCAGCCTTCTCCTCCCCTGTTATTTGCCTCAGCCCCCAGTAACCACCACTCTACTCCCAACTTCCACAAAATCCAGAATTTAGATTCTCCCTCTGTGTGAGACCATGCCATGTTTGTCTTTCTGGGTCTGATATTTCAGTTACCACAGGATCCTTCAGACCCATAAATTGTTGCAAAGGACAAAATGTGTGCTTTTATATGGCTGAATGATATTCCATTGTGTATAAATACGTTTTCCTGATCCATTTGCCCATCATCGTCACCTAGGTTGACTCCATAACCTGGATATTTTGGGTAGCGCTGCAGTCAACATGGACAGGCAGAAGTCTCTTTAGCATGCTGATTCCATTTCCCTTCAGTGTATACCCAGCAGTGGGATCGCAGGGTCATATGGGAGTTCTATTTTTATTTTTTTATTTATATATGACAGCAGAATGCGTTATAATTCTTATGACGCAGATAGAGCACAATCTTTCATATCTCTGGTAGTATACACAGTATATTGACACCAATCCGTGTCTTCATATGTGGACTTTGTATAATAATGATCATCACGTTTCATGTCATTAATGACCCATGCCCCCTCCCTTCCCCTGCCACCCCTCTGCCCTGTCTAGGGTTCGTCTATTGGGAAACCACCATCCCATTCTCCATGGTGGCTGTGCTGATTCACACTCCTTCCAGCAGTGGCAAGGCTTCCTCTTTCTCCATACTCCCCTGTATTTGTTTTTTTTTTTTTTTTTTTTTTTTGTCTTTTTGATAGTTGATGTGAAGTCTTGTTGTGGTTTTGATTTGCATTTTGGTTAGGGACATGGAGCATTTTTTTCCCTAACTCCGTTAGCCCATTGCTGCTTGAATTTTTATGTTCATTTCGAGTGGAAGCCAGGCTAGCACTCATCAAGCCATTCATCCGCCCACTGCTCATGAAATTCAGGAGCAGGTGCACTCGAAAATCCCAGGGCCTCCTTGTTCAGTGATGTCAATGATTTTGCCGCTCAACACCCACACTCCAAGGTGCCTCCTCCAATAAGTGGAGAGGGGGGAAAAGGCCAAAATAAGACAGCAGGGTGGACACTGGTGGAACATCTCCTGGGTTTCAGAAGACATGCTTACTGTGTTTGTCATCTCCTTGACTTTCATACTGCCCTGATGGGACATTATTGGAATCACTCTCTTTGGACAGAGGATAAGGGAGAAGGAATTCACCCAAGGTCATGTAAGTCAGGAACCATTTGTGCATCTTCTGAGCTGCCAATTCGTTTCTATCTTCTGGACTCTGTGCATGCTATTGCTGCTCCAGTGCCTGTCTTTCCTCAGGTTTCTAGAAAACCTTGATCTAATTTATTATGCATCCACTTCAAGTTGAGGTACTGTTATCCTCCTGTCTCCAACTTTATGCCCATTCTCGTTCCTTCCACTTACCTCATTGCAACAACAATGATACCTATCACAGATATCGCACCCTCGAGCACCCTTTATCCAAAATGCATGAATGTCAGATTTTAGATTTTGGAATATTTGCGTATGTCTCAGCCAGCATTCATTCATGTCTCAACGCACACCTGATACCCAGATCCTGAAGGTGATCTCAGAGAGCAGTTTTGTTGTATTCGCATTTAGGCTGTGACATGTGTGAGGTCAGGTATGGAATTTCACTTACGGCATTATAGCAGCACTCAAAAACTTTCATATTTGGAGCACTTTGGATTTGGGGACGTCATGGATTTTGGATTTTTACAGTCCCTTCCTATGGAAACAGTGATGCTTAGCCTAGAATAACTGAAGACAGTGGAGGAGCTGTGTGAGGTGCTTAGGGCAGAACGGGGCATAGAGAGCACTTGACGCATGATAGAGGTTACTCACCCAAGTGGCCTTCCATCATTTCTGGACAAGGTGGGGGTGTGGCAAAATGAGGTGAGTACACAGGTTACATGGGGTCTGTTTTCTCAGCACAGATGTGTGCAGCACCTACAGCAGCCCAGGCCTGCCAGATACAGAAGGCCCTGCGATATGTCCTCAAGGCCTTAGCCCACCAGGAGCAGTCGTTTCAGTCCAAACCTGGCTGGGCCCAGGGAGGTGTCAAGCTAGTGTCCTTAGTTGGCTCATTGAGACTTCTTTCTGGGGGTTTGTGGCAAAGGGCTCTGCATCCTCTCTGCATCTCCTGCTGGCCTCATTTTCTGTATCCGGGAAGTACCCTGACCTGAGCCTCACCTCACCCTGGGCTCTGTCCACAGCTCTTCCAGGAAGCTTTCCATAAAGGCAGAGACACTGGCAGCTGGCTCTGGACCATGATGCCCCTCACTCTGCCTGGGCTGCGGAGGTGAGAGTTGAATATGCACACAAACCCGTGGACCCAAACTACTGCCACCGTAGGACCTCAGTGGAGGGAACGTACTTGGTTTAGGTCCCAGGCCTTTGCTTTAATGCTAGTGGGGGTGTCTTTCTGTGGCTCCCAGCTGGCCGTGTTTGTGATCCTGGGTCAGATGGTGGCCTGGTGCTCTAGTCAGAGTGGCTTATAAGGGACATGTAGTCAGAGAGTGGTGATGTCTGTCCCAGTAAAACCATGACAAAGTTAATTAGGCTGTGACTCACCAGGCCATCTTG
Organism: Callospermophilus lateralis; assembly: GCF_048772815.1. Taxonomy (NCBI): domain Eukaryota; kingdom Metazoa; phylum Chordata; class Mammalia; order Rodentia; family Sciuridae; genus Callospermophilus; species Callospermophilus lateralis. The sequence continues at coordinate 13,758,068 of NC_135309.1, read as the reverse complement.
ATGAAACAAAGCCGGGCCTCTGGCTCATTTAGTGGCAGGAAGCTGAGCAATTGGATGTATTTGTAATTGCTTCTGAATATCTTTAATTAATCACCACAGGAATAATTTCCAGCCCTAGGGGACCTCTGCTTCCGGGATCTTTGGAAGTCCTCCCAGAATACCTGGGAAATGATGGATTCTAATTTTGAAGATCAGGAGACTGAGGCTCAGAGATGTGGCATTCCTTATTTAAGGCCCACACAGCAGGTGGAGGATGGAGCAGATGTCGGATCCTAGGTCAGTCTGCTGTGGGCCTGGCCTCTCCTCCCAGCCCCCTTGCTGTGCTTTCAAACTGTGGGTGCTCGTCTCTGAACAGCCAGAACTAAATACTGTGCCATCTGTATGCGGAACTGTCAATGGGCTCTCATTTTTTTTTTTTAATAATAAGTTAAAATCATCTTCAAGGAAACAGTAAATAAACTTCGTGTTGTTGATGCTCAAAGCCCTCTTGCCTGCATGTTGGGACAGAGTTGTAGATATAGTCACTTCATGTGGAGACAGCAAGGCTATAGGACTTCTTAATTTACCGAGTTGCATTTTGTGAGAAATGGCCCTGTTAATATTGTGGGAGTTTTCTTGTCTGGATCATTTTTCCAAAATGCTGATGATCCACAAGATTGTGGTAGAAGCTCAACAGCCCGGGTGATAGGAAGGCCCAGGTGTGTCGAGCAAATGTCAGAAACAAGAGGCTCCTTCTGGCCTGGCTGTGTGGTCCTGGAAGGCTCCTAGCCTCACTGAACTTTAGGCAGATGAGAACCATAGCTGTTTCATCTGACCATTGTTAATGGACTTAAAGTAAAACCATACACGTGAAGTTACGGGCCTGGCCTGCAGCAGATGCTCAATGAATGTTAAGTCCTTCTCCCCTCCCCCATATCTCTCCACAGTGGTAGAGGCAGCAGGCCTTTGCCCCTTGTGTGTACATCCTCCAGACCCCCTTTGATTTCCCACCCCGTCCCATCCAATAATTGGTCACAGATGCCAGAGGTGCCCCCTGGGAACTGGCTCTACACTGAGCCTCAGACCAGTCACACTCCCCACCTCTCCCTGGACCTTGTCCAAGGCAGATTGAGGAGGACTGGCTGTCTCGTCTTGGGCTAACTGCTTTTGGAAACTTATTTCTTACCACATAGGGATCAATAGCTCTATTGCTCAGGGTTGTTGAAAGGTTTAAAGTGAGCAGTGAACAGAGACTCATGAAAGCACTCACCCGACCTGCTGCCCCCAGTCTAAAAATTGGGAAATTTCACGTGAAGTTCAGGATCACCGACTATTCTTGAATGATCGGGCCTGTCATTGTAGGACCTCGTTCCCTTGTTCCCTGACGACAAACTGAAGCCAAGCAGCTGCTGTCCCCTGTGGTTGGGGCACGTTCCCCAGCATGCCCAGAACTCCCACCTGGCCCTTAGGACTTTCTTCTGTTGTTGGACTGCTTTGTGCTTTTGGTGAGGGGCTGAGCAGGGGTGGCTGGCTCTGTGCTCTTGACAGGTTGTTGTAGTAGGTAACATGTTTAGATCTATTCTGCATTTGCTTTGCTGCCTTATAAAGACACAAGCTTGTGAATTAAGGCCTCAGCCTTCTCCTGTAAGAGATTCACTGCCAAAGGTCTTGGTATCCTCCAGCCCAAGTTGAATGGTAGTTTGAACTTTTAAAATGAAAAATACTTCAGGGGCCAGAGATTTATCTCCTGTATAAACAGGCCCCCAAACCCTCATTTCTTCTTTCTAATGATTATGCCAATATCACATTAAATTGGGAAATGAGTTATTGCCTCGGAATGCTCCAATTTAAATGGTGCTTTTTCTCTTTCAAGGATTTCACAGATATTAATGAATTCCTGGCTCCACACCCCAGAATCACACTCTATGCCCGTCCTCCTCCCCGTGGGGAATTTTCCTCTCTGAGTTCTGAAAGAGACTACTGAATCATGGCTCATATAAAGTTTGAGGCCACAGATGTTTCATTTTCCATTTACTCTCAAAAGGCAATTTACTGAGCAAGATTCACCAGGGCCTTAGGGAATGGGCTTCTTTAATGGGTTTTTAGGGGCTTCTGTGGGAGCTGACCAAACATTATGATAACCCATCTGGTTGGTTTGGGGAGGGGAGGCCCTTTATACTCTGGGAAGCCACTCTAGTAGTGGCCACTGGTGGCCTTAGGAGGGCACATAGCCTTTGGGTCAGACCTGGATTCAAAGCTCTGCTACTCCACTGGTTATTGGAATGTCCTCGGGCAGATGACAACTTTCCTGCATTTCATTTTCTTCATTTATAAAATAGGAAAAGTGATGGGGCCTACCTTATTGGATATAAATATAAAGATATTAATAATAAGTGAAGCTAAAATGACCATACCATGTTTAAAACATTGTAAGTCCCTCCGGTGAAGTCATCTCAGCCTTGGGGGTGCACCAGCGGCCAAGCCAACGCCCTCTTTAGGAATGTCCCCCAGCTGAGGAATGGAACAGATGAGGGCAGTACACGGCCCACCCATAGGTGTTCCTTCCCAGACGTCTTGTCATTTAGGGTTGGTGCTTCCACCCAGGACAGTACGTTGACAGAAACTGTCTGTGTGTCTCTCAGATGGCACTTATTGAACGTGTACCATTTTAGAACGAAGCCAGCAGGCGGCCTCTTGCCCTCACTGCACCTTCCAGCTTGAGTGTGGGGCGTTGCTCAGACTCCTATTTTATGACTGGAGAAACTGAGACTTCAAGACGTCACCCAACCTGCTCAAGGTCATGGGAAGGACAGTAGGAGGAGAAGCTGCAAGTGGAGAGCAGCTCTGGCCAGCAGCACAGGCAGGCTCCAGCTCATCCCCATATCTCCCCAAACCTAAAGGGAATCGTTTCTTTTCTCCCCAGTAGCCAGACAGGTCAGCCAGCACTCTGGTCATCTCCTCTCTCCAGGGATGTGCCTGAGTCTGATGAATACAAAGTAGAATGAAGTCATTAGTATTGAGTGAATGCAGCCCGATGGACACAGAAAAAGGCCACTCAAAACACGGGGACCATGAGGCAGGCAGAGGGAGCAAGACTGTACCCCAGGCTGTATTCGCTCCCCCAGATCCTTGGTCTCTGGCTCCAGCTCTGGGGCTGGCACAGCGTTCCCACCGGGTGCTCTCCTTCCCTCCTAGAGTCGGTGCTTGAAGGTAGTTACTGTGACCCCAATTCCCAGGTGAGACAGCCAAGGCCATGAAGCTGTGATAAGAGACCCAGGAAGTGAGGGGCTGGGGTGCAAGCATGGGGGGTTCTGGCCTCCCAACAGGGCTCTGGCCATTACTTATCTTTGTGTCTTCATCAGGTCAGAAGGGACGGATGGAAACCTAGGTGCTCTAACCGAGGTCACATGAAACGTACCCCCGGCCCGAGAACATTTGGGCCTTGAGGGAGAACTTGGCTTCTGGGTGTTCTTTAGAAGTGACACTGGGGAGCACCTTGACTGGCTGAGTAGATGCAGACTCAGCCCTTCCTCACCTGCATCAGGTGATGCTCAGGGATCCGGGGGGCTTCTGTGCCAACACCTTTCCTCCTTGGACTCCCTGCTAAGGAGGTCCATATGTAAGGACAGACTCCAAATGCAAGACACAGACCTGCTCTGTTGACCTGGTCAGCATCCAAGAAACCAGGGGCAGCTGCTTTTGTGAGCAAAGCCAGGGCATGTGGCTCAGGAGGAGGCCCGGGACAGTCTTCATCTTCTCACCCTGTTGTGCCCACTTTGCTCTGGGGAGGGGTCGCCTGCTGCTGTGAGTTCATTTTCAATGGATGAAACAAAATGCCTAAAGCTGGGCTTACAAAAAGAAGAGTTTTATTTAGCTGACAGGTTTGGAGTCTGGAAGCTCAATGACATGGCATCTGCTCTGACGAGGTCACCTTGACTGTGGCCATCATGGTAGAAGCGGGGGATCCTATGGTGAGACAGGAAGCCAGAGAGCAGGGAGGGACTGCACTCTCTCATGGGAACCAACTAGGGTCCCCTGGGGGCATCTTTACTCTCTTTCAAAAGCAGAGCCTCTGGTACTAGCCCTGTACATGGGGCCCACTGCTTCAGGGTTCTTCCATCTCCCACATCTCCACACCTGTGTCCACACTTCCACCACGTGAACCCAAAGCATGTTCAGCCCTCAGCAATAGCCCAAAGGGTACTGCTGCCCATGACCAGAGGGAAAAGCTTCATGTAGAATGTGGAGGAAGTGTGCCTATTTCCAATTTTGGTGTCAGGCTCACTGAGTGAGCCTAAGCCAGATGCCACAAAAAAGGAGAGGGACAGACCCCAAACCAAGTGGCCTGCTCCTTTACGCAGGAAGAATAGACCCTATCTTCATCCTGACCCATGAGGTAAGAACAAAAGAAGAGGTGTTAATGGGCGCCGGCTCTGGAAAGCAGACAGGGAAACGGGAGGGCTGGGCCCTGGTGCCTGCCTTTAAGGCGCAGGGACCCTGGAAAGCCGAGCTCCTTCCAGGCTCTGAAATACCTGGCGCAAAATGGGGAAGTCAGGAAAGCAAGCAGAGGTGGGCGCTGTGCTGGAGGTCCCCGAGACCCCCCACGCTCAGGGGCCCACCAGGAGGACTCAGGGACTCAGCATACAGCTGTGTGTTTGGCTCTGGCTTATTCCAGCAAAGGGACCCGCAGCAAAATCACCCAAGGGAGAAGGAGCACGTGGCCAAGCCCAGAAGGACACAGGCACATACTTCCATGAGTCTCCCCCAAGTGCTTGATCCCCCCACTTGAATAACAATTGTGACATGTCTGTCAGTGGTAGAGACCCAGTGCCAGGGCTTTACTGGGGCTGATCATATAGTCACCTTGTGGTGAGCACCTGCCCAGATGCCCAGAAAGAAGGCCGATGTGCAGCCTAAACCATACTGTGCACATAGCTCAGGCACAGGGAGCCGGCCCTGTCAGCCCGGGAACGGGAACACTCCTAGAACCCCAGTTTGCAGATGCCCAGCAGGGCCAGTGTGTCCCAGAGGGAGCAGCCTCAGGTCTGCTGCAGGGACCCTCCTATGGAAAGGCCTCCACAGCCCTCCCAGGTCTGGCGTATCTGGTCTGGTCAGGAAGGAGGCGCGAGGAGGTAGAAGACTGAGTAGGGGACGGAAATGCTGTCTCCCTGGAGTGTGGCTGTGTGTCAGGAGCAGGCACTGTGTGTGGAGGAGGTGGTGATGGTGGGCACTATTTTTCACCCCTGCGGGAACTACAGGAGGACCTAGGTTCATTTTTCTGGCTGGGGAGTCCCCACTGGTGCCTAGCAGTGTCATCCATGGGAATTTGGAGAAGATGGTTTCTCATTTTCCAAACCAATTTTGCTGAGCCGGTCCCCTCCCCACTTTTTAATCAACTCTTCTGCCAAGAAAGGGGATTGAGGGAATGAAAGTAGCTTAATGAAACAAGCTCTTTGAGCTGCAGGTTTTAGTGTCTCCATGGAGACGGACACAGGCTATGTCTAGGCCGGAGGACTGGCTGGGATGCAGGGAGACACTTGCAGCATCTGGATCGTTGGCCTTCTGGACAGAGGGGACAGTCTGGCTCCCTGATGGGATTGGCTGAAATCAATGATGTCGCACTTTCAGGCTCACTGTGTGCTCTCTGTGCCAGGCCCAGGCCTGGAGCTGGGCAGGAGGTCACTGGGGCAGAGTCCTTCTCTTGGGAAGCTCACAGTCTCGGGGCACAGACTAGCAGGTCTAGAAGCCATGATAACATGGAGACATATGCGCATGGCCAGGACCGACAGCCGTGGGCACCCCAGAGAAGCTGCATGCTCTAGGGAAAGGTCTGGGATGGTGTGTGTGTGTGTGTGTTGTGTGTGTGTGTGTGTGTGTGTGTGTGTGTTGGGGGATCCACTGAGGAAAAAGGTGGGAGCCAATAGGAAAAAGCCAAGAGCTTCCAGGCACGAGGACTGTGTGTGTGCTCATGCCTGTGTGTGCGTGGCCATGCCTGAGTGTGCGTGCACAGGAATAGTGTCTGCAGGGATTCCTGGAGCCCATTCCCTGGGGATATAGAAAGACAGCTGTATTTGGCAACCAAGGGTGGGGAATTCCTCGTCCTTTTCTCTTTAGATGCCAGACAAGGATTTTGGATGGTGTCCTAAGCACAGGCGCCAGGTAACTGCACCCGAGCCTCTCAGGTGTGTGTGGAGCCTGCTGACTCCAGGGTATCGGGCAGGATGGGGGATCTGAATACAGAGGCCCGGGCCTCAAGACTCTGCATCTTGCCATTGCCTTAGGTGGCCCAGTGAAGTCACAGACCCTACATGCCAGGAGACAGGAAGTCAGGGAAGGGCTTGCAGCTTCCGTGAGATGTTCAGAAGGGTAACTGAGGAAGATCCCTAGGCAGCAGGGAGAACAGACCAGGCAGGGAGCCTTAACGGGCAGGACCCTCAGGCCCTGGGAAGCTCAGAGACGGAGGAGGAGATAGCCCTGCCTGCAGGGACAGTCACTCAGCTGGGTGGGACAGGGGATAGGTGATAATGACACCCAGTGGTCCTGGTGCCGGGGAAATAACTGAGCCCACGCAGCCCTGGTGGTCACAATTATAACAGGAGCAGCAACAGGAAGCCTTCTCACCACTGCAGCATTGACAGAGCCAGCTCTCCTTCGGCGTTCTTCATCTTAGATGCACCCCATGGCATTTTGGGATAGATTAGTGTAATGATTTAGGGACATTTTGCAGATGGAGAAGTTGAGGACCCTCTTGGTTCTTGGGTGGTCCCGATGTGTATGTGAGGATGTCCTGTGTGACCACAGAAAGCTGGAGGGACCCCGAGCATGTAAAATGGTGTGGAGCAGAAATAACCAAGGTTTGTGTTGACATGTGTGTGGACAGGAAGGAGAGATGGGTGTGGATATGAGTTGAGGCAGGTGAGATTACAGTAGGTGTCGTCTTGGATTTCCAATATTGTCTTCATGATAATGCTGCAATACCTTTTAATTAATTTATTTTTTTTGTACTGAGGATTGAACCCAGGGGCTCTGAGCCATATCCCCAGACCTTTTTATTTTTTATTTTGAGACAGAGTCTCATTAAATTGCTGAGGCTAGCCTTGAATTTGTGATCCTCCTCTCTCAGCCTCCCGACTTGCTGGGATTAAAAGTGTGTACCACCACATCTGGCTATTTTCTATTATTCTCCTCACATGGCTAGGCTCTGAACCACCGAGCCATGCTTCCATCTCCAATACATTTTTAATAAAAAAAAAATTCTATTGAGCTTGTAGGTTTTTAGGCAGGCTAACATTTGGTTGGGAAGCCGGACTTATGAGTTAGACCCGAGTTCAAGTCATGACTCTGCCCTCATATATGAAAATTCGCCTTGCCTACCTCTAACACAACATCTGTAAAATGGGCATGTTGATAGCGCCTACCCCACAGAGTCCCGAGGACAAGAAAAGGTGTCATGCGCGTGTGCCCTCCATGTGTGCTAACGTCATCCCCATGGGGTGGCAGGTATAATGGCCAGGCCTAGCCTCTCCACTCCCTGTTTAACCTTTCAGTAGCCAGTGTGAAGAAGTCCCCATTTCAATCCATTTCAGAGGGGGTAAGCGGAGGACTCCCAAGGCAGGCAGCTTGCACAGCTTCATACCACACGTGACCTCCCAGGGCTGCTGTCTAGACGACTGGTTTCACCATTCACCGCTCGGTACTTGGGAAAGGGCTAGGAAAGCCAGGTTGTCACATGAGGCCGCGGTCCCCTCACCCTTTCCCCTTAAGCCCCTTGGGCAGGATCTGTGGGTCGAGCCAAGAACAAGGCTGGGGGCCACCCAGTTCTGTCTCTGGGGGTTCCTGCTGCCACGTTCAGAGGACGAATGCCTGCCAGGTGGCTATTTTCATCTTTCTACAAAATATAATCTCCCTGACACCAGTGGTCCCGGGGCTTTGTGGCTTGCTGGGCTCTCCCTTCTCATTAGACAGGGCCGCTGACCAGGTACTACCTGCCCCGGGCTGTGCTCAGTCGAATGGTAATGATGATCATATTTCCCAGCATCGTGAGGCCCTAGACCAGCGTCCTGGCTGGGTGGGCAGTGGGAGCGTGTTCATTTCTCTCTGCTCTCTTTCGAGCTCCTGGGTCTCCACATCTTCAGTGATGTCCCCTCCCCGAACAAGTTTCCGGGATGGGTTGTGCGTAACGTCTTGCTTCACTGCACTCCTGCAAGCAGAGCTGCTGCTGGACAGGCGCATTCATCAAAAGGCCAAATGAGGTAGCGATTAGGATTGAGACCTTCGAGCACCAAGCGTCCCATTCCAACCTGCTCTGCTCCTTCAGTGCCCACGTGGCCTCAGACGAGTAATGGAAGCCTGCTATGTCTCAGTTGCTGATGCTGTAAGATTCTTTCCCAGGTGAAGAGGCCTTTGTCTGGGCGTGGGTGCGTGGCTGCTGGTGGGTGGGACTCTGAAGATGGGAAGGACAGAGGCTGAAGATGACATCTCCGGGCTCCACCCTGAACATAGTCTGCTTGGTCACACGTCTGTCTGCTTGTGTCCATCTGGGGGAGCATGTGTGTGTGTATGTGTGTGTGGGGGGTATTTTTGCAATTTGACACTGTGGCTCAGGATTTTCTGTGCCCGGCACAGAGAGGGAGGACATTGCTGGCTGCCAGGCCTTCCCAGCAGATGGGGCTCTGAGGGCCATGAAGGTGAGGCTGAGCCTGGAGCCCTGGAGGAGTCTGAGCCAGCTGGGTCCCTGAGCAGGGGAGGGGCAGGAGCCAGGCCAGTTGGGAGGCTGAGGAGTCCTTCTCCCTGGCCCTCAAGCAGGCACACCCCAGAGGAACTCCAGGCAGGGCCAGAGATACTCAGGAGTGGGATGGGACTGAGGAGGGAGGTGAGCCCCGCAGTGGCCGGCGTGAGGCTGGAGGGCGAGCAGGAGCCAGGCTGAGAGGGGCTGGGCTGAAAGCACTGGGGATGCCGTGGGCGCTCAGGCAGAATGGGGGTTGCCTGGGCCTGCAAAGCCTCTGAGGGCTGGCCCCTGTCCCTCCTGCTGCACCTCGACTGCGTCTCCTTGTGTCCTCTGGTCACAGCCAGACAACCCCTCCCAGGTCCTCTGGGAGCCTGTGCTCGTCTCCTCTGGGGGTCTTTGGGAGGGCCCGGGTCCCCTCTGCTTCTCAGGATGCCCTCTCCTCTGCACACTCTGTTCCAGGTCCCTTCTGATCTTGTCACCATTTGGGTATTCGTGCATTCGATGCCCGACTCTGCCTAGTGCACCTCCCTGGGGCAGGGACCGTGGGCCAGTGCCTGGCTCGCCGGTGGCCCTGTCGTTAACACACTGCGTGGGTGAGGGTGAGTGAGCAGGAGGACGGTGAGCAGGAGGATGGTGAGCAGGAGGCTTCATGTGGCGAGTGTCACGTCTAATGGGCCAGTCACGCCCAACATTGGAAAGCTAACGAGCTATTTATTGCTAGTGCCAGGTTGTTAAATTGAAGAGGTGAAACTAAAGGCTTTAGAATGTCTCCAAGGAATGGAGTTTTATAAACCCAGTCAATAAATATTGACGTGGATTTCAGGCTTTTGTGTCCAGAGGGGCTTCGTTGGGAAGGGGACTTCTCTCCCAGGCCCTGGAGGCCCACCCACCCCATTGGGAGCTTTGCTGCAGGGATCAAGCACGTGGGGGCTCTGAATTCCACAAACCTACCAGAAAGGCCGAGGCCAGCTGAGGCGGCCAGCTCTGTAGGATGCCTAGTGCAAAAGCCCACAGGAAATCCACCCGCAGCTGACCGGAAGCCTCCGGCTCCTCATCCCACTTGGAAAACCAATGGAGACTCCATTTCGGGAATTCAGGCCCAGCTCCAACATCCACCTTCCTCCTCTCCCACAAGCTTCCTTGGGTCATCGACTCTACTCCATGACCCGAGTCTGGCCTCAGCGTTTGGAACCTGTGTTGGTCACAGTGCCACCCCATGTGTTGCAAGTGCCTGTGTTCATCTGTCTACCTCTCCCTTGCCTGAAGACTTTGAGGTCTTCAGGGACAGTGATACCTGATCCATTGCCATTTTCCAGCCTTCTAAGTCTCTCCAGGAATGGCCGGCCTAAGCTGCAGAAGTTACCAAACTTCAAGACAGGAGGCACACTCTTTAGCTGCAGCATCTTAATTCTGGTGCTCTGGAACGAGTGACCCAATATGATGTCAGATGGCCTTGCTTGGGCAGAATCCCAGGAGCAGAGTAGCTGTGCCCCAGCACCCGCTCAGCACAGCAAACTTGAGGGTGCTGGTCACAGGGGCCACCCGTCCCATGTCCACACAGCGCTCTCCGCCACCTGCCTGCACTAGGGAAGCATCTTGGGGCTTCAGAACATCCTGAGGCCTGAACTACGCCCACAAGAGGTCCCGATGTCATTGGTTGGGGTGGGATCAGAGAATCAGGAGTGTTTCAAATGCTGCCCAGGTGATGCTAACCATGTGCAGTTGGTCACTACCACACAGAGGAGAGGCACCTCCCTGGTTGCCCTGTCTAATCCGTCACCCAGGGAGCTCATAGTTGTGCCATGGCCCTGACCCGAAAATTAGAATCCTTGAGGCTGTGGCAGCCCCGTCCACCAGCATTGAAAGGGCCCTCAGATGCTGCTAATGTGAAGGGGGCTGAGGCCACTGTACCTGAAGAGGGCCTCCCTCTTCCCTTCTCTTGTCCCAGCGACACTTGCTGAAGGCCTCTCTGCTCACACTTTCAAGCTGCGGTGACACTTTGGTGACACGACTCCTCCTGGGTTGTTAGCACAGGGAATGTCAGGAGTGGGTCCATTCACCAACCTGCTGCTGGCCGGGGGCGTGTCCAGCCCCGAATTGGGCCATCTGTGTCTGAGTTTGGACCTCTTGCCCTGCTCCCGAGTTGGCTGAGAGGTTGGGGCTCTGTGCATGGTCACTGGGGTGGGAGGTGTTCTGGGACTCCCTGGACCCCCGTCAGGCCGTTGGAGTGGCAGAGGGGGTGCCAGGGTTCTGACTTCCTTTCTGCGTGCAGGAGGTGTGAGTGGCAGGCTGGCGTACACGTGGCTATGTCTTGTCCTGCTGTTGGGAGCAGCCCTCTTGACTGGGCCCAGGCAGCACTCTGTGAGGGCAAGGGCTGTTAGCCACATCTTTAAGTCCTTTAAGGTGGCTCTGCAGCCACCATTGAGGAGGATGACTCCCCACTTCTGGGGCAGAACTTTGGGTGCCAGGCTGCTGTCCAGGACCTGAGCATTTATTTTTAAAAATTGAGATCAAAGTTTATTAATACAAAATTAATCACTTTACAGTGAACAATTAGGTGGCATTTAGAACACTCATAATGTTGTGCAAACATCACCCTTACCTGGCCCCCAAACATTTTCGTCACCACCAAAAGGAAACCCCGTGGCCATCAGCCACTGCCCCCTCCACAGTCCCTGGCGACTACAGATCCACCTATTCTGGATGTTCCATACAAATGGGGTCATCTACTATCTGACCTTCTGCACCTGAGTTCTTTCATTTAGCATGTGGTTTTGGGGTCTGTCTGCATTTGTAACATATATGTCGTGCCCTTTTACGATTGAATAATGTTCCCTTGTGTACATATACAGTCGTCCCTCAAGAGTCATGGTCATTGGACCCAGGAACCCCTATAACTGACCAAATGCTCAGATGCTCAGCTCCTTTATCTAAAATGTGTAGTATTTGCATAGGACATACGGACACCCTTCTGTGTACTTTAAATAATTTCTTGGGCTGCGGATGTGGCTCAAGTGGTAGCACGCTCGCCTGGCATGCGTGCAGCCCGGGGGTTCGATCCTCAGCACCACATAAAAAGATGTTGTGTCCGCCGAAAACTAAAAAATAAATATTAAAATTTTCTCTCTCTCTCTCTCTTAAAAAAAATAATCTCTAGACTCTTCATAATTCCCTAGCACAAGGTAAACACTGTTATGTTGTGTCCTTTAGGGAATGGTGACAAGACAAATGTCCATACTTGTTCAGTAAGGAAGCAATTTACTTCCCAGTTATTTTGGTCCCCACGGTTGATGAAATCCATGGAGGGGGCTCCGTGGGTGTGGAGCTGACTGACCACTAGCTGACCATCAACTCACCAGTTGATGGACTGTTCCTGCCTTGCGGTTATTGGAAAATCTGGGCATTTTTAGTTTCTTTACAAACTTCTTCTGACCAGGTGTTCCTGGTCCTCAGCATCGGTGGGTAGGGTAGTGGTCCTGGGCAACCCCCTTTCCTGTGCCATTCAGATGACATCTTTGGGGAGTCTGTGTGCACATGACTGAGCTGGGGGCAGCCCTTGCTCCAGGCTCAGCTTCCATGGACGTCTCCATGCGGGCTCCACGTCTTGCCTGGGGACTCGGGTCTGATGTCCCCATCATCGCACTCCGCACTGTCTTCACCCTGGTCCTGAGCAGGAGGCTGATTCCTGTCCGGTGCTTCAGCAGAGGAACTGGGGAGTGGAGGGGGAGGGCAGCACACTGCTCCAATAATAGTTTAAAACCTCATGGCACTCACCTGTGTCTGAAACCTTCACACACGCGCACATGCGCACACATGCCTGGGGAGTCCTCATGGACTCTCCACCAGAGGATTCAGACTCACCACCCTGTCCCACCTCCCCTTCACCTTCCCACATGTCTCCCATCCAGGACTTCAAGCTGCCGACAAGCAGCTCCCCTTGCCCGGAGCGTCCTAGTCTCCTGTTGTTATCCGTTCTCATCAACAAGCCTTGGGGTGGAAATAGGATGAAGATCCCCAAAGATGGTTTGGTCTTTTTTCTGAATCAAGAGGAGCCTCTCTCCAGGAGAGGAATTCTGTAACATTTCTAGGCTGACTGACTCAAAGGGCTGTCTGCTGTTAAAAACAACGCACACAAATTCCACTCCTAGCACTAGACGCCCTAATGTCTACCTCGTACAGGGGTTGCCATGGGGCCAGTGAAAACCTGGAGCTGCCTCGGGAATCATTCACTTGCTCCCTTCTGATAAATCCTGGGGGGCTTCCATCGGGTTTCCCCAGGGTTCATGAGGCTTGCTTGTAGGTAGTGGTCAGGAGCTGGGCTTCTAGTCTGAGGTGTCCAAGGACACTGCATGTAGGAAGAGGACGTGCCTCGACTTGGACGCCCAGGATCTCTCTGGTTGCTGTGTCGGGCACACCAGAGAGGGCAAGCAAGTCTCGGGTTAAAGGCTGTTTCCACCCGCGGGTGAGAGGTGAGGGTGGCCTTGGCCTGGCGGAAGTGGTGGGAGTGGTAAGGAGTGGTCAGCTCTGGACCAGGTATCTGAAGGTGGAGGTGCTAGGCTCTCCTGGAAGAAGAGTGTAGGATGAGAGGCAGAGGGCACCAAGGTCTTTGGCCTGGTGGCACAGTGGTGGCCACCAGGTGGGAGGAGAGCCTCGGGGAAGGTTTAGGGACGAGTGTCCACAAGGAGGTGGAGCAAGCGGTTGATGTCCGAGATGGAGTTCAGTAGTGGTGACGGGGTGGTCACAACAGAGGCAGGAAGCTCTGGAGAGGGGGCCTAGTGGTGAAACCCCACTCCCTACCCAGCGTACAGGAAAAGTCTATCCCGAGTGGGGTCCAGAAGGAACCTCAAGATGATCCTGCACAAGGAGGCACGGAGGCCCCGGCGCACGCTGCACGTCAGTGACAAAGCCCAGCGGAGCAGTGTGCTGGGTCCCTGCCTGCACTCTTAGCAGGCCATCTGCCTACCACCCCGGGTTTAAGGTTCGTGCGTGGGCTGCAGCGGGCACCCGGAGCCGAGGGTGACGCAGGTGTGTCTTCCTGCAGGTCACCATCCTCGTCAGCCTGGCCCTAGCGTTCCTCGCCTGCATCGTGTTCCTGGTGGTTTACAAAGCCTTCACCTACGACCACAGCTGTCCAGAGGGATTTGTCTATAAGGTAAGGGGCCCTGGCCGGTGGGTGTGGTTGGGGGATGACCCATGTCTTCATCAGCATCCAAATTCTGGGCATGACAACCACTCTGCCCACTGTGTGTCCAGCAAGGTTTTCCGGGTTTCCTGAGGGGCTCAGCCTCAAGCGAGCCATCAGGCTCCCTGCCCAGTCGGCACTGTCCAAGGTCAGGAGGTGAGCCACTGGGCTGATGGCAGAGTCCTCACCTCTGCAGGCCCCTGCACAGGGGTGAAGACCGTGTTTCTGAGGTTTCCACGCTCCTCCCTGGCCCCGCTCTAACTGCAAACCTCCTTCAAAGAACTGAGCCAGCCACGTGACCTTGAAAAGCCTCCAGGCCCCTCTGTGCCCCTCTGAGCCTCAGTTTTTTGCCTGCATGGAGGCTGAGGATGCCCATAAAATGGGGGCTGGTAGATGCCCCAAAGATTTCCATGAAGTTTTAAGGAGAGAATTCCGTCTGGTCAGCTGGCCAAAGGCCTGCCAGGTGACTGGCCTCGACACGTCAGTCGCAGTAAGACCAGAGTGTGATTCAGAGCTGGAACAGACAGTGGTATTAATCTTTACAGTCACCCTCTCTTAGGCAGGCTCTCTGCTAGCCATTCTCCTGGGCCTTGTCTCAGTCAGGCCACAACCATTCTGAGAAACAGGTCCTAGCGTCCCCGTTGTCCAGGTGAGGAAAGTCTGGAGCTGGCCGTGAAGAGGGTTCCCCATGGGGGGGGGGGTGTGGTCCAGTCATGTTCCAACGTGGGCAGGTCCTTGGATTCTGCCCTGTGACTTCCCCAGACCACCCCCCTCACGGCTAAAAGCTGGGACCTGAAGGTTGGGAACAGCTAGCGCTGGGGACAACTGAGTGAACTCCAGGAGACACACAGCAAGCTGGTGCTGTGGGGAGGGACAGGAGAGGAGGCCCATGCCCCTCGGGTCGAGGAGCCAGTGGGTAAGGAAGGATGGAGCAGCTGCCTGGGTGTGGGAAAGGGAAGGCGAGAGGCGTGGCTTGTACTGTCAGGAAGAAAGCCCACCAGGATTAGCCAAAAACTACTGAAAACGGTCACTCGGGGAAAGGGAAGGGCAGTGAGGGCACAGGGACAGGAGCCAGCACCCCTGGGTATGTCTTCTTAGATGTTGTCATGAGACGATGAATGATTAACGTATTTGAAAAATTTTTAAGAATAAGAAAAAAGAAAACCCTGACAATTCAAAACAACCTAAACCAAGAACCTCGCTGTATATCAAGTTGAGGACATAAACTTACAAAGAAAATAAATACCCCAAATGATTGTGGGATACAGGGTATGGATGTCCACCCTCAGCGGAAGATAGAGATGTCCTTGACCCATTCACAAGATGAAAATGACAGAAGTCAAAACTGCATCCGACTTACCCAGTAGCACCACAGCTCCGCACGGGGCGACCGTACTCAGATCCTTACCTTCGTCTGGCTCCAGGCAGAATCCTCTCCCACAAAGCCTGTCCTATAACCAGGTGTTGAGTGTCTCAGGCCATTGATTGAATACTGTATTGGAAGGCAGACACACTGGCCTATAGGGGTGCTTTTGTATGGTCCCAGTCAGAATATGACAACCCTTCCAAGTCGGGACTGTCTGTGTTCTAAGGACATAGAGAGCCGCAGAGCAGAGTCAAAGAAGTTCACCCAGTGGTCTAATTCTGCGGAGGAATGTTGTGTTATTTTGTGACTGTGCTGCACGGATTATAAGATAATACAAATGCACTGTTACATTCATGTTGTTAGGGACCAAGACTTTTGAAATTAAAGAGATACAAATGTCAAATCAAGAGCATAAAATTAGCAGCCATGGTCCATGGGGAGCAGCCCGGGAAGCCCCTGGGGCCAGGAGAGGGGAGCTGGGGCCCGAGAGCCCCACAGTCAAGGAGCAGGGGAGGTTGGCCTTGGGTTGGGGTCACCATCAGGTTCATTTCCTCTGGCTTCTTCCAAGGGGCCGTGTTGATGATGGTGATGGGAGGGTGACGATGCTGGGGAGGGGCAGGCCAGGTGGAGGTTGTCACCCACTGTGCGCTGAGCTGTGTGTGGGTCGAGGGGTGGGCTGGCCACACCCCCCTGACGGTCTCCTTCTTCCCCAGCACAAGCGCTGCATCCCAGCCTCCCTGGATGCCTACTACTCGTCCCAGGACCCCAACTCCAGAAGCCGCTTCTACACAGTCATCAGCCACTACAGCGTGGCCAAGCAGAGCACTGCCCGGGCCATCGGGCCCTGGCTGTCGGCGGCCGCTGTCATTCATGAGCCCAAGCCACCCAAGACCCAGGGCCATTAGGGGCCTACCCGAGCCGGAGTGGGGGTGGGTGGTGGGCAGGGGACCCCCCAGGCTCAGCCAAGCTCGAGTTACAAGACAACACTGTACTCCTGGGATGTGGGGGTGGGGCGGGCGGGGGGCGGGGCGGCACTCTCCGAAAATATCGTGCACTGGAGTTGTCTGAACCGATGTTCCTTTTTGTCCCTTGGTATTGTTGATTCGTCCCCAAGTCAGGCTCATGTACAAAGGCATGTTTCGTGTTGATTGTTCCCATGTAAGATATTCTCAAAGCCACTGCTTATTCTTTGTTAGGAAAATTTAAAAAAAAACAGAAAAGGAGAGAAACAAAGAAAAGGAACAGAAAGCGCGAGCAGGCTCCATCTGGAGGGCCTGAGGAGCTGAGGCTCCTGCAGCCTCGGTGCGGGCCTGGTGCGAGTGGGTGGCAGATGGGGCTTCCTGGTTTGCCTCTGGTCTGCGGGACAGGAGCACGGGGAGCTAGAAGTGGCCCGGCTGGAAGGAAGCATTGGTTTTGGTGTTTTTAAGCCCAGGATGCGCACAACCCAGAGCAAACTCGGCTGAGCTCTGGTGCCTTTTGCAAGATGAGCACAAACCGGGGGTGGGTGTTGGTGCCAGGGCTAGGCGCCCCGTGCTGGGCTCCGAGGGCTCGCCTAGTGCCCTTGTGACTTGTAGAAGCAGACACTCAGACGTGGGCAGGTTTTTCTTTGCCTTTTTCAGGTTTCTCTAGCTCCACAGCTGGATGCTGCCCACGCCTGTGACTGGCAGGGCAGAGAGGGAGAGAAGGAGGCGGCTCAGCAGAAAGGCCCAGCCAGGCGCTGGCCCTCGGCCACTAGAAGCACAGGTCCCAGGTGTTCGGCCATTGTTGGTTCAGTGCTGACAGTCACAACACCCGGGTCACAACCAGGAACCTCAGGTGGCAGCCAACTGAGTTCTAGAAGCTCCCGAGGAAGGGCCACATCTGGCACCGCCCAGGTCTGCTCCGTGGAACCTCCTGGGCCCGCCCAGGCCCCTCACAAAGGCTCCGGGAGGCCCATCCTATGGCGCTGTGGCTCCGTGTCCAGCAGGCCCAGGGCTGGCTGGAGAGTTGGCTGTCTGAGATGTGTCGCTATTTCCCCATTAGTCTGTGACAGGCCATTTAAAGGGTATTTTTGTGGCTTGCTCTGTTGCTGAAATCATCGTACCCGACAGCTGGGTAATAAGGCTACTATCGCTCAAGCTCTCCTGCCAAATGCTCTCATCTGTTCTCCCTCCTTCCCCCACCCTCCCATCACCTGAGTCACCTGTAAATTCATTTGTCATCTGAAGCGGAATAACAAATTGTCCCTAGCAAAACCGCTGAGCGCTTTATAATTTTGTGGTGTATTTTTGTCAGT
This sequence comes from Callospermophilus lateralis, assembly GCF_048772815.1. Classification (NCBI taxonomy): domain Eukaryota; kingdom Metazoa; phylum Chordata; class Mammalia; order Rodentia; family Sciuridae; genus Callospermophilus; species Callospermophilus lateralis. Next base: position 13,740,538 of record NC_135309.1, on the reverse strand, counting down.
AGGTAGCAGAGGCTGAAGTATTTTTTGGTGTAATTCTCAAAATTTTCTGACAGGAAACAAATAAAGATAGATGTGTCTGAGAGCCTCGGTCTTCTTCTTAGTGAGATTGATGAAGATGCTTCGGGTAGGGGACCCAGAGGGGTGGGTGAGCCCTGGGGGCAGAGTGGCCTATGCAGCAGGGGCTGGAATGGGACCCTGGGGACCTCCACCTTCAGGCCAGTGGGGTCTGACCTGATGCTGAGGTCCTAGGTAAGGCCCAGGAGATGCACACGGCCACCTGTCCCGTAGCCCCGTGTTCATTCCACAGCCCCTGCCGGTCAGCACGGCCTGGCACATGGCATCTCAGCCTGTTTTGTGTTTCTGTAGCAGAATGTAGACTGTATAACTTATCAAGAAGAGCAACCCATTTCTCCCCGTTCTGGAGACTGGGATGTCCTCATCAATCCAGCCTCTGGCCAGGGCCTTCTTGATGCATCATTCCATGTCAGAAAAACCAAGAGAACAGAGAGCAAGAGGTGCCTCTCATGGACTCAGGCCCCTTGTAATGGGCGTTCTTCTGTCCCCGAGGTTGGAGCCTCGAGACCTAAACACCTCCCCTCAGGCCCCACCTCCCAACACTGTGTGTGTTTCCAGCACCTGTCTTTAGGGTGACGCATTCTAACCGCACTCAGTAGTCACTGCCCCGAGGTCTAGAGCCAGACTTGGATGTGGAAATGTAGCAAAGGTAGGGTCTGACGATGGCTTTAACACAACGCACTTGGTGGCTGGCCAACAGCTTGAGGAGGGAGATAATGGGCATCCAGTGGACGTCTTCAGAATTAGCTTGAGACTTAGTACAACCCTGGAGGCAGGGGTTATTGACCCTACTAGATAGGAGATGGAGAGATTGAGGCTCAGAGGGACAAAGAGCCTACCCTCGGGCCATTGTAGAGGAACTGGGATTTAAACCAAGGTTTGTGTGACCCTTTTGCCCCCAGAACTGCTTCCTTTCTATAAAGGACCCTGAGCAACACTGTCAAGGTCATAGCTAATTTCCAGAAAGTCAAGTTGCAGTTGTCATTAGCAGGACTCCGCATAGGTGGTCCATGCTGGGAAGAGCACCCATCTAGATGCCCTCGCTCTCTGCCAGGTGCCAGTGCTCTGTGTTTCTTAATTCGTATTACTCTCCTGCCAGTCCCAGGGAGGTAGGTGTCCTGCCTCCAACACCATGGCCATCAGTATCATCTAATTGTCCCCATCCCAGGATGGAGACATGGAGGCGCACAGCAGAGAAACAGCTTGCCCAAGGCCACCTGGTTGATGAGTGACAGAGCTATGACTCTAACCCAGGTGTTTTGCCACCAGTCTCTTAACAGCTCCGCCAGTCACAGTGACCACGGGTCTCTGTGTCTTGCCCTATGGTTGGTAACTGTGCCCATGGCAGGCCACTTAAGGCAGAGCTGGGTGGACTCTGCCCACAGTTGGCAGTGGAGGCTCCCAGCCTGTTGCCATGCTGGGGATGGTGGCCGAAGGCCAGATGGGCGGGAGAGGAGGAGGACAGCAGGGCTCCTGCCCTTCCTGGCTGTGCAGGCCGTGAGAACAGAGCGTCAGACAGCCCCTCCCACGCCACCTGCAGCCTTCACATCCAGCCTCCTCCAGGGGACGCATGCTGGAGAGGCCTGGGGCAGGGCTGGCCTCCACCCAGGAGGCGGCTGACCCACATGGCCAGCCTGTGAACACCCAGTGTATTTTTTAATTACACAAAGTCAACTGAAGACTTAATGAACACATGTTCCAACATCCTGTTATGAATAGATTTGCCACTCCATTGCTCAAAAAAACAAACCGGAGCTATCTATTCTGTGTGACGAGTCAGCTGTGGGGACCCACCGGAAATAGCGGTGCTGGAAGGGTCGGCCATGACGGCAGCCCTTCTCTTTGAGGACCGACCTGGGTGGGTGCTGCTCCTGGGGAGTTAGAACCAAAGAGGACGCCTCTCTCCCGACCTGGACATCCCTGGAGAGGCAGGTCGGTCACAAAGGTTTAACCAGAGGAGGTTGGATCTGGAAAAAGCTCCTCTGAGTTTGGAGAGTGGGGTCTCACAGAGCCCTTTTGGGGGTCGCGCTCCAGAGGGAGCCAGGCAATGACCATATTGACAGCACCCCCCCACCATGGCTTTTGCACACGTTTATATCTGTTTATCCACAAAGGGAACCTCTTTTGAGAGGCTCCCAGTAAGATGGGACCAAGGCTGGGTAGCAAAGGTGATGGGGAGGGGGCCCGATTGTTCTAGAAGCTTTGTGACCAGAGGGTGAGCCAGCGTGGCTGTCACCAGGAGGTCTTGGAAAACCTGGTCTTCAACGGGCCCTGCAGGACAGGTTGCTGGTGACAGGAGGAGCTCAGGAGATGTGTGCTGCACGGGCCACCCTCCCAGGTGATGGAAATGTCCTCAAGGAACAGAGCTCTCTCCCTGAGCCAGTGCTGGATGCAGAGATCAAACGCGTGTGTCCACAGGCTGCCCTTCTCCCCTCCGTCACAGCCCAGGCTGGGGAGAAGGGCAGGAGGTGAATGGACAGACAGTGGCCAGGTGTCGGAGAAGCAGAGACAGCTCCTGGGCAAGCCCTGCTGTCCATCAGGTCAGGAGATGGGCAGGGAGAGATAAAGATGTATTTTCTTTTTCTGAAAAATTGGAAAACCACCCGTTGGATCTTTCAGTGGATCGATTTATCTCCCCTCCACCTCACGACAGGCTCTATTCAACTGCGGAGTCCTGTGGAAGAAGAAATCGCCTTGATCCTATTCCCAAGAAGCACACAATACCATCTCCTTAAAAACCAGCGCTGCGAGCAGCAGCAGCGAGCAACATAGGGAAAAGGGCTGGTTTCCATGGCAACGTCAAGGCAGCTTCCCCCAGATCTCACTCAGCCTAGCACAGCGGGGGTCCCAACTCCATCCTTTTGTCAGAAGTGACCTGTCTCCGAGACACAGACCCAGCGTTCAGCCAGCCAAGTGGCCTCAGACCTGGCCGACCTGGCCACCCCTCCCTGGAGGCCTACCGAGGCCAGGTTCTCACTCAGCCTCAGCTTCCTCATTGTAAACCGGAGTCATGTGGATGCTACACATCTGACAGGGACGCTGTGGGGGCAAAGGAGGCACCAGGCCGGCTGCTCCTCTCTGCCTTTGGAGCTCACAGGCCTGGCCCAGCCTCTCCTTACATCTGTGGGGTGGGTCCTGCCCAAGGCTACAGTCTGCCCTTTCCCCAGCCTACAAATAGCTTTTGGTTGTTAAATTTGGTTACACAAAGAGGTACAGACAGGGGTTTATCTAGCACCAGCACATCCAAGGGAGAGTGTGGATTATATGCATTTTTAAGGTGAAATTAAAGTATTGCTTTGGAGTCTGCCACATGTCCCCAAATGATTTTGACCAAACTCTTCACATGCATTAGAAAAATGTAACCACAGACTTTACTTAACTCTCACCAGTTTTTTTCAGCTTTTTCTGATCCAGTATGTGACCTGAGATCCCTCAGGGTATTCACACATCTTCTGGTGACCCCCTTTTTGTGACAGCTGGTTGGTTTTCAGGACCTTGACATTTGTGAAGGGTGCAGGTCCCTCAGTGGGTTCCCCAGGGTCGCACTGAGAATGTGGGTTTATGGGGGAGAGTCACACAGAAGGGGCGTGCCCTGTCCAGAGCATCCCATGGGGTGCGCCCTGGGGACCTGTGTCCTGCTGCCCTGCTGACCACATCTCTTTGATCAGGTGGCCTTTGCCAGGTCGCAGTGTTCATTATGATGCAACCCACTTTCCCTAGGCAACCAGGAGAATCTGGGGGAGTTACTTTGAGGAAGATGCGGATGGTTGCTCCTTCCTGAGCTCGCACATGCCCCACAGCACCAGCTGCAGCCGTGTTTGAGAAGTTAACCCCCCCACCCCATAAGGAAGGGCTTCCCTTTTCCACATTTATTATTCAGTGTTGTATTGTATCAGCATAAACTCATGGGTCTTTGCTTATTCTGGGTTAAACTCAACACTATCTTACTTCACTCCTCAAGTTCTTCCAGCTTTTGTCTTTGGGTGACCTTTCATGTTGTCTCCTGGGTCTTTTTTAATAAGACCCATTTTTAAAAAGAAATTTTAAAATTTTTCTGTCATTACAAGATCCTCCAGGTTCACCTGGCATTTCCCCTTCCCAATTCTGGCATTGACTGTGTCTCCAGGGAAGCTGGTTCCTTTCTTGGGGAAGAGAAATAGAAACCAAGATCTGAACTTTAGGTGTGCTCATTGCTACAGAGGGTACTGGTTTGCAGACCCTCTTGGCATACTGAACCAAGAATTATGGCTGTATCCTAGCTCACTTATCTATCTATCTTTCTGTCCGCCCGTCCATCCATCCATCCATCCATCCATCATCCATATATCCTTCTCTATCTATAATCTATGTATCTATCATCTATTCATCTATGATCTATTTTCTATCACCCACTTACCTACCTATTATCTATGTTGCTATCACCTATCCATCATCTATCATCTATCATCTGTCTCAAGCACAACCGAGTTGACTTTGACCCCTCTTACACCAATGCCACACCGGGTTTATTCCACCTCAGGGTTTATTCCAGCATTCCCGCTTTGTTTGCTTGTGGCTTCTTTCTCTGACAGTGGGAAGTACGATTCACATCTCCAGTGTGCTTATCCACTCATCTCTAGTGCACACGTACAGTTCTTTCAGATAGATGAACTTCTTTGACGTTTAGAATTTCTGACATCACTAGAGACACTCTTTGGGGCCATCTTACACTCTTCTTGTTGTTTTTTGCAGTACTGAGGGTGGCACCCAGGTGTGCTGGACCACTGAGCTACATCCTTAGCCCCTCTTATTATTTTAATGTTGATACAGGGACTCTCCGTGTCCACCTGGGCTTCAGCTTGCCCTCTTACTGTCAGCCTCCCAAGTGGCTGGGACACAGGCGTATGCCCTGTGCTGGCTAAAGCCTTGTTTCTCTGTGTGCCAATTTCTTTGGGTTTATTTGTAAAGACTCATGTGTAAAGCCGAAGCTGCCTTCTATTTCCTGAAGGCCAGCATTGTTTGGAGGAGAGTACTGCACGGTGTCACACTGGAGGATGATTTGTCCACTGACTGTTACTATGGGATCTGATGCAACCTGTCATAGACACATACCCCATCTGCTCTTGCAGGGTCCTGGCCCCCCATAAAGTTCTCACCCGCTAGGTTACTCCCTGTATTTCTGGGAGCTCCCAGGTGGGCTCTGACGTGGGCTGAGTGCTGCTGGGTTCCATGGAAACTCATTCTCTTTCCTTTGGATTTTATTCTGTTAGAGGGACCACTGCAGCCACTGCTGCTCATGGCTGGGTGTTCTACAGCTTTAACCAAAAGAGTTTTCTTTTCCTTAATATTTTACCCACACCTCTGCCCTGTCCACAATGGGATCCATTCGGGAACACATGGGCTGCACTGAAGGACAAATCTGAGCAATACTGTTATGCCTGGGTTGGAGGTGGGTGGTTCCCCACTGCTCCTGTCTGCACCCCTGAGACTTGGCAAAGGGTGCCCCCCTCTCCCCCATGCAGCCCTGTGGCAGCCTGGTGATCTTTCCCTACAGCATCTGCAGCTAAATTTGATGCGGATGTGTCAGAGATTGCTGGCTCTCTAGAAAGTTTCACGTCTCCTTCCATAGCAGGGGGTCACCAACACCACCAAGGTCACCTCGGGTACTAGGGAATGATCTTTCCCAGCCCCGTTGCTTCTCGGCTCTCATGTACTAGTAATTCCCATTCCAATGTGGGGAACGGGAAGTGGACGAGCTCTGGGCTGGCACTTTGAAGCACATGAGGGGACTCTGTGCTCTCTTTTCCTCACCAAGCCTCCCACATTGCAATGTCTGAAGGCCAAGGACCACCCAGCCATAAGGAGATGGTGGTCTCACAGATGCAGGGAACCTGGATCCCTGAATCTCCACGTGGAGTACAGTGAGCTTCCCACCCTGGGTTGTCAGATGAGTGGAAAATGGTTTTCACAGTTTTGGTGAAGTCTGGGGGTTTATTTGCTATAGTAGAAAGAATTACACAAATGAAACCCATTCTCCATCTGGACCCCATACCTGGTGCAGGGCTGGTTGTGACAACGATGACAATCACAACACTCAGCTCCCTTCTCCCTTGGGTAAGCTCTCTCCAGGAAGCTCCTCAGCTCTGAGCTCTCTCCCGTATCAGGCATATTCAAGTTTAGTCCTCAGGACCTGGTGGCGGGTGACACCGTTACTATGAAGTCTTTTCTAATCTCCCCAAACCAGGCAGGATCCTCCCAAATCCTGTGCCTCCATTTGTCGCAGAATTATCAGTCTATTTTCATCGCTGGGTTGTCTGTGAGCTCCTGGAATGGATGGTTGAATGGATGGAAGGAAACTTTTCCTCTCTTCCAATGACCTCTAAGTCAACTCAGGCACCTCAAACTTGATCTGTATCACATTTCCTCCAAATATACTTTGTTTCTTTCGTCATTTAAACTGGGTGATGGCTTTACCAACCACTCAGCTTTGCAAATGCAAAATGCCCAGTGTTATCCTTGTAATTTTATAGATGAAGAAATGGAGGTTGGGAGGGGTTGGGTGCCCCCCTGGAGTCAGGGTGGCTGCTCCCACACTCCTGGGTACGTGACCCTGCACCCTGGCAGGGAGCCCTGTGTGCTGCCCATGCTCATCTTCTCCACCTTCCTTGCAGCCCTCCACCTCTGGCTTGGAGACCCCAGCCCTGCTCCCCTGCAAGATTGACAGCCACCATTCACACGTCCACTGAGCTGGCACTCCCCAGCCCCCAGCTCCAAATAAACACACTTGATGAGAAGAATGTGTCTTTCTATGTTGGTAATTTATTCCCTCCTGTGCAAATTGTCAAATTAACTAAAAAAGGGAAGAACAGCCCAATTCAGACCAGTAAGCTGCTGAAAGAGGAACAGAAGAAGCTGTCCACAAAGGGCTGCATCTAGACACCCGGCACTGGAGTCACAGACCTGGTCAGAATCCCAGCGCCACCGCTCTCTGCTGGGCGATCCTGGACAGGCCACCTTCCCTGAGCCTCCCTTCCCCAACGCTGACGTGAGAGCACTAGTTCCTGCTTCACAGGGTATTGTGAAGATCACCGGAGAAAGTGTGCAAAGTGTTTGGGGGACTTGAAGACAATGCTCTGATAATAATTTGCAGAAAAGCAAACTTGAGCCCACGTATCCTCTGAAGCCTGGAGCTCGGGAGGCAGCACTGGAAACTCATGGAGTAATGACTCGGTGTGGGTTGGATTGTGTCCCCCAAAATGGTATGCTGAAGTTCTGACCCCCGTTACCTCAGAGTGACTTTATCTAGAGAAAGCATCTTTACAGATATCATCAAGCTAAAAGGCAGTCAGGTGGGTGGGCGCTGGTCCAATATCCCGGGTGTCCTTGTGAGAAGAGGATCAGGGCACAGAGATGAAGGCCGAGGTGAGAGTCCTGGGAGGGCAGACTCGGAGACAATGAGATTCTGCTTGGAGTTGTGTAAAGCCTTTGGTTGGGGTCCTCATTATGGCAGCTCTGGCAAACTGTCACGGGCTCCATGGGCTATGCCCTTGCCCCAAACTGCGTGTCCAAGAGGCCACTGTGTGGCCATTATAATGACCATGTTCCAAGTCCAGTGAGTCCAAGTCTTGTCCCCTGTCTACCCCTGTGCAGGGAGGCTGAATTGCAGGCCTCGCCTTCAATATGACAGTCACATTGGCCAAACGCAGCTCCAAGGTGATGCCCTTCATTCTTATCAACATGCCCTGCGGATGACACCCAGGCTTCCTGGATTCACTGCTGGGGGAGGACCTGGCCCTGCTCCCTGGAGGTTCTCAGATAGACAGTCAGAAGACACACGGTGACAAAGCTTGCAGAGGACCCAATGGGTTCATGGCACAGCGTCTGCTCCCGGGGTTCACAGTGTGTGGGGAGGCCAGCCCCATCAGGAACATGGTCATTGTGCCCAGTCATATCTCTGACCACCACCCAGCTGCCTATGAGGGGAAAAAAAAAAAAAAAAAAACCAAAACAGGAGCAAAACTTCATTTACACTAGATGAGCTGGAAAACGCACTGTCCCTCACACATTTGCTGTTAGCTTTCAATCTCTGCTTTGTAATCATGAGAGTTAGATAAAATAGCATCAGCCACTTGGGCTGAGAATTAGCCAGGGGAGCTGGCATTTAATTGCATTTGGAAAGAAAATAGCAAAATCTGTTAAAGTCATTATTGTATTTTCTGCAGCGTGAGAAGTGGTGCTTTTAATTAGTTGTGCTTTGACCCTTTTCTCAGCAACACTGATGAGAGCTGCCCATGCTGGACTGGATCCCAAGTCTGCGTCCGGCTCGCCAGGCTTCCCGAGCAAAGGCAGGAGGCCTCCTCTCTGGAAGGGGCCCTGCCCTGCACGGGGGGTCCAGGCTCTGCACTGCAGAGAAGAAGCAGTGGCACTCTCTGCTCAGGCGCTGGCCTGTGACACCTTCTGCAGCTCTGGGAGGAAGCCTCCCTCCACTGAGGCCCTCAATGCCCGCGGCAGGAAGGAGCCCAGGCTGTTCTGTGGCTCCTGAGCTTGTCCTTCCTTTGGGCCCATTGAATGGCTGCACGGACACCAATCAGAGGTTTTTCAAACGAATTTCCTTTCCCCAAAGCACAGGGCCCCTGCCTGCCTCCCAGTGCAATGACAAGAAGAGAATTCGGCTCATCAGAGTCTTCTCGAGTGGACAGGCTCTTTATTTGGCAGAAATGCCTTGGGAAGCTGGTGGAGGATGGCTGATGGCTGGGGTAGCAGCCTTCAAAATGCTGGCTCCTTGTCCCCATGAAAGAGCAAGAATTCCAAAAGCCATATTTTTCCCTTAATCAGTTTTAGAACGAGGCATGTTTTCCTTTAAATCTCAAGTTTAAGCCATTACAGAAGATGCAACTTACTATCTATCATGTTCAAGTATGTGCTTTAGATATATTTGCTTGGAAAGCTTGTGGCTGCACGTTTAGCTCTTTCAATACTTTTTACGGAGACATAATATTTACATACTTACAGGAATCAGTGCTCAGTATCATGACTTGACACAGGTACACAGTGGGGAACGGTCACACGGGAGTAACGAGCCTTCCCATCTCCTCAAACTCTGGTCACCGGGAACTCGGGAACTTCTGTCCTCTTATCACCTTACTGGGCTTCAGAAAGCGCTTTCAATTCTGACAAAATCTCTGCCACGTGCCTAAATGGCAAGGCTGTCTGATTAAACCATCAGCCAGCTCAAGCTGTGTGTCAGAAACATCTGACTTCATCATTTAGTTCAAATAAACTTGACCTGGAGTCAAATAGCTCCCTTCTGAATTCTGAGTCAGACAACAGACAGCCGGACGGACGGTTTAATGAACCCAGCAGGGAGCCTGTGAGGTGTCCTTTGCCTGCTGAGGCCCCTCGGGAGCTGGCTACTCCCCACTGCTCCCCTTTGCTTGGGCCACAGAGGGCAAAGCACCGTGGTCACCCAGGACAGAAGGTCGGCCTCACTTTGCTAAGTAGGGACGGAGGGACTGTACAAGAGGAATGGGAAATAAGAACATCAGCCCCTGGAAGGTGGCAGAGAGCCTGTAAGGGTTTGGATGTGAGGTGTCCCCCAAAAGCTCACGTGAGAGACAACGCAGGAAGGTTCAGAGGAGAAATGATTGGGGTATAGAGCCCTAACCAGTCAGTGGATTAATCCCCAGATGGGATTCATTGAGTGGTACCTGAGGGCAGGCAGAGTGTGGCTGGGGGAGGAGGGTCACTGGGGCCTGTGGGGTGTCTATTTTGATCTGGTGACTAGAGATCGCGCTCTCTGCTTCCTGATCGCCATGTGAGCTGCGCCCCTCAGCACACCCTTCTGCCAGGATGTCCTGACTCACCTCGAGCCTTGAGGCATGGAGCCAGCTTTCTATGGGCTCAGACCTCTGAAACTGTGAGCCCTCAAATAAACTTTTTCTCCCCAAAAAATGTTCTGGTCACATCATGTAGTCACAGCAGGGGAAAAGCTGACAAATGGCTCATTCTAGAATCAAGCACCCTGGAAGCCGAAGGTCTGCGAACCCATTCCCATAACAAAGCCAGGTCTTGGTGCACCTCCAACAATCCAAAGGTTCCCAGGCAGTGGACACAGAAAAGAGGACTGAGCAGGTGTGCTAAGGGGTTGCGGCTTCAGTGAGAGGGCTGCAGACCCCGTCCAGCTTAGCTTCCTGGGACAGCACTCAGAACCAGGCTGCAGAGGGGCGCAGACAGGAGGCCAAACGCCAAGGACTTGACTCCCTGCCACAGCCGCTGGCTGTGACAGAACAGAGAAGCAGCACTAAATCCCCGGTGTCTCTCAGCCCGGGCTGTCCCCTCTGGTCCTGAATAGGCCAACCTTGTCAGAGTTAAGTTCTCGAAAAATGCACACTGGCATGGATGTGAAAATGTTCCACATTTCAGGTCTTTGTGGACCCAGCTGGCATCCTCGGGGTAGTTGGGATTGTTCAGAGCACACACAGGAGCAAAGTTACGCCATGTCACAACCCTTTGTAAAGAAGGGAAGGGTCTTTGTGCTGTGGAAGTACTTGAAAGCTCGGTCATCTTTCTCAGGGACACGGCAGAAGTTCCAGCCAGTCTCCTTCCTGGGAGGCCTCGCCCTGCTCTGGTGTGTCTTGCTCAGGGACCGCTACCGTGAGGTCCCTTTGCAAAATCTTAGGAGAGTGAGGAGGGCAAACAGAATGATGCGGCTACTTTGGGAAAGAGTCTGGAAGTTGTTTTTTTTTTTTTAACAAAAAAACAAAAAACCTAAATATACACCTACTCTCTAACAATTGTATGCCCAGGAAATATGAAAACATGTGTCCACATAAAGACTCCTTCAAGAACAGCATGGCAGCATCTTCATAATAATGTAAATATTGGAGAAAGTCCAGGTACCCCTGCGTAGGATAATGGGTAGATGAACTGTGCTATCACCTTAGAGTGGAATGACATTCGGCAACAGAGGAAGGAGTCACTGATAGATGCGATAACATGGACAAATCTCAGAAATATGCTAATCAAGGCTGTGGGCTGGAATTATGTACTTCCAGTATTCAACTACTTCAAGCTTAACCCACAGAGTGCATACCGTCCAACTTCATTCATACAAGGCTTTGCCACAGGTAGACTAATGACAGAAACCAGGGCAATGGCCCCTCTGTGGATGGGTGGGTACAGAGATTGCACGGGAAGGGAGGTCAAGAGAAGGTTCTAGGGCGATGGAAATGCTCTGCAGCTTGATAAGTGCTTGCGTTCCCCAGGTGCATCATTTGTACATTAACAGTACTCGAATATTTGCATTTCACTCTCTTAACGTTTTACTTCAAAATCATAAAGAACTCCACGCAAATATTAAACAAGGTCAGTGGCGTGCAGGCTGAAGGGTTAGGAAGGCTGAGCGCTGATGACTGCGACTCAATTGGAAATGCACAGACATTGATGGATGGATGGAAGAGATGGACAGACGGAGGGAGAAGGATCAAGGCCATGCAGCGAGCAGTGTTAAGTCCATCTAGGTGGTGGCCCTGGCCACCCACTGCACAACTTTCATAAGGAAAGACCAGGATTGTTACGACAGGTCCACCTTGAAAGCTGCCTTAAATACTCCGGTGCTTATGAAGGGTCATCATGATAATTTTGTGGAGTCGCATCCCCGAGGTTACAAATGAGAGCACAGATGCTTGGAGAGGCTGGAATACACATGCACCCTCACACGACTGTCTAGATGTGAACCCAGACTCCAACCCTGGCCACCCACCTGACACCCACACTTCCATTGTCCCACCAAGCTCCAAGCCCACCCTGGGGGAGCTCTGTCGTTATTTTAATTCCTGGGAAATAAGGCTGGATAATTCAAAAAACTGCATCCTTTCCTCTAACTATAGACCTGATGACTTAGCGGAGGCTGCTCAACTCTGGAGCGGTGGGTGTTGCTCTCTCACGTGGCTCCTGCCGTCTCTCCTTTGGGTGCTTTGGTCTTAACATAAGGAAGGCTGTGGGCTTGAAGTATGTACTTCAATATTCCTCTAGTTCAAACCCTAACCCAGCACCCCCGGATGTGAATTTACCTGAAAATAGGGTCTTTATTGGTGATCAAGTGAAGATCATTGGGGAGGCCCTAGTCCTACATGACTGGTGTCCTTATAAAAAGGGGAAATTTGGACCCAGAGACAAACACACGCAAAGGGAGAAAGAGAAGATTGGGGTGATGCATTTGCAAACTAAGAACTTCCAAAGACTGACAACCTCCTGGAGCCAGGAGAGAGGCGTAGAAGACTCTCTCATAACCAGCAGGAGCCGCTCCCTCGAGGATCTTGATCATGACTTCCTGCCTCCAGAACGCCTGGACCGCGAACTTCTGCTGTTGAAGCCACCAGTTTTTACACCTTGTTCTGGCTCCCAGAGGGAGCTCATCTGAAATCCAAGGGATTCTTAATCTCCAGGTGTCACATATACACATTCAAGTCTTTGATATATGTTAGCTGAATTCGTAAATATGACATGTCTAAAACATAGTTTCCCAGAGAAACTCGACTTCAAAAGCTGGGGATTTGTTCTCCAGCCATCTACTTCCAGGTGACATGTCAGAAATCATCTATATGTGATGTACTCCCATAGAGGTCCCTGGAGTGAAAATGAAAAAAACCATGAAGTTTTCACTGAATCATTCTAACTCTCAATCTATCTATCTGTGGGAAAAGTCATTCATGCTCATTTAAAAGAGTAAGACTTTCAAGTGCAAATAGAATATTTACCCACTGAAAGGAAAATAATAGTGTAGCTTCTCTTTCTCCATCTCTCCCCCCTCCCTCCCTCCCTCCCTCCCTTCCCTCAGCTGAGTTCCTGTAACATGCCCAACCAACCCTGTGCAAGGTGCATGTGACAGTGTGTGGCATGGTCCATAAAGATGTATGCATCCCTTCTATAGAGAGGAGTTGTTGCACAGAAGCCGATACTGAGTGATGGACGACATTTCCCAGAGTCCTTTGCATCCAGAAGGGGATCATATGACTAAATTCTGGCCAATGATATGTAAGAGGAGGTGACGTGTACCATTTTCACATCCGCCTGGTTCTTTTTTTTTTTTTTTTAGAGAGAGAGAGAGAGACAGAGAGAGAATTTTAATATTTATTTTTTAGTTTTCGGAGGACACAACATCTTTGTTTGTATGTGGTGCTGAGGATCGAACCCGGGCTGCACGCATGGCAGGCGAGCACGCTACCGCTTGAGCCACATCCCCAGCCCCCGCCTGGTTCTTAATAATAAATTAGAAAACTTGGTCAGTGTAGCTGCAGATGCCTCACTTTGTTATGTCATTTTTAGTTGCAATGGTTAGAAATCCATTAGGAGAAGGAAATCAAAAGGTCATAAGGTGGAAAGAGAAGTGGTTCATTATAACACTAGCTTTGGAAGGTACCAGGAGCCCGGGAGGTGCTTCTGTAAGGTTGGGGTAAAGCATTAAATAACACCAAGAAAGGCCATTCTCTTTCCTAAATTTCTATTCATTCTGACTACATTAAGGAGACAGCCTACATTTAGGTCTTTATCTCTTAATGTACTTTTATATCTCTCTCTACCTTCAGCATGTCATGGTACCTAACTAGAATTCACAGTTTTAATTATCTTTATTTTCATCATGACCTCTAAATATAGCGCAGAGTATTAACTTTATATTTACAGACTTGATATGAAGTTTCCTCTTTCAATAAAAAGTTTTAAGCAAATATATTGGGTCAGTTTAAAGAAAAGCATTAAGTCAACACTAGTCCATGTGGTAGAAAGGACATGGCTAATGTAAAGGTAGTATTTAAATGTCCAAATATCACCTTTTGGAAAGGTCACTGGGAATAGATGCAGGGTGGGAAGGTGCGGGGCTGTCTTGGGGGAGGCTTTCGGAGCCAGAGAGGAGAGAAAGGGAGTTCACGAAGCCCTCTAAGCTCTGTCTCTGTTTCCCGCTGGGCCTGTTGTCTCTGGCATCTCCTGGCAGGCTCTCTTTATCACAGTAAAAAATGGTCATTGACAGCTGTCAAATTTTATAGGCACTAGGGAGATGATTGATTGACAGGCTCTTAATCCCAATTTCACATTCCTTAAGAAGAGCATCATTGCCCCTGGGTAATGACGCCCATCTGTGCTCCAGGCACCTGCATCTATGTAGGCAGGAGAGCACTGGGGCACACGACTTTCTGAGCTACACTATGTAGGTGGCATCAGGAGTAAACTGTGAGCTAAGAGGGGGTCTTGGCAAGCCAGAAAGAAAAAGAAAAGAAATGAATTTGACTTTTAAAAAAATGGAGTCGTTTCTTTCAATGAAGAATTACATCAAGAAAAATAAGAGATGAATCATAGGCTGAGTAAACAAACAGTCTTGTTTCTCAGATCAGCAAATTATTAATGCCCATGAGACATAAAAACCCCTACAAATCAATTGAAAAAGAAAAGGACTCCGCAGGAAACGAGGTAAAGAAGATGAACGGTTGTTTCACAGAAGGGGACCCCCAATGGCCCAGTAATACACGAGGAGAGACTCAAGCCCACCAGGCCCGAGGGGCGAGATTGTAAATGACAATGTGATAATTTACTCTCATTGGCATGATGGACGTTAGTGGGGTGGTAATTTCAAGGGCTGGTGCAGATGTGGGGAGACCAGAACATTCTTGCACTGAAGCAGGAGCATCAATGGGCAGGATCCTTCTGGAAGGTGGACTTTAGTAAGGTTAGGCCAGCCCACACCACAAGGCCCAGGTAGCCCACCTCTAGGTCTACTGCCTGGCCCAGTGCCCTCCAAGGTCTTCCAAGGAAATGTCCTGAGATAGTCACTGCTGGGCTCTGTGTGGAAAGGGAGCAAAGTTTCTGCTGGCCTGGGTGCCCACCAGGAGGGCCAAGAACATATAAAATATGGTGCCCACCCTGGGGAGCAGCTGGCAGGAGTCACAGACGAGGTGCATACACTGCTGCATGGGGAGATCTCTATGAGTCCAACAGGGAGACGCTGGACCAAAGGGCCAGGACCCAAGGGAGAGAAGCAGGAGCCACCGGAGCTGAATCACGCACACTCTATATGTACCTTAAAATGCCCTGCACACCAATCTGGAGACTGACTTGGTTCGAACCCCACCTGTTTGAGGTTGTGTGAGACATACTAGTCTGGGTCACGAGGGTGGGTAGCAATGCCAATAAAGAACCAGGGAAGAGGAGAGGAATTTAAAATAAAGTCAGATGGAGCCAGGCAGACAAGCAGAGAATGCCTGACCCCCAGCCTCGGCCGGATATGCAGGGGGGACAGGAGAGGGCTGGCCGAGGTCCTGGCTGGGTGCAGCTGGAAGAGTCTGGGTGGAGGAAGGTGAGGGTCAGAGCAGCCGGGGCGAAGCCAGGGGTCTGACGGCTCTGATGGGGGGCAGCAAGGACAGGGCCTACCATGGGTGGAATGGAGGCTTGGGAGAAGCTTCTGGAAGAAGCTTAGACACCTCAGTGGGCCCTGCTGTCGTTGCCAGGACGGAAAACCCAGAAGAGGCACCGTGTCTAAGGTGAAAATGTGTCCCCTTCCCTTTGGTGGTCAGCGCAGCTGAAACCCCTGGTGAGGCAGAGACGGAGAGCCCGGACGTTTGGACCCCAGAGTCCAGCAGATTTCCTGTCCAGCATCACGACTGCAGCTCTGTGAGAGTGTGCCCCAGTTTATAATGTAGAGATTTTAAAAATGAACTTCAGCCCCGTCTGCCCAAGTCCTGACCTTCACTGGTCAGGACTGGGGCGGGGGCTGGAGGCTCCCAGTGGGGGTGGCGCACCCTGGGTGACGTGCTGATCTCACCAAGGTCTTGAAGATCCTGGGAGCTGCGGAGGGGAAACTCAGTGGGGCAGAGGAAGGGCCGGCCTCCCGGCGGCGAGGCCTGGGTTCCAGTCCTGGGGCTCAGAGGCCTGGGATGGGCCTGCTGCCTCGGCCTCCCTGCAGCTCACGGGCCTCCCCTTGTGAAATAAGCCGGTTCAAAGACAGGGTCCTCGAGCTCTCCCCTCCAGCACCCTCTGCTCCTCCCGAGCCTTCCGTTTCTAAAACCATGTTCTAAAGCAGACACCCGCACACGGCGTCCTTGACAACCCCTCTCCCCGGGCCAGGTCTCCATGGCTCCCTCGGCACAGATGGTGGGACAGTGAGCTCCGCCGGGGCCTCACTTTGTGGGTGAAGAGTGAGAGAGTGAGGCTCAGGAGGGGGCCAGTTTCTGGGCCTCACAGCTGAGGGGCAGTGAGCAGCTGGGCCAGTCTCCCCCGTTATTGGTTCTTCTTAGTTACACGTGACAAAGGATCCATTCTGACATAATTATAAAAACACGGAAAATAATTTATTCTCATTCAGTGCCCAGGACCTCCCCTACCCCTCCCTGGTCCCTCCCTGGTCCCTCCCTGGTCCCTCTACTCTGCTGTTCTTTCTGCAATTTATAGGTTTTTTTTTTTTTTTAAGTTAGTGTGACAACCCCAGTTTTAACGCCCAAATCCCTGCTGTGTGTGGATGGGGTGTGAGGGTGTCCCCCAGGGGTTCCTGTGCTAGAAGCCTGGACTCAGGGTGGAAAGGCTGAGAGCGTGGAACCTTCCAGAGGCAGGGCTTTCCTGCAAGCTGTTAGATCATGGGGTGCAGCCCTTGGATGCATATCTCAGGGACCCTTGCTAGTTCCAATGAGAGTGGCTTGTTACAATAGAGCCAACCTGGCCCCTCCCCTTCTCCTGGCCTCCTGTCTACACACACACACACACACACACACACACACTCCTCTCACGATGCCACCTGCCGCGTAGTAAGTGATGTACCCAGGAGACCCTCAGTAAAGCCAACCGGTATTGATACCATGCTCTTGGTCCTCCAAAGCTGTAAGCCAAATAAACCTCTTTTCGTTACATGTTATCTAGCTTCATGTATTTTGTTACAGCAACAGAAAATGGACTAATACAGTCTCACATCCCAGGAGACACTTTGGTCTGGGCAGCTTAGGAAGCTGGGCCACTTTGGAAGTTGTAGTCCTAGAGACTTAATGCTCTTGTTAGATAAATATCTTTCTGTGTGCTTGGTGGTATCGTCCTCTCCCCCACTCTTTCTGTTTTGTGTCCTAGTCTCTACTCACACTCCCATCTCCCAGAAATTGTTGGAAACTCTTTGCATAATGTAGATTAGAATCAAAACAGAATGGCAAGGTCTTGGTGGTGGTTTTTTCAAAGCACTCACTTCCCTCTTCCTTCTAGGCACACAGTCAGACTGCACTTTCCAAGCTCCCAAGCTGGACAGGTTTGGCCCAGTGACCGAGTTCTGGCTTGTGGCATATGGGAACACCACCTCTAGGCTGGGGCCATCAAGATCTCTCTCTCCTTCTTGCTCTTCCATCTCCTTCCTCCAGCTCCTTGGAGAAGGTTCTAAGAACACAGGGAGGTTGTTGCTACGACAGGGAAGGAGTCTGGGTCCCTCAGTCGCTGCTTAGCTGGGAGCTTCTGTTAAGAGGTGGTCCTCTGTGGGGTGCCCCTTTCTGCCCATGTCATGAGTAGAGGCTCTGAGGGCCTCTGCTCCCCACTAACAGCCTCAGGGGATAAAAAGGTGCCTACTTCTGGGGCAGAGGGCAAGTTTGCTTACTGCCCGTGGGCCTCACCCCAAGATCCAGGCTCCCCAGTCCACCAGGCTGACCACAGTACACCATCTGCCTGGGTCGTGCTGCCTGGCCACCCTGGGGGCTGGGGAGCAAGGAGACCACCCTGGGCATGATGCTTGTGGTCTGTGTCCCTGACGCAGAAGTCTTGTGCCTTCTGCCATCACCCATGGAATGGTGGCAGGCCAATGTACCAGCCTGCAAGTGGGGTGCAGCCTCTCCCAGTCCTGGACTCACTACTGTGATCACCAGCCCAGTATTTTAGCAAATCATCATAACGACTGTCCAAAGTGCCGGTCCTGCATGGGAGGATTTCCTGGGAGTGGTCCGCACAAAGGATTGGGAAGATTCCCCACCACCACCACCACCCAACCAGGCCAGCTGCCTGTGCAGCCCTGCTCTGGCCTGGGGCACACCTCATCCAGGGCAGAGGAGTTGAATGGTCTGGATCCAAATTCTGGCCTCCCCCCATGTCATGTTCAGTCCTGGTGGTGGCTTCTCACCCACTGGGCTTCTGGAGGAGCCCAGCAATCATTGGGCGCATGGCCAGCTGGGTCAGTACCAGTCTCCTCCCACACTCCCTTCCTTCTGGTCTCTTCCCTGTGGAGGCCAGAGAGGCCAGGGCTGTGTGCAGGCAGCCCCGGGGCTTGGGGCCGCTCAGGTGGAGGCATGGGGGACGCTGTGGGCATTGATGTGGGGAAGTCGGTCCGTCTCCAGGAGGGACTCTGAGGAAAAGCTCTCCATTCTCGATCCACGGCGTCAGCAGGGGGTCAGCAACCATTTGGATTCAAGGAACAAATCCCACCAGAGGCTGTTCTGAGCAGGGCTTGAGGGCAAGGGCCCGTGTGTTTGGAGTCTGCATGAACCAGCTCCAGGGGGTTCTCCTGTTTCCTCCGTGCCAGCGCCAAGGCTGCATCTTCTGTCCTACAGGGGTACTTGCTTGTTTGGGTCAGAGCCAGCTCTGAGATCACCCGCAGATGTTACGGCCGCGTTGCGTCTCCCTAGAAGGGACGCTAAAGTGAATTCACCATATTTGTAACTTGGGCTTTGACAGGTGGTCCAGTCCAGCCGAGGTAACATAGTGTAACCTGCGGCATGACTGGTGCCCTTGTAGGAAGAGGGCCCCGTGTGATGTCCCAGGCATGGCAGCGGGAGGGCTCAGGTGACAGCAGAGGTAAGGATGGGAGTGTGGAGCTGCACGCCATGGAGTGACAGACTGCGGTGGGTGCCCAGAAGCCATCCAGGGCAAGGAAGGCGTCCCTGCTGGTCTCCAGGGAGCTGACCACCGACACCTGGACCTTCAGCTCCCACCCCTGCCACCATGGACACAGTATGTTTCTGCTGTTGGGAGCGCTCTGCCGTGGCCCTGGGAAGTGAATCCCTTGCCCAGGTGGCCCCATGGAAGAGCAGGAGGCTACTGAGTAAAAGAATGATGGGAGGAGCTGCCCACTGAGAAGGGAACATCGGGCAGCGGCTGCTCTGCTCCAGGCAGCCACGCCTGTGCTCAGCTGGGGGGCACCCAGCCAGTCACTCACTCATCAGACCATAGGGGAGCCTAGCAGGTGTGGAGACCCTTCCAGCAGGTGGCTTCAGGGGATAGACTGACAGTCACTCACCATGAGGTTCCTGGGTAGGGTGAGGCAGAGGACACCTCTGTCCAGATTAGCCCAGGTAGGCTCTCCTCTCTGCCCCACCCCAACCTACTGAGCCTTTTGTAACTCACTTAGAGTCACATGCTGCATGATGGCGTTTCTGTCAACCGTGTTGGATGGTCCCCTTGAAGCCAGAATCAGTAGGCAGAGAGGCAGGGGTCAGATCCAGAGAATGGAGGGATTGAATGTTCATGAAGTTGTTATTTAATGTGTCCTGGGCTGCTCCGTCCTGCCCTTCCCCTTCAGCCC
The DNA here is from genome assembly GCF_048772815.1 of Callospermophilus lateralis. Lineage (NCBI taxonomy): Eukaryota > Metazoa > Chordata > Mammalia > Rodentia > Sciuridae > Callospermophilus > Callospermophilus lateralis. Next base: position 13,720,959 of record NC_135309.1, on the reverse strand, counting down.
ACCTGTTTCCCACCTTTGGACCATCCCCCCAGGCATTGCTGGGCCTGGTCAGGTGAGCAGGGAGGAGAGACAAGGGGCAGAGGGCAGGAGAATAAACGAAGCCTAGGACCTAAAAAGGCAGGATACCCTGGCTTCTTGGATACCAGGATACCAGCTATGGCCCCTTCTCCCTCCCGGGAGGGGTCTATGTGACCCCCTTTGTAAGTCAACCCCTTGGCGTGCTCCTCTAATGTCACACTTCAACATGGGAGGGAGCAGGACTCATCACCCGTAACCACGGTATCAGCAGCATCCACTCCAGACTCGGGGTTTCGGCTGTCCTCGGTGATCTGTCAACGTGGGCCCATCTGGTCATTCTGAGAACACCCACGATCACACGAGTGTGGTGTGTCCCAGGTGTGAGGAGATGGACGTGAGAGGGTAGTCATGCTCTGGGGCTGCGTTCTAATGGAGAGGGCTGGAGGACAGCAAGTGACCACACACACAGGGGACAGCAGGGGCTAGAAGAGGACAGAAGCACCTGGGAGGACCGAGAGTCCTGGTGGGGGGACTTCAGGTAGGGCACCCAGGCAGCCAGGAGCCAGGACGGAAGAGCCAAGTCCAGCGTCTCTGGCCAGCACTCGCGGCACATACAAGGGGCAGAGGGCACTCAGAGGCTGGGGGACAGCCAGGAGGTGGGGACTCCACCCAGGGCTCACAAGGAGACCCCTGGGAGGTGAGGTCTGGGTGTGGGGGCTTGGACCCTGTGGGTCACCAAGGGAACTTTGGGGCTGAGGGACAGGAGACGTCCCTGGAGGATTCTGAGCAGAAGAGAGTGTCATGATCCAACCAGTTTAAAAGGATTGCTCGGTGGCCGTGGGCAGAGAAGGCTGGGGAGAGTGAGGAGGAGGTAAGTTAGGGGGCCATCGCTGCAGTGCAGGGGAACAACAGGAAAGAAATAGTGGCACTCTGGGGACAATCTGTTCTGTGTAGCCACACGTGGCTTACTGCGTGTGTAACCATACTTGGGACTTGCAATGCCCTCTGCGGGCTGGACAGCCGGAACACGGCCAGCGGCTCTGTCCAAGGAGCTCAGAACGGGAGGAGAAGGGAGGCAGCCCAAGTGGAGGCTGGAGGCCTGGACGCCCCTGAGGAGCTGCAGAGTCCCTGTGGACAGGTGGAGGGCCTGGATCTGGCGGCTAGGGCGATGGCAGCAGCAAAAATTGCCCCGGCTCAAGAAGAATCCAGCTGGCGGGTGTGCACGCGGGTCGCTCCACCTTGAATCCCATCGCGGCCGCAGCCCACTGGATGGACGGTGCCGCCCATACTCGGGGCGGGGCTCCCCTGGTTGGCTGGACAGAGCCAGGAGTGTGCCATACCGGTTTTCCGGAGCCTCTCACTCTGGCTAGTCGACGCCTGGGTGGACCAGCCCTTTAAGGAAGGAATGCATTCTGAGAGACGGGGGTGTGATTCCTTCCTGGGAACAGAGGGGCGTGGTGAGCCTACAGAGGGCGTGGCGCCTGTCAATCACTCCACCTGGCTCACCGGCAACCAAGGGCGCAGGTAGCACAGGACCGCTGAGGCGGCTGCCGGCGTCCCCTGGCAGCTGTTCACGCTGAGCTATAAAAGGTGGAAGGAGCCCTCTCGGGACAAGGATTCCAGAGCAATAAGACGCGAGCCTCCCGTAGCCCTTGCTGACAACTACCAAGAATCACCACGGAGCGCCATCGCGCTGCTCCGCCTGCCGTGGGTGGCTGTGGTGGGTGTTTGCACACGCATCGCCACAAGCGCGGGAGCAATGCGCTGCTCAGGGAGGTGGGACGGCTGGCTGTGATGTCACCAGGCCATGGGTACTTTCCAGGTCCACTGCGACCCATGGAACTGTCCTTGCATCTGCAGTCCATCGCTGGCCAGAATTGTCCCTCCGTGGTTAGTGGCTCCGCTTAGATTTTGGACCAGCCCGGGACTGCTGAGAGCCTGGAGATGAGAGAAGGAGTCGGGAGGGGACACAGAGGTGCTGTCTTTCAGAGCCTGTGCCGGCCCTCTGCTGGGTCTGCCTGGGTGTCTTCCCCTCAAGGCTCATGGGCATGAGTTTCTGTGATGTCCTTCCCCTCCCTGGGCTCCCAAGGGAGGCTCCGGGCAGGTCCCTGCTGCTCTGGAGCTGCAGAAGCCTCTTTGGGATTCCCCCTCCCTGGGGCTCACTTGGGAGGAGAGATTGAGCTCTCTCCTTAGGGGCGCCCCGGGATGTCCTGAGGCTCCTCTAGTCTCCCTCATTCCCAGTCTGGGGGACGTCCAGTCTGATTTGAGGATGATGAGCTACAAAGGAAGAGGCTGGTTTGTGCTGCCTCCTGATTCTCCTAAGTATTCTAGAATGTGCTTTATGAGGACTTCCTTCCTCTAGGAATTTAGGAGATGGCCAGTGAAAAGCTGGGTAGAAGCTCCTTCTCTGTGCTCAGGGTCCCAGGTCCACCGGCTGAGTCAGCCAGAGCAGGGTCCAAGGAGCAGGAGGGAGGGACACACAGGGCTTGGGCAACAGCGTGGGCGGGGTGAAGATCAGCCACAGTGGCCAGAGATCGTCCCCAACGCAGAGCAGGAAGGGGGTTTGTCTCCGTTTCAGATGGCACCTCTAACGCGGTCATCTGAAGGTCACTGGCGCCACGTGTTGAGCATGCAGGATTTGATGAACTGGACAAAGGCAAGCATCTGGAACGTCATCCTCATGGCCAAGGTCACAGACGGCTCCAACAGCCCCAGGGTTCCTGTGCACTTTCACCTTTTAGTTTGGTGGACGAGCACTTGGCGCAAGACCCACCCTCTTAGCCAATTTCAAGCTGCTGGATACCATAGTGTCAACCATAGGCCCCATGCCATAAAGCAGATCTCCGGAACTTTCTCATCTTGCATTATTGAAACTTCATGCCCACTGAACAAATCCCTGTTTCCCCTGTCCCTGGCCTCTGTGGTGTTCCCTGCTTGCAGGAAGTCTGTCTCAGAGACTTCCCACGAGTGGAATTGTGTGTGCCTGCCCTCCTGAGTTTGGCTCCTTTTACATTAACACAACGTCCTCCATGTTGTTACAAAGGCTAGGATGCCCTTCCCTTCATGGCTGCCTAATATTCCATTGTTACATACACACATAGGTGTGTGATAATATTAATGGGGTACAGGGAGATATTTCAACATGCGTATGCAGCACAGGCTGACCACATAGCAGTGCCACCTCCTCCTCATTTCTTTATGCTTGGAGCCTTGAGCTCCTCCTATCCTCATAAACTATATACTAGGATGTCAGGAATCAGAACCAGACACTGTTGATGGAGAGCACTGAACTTACTCCCCAGGAACTCTGCGTGGTGCCTGTTACGCAGCCTCCCCTACTGCCTCCTTACCTCCCAGCATCACCACTGTGCAGTCAGCCGAGGTCTTCCTTCAGCACCTTCATCTACCTACAGGAGCACCCAGGACTCGACTTCCTGTGTCTGATCTCACTTAACAGGATGTTCTCCCTTCCGTCAATTTTGCTATAAACCACAGAGTTCGTTCTTCTCTGAGGTGGGATAATAGTCCGTGGTGTATGTACCACGTTTTCCTCCTCCCTCCACCCACTGAGGGGTGCGAGGTTGGTCTGGGTGTCAGCTTTTGTGAACAGGGCTGCAATCGGGGAATTTTCCACTAGGTGATTGAGGCCTGGAGTGAAGCCCGGGTTACAAGCTGTGGGAAGGAACCGCGGGGAAGGGAGACTGCCGCCGGTGGTGAGCAAGCAGAGGGACGTCCGTCCCCAGGGGACACAGTGGGGGGGGGGTGAGGAGCGCTGGGTGGGTGCTGGGTGGTCTGAGAGGGCCTCTCTGTGCCCCACAGAAGGCTCTAGAATGCTGTTGACTGGAAGGAGGAAGGAGGAAGATGGGGCTCCTTCAGCCTGTGATGGTGGGGTGCGTTAGTGAGCACCCTCCTCCTCGGCCCATATTTCCCCAGAGTCACAGTCTCAGATTGCACGCAGGTCTTGTCAGAGCTGACAAAGGCCCACTTTGCTCTTCGTGGCCAGCGCAATTGCCCTGTGGGTGGAAAGACCTGGCTGGCACAGGCGCAGGGGGGGGGGGTAGCGGATGTGGGTTCAGTATCAGGAAAGCTCCGGAACAATTAGTGCTGTGTGACATCCTCATAATAATGGTAGTTATGACAAAAATAGCCCTCAGCTTCCTTATGAGGTTGCTGTTTCAAAAGCACACACAGGCGACACCGGATCTGAGCCTGCTGCCCCCTGCAGACCATGCGCCTGTTTACCTGAAGGTCGGTGTCTATCCACAGGACCCCCGGGCTGAACCAAACCCCCAACCCAAATCCTGGGTCCCGGAAAGGACCTGGCCGCTGTCTTCCCAAGTGAGGGACCCAAGACACAGAGGAAGGCCAGGCTGGAGAGACTGTTGCGACCCAGGCTCAGAAGCCACATGCTGTCCCTTCTACTTCCATTTGTTAGGAATGAATCACTGAGAACCAGTGGACACCCAGGGGAAAGGACTAAGTTCCAGCCTTTGAAGAGAGGGTTGAAGAATCCATGGGCATATTTTAAGCCCCACAGAGTGGTCCCTTTGCTGGTGACAATAAGTTGTCCTGTCTAAAAGCCTGGGGTCCTCCTGCTGCCTTCAGAGGCTGCCTCCACAGCCTCTGGGTTCATGTGACATCGTTAGTCAGCCTCCAGGTGCAAGTGGGTCTCATCTGAGGGTGATGGGAATGTCCAGGATTGGGGATGAGCTGCGCCTGACCTGGATTGGAGACATGGAACCGGGGGGTGGGGGGTGGGGGGCAGGGAGCGCCCTCAGTTGCTCAGATCACCAGCTGTCCCCAACTCTTCTGTTGTCAGGGAACAGAGAGGTGCTCAGGAACTCAGCAGGTGTGTGTGTGTGTGTGTGTGTGTGTGTGTGTGTGTTTTGTGGGCAGCAGGTGTAGGCACTGGTGTTTCTGGGGTTGTCCAGCCCTGGAGGCCCCTGGTCAGCCTGGGCTTCAGAATGTGGGTGGGACCCACGGTCAGATAGAGATTTCAGCAAAAGAGTGACAAGTCACATTTAACCTTTAGGAAGAGCTTCCGGAGCTCGGAGAGTAGAGGGTGAGGCAGGGTCTGCGGGTGAGTCCAGGAGGCATGGCCAGGCCTGTCCTGAAGACGGAGAGGGGGGCCTGTGAAGGGCTGTGGTGGGGGCCTGTCAGCTGGCTTGAGGCTGAAGAGGAAGAGGAGCATCCATGCTGACACCCCTGTGCCTGGTTGGTGTCGGTCCATCTCTGAGCAGAGGCCCTGGGAGGGGCAGGAGCTAGTGGGGGGGGGGAGCCCAACCGTGGTCGCTCAGGGACCTGCCTGTGGTCCAGCATGGGTGTGTCCCGGGGTGCTTGGCTCCATAGGGAGGGCGATGGGGGAGCGGGTCTGGGCGGTGTGCTGTGTGGCCTGGAGGACTGAGCCGTCTGAGCACAGATGGCGTCGGAACGCTGACCCTCCTGAGCCTCATTATCTGTAAGCTGGGGGTGTCATCGTATGAAGACGGGGAATACATGATGTACGCAGAGGACTCCAGCAATGGCTGGCACCTCTCAACCTCCTTGAACCAGGAGGCCAGGGAGTTGTGAGGAACGTGGTCCCCCTGAGGATCCGGGGGCTGGCCCTCCCTGGAGCTAGGTTCTGGGCACATCAGATCCCTGCCACAGCAGGCCCTGCTCCGGCTTGGAGCCTCACAGTGACTCACCAGGGCTGCCTTTGTTCTGACTGGCGCAGCCTGGCTCCAGAGGATGCAGATGTGGATGCTGTTGCTAGGCAACCGAGCTCAGCACTAATCCTCCGGGGCCTGTTTCACTCCGTCCTCCCGGAGCTGCTGACGGTGGTGGACTTGGAATGGGCTGTAACAATGAGGGGGTATTTTGCGCAAGTCCCGGAGTGTGTCAGGGCCACACTGTGACCGTGATGGGGAGAAGGCAGCACCAGCAATGGCTCCCATGACGGAGGGCTTGTTCGGGGCCAGATCTGAATGTGGATCAGCTCCTGTCATTTTAATAGCAGCCCCAAGATGCATGCTCTAGATGACTCCTATTTTGCAGATGAGAAGCTCAGGGCTTAGGCGAAGGGGCTTATCCCAGCCCACCTAAGCTGGGGATTCGACCTAGCATCATCTGATTTCAGGGCTCAAGAGAGGAAAAGAAGTCGGGCTTTGATCTCCTCCTGCTTCATGCATCGTCCAGTCCAGTGCAATTCATTCTCAGCAGAGCGATCAGAAGGATGTCCAGGAAACAGATCAGGTCCCTGGCTCCGGCTCTAGCACCCCCACTCCGCTGCCTGGCTCCTCAGGGCAGCCTGTGCTCTTGACATGAAGCCGCACTGCTGTGCACGGCCCGTGCTGTTCACCTGCCTTCCTGTTCTGCGTCCCTCCAGGTGTCCTGCTCTTGCTGGCCCCCGAGCAGGCCACTCCCAGTCCCTTGCTTCAAGTTTCTGCTAAGCACTCTGCAGCCCATCTAAGCCTCATTGAGGGCCATTTGCAGGTCCCCATGGACGTCCCTCTCTGCCCTCTCACCTGACCCTTCTTTGCCAGGTGCCGAGATTCCATGTCCTGCTCACTGCCTCACCCACTCCAAACCCAGCCCAGTCCCAGCACACAAGAAAGCCCCAGTGAAAACCATTTGAATGAATGATGTCTGAGAAGTGGGTGGTCGAATCTGTGCAGCGAGCCTCCTGAGTCTTTGATGTGCCGTTGATGTGCACATTCATATTTAATCGCCTTCTCTCCTAGGCCAGCCATTGTGCTGGAGACTTGTGCAGTCACCAAGTGTGCCCTTGGGTTTGTATATAGTCCACTTTGCTGGGGAGGAGCCCAAAGCCCAAAGCCCAGAGAAGGGAGGTGACGTGCCCCAGGGGGCACAGCCTGTGGTTCCTGGTACCAGGATGCAGCCCTGAGTCTGGTTCTGCAGCTCTGCCCTGGAGTCGCAGGTTCCTTTGAAGAGCATTTAACATGGACCTGCACAGAATAAGAGCCCTGACATCCCCGTGTCTGCAGTGTTCATAGACACCTTCAGTTCAGGGACAGCACCTGCCAGAGAAGGAAAGGCCAGGTGGAGGGTGGGAGTGGAGCAGGTGGGGAGGAGCCGGTGGGGGTGTCAGGGAGGAAGCGGGAGAGTAGGAGGCAGCCCCCCCACCAAGTGCTGGGGCCCAGGCTCTTGCCAGGTGGCCGAGGGCACCCTCCCCCACCTGCCATGCCCAACGGGACCACCCACCCAAAGCCAAGCCAAATGAACCACTCAGTTATCAGTCACGGGACCTGCCTGCTGCCATCAGCCCTGCTCCCGTGTCAGCCTGGTGGCCTGACCATTCTCCTGCCGCCTGCAGCCGGGCAGGGCCCGCCTGGCCTCGAAGGGCTCCCAGCCCCTCCTGGGCTGCAGCAGCTCTTCTCAGGGAATGAAGCAGGTGCTGCCTGGAGAAGGGAGTCCCAGTGCCCTGGGGCAGCAGGAGTAGTGGCCAGTACTGCCAAGGGGCAGGTGTGCTGGGCCACAGGGTCAGGCCAGGAAGATCCCCTCTGCCCCTTCAGGGCAGCCTCAGCAGCCACTTCCTCTACCTGCGGCTTCCAGCATCTCATTTAATTTACACAAAAGTGAGGTTGTCCTCTCCAACATCGTAGAGGGCCTCGAGCCCCACGCACCCACTCCCAGTCATGTGCCATGGAACCACAGGGACGCATTCTGAGAAACGCATCTAGGTGATGTCATGGTCGTGCAAACATCATAGAAGGTGCTCACACAGAGCTGGATGGTGCACCTGCTGCACACCCAGCCTGTGCTCTCAGGGCCAGGAGGAGCAGAGCAACGGGAGGGTCAGCCGACCACAGGAAACAGGTATGGTCAAGAGGAGCCAGATGGGCCGTGACACTCCTTATAAATAGAAGGAGCCCCACGCTCAGCTAGTGTGAGATGCACGGTGCGGCTCAGAGCATCCAAAACCAGCAGAAGCTGATGTCATGGTCAGGTGTTACGCACCATCCATGATTGCTTGTGTTATAGTTGTGTGTGTGTGTGTGTGTGTGTGTGTGTGTGTATGCACACAGGTTGGGGATGCAGCCCAGGGCCTGGTGGTTGCTGGGCAGGTGCCCTATGCTGAGCCACACCCCAGCCTGCACGTGCTGACCCTTCATGTGACTTGCAGGGTGGTGGGTTCATAGAGAAACCACAAACTCATGTTGCAACTGGAGGTGGCCACAGCACTACCAGGTGACAGGAATGACAGTTCCGTCAGAGTCTGATGGATTACTGTGTGTGTGGTCCATTATTGGCCAGATGCTGCCACATGGAACACAAATGAGTGCATTCAGCTGACAGGTTTTACTGAGCGCCAGCTAAACATTAGGTACCCTCACTTAGCTGACCGCATTCTATTTAAGTGCAATTTAAATAGATTTATCTATTTCATCAGCATAATAACTTTTTCCTTTTTTTATAGATTTAAGGTATGACACACACACACACACACACACACACACACACATATATATATATATATATATATATATATATATATATATATTTCATCCCTTGCAGTATACAATTCTGCAAATTTTGAAAAACATCTCAAGTTATATGATTCTAATCACAATCAAGGTATAGAATACTTTCATTAACCACTTCTCAAATTCCCCCAGGACCCTGTTTTTAATTGCTCTCTCATCCTGAACTGCTATAAATTATGAATCTGTTTTCTGTTTCCATAGGTTTTGTTTTCCAGTATGTTACATAAATGACATTATGCAGTGCATGGCCTTATGAATCTGGCTTCTTTACTTTGCATGGTGAATTTGACATCCTTTCACGACGTTGAATCTCCTTTTCATTGTTAAGTAGTATCCCACCATATGGATGTACCACAGTTTGTTCATCCATTTACCACCTGAAGAATATTTAAGGTTCTGATTGCAAATAAAATCATTATTAATGTTTCCATACACATTTCATTTTACAAGTAAATATCTGGGTAGGGATTACTGGGTCCTATAATGAGTACATATTTAACTTTGTAAGAAATTGCCAACTCGATTTCCACAGTGATCGTACCATTTTACTTTCCACTAATATATGCACATTCTAGATGCTCCATGTCCTCAACAACAATTAGTATTGTAAGTTTAAAATAATGGGCATGTTTTCCACTCTAATAGATACATAGTGTTATCTCTTTATGGCTTTAATTTGCATTTCCCCAATAATTAATGATGTTGAGCCTATTCTCGTGGGCTTTCTTGCCATTTTACATGCTCTTGGTGAAATGTCTATCTGAATATTCTGCTTACTCTTTCTTAGGCTGTTTCTTATTTGGAGATTTATGTATTCTGGGTACAGTTCCTCTTCAGACATGTGATTGCAGATAGCTCCTCCCATTCTCCGGATTGTCTTTTCATGGCTTTAACAATGGCCTTCTCGTCACACATGCCACTTTTTAAGTACGACACACACAGACACACTGCTACTCTCGTTGCTCTTCCTAGTTACCATAGGATGCAGTTTAAAACAAGGAAATATGATCTTTTCCACATACCTGTTTCCCCCACTTTCTGTGTTGCTGTTTTGTTTTGGTGTGGCTCCTGGCTTCTGTCTGGCCACCTGCCTTCTGCCTGAGAATCTTCCCTTAACACTCGCTGCCCTCATTGTGGGTCTGCAAGCAGTGAGTCTGTCTGCTTTTGTTTGAAAAATGCTCAATTTCGCTTTTGGTTTTGAAATATATCTTTGCTGGGTATAAAAATGTGGGCTGGCAGCAGTCCTCTGTCGTCCCTTTCAACCCTTCACTCTCTGGTCTTCTGGGTTGCATAGTGTCTAACGAGAAGACTGCATACACTCTTATCTTTCCTCCCCCCAAAATTAAATGTATGTTTTCTCAATTCTGAACTGCCTTTAAGATATCATCTTCAACTTAAGTTTTCAGCAGTTTGAATATGATACACCCTGTGTCTGTATATAATGAAGTTTTTGTCTCTTAAGATGGCTGTCAGTTTATTTTGGTAAAGATAAGAGCAATGTTTGTCCCAGCTTTAAATATCCTCAGATACAGCTGGAAGTTCATCATGATCCAACTAGTGCACAATAAATCTCAGATATTGTGTTTTTCAGGCTTCATTTTCTATTTTGCATGCATGTGCACATGTACACACACACACGCACACACACACCCCTCTGATATTTCCTTTTTATTCATTAGCATATTTTCCTTTGCCTAATTTTTATTAGATTTTTTATTATTATTTTTTCTAATAACACCAACACCAGAGTTGTGGCTGACTACTATGGATGTTTCTTTATCCTCCTACATGGGTAACGTTTTCCTGGTTCTTCATAAGTTGAGTTATCTTGATTTCATGCTGAACATTTTGATTATTGCCTTGTAGAAACTCTAGATTTCTGTTATATTCCCCTGATCTCTGACTTGCCTGTGGCAGGTAGTAGCTCAATTTTGGGGTCTGTATTTAATCTGTATCTGGGCAACTTTGAGTCCGTGCAGGTGTGGTTCAGGGGGTTGGTCAGATACTCGGACAAAGTTGATACACAGAATCCAGAACCCCCTTCTTCAGATCTCTTCTTTTTGCAGAGCCCCCTCCTGTCACTTTCTGGTGGCCAATGACCACCCTAGACTCTGTCCTCCTGTTCCTCAGAAAGACAGCAGGTTTTGTGTCAGTTTTGTTGGGTTTCCTGACACCATTCTAAGATCCCTGCCCAGCTCAGACTAAAGCTGCAGAATTGGAGAGCTCATCCTCAGCCAGTCCTTTTTAGTTTTGACTGCTCTCCAAAATTGCCTGCTTTTAATCATTCTCCAGAGTCATTAGTATGTGTGGTTGCTTTTGCATTCTGTTCATAGTTTATGGTTGTTGTTTCTGGGAGAATTGATGATGGCCAGGAGGTAATTCACCATACCGGAAACAGAACTCTAAGCTGGATTTTAAAGGAGAAGTTATTTATGCAGAAATAGCGGACAAGGGCATCCAAGACAAAAGGATCAGCAAGTACAGAAGCAAGAATGTAGCAAACAATGCGATAGACAGACTCGGGCTTCCTCAGGATCGCTCTTCTTTAAAGAAATAGACAAAAGAAAAAGCTTGCAAACAGATCCGGCTACAATTCTTGGCATCCCTACAGCCTGCTTTTTTTCCCCCACGAGAAGAATTGAGATAATGAAGTGTTTTAAATTCGTCTTTCTGAATATAGACCGAATCCTACCGCGTGCGTCGTCCCCTACCCAGCCCTGCAGCCAGCATCCCGAGGGGTACTGACACACTTCCGGCTGTTGCTGGAGATGAGGTCTGGTAACTTAACTCTGGCATTCAAATACTGTTAAAGGAGATATATTGTTTCCTGCCTCTTTAACAAGCCCTGCATATTTCCATGGCAAATACACGAATTTATCCCCAAACAGATTGGCAGCCAGCTCCATGTCAGTGATTTAAAACGTGCCCTTCTTTGGAGCTCCCTCTTTCACATCTCAAAGCAAAGCACACTTGAGGAAGCAACCTATTCACTAATCGATGCTGAGGCTGGAGCTCTTGACGATGTGATCAAAGGCGACAGCATTTGATTCCCAGGAAGCCCACGATGAGCCATCGCAGGGTGAAAAGCAGAAATGGGAGGTGATTCATTCCGTCTGGCCAGTGCGTTTCTGTCCTTAGTTGAAAATTTTTTTGAAAACTAAATTTTAATGGCCCCAATACTTTGATGACTGGAGTACCATTTATACTCACTTAAAAAACAAAAGGCTAAGCAAACCTTGATGGCTGTTGGTGCTCCACACACATCTGCCTGTCACACTGGGGAAGGCTGAAGTCACATAGATTCTCGGAGGACGCACAGGCAGTTTATTTATGGAGGTGTTGGCTGATCTTGCTCTTACCAGTCAAGGTTCGTTAGGAAATGAAGGTTTCTGCGTGGGATCCTTTATAAAGGGATCCTTTCTTCCTGAACCACTTCGAGTGACAGCTGGCATTGATACCGCAGGCACTTGCATCTGCCTCTCTTGTGATTGAGGCTGCTGTGGAGGCTGTGGAGGCCACTTCCCTCCAGGTGAACTCACCCTGTGGCCAGGTGGGAGGAGCACAGGGTGCTGGGCTCACTGTCCATTCCAGCTGGGTCCCTCAGAGCCAGTGCATCCCCGGACACCAGGGCCCGAGGGGTAGAGGCTGCACCAGCTACGGGAGGCTGAGCTCATTCCTGGAACCTTCCTAACTGCTCAAAAGCTCTTTACCAAGCCCTCTAAGGATTTCTTATCTCGCTACCAATAAAACTGAGAGTCTGAAAAACCATCCACCGGGCCCTCCACGATATGGCTACCAGCCTCCTCAGGGGTCTCTCCTGTTAGGACTGTGGCCTGTGACACGTGTCTTACTCTAGGTTCTCCTGTGCAGTGTCAGCTCCCAGGAGAGGTCTTCTCTGACCCCAGTCTCTCCCTTTACCAATTCTGTTTGCTTTCTGAACTTCTGTGGCCTCCAACACATGATGACTTTGTTTTCTTATTGCGTGTCTTTCTTTATGAGAATGTCATCTCGGTGTGCAGGGATCAGGGGGACTTTGTGTCATTCATCCTCAGTTATATCCCTGGTTCTTTGAACAGAGCCTGGTTCATGGTAGCTATTTTTTTTTTTTTTTAAAAAGGCTGAATAAATAAATAAAGTGGAGTTTGCCAAGTGACTCAGGTGTTCTGTTTCCTTGTCTTTCAAAGGAGAATGACCTTGAGGGTGTGAGTTAGGCTGTGGTTCGAGGAACACAGTGAATATGGCGGAAGCAGCCCTGGCTTCCTGACGGCGTGTGTGCCAGGAGGTTCTGAGGCCAATGCGGACTGAATACGGGCAACGGGGCATGAGCAGGTCGTGAGCACCGTCTTGCTGAGCAAGGCTAACTCCTGGAGGGCCCCCGGGGCTGCTCGAACAGGCCACCAGCTCCCACTGGTGGAAGGCCCCACTGGAGACCAGCCGCAAGGCCACCCCTCCCTTTCTCTGGGGGAGCTGACGGCCTTCATCCTGAGCCGTGGGTGAGCTGCTTCCTCCAGGTCACACAGGTCTGAAGCAGGGCTCGTCCTGCTCCGTCCACCCGTCCTCCCCTCCTTGTCCAGCAGTTGCCTCCCCGTTCTGCAGAGGCAGGAGCAGGAAGTGACATCCTGCAGTGGCACACACAATTGGCAAGGAAAATACAATATGTCAGGTGGCGCCCGGTATCTGCCTTGGAGCCCCAGCAAGACCAGGGCTGGGGGAGGTTCCCAAGCAGGAGCTGCTGCAGGCACCGGTGAGGGGAGACGCCCTGCCGCCTGCCCCAGGGCCAGCCCGGGTTGGGCTGGCAGAGGGCTGCGTACCTTTGGGGAGGCTGCACTGACTGTGACCACCCCCCCCCCCACACACTTTAACCTGGCCTCCGGAAGAGGGAGTCCCTGGAGAGGGACGAACCTCAGTGGCTCAGCCCAGGCTGTGGGTACCTCTGTCCTGGGAACCGTGCAGGCTGGGTTTGTTGGGCTCAGGGACCAGAGGGTTCGGTGGAGCTGGGGGTGCAGCACGTAAGACAGAGAGTTGAGGGTCACTGCGGTGGGGGCTGTGGGTGGGGACATTCTCAGATAGATGGGGGAGAGGGTGGGAACAAGGATTTGGGGAGCACTACTGACCTCAGTGCCCACCCTGGGTGTCCCTGGTGAGAGAACTAGCCAGAAGCTTCCAGGGCTTTCCACACCCTTCTCCCTGGCACTGGAGAAGCAGAGTGGACAAAGGAGAATCTGTCCTCAGGGCTCCCAGCCCAACAGTGGAGGACACCGGCTCCGCTCCCTGCTCCCCCTGGGGGCCCTGCCCTCTGCTGCAGCCGTGGGTAGCCCCTTCTCCTGCCTGGGCCCAGGGAAGGCCAGCAGGTGATTGAGCGCCCTCCCTGGGTAGGGGTGCCACCACCCTGGTGTGTCTGTTCAGTGAGTCTCCACTGGCCGTTGCCACGGGACGTCACGTCCCCCCTCGGAGCCTGTCTGTAGACGTTGCTGAAGTGCAGCTCTTGTAAGGCTGCTGGGAACTGAAGTGCAGTGGGACAAAGTGCCCGTCCTGGAGTGTGGCGCTGTGGCACGATGAACTACCGCGTGTCGTTGCCAGTGTGCCCCTCTGCCCCGCTCTGACCCCAGGGCTCCCTGGATCTGCCTTATTCCCAGACGTGCCTCCATGAAGGGTCCTGGGTCCTTCTTGGTGCGCGGGGTAGAGGGGGCCGGCCCCAGCCCACCTCCTGTCTTCATAATCTGAGCTCCTGAAAGGGAGCCACCTGTTTGTGGGCGCACGGTGGATGTCACAGGAGCAGCTTCCAGGAGTCGTGACGAGCTGTGTGGGTCGCAGAGCCCGGCTTCCCCACCATCTTGTCATTCGCAGGAGACATTCGCTGGTCTCTGACCTCGGAGGTGTCCAACGCCTGGCGGGGGGTGGGTCGCCTGTTTTGAGCAGGAATGACCAGGCAGGTGCTGGACTGTCATGCACGGAGGGAAGCGGCCAGCCCAGCTGGAGTTCTGCTCCTGCAGGGTGGTTTCCTGGCAGGTAGGCTTTCCCCCTGACTGCCGGGTGTTCACAGCTGACACCCCGATTACTAACCTCATGAGCATGTGGCTGGCTGCGTGGTGGGCAGTGAAGCCCTGCAGAAAAGGAAATGAGAGGGGCCAGCAAGAGAGAGAAGGGGAGGCGTCCCAGAAAGAAGAGGCCTGGGAGCTGCTGCCGCCCTCCTCTGCGGCAGGGGCCTTGCTTGGCCCTCACTAGGCCAGGCCTGGACTAGTACAGTACCCAGTCCACCATTGGCATGTGAGAGGCACCAAGCAGGTTCCTGGTGAGTGAATCATGTTTCCAAACATCTGTGGAACCTTAGAAAGAGCCCAGGGGCCACCCCGGGGCCCCAAGGTTACACTGCAGCTTTCTGCAGTTACTGACCGCCAAGAGGCCAGCTCACCCTTTGCTCCAGGGGGACCAGGCCCTTGGCCAGATTCCCTCAGAGAAGGGTGCAGTGCAGCGAGCAGCTCTTGGGCACATGCACCGAGGAGGAAAGCTCCTTTGTGGAGCAGCAGCGGGTCCTCTGGCGAGGACACAGGACACCATTCTGTCAGCATTCCCCGCCGGAGGCCAGGATCCTCATCCAGGGCTGCAGGTGAGACGTTGAGGCCAGGACGTGACGCGGCAGCCTCCAGCCCTGTGACAGAGGCTTCTCCACAGAAGGGTGGTCACAGGTGACTGCTGTGGGACTGAGCAGTGAATTTGGTACTGGGCAAGGAGGAAGGACCTAAGGAGAGGGGCTGATGACAGGCTGACCGCAGTCTCAATCCGCCAACAGAATTCAGTGAAATAACCGGAAGTTGTCAGATAAAAACAGTGCTGCCCTCGGTGAGGGGTTATCTTGGGCCACACCCGCGGGATCTGATTTGACATGCATTATTCTGCTCACCTCACAGAGCCACATGAGGAGCATCGTGGGACCCCATTCCAGAGAGGAGGACCCCCGAGATTGGAAAGGCTCAGTGACTTGGCCAGGGTGACCCAGCTTCTCAGAGCGGGACAAACAAACCCTTTTGCAATGAGACGGGAACCCGGCTCTGTGTCACTCACATCACCAAACCGACAACCTCTCGTTCTGCTACTTATTTGTCATCGCCAAAGGGTTTGCTTTGTTTCCCTTCTGGAAAGAGAGGCCCCCCCATTCAGCGCGAAGAGGGCACTGTGGTTGATTATGATAATTATAATATTGTGCGCCTGGCGTTTCCAGGGCTGTTGATCTGGCAGCCACAGACACAGCCCGAGCAGCCCGACTCTTTTGAAAGATCTGATAATTAGGTTCTTATAATCACACACGCTGTTTTCTCAGAGATGGAAAGAAGTAAAAAAAAAAAAAAAAAAAAATGGGTTTTGCCGGAGAGTTCATTACCCATTGTCAGACATGACTGTTTTAAGTGAACCTGGGAAAATGCAGGATGTTGATACGGCCTTGGGGGCTGGGTCACGGAGCGAGTGGGCAGTGACTTTGCATCTGAAAGGACTTTACTTTTAATGACTCTATAACTGAAATGTACAAGGGCTCAGGCCAGGCTCAATTTTAGACTGAGCTTCTTGACTGCAGCTGGTGCTCACAGCGAGGATGTCTGGAGTGCTCCGGGCTGGGGACCCTGGGTACTGACCTCCCTGGCATCTGTGTCCTCTTCTTTGGCCGATGGTCTGGGTCCCCTGTGGGACACACCCCTCCCACGCATGCAGCTCTGGGACACAGAGAGGGGTAGACACAGCTGCTCAGGCCCCGAGCTCTCGCGCTTTTTCCCGGTGTTCTGAGCAGGTGCTCTGTTCTCCTGGGGCTTCAGAGGTACTGGACCTGTCCAACAGGCAGAGACTGTAGCTGTGAGGGTTAAACACGGTGAAAAGCTCGGCGTTGTATGAGGGTAAGTGCTGGGAAACATTAGCCATCCCACGGCTATGTCTGCCTGATGGTTCATGAAACTAGAGCCGCATTCCTTAAACGGTGAGGTTAAACATGTGCGGATCACAACAGCCCTCTGAGCCCTCCTGGCCGGGGCTGCACGGGCCTTGGTTTCCTTGTTCTGCCCTCTTGCCTAGACACCTTGCCTCCCGGGCACCTCTGTATTCTTCTGGGCTGTCACAGTTGGTCTGAAGGGACAGGGGTCTTCCTGCATCCCCTCTCTGCTGTCTTGCTGATTTGGGAAATGTCTGTGCCACGCAGCTGGCAGGGCATGGTGCTTGGGGCGCAGGGCCAGGGAGCTGGTTGGCCGGCCCCACCTGTCTGGCACTGAGGGCTGCTGTCGCTCTTGACCTTCCTTCTTCTCTCCCTCATCCCGGCGTGAGGCCCATACCCACCTTTGGGTCCATGGAGTGTGAGGGCCCTTCAGTCTTCGGCTGCTTCTCCTTCTCTGATCTTCTTCCTGGATCCCCACCAGCAGTCCGGGAAATGCCGTCCCTGAAGGGAGACAGGGATGGATTCCTCACGGTGTTGCTAGGAATGGATATCTCCTGATGCCATCACCTCCCATCTCTGGCTGTCCCCATGTCCCAGTACCAGGCACCCCAAACCATTCCATCCTCACCACCACCACCACCCTGTGAGGAGGTGATTGTCTTCATTGCCATCTCGTTGGCACAGAAGCTATGGGGGTGGAGAAGATCAATGTATTAGTTCACTTTTCATTACTAGTACAAAATACCAGAGGCACACTACTTTATAAAGAAAAAAAAACGTTCATTTTGTCTCATGGTTCTGGAGGTATGTGGTCTAGTGGCCTCATCTGCTGATGACATTCTAGCTGGCAGGGTCCCAGGGCCGTGCAGAAGACCACATGGCAAGTCACAGGAAGCGGGACTGTGCTTGTGTGTGCTGGCCTCTCTCCCTCTTCCTATAAGGTCACTAAGACTCAATCATGGGGCTCCATGCCTTATCTAATGGCCTTCTCTAATCCTGACCACTTTCCAAGGGCCCCACCTTTAAAGGCCCCACGGGGAGCTACACTAAGCTCCCCCCTCTTCAAGCCAGCAGCATATGACCGGGGCTTGAGTCCTGCATAAGTTTGAAAGACAAACCTGTTCAAACTATGGCCATCAGCCCTTTGACAAGGTCACACAGCAGGTGATTTATGATGAGTCTGGCTTCCGGTCCCTGTCCCTGTCTAACCGTGCACCTGCCTTGTGGCTCTGGGGGAATCTGAACAACTCTAAGATCCTCCGGGAGCCACGGCCCGGGGCCCGCACAGCAGCGGCTGTGACATCTTCCCCTCACTCCTGTCTGCTGTGGTCCCCTGTGTCCACTGTGGTGACGCCTAATTATCCACACAAGCCATCTCTTGTGCTTCTTCGGCCCACCGGCTACACACCTTGTATTTATGCTTTCCAAAGTCACAGCAAACCCAGAAGGCGCCTGCTGAGGCCAGCCTACAGACCCAGCCTGAGCTCCGGGCCGTCATCGTCCCCAGGACATGGCTGGGCAGTGCCTGCTCAGCTTTGGGAAGGACCTACCTTAGCAGAGCCCCCGTGGCTGCCACTGTCCCCTCTCTGCCAGCTCCAGGAGCCCCCAGAGTTCCTCAGCATCTTGCCTGCGACTTTGGCCCAAAGTAGGCAAAGCCTGTCTGGAAATAGACTTGGAGTGGACACCGTCACACACACTCATGTCTTTGACACGTGTTGGAAACACCGCCACCGTGGGAGGCCTGCTTTCTGGAGGAAGGACTGATTGTGGGGTCATAGGGAAGCTCCAGGGGGAAGGGCAGTCCGGGCCGCATGCCTGTCCTGGTCAGGGTCCAGGGGACTGTCTCAGAGGCAGCCCGTGGCCACAGGGCGGAAGTGTGACTGGCTTCCCATGGTCTCCCCACTTGCTCGTCTCCCTGCCGTTCTGTTCCGCTCTCCCCACCGTTGGCCGCCTCTCTTTCCACCCAGAGCTGGTGGGCTCATCGGCACCGTCCCTGGCACGGCCTCCACCTGTGGGCTTCTGTTTGGCTGTGTCTGTGACAATGTCCTCGTAGACTCAAGCTGTATGCAGGGGACACGGGTGACAGTGGCTCTGGCCGACAGGTGCTCCTGTGGCTCAAGTCTCTGGGAAAGCGAGATCAAGGATTCCTCAAGAAATCTGCGTTTTTGGCGAAGCAAAACTTGGGAAGGAACCCGTGAGGTACAGTCTGGGGACAGTGGCCCTTCTCGTGGCATGGTGTGGAGCAGATAGGGAGCACCTCAGTCTGGGCGACCCTTACTCAGGCGCGCAGGCGGAACCCATGCGCTCAGGCCTGTGGGAAAATGCAATTCCCATGACTGCTGTCCTCACGGCCACCCCAGAGCCCGCAGCAGAGCCCCCGCTTGTCCTGACACACGGATTTGGGGATTAGATTATTCAGGAAATGGAACCTAAGGCTCCAAGGAGCACAATGGCCTGAGGCCCACAGATGGGTGGTCCCAGGACAGGTGTAACATCAAGGAGAAGAAAGTGCTGGGAGCCATCAGCCAAGTAGGTATGACAAATTCCTTGCCAGCTTACTCCCATGCTGTCTAGTGGAAGGACTTCTGAAAGGTGACCTTGCTCAAGGACCAGGGCAGGATCCGTGTTTAGGGTGTTCCCCCTTTAGAATAGGGCAGTTTAGCATAATAGGAGAGTAGGGTGTTTCCCCTTTAGAATAGGGCAGTTTAGCATAATAGGAGAGTAGGGTGTTTCCCCTTTAGAATAGGGCGGTTTAGTATAATAGGAGATTAGGGTGTTCCTCTTTTGGAATAGGGCGTATCCTGCTGCTGAGTTCCTCTTGAGTGCTTAGGGTCAGACAGTATATTTTGGGAGACAGAAGCCCATGCAGAGTGTGGATTTGGGAGAGAGTGGATTAGGGCAGAGTGTGGATTTGGAAAGAGAACGTGGATTCCCCCAGAACGTGTTTGTAGACGGCCGGTGTGAGTTCGGGAATAAAGAATTGCTGTTTGAATCTACAAGCTGTGTGGAGACTCGTGATTTGTGCCCAGCCAGAGACTGCGGCATCTGGTGGCCCGTACGGGGAACGCCTGAAGCTTGGGGATAAGTGAAATTACTCGCCCCTGAAGGAGAGCAAAAGAATGGGTGAGCATTTCAAAAAACAATATGTTCTTGTTTTGATTTATTTTGTTTTTATTTCAAGTTGCCTGTTCCTAGAACTTTCTCAGGCAAACTGGGGAAAATGGTTGACTGAAAGTTTGAAGTTGTTCACCTCCGAGGAAGAGAAATTGTTAGAGAAAGGAGGCACCCCAGTAAGACCAAGAACAATTAGGGCATATGTTGATACAATACAAAAATGTAGCCCATGGCTTTTTAAAGATGAGTTATTAAGTATATCAATGGGACCATCATGGTATCCTGTAGAAGGATTTTTCTTCAATAAAAAAGAGATGGCTAGTTCTGTTTACTACAATTGTCTAAGATCTTGGTTTTTACAGACATCTGATTAATTTACAAAGCTAAAGTGTTAAAATATCAACCACTAAATATGAAATCAAGTACTCTTTACTTATTAAGTTCCATAAGGTAATATATTTAATCATTATGTGTGTTTTCATAAATTGGTGAATGGAAAAAGTTTAATATTGCTTTGGTCTATGTCTTTGCTAAATCAAGGTATCTAAGAGTTAAGATTCTATCAGGTGTAATTTATATACAAAGAGTATAAGAATTTTCAGTTGGGTTTCAATTATATTATTATAGTACCATTAAAAAAAAAAAAACATGAAAGTATTTCATCTTATTTAAGTGGAGTAATTTGTCTAAATCAGAAACTTTATAAGGGTTATTTCAGAATGTGAATTTATAAAAAGGGTTAACGGCTAGAAAAGAGATATAAAAAGATTCAATGTGGAAATATATTTTAATATGGAAGGTTAAAAGAAAAAGGAATGTTTCTAGATGAGATAATCTGTGTGGTAGAGTAAAAAGTTGTAAATGCCATTTAAAAAGATTTTGAGGAAACTAGACTTACTTTAAAAGCTTGAGAAAGAAAAAAGAAAGAAAAAAAGGTATTTGTACATGGCAGATTGAGACAAAGCTTCTTAATGGAGTAAAAAGGCCTTTGGTTGAAGGGCAGCCATGTAAACTAACATGAAAGCGATTTAAACAGAATCTAAGCCTCGTTTAAAATAGTGAAGCTGTAGGTAGGTAGTGAAAAAGTACATTTAAAAGTACAGTATAGATGATAATTAAAAGGCTTTAAAAGGTTAAATTGAAGGTGGTTAAGATGCCTTCATGACAAAAAAAAAAAAAACCCAGGATAATGGGAAGATAATAGGATAAAAGATATTTAGATAAAGAAGATTAAAAATTTGAAGTGAAAAACTTTAAAGACAGAAGTATAGAAAGTTAAAAAGAAAAAAGTTAGAAAAGATGTAGGAAGACAAGAATTAGAAAATGGTTAAAAATGTCAAGTAAAGGTATTTCAAATTAAAAATACAAAAAGCTAAGACAACTATTAGATACAGACATTCAAGATAGAATTAAAACGTGCTTATTAAAGCAAAAAGAGGGAATTGGAAAGGGGTATATATCCCCCAAAGATAAACTTAAAATAACGCTTTTTACTCTAAATTTTTTAAATTTGGATTCATCAGGACTTAGTGCTGCGGAAAGACATATGTATCCAAAAAATGTACATAAGACTAAAGTACTTTGGAAAGATATTCTAACAGGACAATGGAAAGGTCCAGATTGTCTGGAGTCGGGGCTCTGTTTGCGTGTTTCCACAGGGAGAACAGCAGCCGATTTGGATTCCAGAAAGACTAACTAAAACGATTTCTACAGATTGAAAAGAAGATGATTTGACTCAAATCCATAACAGCTGATATCCAGAACTCCAGCTTGGCCATTCTTACATCTGCAACAGTGATTAACAAGGATGCTTTTTTCAATATCTATTTTATTATTGCATTTTTCCCACATCATAAGGTTCTATTTTTATTTTTTGAGCTCATACAAACCTAGGTTAATGTTTTTCTGATCAGTTTTATTTTTTGACTGTGGAGTTTTTAAACATTGCAATGGAGATTTCACCTAGGTAAAGCTACAAGGCCTTTATTATTATCTTATGTGTTGTACGTTTGTTTGCACATTTGTGTTTTGTGTTGTATGTCTGTGTGTGCGTATTTCATATATGAGGAGCGCTCATGAGAAAATGGATCCAAATTATTATTATTATTTTTTTTATTCACGTGATTTAAATGGCTTAATTTAAATTAGGTAAACAGCTGTTAAAGATTGTTTTTAAAGGTGCTTAACATATCTGCTTGTTTACTAATTTAAATCAGGTAAACAGCTGTTAAGGATTGTTTTTTAAGTAGGTTAACAGATCTGTTTGTTTACTTTCACCTTTCCTTTTCATTATATTTAATAATTCTTTTCAGGTTAATGTCTTTTTAGCATCATTGCCAGAATTCCTATCTTCATCCCAATGAATATAACTCAACAAGTATGCTCAATCAAGGAGTCAACTTACTTTGGGAGGAAACGGACTTTGGGAGGAGACGGACAGATTGATAGATTCCTCCCCTTTGTACTGCTTACAGAACTTGCCTGGACTATGTAACTACGTTTAGTGCAGCAAATTGTGGTAATGCTGGCATATCTTTGCTGATGGTGTCACCAGTGATCTTTGCTGATGGTGTCACCAATGATGCAATTTTTCCAAAGGAACTGTCAATTGGCTTGGTGTCGTGGCATTTCTGTATCCTCCTCCCTTCTGCTAGTGATGGTCTAAATTTGGGGGCCAATGGCTATATGCTGGACCGGCAGTCAGTGACGGGTATGATCCAATTGCAATGGTATCAACCTAAGACAGGAGGCTGACGCCTAAAGGTCAGTTATCTAAAGGTCAGTTTTCCGATGACGGGTAAGAGCCATATGTTGAATTGGACAACCTACCAGGCGCGGTCCTTAAGCCACATTAACCTCACTCCCCCACTGGCACCAAGGCCAAATTTGGGGGCCAACAGAGGTGAGGCAAAGAACCTCACCCCCCCACTGGTGCATAGACCTATCCACAAGTATGGCTGTATGCTGGACCGGTAGTCAGTGACGGGTATGATCCAGTTGCAATGGTATCAACCTAAGACAGGAGGCTGACACCTAAAGGTCAGTTACCTAAAGGTCAGTTTTCCGATGACGGGTAAGAGCCATATGTTGAACTGGACAACCTACCAGGCACGGTCCTTAAGCCACATTACTTGTTGTTTAATTAATCAGAAGGGGGGAGATGCTGGGAGCCATCAGCCAAGTAGGTATGACAAATTCCTTGCCAGCTTACTCCCATGCTGTCTAGTGGAAGGACTTCTGAAAGGTGACCTTGCTCAAGGACCAGGGCAGGATCCGTGTTTAGGGTGTTCCCCCTTTAGAATAGGGCAGTTTAGCATAATAGGAGAGTAGGGTGTTTCCCCTTTAGAATAGGGCAGTTTAGCATAATAGGAGAGTAGGGTGTTTCCCCTTTAGAATAGGGCGGTTTAGTATAATAGGAGATTAGGGTGTTCCTCTTTTGGAATAGGGCGTATCCTGCTGCTGAGTTCCTCTTGAGTGCTTAGGGTCAGACAGTATATTTTGGGAGACAGAAGCCCATGCAGAGTGTGGATTTGGGAGAGAGTGGATTAGGGCAGAGTGTGGATTTGGAAAGAGAACGTGGATTCCCCCAGAACGTGTTTGTAGACGGCCGGTGTGAGTTCGGGAATAAAGAATTGCTGTTTGAATCTACAAGCGGTGTGGAGACTCGTGATTTGTGCCCAGCCAGAGACTGTGGCAAGAAAGGAGACAGGCAGGGCCTGAGGGGCCGGAGGGCATCCTGGTCTGTCCCTGGGGTCCTCAATCAGAAGGGTCCATTCACGATGGGGCTGTAAATATAGAAGGCCCAGGCCCTCCAGGGCAGTTACTCAGGACCCGTCCGGGCAGAGGTAGCTCCTTTTATACTTGTTCAGCGTCCACATTCCCAGGAGCAAGGAAATTGACCACGTGTGGGACGTGTACAGACCAGCCCTGTGATGCCCAGGGAGACTACTGGGCACCAGGCGACTTCTAGGTGCCAGGTTTAGAGCCAGCAGAGGTCAAAGACCAAGCCCCCTCTCTCTTTCGTTCTAATGAGAAACAGCTTGGCGTGGGGAATAATTATGACCCAAAGGCCAGGGGACGATGACGGAAGATGAGGAAAGATGGTGGCCGAGAGGTGGCCACGTGGTCTCTGGCTTCTTGGGGGAAGGGTGCCCGTGCTCAGGGCTGTGGCCACCCTGCCTTGGCATCCACGTTCTGCACACTTCAGCTGGAAGGATTCCAGTCCCCATTGGGCTAGAGGAGCCAGTGCTGAGGGTGGGGGAGGGGGCAGAGCCAAGCAGCGTCAGAGGGATGTAGACCAAGAGCACAGGTAACTGACCAGGCCCCTGAGGGTCAAGGAGAACAGCCCTCTCTGCACTGTCCCTGGGGACCAGCAGTCGGGTCAGGAGGCAGATAGGCGGTGCAGGGTGCGTCCTGAGCTCCCCACAGTTCCTGGCTGATTTTGCAGGCACCAGGGCCTTCCTTAGAGTACATACAAAAATTGTTCTTTGCTTTTCTTCTCCTGAACAATTACTGTTGAATGCATAAGACCAAGCAATGCGTGCATACATTTTCGGCATGAAGGATTAAAATAATCTGGACGAAAACAGAACAAAGTGAGAAGTTTCTTTAAATTCCTCTCCATCCCAGTTTCCTCCCCGAAAATCTCCCTTGTGAACAGTTTAGCATGCATCTTCTGGACTCTTCTATGCAAATATGTTCACACTCCTACAATAGTGCAGTTGATCCTGGATTTTATGATTCTGGGCATTAGCCGTGAGCCACCACTCCAGCCATCCAGGAGACTGAGAGAGGGCAAGGCCAGGCTGGGCAGTGTCCCCCACACCCATCTGGTTCCTCATTTTCAGTACAGTATCCAGCAAATTGCATGAGGCATTCAACAGTTTCTCATGGAATAGGCTCTGTGTTAGATGTTTTTCCCACCTGTAGGCATAGGACATGAAGCAGCGTGGGCTAAGCTGTGGTGTAGTAAATGCACGGCAGTTTATGGTATTTCTGGTTTATGAGGTGTCCTTGTAAGTTGAGAAACATCTGTATTTGCATCTGAGCTCAGAGACAGAACAAGAGTCTTCCCTTTGCACCATGACTTACCTTTTCTGCCTTACAATATGTCTTGAAAAACTTTCTAAGTCAATAAGTATGTAAAAGTTTAAATATTTTTCAATTACATGTTCCATAACATTTTTTCATTATTCTCTTCATTTTTCCTACTGAGAAAAAAATATTATTTGTGAAATGGGCAGCCTTTTATACAATAAATTTCCAAATTGATTTAGCTGTTTCCATACTCTCTATTTTGTTCTATTAACCAATCATTTACTTCTGAACCACCAAACATACAATGTGAATTGCTATAGCTTTGTAGCCTGGAGTACAGCAAGCTCTATGCTGTCATTCCTGAGAATTTCCCTAGTAATTTTTACATTTCTATGTCAAGTTTAAAAGCTACCTCCCTTCCTATTGTTGTTCTGGGGGTGGAGCCTGGGGTCTGGCTCCTGATGGGCAGGCAGTCTGCCGCTAAGCTCCGCCTCCAAACCCTTCCCTCTGGATTATCCACGGGAACTTTGATGTTTCTTTGTGTTCAATTGGTAAGACATAATAATTTTCTTCAGGTGGGTCTTGAACGGTTTGTATTAGGCTTATTCTTAGATTTTATGTGTGCATTTCTTTGTTTTTATTATGAGTGAATCTTTTTTGTTTTTGATGGTGCTGGGGATTGGACCCAGGGCCTTGTGCATGCTAAGCAAGCACTCTACCAGATGAGTATATCCCCAGCCCATGAGTGGAGTCTTTATTACATTTCATTATCAGTTATTATGCACTAAAGGAAATTCCTTGTTTTTTAATGCTGCCCCTATTTCTATTCCTCTTTTACTGACACATCTTATTAGGTCTGTTGTTGTGTTCATGATTTTCTAGGGAGATAATGATATTGCCTGAAAATCATGTTGACTTTCTTTATTTGAAGTGTGATTCCTTTATTAATAGATATCCGTATCTATACAGTCTTAGAGCATTGGCTGGGACGTTGGGTATAATGTTGTACCGCAGGGATCTGACAGGAAGTACTATTCCCGTCCAAGTCCTAAGAGGGGATGGCTCTGTATTTCACGAGAGCCCCTGATGTTTGTTGAATATCAGCTATTAGATTGTGATTTTATTTCAGCTCAAATGGATACATAATTTTATCAAGCCTTTTTGAAGCCTCTATTGAAATAATCATACATTATATTCTTCTCTAATCTGTGAAGCTGGTGAATTATATGAATTGATTTTTCCGATATTAAATAGTGAAGCATCCCAATGTTATTTTTAATATGCCACTGGGTTTGACTTGTTATTTTATCTTGTATCTAAGTCTCTGGTTGTACGTGGCCTTCTATTTCGGTTTTCAGTTTGATGCTGGGGTTTTTCTCTGAGATGAAGGAGAAATAATGTCACCTTATGTGATGTTTACTTTATGCATTATAGACAGCATTTTTTTTTTTTTAATTTGGAAGCACTTGCCATAAGCTTCCTGAGTTTATTTGTTTTTTAAGTGGTGGGTCTTTGGTCTCCTTTGTGATTTCTTCATAGTTATGGATCTATCAGGTTTTCTACTGCTTCTGGGATCATTCTAAGTACTTTGTGTTTCCCTAAAGCCATGCTCCTCCCCTGGTGGTCACATCAGAAGTCAATGGGAGAGACTTACAGGCTCACCGAGGCCTGGGGACCACGTTCTCCCCTGTGCATTTCCAATATCACTCTTGTCTATAGTTCCTCGCCTTCTCTTCCCTCTGAAGTCATTTTTAAAATATCGTTTCTCTGATTTTCTTGATAAGAAATGCTAGAAATTTTTTATTAGATTGGTCTTTTCGAAGGACGACCTCTGGCCGTATCGATCTAATCTCCTGATGCTGTTTTGCTCGTATTCTATTTCATTACTATCTGCTTTCATCTCTCTACACGGCTTCCTTCAGAGAGTGGGTTGTTTTGTGTTTTTCTGACTTTTTAGGCGCATGTTAAGTCCCTTTCTGGTCAACCTTTATGGAGTTCCAACAGGTGCGTTGGCAGGCATGGATTTTTCTCCAGGTGCTGGACTAGCTGGAGGGGTTAAGGGGCTCAACAACATAAGACAAGATGCCTCCCGCCCTCGGGCACACCTGAGCAACCATGCCGTGAGCCTGGCTGTCAGTCCAGCATCAGATCAGACTCGAGTATATCACACGCACCATGTTCCAGCACCTGCAAAGTGGCCTTCAAACGACCCGGAGCTCATCGCAACACAACCTCTAGATGGCTTCGCTGAAAGCCCCTCTTGTCCTCTGTGGGCTCTCTCCTCTCTGTCTGCACGTGTGCTAATGCAGGCAGCAGCCCACCCTTCAAGACTCCCCAGCACCGTCCCGTGCTGAGCACATGTCACATGTTGCAGCAGGGAACCAGATACAGTCTCTGTCCCTGGAGAATCCCAGTCCAGTGGAGGGGACACGCAGGTAAGTGGACAACTCTGAAGGATGCTCTTGCGTCCACGTGGAGCTAGGGAAGACCTCGCAGGGGAGGTGCTCAGACCCAGGTGCCCGCAGTTCACAGGGGCGTGCCGTTCCAGGCAGAGGGATCTCCTTAATAGAGCGGAAGAGGGCAGGGGGTACATGGAGTGCTTGGCTCACCACGGGGGGCTCAGTCTAGCTGGACCCAAGGCTACGTTTTTGGGGATGACACTGGAGGGACTCTGGATGACGCTGAGGACTTCACCCAGTGCTGGGGACACGAAGGTGGGAGATTTGTGCCGGATCATGTCTGGATGGACTATGTGGCCTCAGGGAGGGGGAAGTCAGAGCACCCAGGGCAGAGGAGGCACAAGGGGTGCAGGTCACGTGAGAGTGGATTCCAGAGGCACCCACGTCCCTGTTGCTTGAATGTGTCCCTCAAAAGTTCATGTGCTGGAAGCTTCATCCCGAGGTTGAATGGTGATGGCTCCTGGAGGTGGGGCTTTGGGGGTGATTGGGGTTGGACGGAGTCACGAGGACAGCCTCCTGGTGGCATCTGGATGCTCTGTAAGAAGAGGAGGGGACTCCTGAGCCAGCACTCCTGCTGTCTCTCCATGTGACTCTGCCGGGCTGTCAGCAGGGCCTCACCAGACGCTGGCAGCTTGACTTTGCACTCCTGGTCTACATAAGCCCTATTCCTCATAAACTACCCAGTCTGTGGCTCTTAGTGACAGCAACAGGACATGTAAGACAACACCAGGCCTTCTCCAGGCCATCAGCCCTGCAGCCTGAGGATGGAGAGCCGAGCACCCGTGCAGAATCCCTTGGCTTCCCCACAGAGCCCGGGCCTGAGTCGGGTGCTCCTGGGGACCCCCTCTCCTGTCGCTCTGTGCGGGGAGCATAATGAGCAGGAAGGAGCTGCGCTTCCTGCCCCCCCACAGGCCCTGCGACCGTGGACAGGTCACTGTGCTGCTCTGAACCCAGAAATTTAATATGACGAAGCACAACAGGTCCTTATTGTCATCTGCTGCTCTTGTGGAAACACGAGCGCCTACATTCCGACTCCTGGCCTGGGCACCGAGGTACATATTATTAGTTTTGGTTTTTATTCCCTTGGGGGAAATAAAAGGCCTTCGTTGGATGGAGGTAAATAAATGGTTTGTGTGTTTTATTGAAGGGGAAAGAAAAAAGAAGATTCCACACAAAAGGCCCCTGCCTGGCGCTGCCCTCCCAGACGTCTGCGCAGGCTGACACACCGCGGTGGCTTTGTTCATCGCCGCCCCCTCACAGCCTAATGACATTCCCAGAGGTGGCAAGGGAGAGCTTTGGGTTGCCATGGAAACCGGGCACCGGCAAGAACCCAGAGAATTCTCGCCCTGGAGGAGGCTGCGGATTATTCCCGTTGCTCAGGGAGCCGAGCTGGCTGCGGAGATTGGGGGCTGGGGTGGCGGAGACTTTCAGGTCTCACCGTGGTCCTGACCCGAGGCACAGAAGGACCAGGAGGCCAGAGGGTGTGTGGGTTCCACAGCCCTTGTTTTAGGGGTCTCCTCTTCCAAATCCAAATATGACTACGGTGGGAGAAGGGCAGGGAGTGGGGGAAGAGGCCACCCCGCCACCGCCACGGGCAGCCTGTGCCCACTGAGACATCCCACGTGGACCCTGGCCACGCTAGGCTCCCAGCTCCGCAGGAACCTTGCCAGGGTCTTGCCTGAGATGCCAGCGCCCCGTGACCCCTGCCCGTGGCAGAGCCCCCAGTGGGTCCACTCCTAGCTCTCCAGGAACTTGCCTTGCGCCCGCTGCACAGGGCGAAGGGGAGGCAGGAGGGCTGGGCGCAGGAGCACAGGAAGTCTCAGTTTCTAGTTCCATCACACAGGCTCGGTCAGGACCAGGGTGGAGGGGCCCAGGGGAGGCTGTGGGTCGTGGTTGGCGGACACTGTGGTCTCCCCAGCAGGAGGGTGCCGCAGTCTGGCTGGGCACAAATGCCAGGCGCCATCCTGACTTGGTTGTGGCTCTCAACAGGAGGGGTTAGAGAAAGTGGATTGCCTCAGGTATTAGAGGAGGGGTCCCAGGAGAGTGGCCTGAGCCCTGCTCTTGTCTCCACCGCAGCCTCCAGCCCTTCCCTGTGGCCCTGAGCACGGGGCTGCGGCCCCCACCTTGTCCACAAGGAGGTGGGAGAAGAGGAGGCTCCAGCCACATGTGGGTCTGCAGCAGGTCGGGCCGAGCATCAGGTGTTGGGCCCCACGCTTCAGCCACGCCCTGAGGCACGGCCACCCGGGAGATGAGTGGCAGCTCCCGAGGACCTGGCCCTATGGTGGGTGCCCCCTGCCCACATGCACGCTCAGGAGTGTGCTCTTGTGCATCCTCTCCCTCCTCATGCCCTCAGGTGCACATTCACCTGTGCATGCTCCTGCACTCACGGTCAGGTGCCTGCTCACACTCACTTAGTCCTGCACACACACTCCTGCTCACACATGCACACTCACAGACAAGCATATACAACACCACACACACACACACACACACACACACACACACACACACATACACACCTGCCTTTGTCTGTACTGTGGGCCTGCCAGTCACACTGAAGCTGGGTGCTGAGGCAATGACCACACCCTGCTGGACACTGTCCCTTGTCCCTGTATCTCCAGCCCTAACCCCCAGCCCCTCAGCAGACCTCTCCACCAAAGCGGCCAGCCAGCGTCAGCCAGCATGGCCAGCACAGGGGTGCCCAGGTACCTGTCTTGGGACTCCCCAGAGCTCAGCCAAACCTCCAGCTTCCCGCAAGTCTCCACACCTGACCACAGAGCGTCACCTGGCCGACCCTGGCAGAGCCCACGTCTTGCTGCTGCCCCTCTCTGCTGGGCTCCTGTCCACACCTTGCCCACTCTCACCCCATCTCAGAGTCCCCGTGCAGGACTCAGTTCTTTGGCCAGAAGCAGTGGTTTCCAACTTCTGGGCCAGACCTACGGTTATCGTGGAGTCCACTTAGCGGGACAGATCAGCCTTTAGACAGGGTGCAATGGAACAGAATAGAGAACACCAGGTGCGTTTTTAACCACAGGGGCCAGGGCTCCTTGTCCAGAGGACACACTGAGCTGTGGACCAGCATGGCCTGGGTTCTGACCTGAGCTGCTTCCCTTCCTGCTGGCGGGGGCTCAGGGGCTTGAAAGCTGGCGGAGCTGGGGCTGAATTGGATACTCCTCTGGGTGGTCTAAGCCCCTCTCCTCCACTTCTCCCACCCTCCCCAGCGGCACCCCAGGGAGCCACCTCTCCCCAGGTAGGGCCAACTAGCTGCTGTCCACTGTCAGTCAACCTGGTTGACTCAGAGTACCTTAAACGACAGAGCTGCTGAGGGAGTAGTTGTGCCATATAGTTTAGGAGTAATAACAAGAAGACTGGGCCAGCTCTCACAGGTGAAGTTTGGGGCTGGTTTGGTCTGTGGTTGGTTGACTCCATGGCTGTGGAAACCGTGGCTAGGGAGGGGCTGCTGGCGTCCAAGGTGACATGGTAAGCGTTGGCTCAGGACCCAGCACACAGCGCTAAAATAAGTGTTTGTTGCTCCGCGAGGTCTTTCAATCACCATTGCAGACCGCTCTTCGTCATGGTGACAAGATACCTGAGATACACAACTTAAGAGGAGGAAATGGTTATTTTGTCTCACAGTTTCAGAGGTTCAGTCCACAATCAGATGGCCCATGGCTCTTGGGCAGTTCATCATGGCGGATGTGCAAGGAGGAGGCTGGATGCTCACTTCAAGGTGGCCAGGAAGTGGGGAGAGAGGGAGGGAGAGAGAGAGAGAGAGGGTGGGGGAGAGAGAGGGAGGGTGAGAGGGAGAGACAGAGACAGAGGGAGGGAGGAAGGACAGGGGTGGGAGGGAGGGGGAGAGAGAGAGAAAGGTGAGGAGGGGAGAGAGTGAGAGGGAGGGAGGGAGGGGGAGAGAGACAGACAGATGGAGGGAGGAAGGGAGAGGGAGGGGGAGAGGGAGGGAGGGAGAAAGAGAGACAAAGAGGGAAGGAGGAAGGGAGAGGGGTGGGAGGGAATGGGAGAGAGAGAAAGTGGGGAGGGGAGAGAGCTGGAGAGAGGGAAGGGGAGGGTGGGGGAGGGGAGAGAGTGGGAGGGAGGGAGGGGGAGAGAGAGGGAGGGA
The DNA here is from genome assembly GCF_048772815.1 of Callospermophilus lateralis. Lineage (NCBI taxonomy): Eukaryota > Metazoa > Chordata > Mammalia > Rodentia > Sciuridae > Callospermophilus > Callospermophilus lateralis. Next base: position 13,689,813 of record NC_135309.1, on the reverse strand, counting down.
AGGTGGACCCCATCTCCCCTTCAAGCCTTCAACTAGCCCCGCCCCTCCAAGTCTCCACCACCTCCCAACAGTGCCACCAGCTGGGGACTTAGCCTTCCACAGGTAAGCTTTTGCCCATCCTTTAAGGTCCACAATCTAGGCCACACCTAATTCCAATTTCCAGCTTGAAGACCACTTCCTCAGAGAAGAGACTGACCACCCACCTAAACTGGCCTTTGTCCACCCCCAGGCAGATGAGCCCACTTATCTCCTTCCTAGCTCTCAAGTGACTTGGTTGGCATTTCATCTAGGTAGGGCCTCCCCTACTCGGGGCTGGCCCCCCTCAGTCGCGGCCCTTCCCCAGGCCCTGCTCAGATTGGCACACAGTCAGGACCCACTCAATCTGCGTGGGACGCTGAAGGGCTGCCCGCTGTGAGGCCTTAGGGATGCCCCTTTCCTTCTCTGCACTTGAGTCTCTCAAGTGTGAAGCGGAGGGTTGGTGCCATTCAGGGAATCCGCTCTGGACCCGAGGCCCCTGAGCCTCAGTCAATGCCCGCTCTGGTCCCAGGAGCCCAGTGTGTCCCGTGCTCCACCCAGGTGGGCTCCCATCGGCAAGGTCAGGGGTAAAAGCAAAGCCTCGTCCTGTCTTCTACTCCAACAGGCAGCTCCTGTCCCCGCCTGTCCTCTACAACCAGGCAGGAATTGAGTCAAAACAGGTAAAAATACAAGCAGGTGTTTGCTGAGTGCTTGAAGCAACCTGGCGCGGTGCCCTGCGCTGGAACTTGGGCGCTAACAGCAACCCTGCCCAGAGGAGGCCGTCAGCCTCATTTTACAAAGAGGAGATGGAAGGACTTCCCCTGGTGACACCGCCTGCAGGTGGCAGGGCTGAGAAGTCAGACTGCAGGGGCTCAGGCCCTTCCTTGGAGGCTTGATGGCCGTACCAGCCCCTCATGACCTTAGCTTTCCTTTCTGCAGAGTGGGGGGTCCACCAGCACCCACACCTGGGCTGCTTGAACCTGGTAAGCCCGGCCCTGTCCGGGGCTGGCCCAGCCCCCGGGGCATGGGAAATGGAATCTGCTGCCTTCTGTCTCCCCACCCAAGCCTGCCCCCATAACGGGTAGTTCTCAACTGAGCACCGACCAGCAGAACCGGCACCACCTGGAACTTGCTAAGAATCCTAGTTCTTGGGCTCCACCCAGCTTGAGTCAGAAACTCTGGGGTGGCGACTGGGGCTTCCACAGCCCCCAGGAATTCCGAGGCACCTTCAGGACTGGGAAATCAGTCCTTCCCCTCCCCGGGCACCCTGCAGAGAAGAGCAGCACCCCAGGCCAGGCCCGCAGGGAAGACAGGCAGCCGCTTCACATACGCTGCTACGCTGCTGCGACAGAGCGGGGACTGTCAACGAAATTACAGTGCCTTCCGTTCTTACCAGGATGATCCTAAGACAGTCTCACTTCAGAGATGCTAAGAAGTGAAAAGAAAATTGCCTCTTATACTGGTAGGGCCGGCAGTAGTAGGAGGCTGAGAAGGGAGCTAGTCACAGCTCCGGCCCCGCCTCCCCCAGAGCTTCCCGCGGCTGAGGCACCTCGGGCTCACGTGGCTGCAGAGCTGGGTGGAACATCCCCGTGTCTAAACATGTTGATCCCGAGGATGAGGCTAGAACCTGGTTCCTGGAGGCTGGGGAAGGCTGACTGTGGGTGCCATGGTGCAGTTGGGCAGGAGGGAGCCCCCGTGTCACCCACAGTCACATGCCACTTGTTCCACAGGTGGAGGGAAGGATTCCGAATGCGTTTGTCCTGGAGAAGCCATGAGCGCCCAGGAGATAATTACCTGAAACCCGACTGGAACAGGGCACGATGCGTGTGTGTATCAGAACATCACACGGTACGCCAGAGGGCGTGATTTTTATGCTTTTATATATCAGCTGACATGAATTAAATAGTTAAAGAATCCTCTGACCAGCTTGTCTCCAAATTGGTTACATGAGCATCTCTGGGGACAGGATCCCCGGTGCCAGTCCTGCTGGAAGCTGCCCTGTGGTTGCAGTGCACAGCTGGGCCTGAGGCCTCTGCTTCACCTTGTGCCTCTGTGCTCACCTACTGCACAGGAGAATGAGGTTGAGATGCAGGCTAAGGCCCAGCTCCGAAGTCCCCGGTTTGCACTCTGCGCTGGCCTCTGGTCTCAATAGCAGTGGCCGCATGGTGGGCGCCCAGGCTGGTTGGCATTCCTGACTTCCTGCCAGGCACTGAGTTCCCTCCCAGCCTCCCTAGAGCCCTCTCCCACCCTGAGTGGCCTAGAGAAAGCCCGTGTCTTGTGTCCTCCTAAACCCTGACCTGGGAGCCTGTCTGGCCAAGGGCCATAAACCTCCCTCCTTGATGGCACAGGCTGAGCCCCAGCAGTTCTGAGAATTGAGAAAGGAGGGGTCACCTGGGGCCCAGGCGTGGCAGTTTGCCACAAGCCCCACCATGCCCTACTGTCACAAGCATCAGGCTTCCCCCCTCACCCCCCCACCTGGGCCCCCTCGGAAGTGCAGCCCCTACCCCAGCTTTAGGGGTGAAATTGCAACAATAATAACAAATGTGTTTTGAAACAGGCATTTTAACTGGGGGTTGCAAAGTCCAGCAGCCCCTTGGGAGATCAAAGCCACGTGGACTGTGGGCCTTTTGGTCAGGAACCAACCCGGGTGTGTGTAATTGGTAACCTTCCCAACCAGACATGCATCAGCCCATGCAGAGGGGAGGAGGAGATGTCAGAGACGACCACCGCAACCATCTGTCCTGCATGGTCACAGTCCCGGTGACTTCATGCAGACTCTTGTAAGGAAGATCTAAAAGAAGTCAGCGAAATGTTCCTCAGGCACCAGAAAACGCTCCTCCTGTCCCAGGAGCTAGAAGAACGAGGCCATCCGACACTGTCCCACAGGGCCACAGGGGGATTTCAGTCACTGAGTAGACACTCCCTCTTGCCCTGGTGGCCGTGGGCAGCGGGGCGTGTGGAAGAACATGGCGGGCGGGCTGTGCTCCTGTCCTCCTCACTGCAGCCCGAGGTGGGTCTACTCCCTTCTGCAGATGGGGAGACTGAGGCTCAGAGAGGGAACGTTACCTGTCTAAGATCACACAGCCGAGATGTTGCAGGACTGGGGAGGAAGGGGGCCCCTCCTCTTCAGGGGAGGGTGGGGCACCTGCCTTGTCCTTGCTTCAGCCTCAGCTGCCACCACACTCCCAAGACCAGGTATGTTCATGGTGTCCTCGGTGGCATGGTGACACCCCAGCAGGCTCAGAAGTGACGCATCTGAAGTTGTCCAGTGCCCTGGAGCCAGGGAGAGACCAGCCTCAGTTTGACCTCTCTGTGACACAGAGAGGTTCAGATGTTGGACCCAGTGGTTCAGATGTTGGTGAAGCCTCAGTCCACTTGCACTATGCTGCCCTTCCCTGCATGGCCTTACCAAGAGAATCCTAGGAAACAGGTACGCTTTCTAGGGGACAGATTTGGATTTCCTCTTTCTTTCTGGCACTCTGTAAAGCCTGATAGGAACACGCACACACACACACACACACACACACACACACACTTTGGTAAAATAATAATGCCTGCCTCCAAAACGTGCCCCATATCCTACTCTCAGGAACCTGCGAGTGTTACCCTAATGGCAAAGGGCTTTGTGGCCGTGGTGAAGGGTCTTGAGAGGGCCCCTCTATAGAAAAAGACCGAGGTGGGGAAGGTCTTCAGCTCTCCTCAGAGGAGAACACCCCACACCCAAAACTCTGAAATCTGAAATGCTCACAATCTGAAACCTTTTTTTTTAAGTATACAATTTTAATTTATTGTGCCAATCTAGATAGTTTGATTGGAGTGGAGGTTGATTTATTCACAATTAATACAATTACAGACAGTAAAGAATTTCTGTTTACTCTTCTTTGTTTTCACTGTGTCTTATGTCTTTTTAAAAAATTTATTTATTTATTCACTCTAATTAGGTCTATTTGACAGGAGGATGCACTCGGATCCACTGTACACAATCGCAGCACAGCTTTTCATGTCTCTGGTTGTACACAATGTAGCGTCACACCATATGTGCAGTCATACATGTGCCTAGGGTAATGACATCCATCTCATTCCACCGTCTTTCCTACCCCCACGAGCCCTCCCTTCCTCCTTTCCCTTCGCCCAAAGTTCCTCCATTTTCCCATGCCCCCCCACGTATGGGTCAGCATCCACTTATCAGAGAGGACATTTGTCCTTTGGTTTGTGGGATTGGCTTTCTTCGCTTAGCATGATGTTCTCCAGCTCCATCCATTTACCTCTGAAACCTTTTGATCACAGACACAGCACCACAAGTGGAGAGTCCCACCCTGGGAAACTTTAGTTTGATGCACCAAATTATTTTTAAAAATACATAAACTTGTTTTCATGCAATGTGTATGAAGTGTATGTGGAACATCTGAATCTTGGGTGTAGACTCAGGTGTGTCCCCAAGACAGCCCATTTTACCTGTGCACATACTCCCAAATCCACAAGTGCTCCAGATCTGAAGCCCTTCTGGTCCTGAGCATTTGGGATGAAGGAAGTTCACCCTGTGGTGCATCCTTTCTTGTTCAGTGACGGGGATTTGTGGGGCCTCCCACCATCTTGGGAGACCCATAGTTCAGGGGAGCAGAGGGTCAAAGGGCTGGAGCTGGTCTCTCCAGTGGGTACCTGTTTTGAAGGAAGGAGCTGGTTTGCTGATGGGGATTTGACCAGGCCGGGGCTCTGGGTGTCTCCAGAGGGAACCATACTGGAATTTTAAAGCCAGAGGTTGGGGGCGGGCAGGGGGACAGGCCTCGCCCAGATGAGCCCTGTTGGGACACAGGATCATCCTCGGAGAAGGACCCGGCTCCCCCTCCTCCTGTCTCCCCTGGTTGCATCTGCAGCTGTTCTGAGCAGGGCACTAGCACTTTGAAGGAAATGCAGACAGTCAGCCCTGCTGGGCTCCTGCTGCTGGCGGGTGGCCTTTCAGCACCCAGGTGGGAAGACAGCTTCCTGTGGAGCTGGACCAAATGTCAGGAGTGACTGCCAGAGGGCAGCCGCCCAGCCAAACCCAGGCCGACACATCCCGCCTGGGACCGCGAAAGGAGAGACACAGGAGACTCCCTTCTGGGTCTGGGACAGTCATCACCAAGGGAAGCTGGGGGAGGTCAGGCACACCCAGGCTGTAGGTGGCACGCTCATGCCTGGCTTTCTTGATGCCCATAAGGCATTTGAAATCCTTTTAAATCCACATAACTCTGTAAAGTGGAGGACTGACCCTGGTCTTTCTACCATAGCCCAGGCCCAGCTCTCGGTCTGCTGAGTCAGGCTGCTCCTCCCCAACCCATGACCACTGCCTGAGACTGCTGGGCAGCGCAGGCTACTCCCATGAGGCACTGGGCGCACCGAGCACCAAGGCTCCTTGTGCAAATGGGCTTCCCCAAAGAACATATTCCGGCCCTCACTGTGTGCCAGGAAATTGAGCATTATTAACTACCGTTTATTGGGAGTTTATGATAATTTAAAAGATGACTCTATTTCCTATACAAAAAGAAATACCACTGACAACGAACGATGTGTCTAAGGCCAAGAATATCAAGATGCGGACATGAGCTGAGGCCATCAGGCTCCTGAATGCAGGCACTGACACTTGAGCTGTGACACCTCCTGACCCTGATTCCTTTAGTTCTCATGGAGGCTGTGGGAGGTCAGATGTGGTCAGAGCAGTCAATTGTTCTGAAGGAGGCCTCAGCTCCACAGTGGCCGCACACGAACTTGAGCCCAGGTCCGCAGCTCTCCTGGCCACCCTGCCTGGCTGGCAGGCCTGTCATGGGGTTGCCAACGCTGTGGACACAGCCCAGGGAATTTCCCAAGACCCATGACTTTCCCAAGGCCTCTGTGGGTGGCACATCTGTCTTGCTGAAAGCCACCTACGCTGGTCAAGGTAATGACCTCAGGTCCCCCAGGGCCCTTCCTACCAGAGCAGAGGAAGTTGGGACTTGAGAAGGGGACTCTGTAGCGATGTGGGGAGCGATGTGGGGAGTATGGGGAGCAGTGTGGGAGCAATGTGGGGAGCTATGTGGGGAGCAGCGCAGCCATGGGATGCTGAGCCCAGGACCCCGGAGAATCCAGCCTCGTGGGTGGAGCCCTTGAGGATCGCACACTCTGTATCTGACCTTGGACAAGGCCTGGGGCTGGGGGCTGAGTACAGTCCTGGTGCCCCCAGGAGCACACAGAGCTCCCTTCTCGTAAAGGCAGGCAGCCACCTGTCACTGGGTGTGATAAATAAGGAGGCGTGATTGAAGTCAGTGTGGGCGCCAGTGAGTTAAGGAACGGTTCAAGGAGCGGATGCGTGCCAGGCCTGCAGAGGGGAGGGAGATTAATTAATTACTCACCTTCTGCTCGCCAATTAGTGCTGAGCTCTGCTCCATCCTTGACATGCTCAGTTTAAATACTGCCCTCAAGTAATATATTCTAGAAAGAAAGAGTCCTCTTCCCAACTTCAGAGGGGAAAACGGAACAGAGCCCCAAGACCCACCTTGCTTTCTACCTACTAACTGGGGGCCTCCAAGTCAACCGGAGGAATTAACTGGACCCTGGAACAGGGCTGTGTTTTTTTGGCTGGGGAATGGGATGTGCTGAGCGCAGAGGAAGCCTCTTCTCCCTGCAGCTGTGGCCCCCATAGAGCTGTAATGGGGCCTGGAGGAGAAGGATGTCTCCATCTGCTTGAGGAAGCCCGATGGTTTCACCGGGTAACCGTGACTCCAGGCTAATCTGTTAACCCTGAATTTCCCGTCTCTTGGGGCAGGGGCTGCTGGAAGCAAGTTAATGGGGGGCTGTTAGAGTCTGTACTGCAGCAGGGGGCAGTAGGTTGTGTGGGACTGAGATAGGATTGCATTTTCAGACAGGGACACACCCTACTGCCCCCACCAACTCACTACCAGCAGCCCCTTCCCCAGGAGGCAGGAACAGCACGCAGGATGCTCGTTGCACACCCTTGTTGCCGTGGCAACGAGGAGACCTCCACTCCAGGCCACCGTGTACCCGTTCCCCAGTCTCGGCAGCCGGAAGTCCTGGGTTCCACCCTACCTATATGCCATTCTTCAAGTCTTGGCCAAGTCTTTTGCCTCTAACGGCTGAGCTGAAATCATTTCCAACATGTGGATGATAATAATGGAGATCTTTTAATAAGACAAAAATAGGAAAAGGTATCAACATTTGACACACCTATCTGATATTGCCAGAGTTCAAAGATACAAGGCTGAGACAGCAGGATAGTCACCGTAGCAGCGACTTATAATGGCTGGCAATGGAAATAATTGAATATTTATCAATAGAAGGTCATTAAATGTCGTTTCCGTGTTATGGATTAGTTTGCACCTGTTGGAAAGAACAAGGTAGTGCTTTGTGTTGCGACAAGGAAGGCATATTGTGAGCTTGGGAAAAGCAGGCCTCAGATCAATATCTGTAATTCCACTTCACGATGAGAGTGAAAGCAAAGCCCCCCGAGCCAGCAAGTCGGAATGTGAGACAGCAAGGCCCTCGCAGGGCAGACGGCTGGCCATCTTCGTGGCCACCTGCGTGTAGACGGAGGCTGTTGGTCCTCCGCAGTCTCTCCCCAGTGCCCCGGCCCTGCATGGCGCAGGCTGTGAGGGCGGCGGTGGTGGCCCACCTGAGCTGGACGGGGCTGAATGGCATCCATTGCTGGGCTGTCGAGGTGCCTTGCAGGCTGCCGTGGGGCTCTGTGTCACCTCAGCTCCTTGGCACTGCAGCTTGCCTCCTGCTAGGACACTGGACTGTCCCTGTGAGGACTGCCCATGAGCTGAGCCTCCGGCAGGGCGTGGGGGTTCCAGGTCCGTGATGGGGTTTGGCTTCACGTCCCAGGTTTCTCAGCTCCCGTTGTGATCCCTTCTCTCACCTCAGTCACCCTCTCTCCTCTCCTCCCGTGTCCCCATGATGCAGTGACTGCAGGAGTGGCGCGCAGCTCTGGGGCTGCCTTATCTGATATGGTTTGCAGTAGGGTGTTGGCTTTGGACCCTTGAAAGCCAAGGTTAGGGTCCCTGTCATGTTGAGGTGACCTGCCCTGAGATGTGAATAGGGTGAAGGGGAGGTGGTCGCCTCATAACAGAAGGGTCACTCCTGACACAAAATCAGAATTTCATCACTGCTACGAGGTTTTCCAGGTGGGGAGCAGCGAGCACACATCTCCCCCCGTAACCCCGCCACCCTACCCATGGTGACCCCAGCACAATGTCCCTCCCCCACCCTGCATCCACTGTCAGCTCCCAGCTTTCCACACAACCCCCCACTGCTCTCCCTGAGGACACTCAGCTGGTGCCCCACCACCTGCCCAGAGAGCACGGAGCCGGCCAAACACCACTCCTTGGCTCCTGTGTTGTCTTGAGCTTGTATTTTCTGCTATCACGGAAGATCTGAGACTGAGCCAGTTACAATGAAAAGGAAACTTGTGGAGTTCCAGTTCTGGAGACTGGAAGTTCAAGACGGAGAGGTGGGCATCCGGCAAGGGCCTTCCCGCTGTCATTCCATGGCAGAAGGCGGAATGGTAAGAGAGGGACAGGTAGAAAGAGGGAGAGGGAGAGGCCAAACTCGTATTTATTTTTCTTTCTTGTGGTTCTGGGATTGAATACAATGGTGCTCTACCACTAGGCTACATCCCCAATCCTCTTTTTTTATTATTTATTATTTTGTGACAAGATGTCAATAAGATGCTCAGGCTGGCCTCCAACTTGTGATCCTGCTGCCTCAGCCTATGGAGTCACTGGGATTATAGGTATGGCCACCAGCCGCCCTAAACTCACCCTTGGTTCCTTGGTTCTGAAGCCCTCTCCTGGAGTGGTGTCACTGGCTCAAGAGCTGTGGGCAGTTTAGAGGAGGCTGGGCTGTGTTCTGGAGAAGCTGTCTGGGTGAGGTCTAGCTGTAGGACAGCCTCCAGCCCTATCTCTTGCTTAGTGAAGGTGGTATGTTCCCTGAGCTCCCGTGTGTGCAAGGTGCCTATGTGAGGGTGCCGTTGGCATTGCTGGATTATGCCTCTTCATGAGTGGGTTTGGTTTGCCTGTACCAGCCTAAAGCCCTTACCACTTAGCAACCCAAACCAAAATCCAACTGAGCAACACATCCACTTGTACGAGTCCTTCGGGAGGTTTGTGGTTAGTGTAGCGAGGACTGGGATGTTGCTGGGTGGGTCCCAGAGCTCTGCACCATTGTTCCCCCTAGGGACCAGCCCTGTCCAGACTCAGATCTCTCCTTCTCCTGCAGCTTGCTTATGCTTTCTCTGCCTGGGGACCAAGGCCACGGGACCCACTGGCAAGCCAGAGAGGTCCCCTATGCTCACCAAAGTTCCCTTGTCCCAGGAAGTTTCTCTGCACTAGAACCCCCACCCCAGGGAATCACCCATCGAGTGGCCTCGCCTACCCTTGTTTAGGGCCCTTAGCACAGTCTGCAATCATGTGCCCCTTATGCATGATGATTTGGCACCTGTCCTGCTCTCCAGGCTGAGAGCATCCCAAGGGTGCTTGGCTTGACACAGAGCATGGCACCCAGGGGGGCTCGCTGATGTTTGCCAAAGGAGTGAGTGAGTGGACCTCAGGACCAGCATCTTTGAGGTTCTGGGTGACCTGCACCGCTCCCAGCCTCAATCCCTTCACCTGTCAAATGGACAAGACAATAATTCCTGCCTCACTGGGTACCATGAGCATCAGGTAAGTTCAATTGCCCCATCTCAGGCTTCCAGACAAATTGACCAAGTCAAGCTTCAAAGAACCGTGTGTTGAGCCCCCCTCCCAGACAAGGTTCCAGCCACCCCCTGCCCCATCCCTGGGTGCAGTTCTTTCCCCGGAGTCCACAACCCACAGCCTGCGTTTCTGCCCCCTCCCAAGCACAGCTGTCACCTGCATGGACGGAGAGGTGCCCTTGACAGTGACAAGACCTGCGAACCTCTGACTGTCCCTGGGACCCGAAGCCCACTCTTTTGCTCCCCTGTGATAATAGGATGCCACTCTTCTGTCTTCAGGGAGCATGGGAGAAGGGCCTGAGGGAGTCCTCCTGGGTCCATGGCTGGTGCACGCCCAGGGGACATCCACACCCAGCCTGCAGCCCGCCTATCACTCGAGGGCCCAGGCTGTGTCCTGCTCTTCTCTGCACCTTAGTATCCAAGAACAACAGGCAAGAGATGCCATGTCTGTCACACGGGGGTCCAGCCATGCCGTGTGCCCAGAGGACGGCGCTGCACTCAATCAGAGACAAGAGCCTGCTGTGGACGCATGGTAGGGACGTGGCTGCCCAGTCCTGCCCTGGGAGGGCCTGGCTTTCAGAATCTGAACCGGCCTCTCTGCAGAGCCTTCAGGTCCTTCCCCGAGACTGGGGTACATACTCTGTTTCTGCCCCCAATGGGAAGGGAGGATGCCACTGTGTCCCTGCAGGCCCCCTGGTCCACGGGGAGTGTGTCACAAGACCTCAGGGGCTGTCTGAAGCCACAGAGCACCGAGCCCTGGACAAACTGCGTTTTTCCCTACACACACCTACGGTGACACTGAATTCGTAAATGAGGCTCAAAGAGATCGCCAATAACTGGGAACAAAGAAGACCCGTTGTAACCATAAGGTGTGACGAGAGTTAGTGAACGTGGCCACTCTCTCTTGCTCTCTCAAAATATGAAATTTGTCTTTGGGTATTTCCAGACCATGGTTGGTCATAAGTAGCTGAGGCTGAGAAAGCAGATCTGTACTTTGGTTTCATTGAAGTGACACTTTTAAGCCACTAAGTGAAAAGTCCTGAAAACATAGGCTCTCTTTTTGTGATTGTCAACATTTGGGGGCAGACATGTAATTAGAAAGCTGCATTAATATTGAAGTCTCATTCTTCTGGTCCAAGTCTCTGTGGAGGGGCAGATATGGGTGTGCTCAGTGCCCAAACCTCACACTCTTCAGGACTTCACGGAGCCCCCAGGTGGTCTCAGCACCTCCTGCTTCTATTTGCTTTTTCTGGGATGCATTTTGGGGAATGGAAAGGAACTCTTCATTCTGGAATCAAAGTTGTGATTTTGTTGAAAAGCTAAAACCCCCAAGGAAATAGGCCAAGAGGCCCTGTGTCTGCATCTGTGTTGATCCATTTTTCATTACTATAAAAAAGTACCCGAGGCAGGCTAACTTTATAGAGACAAAAGGCCTTTGTGGCTCCTTGTTTTTGAAGTTGAAAGTCCAAACAGCATGATGCAGGCTCTGTAAGGGCTCCCCTTGGCTGCAGCACCCCCTGGCCGATGGCAATGTCAGGAGCAGGTGCATAGAAAGAGATTGTATAGCCAAACCAGAGCCCAGAGGGACAGCAACCCCACAGTCCCTTCTGAGGGCACCCCTGTGACCAAGGACCTCCACCAGCCCCACCTCCTGAGGTTTCACCTCCCAACGTGGCCACAGCGAGGACAGGCTTTCAGCATGGGAGTCTTCAGGGGACAGAACACCCACCCGGCCAGCTCCTCTCTTTTGGTCTCAGGGATGCGGTGTCCCCTTCCTCTGAGCAGGGCTCTGACACCCTCAGAGAGGAGCCACTTCCATGGCGGCCCCTGTGGAAGTGGACAGGCCTCTGCACCCAGGGCTCCCAGGCTTCTCTGAGGCTAAAACCCAGCTTTCCTTATCTGCAGAATCCCATGTCACTCTTGCAACAAATCTGCCAGGACAGGCTCTGTCCCCTAGGCCTGCATTCCATCAGCCCTTGGGAACTTACTCTGTCACTCTCTAGCCTAGGTCGTCTCCTGTGTGCCCTTCCCAGCAGCCCTTGGGGGTCCTGGGCAGGGTTAGAGGCCTGGGAAGTGCCAGCACGGCCAGAGCAGAGGACTGTCCTTTGCCTAGCCACCCCCGGCCCCATGCTGGTGTGTGCCTGAAAGTGGGCAGTAACAGTGACCGCCACGAGGCCCTGCACGCTCGGTGAGAGCCAGGACCCACCTACTGCTTTTGCCTGTCCCAGGGCCTCAGGCTGAGCCTCACACTGGCCATAGGTTATCGGGGGACATGGAGGTGAGGTAGGAATTTGGGGACACAGAGAAAGGAAGGTGTTTGAGCCTCAAAAGAGGAGTGCCCAAGAGCCCTTGGAATGCAAGAAGCACCCGCGATCCCTGGGTGCAAACAAGCAGCTCCCCAGTGACACCCAGACCCTTGGGCCCTCTCTGGCACGCATGGGACCCCAGCAAAGAACAAGAAGGCTTACAGAAGCCACAGGACCAAGGAGAGGAGCGTCGGGCCTGCAGAGGCCCGAACTGGGAGGTGACTCCATGGGGGACGGGGGTGGGCGCCGCTGGCAGCCGCGCTGGCTACGTGGGTGGGTTCCTCCAGCGCTGCCCCAGCGGGTGGGGGCCTGCCGCTGCCTCCAAGGACTGGTCCTGCCCTTCAGGCAGCAGGCAGGGCACGTCCCCGTCCTCCTCCGTGGCAGGTAAGGGACGGCAGAGCTTTTCCGCTTCTGCTGCATGGTCTTTGGCTCCACAGCCCGTCCTACTCTGGGGAGGCTTGTTCCGTCTCTCAGGCCAGGAATGAGGCCAAGGGAAGGGTGACTGTGCCCAGTGCAGGCAGTGGTCAGGGGAGGACAGCCAGGAAGGGGCTTTCCAGGCTCCTTGTGTCTCTGTCCCTTGCCTCCCCTTATTGGCCTTGGTTTAATTTGGTTTCATTAAATGAGAATAAAATTAATTAAATTTATTTAGGAAATTATTGAAAGACTCACATCTTGCCCAGAGGATTAGGCCATCAAATAAGCCTGTAGCCTGCTGGTAAGAATTTTCTTTGCAATTGTATATATTTTAAAAGAGGGAATTTCTGCATGTAAAACAGACTTCAAGACGTGCTTTTCCTGTCCTTCCCCTCCTCCTTCTGGGCCACTGGTGCTGTATCTCTCTACAAGTAGGTAAATATATTTTAGGTTTACGCACAGATGATAGCTTATTTTTATTTTGGTTTACTTTGTGCTTCCCTCTTCCTCTTTTCTGCTCATATTGCCTCATAAATAATTTTCTTCTTCTTTTTTAAAACTTGCGTTCTATTGTATGACTCTTATGATTTATTTAAGCAGTCTCCCATTAATAGACACTTAGGTCATTTTGTGTCTTTTTCTTTCCTTTATTCTTCTAGTGACGCAGCCCGGGCACTGTGCAGCTAGCCAGGACCGGGCCACTGAGCCGCACCAGCCCCTGTGTGGAGTCTTTTGCTATCAAAACACTGTGATTCAGAACTGTGTACATGTCTTAGTCTGTCTTCTGCTGCTGTAGGTAAGTGCTCCAGCCTGGGGTAAGTTATGGACCACGGAGGTTCCTATCCGTCTCGGTTCCAGAGGCTGGCATGCCCAGGACTCTGGGAAAAGCTGTCAGATTCTACCACAGGGTGAAGAACCAAGCCAGAGAGAGGGGGTGGAGTCATCCTTTTATCCTGGAAGCCCCTCCCTCCTTAGTGAACCACTGCCTCATGAGTGGCAGATCCACTCCTTGGGGCAGAGCCTCGTCATTTCTTGAAGGTCCCTCAATACCACCACAGTGGCCACTGATTTCAGCACAAGTTTGGGATGGCAGTGGAACCCGACACCGCCCACAGGAGCCAGCCCAGGGAGACCAGAGCTGCATGACAGGTGTAGCCACGGGCGACTCTGGCTGCGTCTGGGGGTGCGTTTGGGATTTTGGCCCGTGTGATGGCACATCACTCCTAGAGTGCGCCCCACTGTTGGTAGATGAGGGTGCTGTTTCCCCATGGCTGTATCAGCACCAGTATCATCTAGCTTCTTGCCCGTTGTCGGTTTCGTAACTGAACAGTAGCTTTGCCCAGCAGTTTGGATTTTCCTGTCTCTCACTGTGACATGCAGGACACTGTCCCTGCCCAGGGCCATCTGAGCATCTTTCTGTGGAATCTCTTCATTGATGCTGAGCTCTGGAGGAGCAGCAGCTGGAGCCGGGCACCTCTCCTTCTGCTTCCCGTGGACACAATGGGGTCTTGTTCATGATTCATCAGAGGAAGGTGCTAAAAACCAGCAAATGGCCTTGACTTTGCCAGAGAGGGGTGGGCTGAGAGGGGGAAACCTGGGCTCTCCATGTTCACACCCCAGGCCTCCAGTCTCGGCTCCTTGGCTGTGATGGGCTGAATCACGCGCCCCCCCCCCCCCCATTCACAGGTTGAGGTCCTAACCCCAGCATCTCAGAATATGGCCTCTTTGGAGACGGGGTCTTCACAGGTAAATGAGTGAAAAAGGAGCCCAATCCGGTATTCTGAGTCCTTACGGAAGCAGGAAATTCAGATAAGCCTGGAGGAAGACACAGGGGCTGGGGAATGGCTGTCCTCAACCCTGGCAAGAGGCCTGGGAGCGAGTTCCCTTGGCCACTTCAAGAAAGAACCGACCCGACGACATCTTGGATCTGGACTTGAGCCCCTGGAACTGTGAGATGGTGAACTTCCCTTGCTTTAGCTGACTGGTCTCTGGTTCTTGAGGGGCTGGTGTCCCGGGCTTCACCCCTCAGAAGGTGTTTCCTCACCTACTCTACAGGGTAAAGATGCCTCCCTTACGGGAGGTCACCAGGCCTGGCTCGTGTCCATGGTCCTGGACTTCAGGTGTGGGAGACAGCACTCTCCAGCTCCTGGTGCACATACAGATCCTCAGTTCAGGTCCCCAGGAGAGACTTGTGCAGTGTCTCATATGCCCACGGCCAACGCCATGCCGCAGAGTGGACACCCACTTCTGTCATCCCACGGAGGCCTCTTACTTATGTCTCTGGGCCTTACTTTCCCCGTCTGTGCAGTGGGGACGCTCTGATCCTAATATTCTGTAATCCGCTTTGAGGAAGGTTTCAGACAAATACATTCATTCTCTGCAAACAAGGCCAATCAATAAGCCCATAGCTTTTCCAGGCTCTTCTTTGAAAAGCGATTCCTGAGGAGGGACGTGGAGGGAGGGCCCAGGCACTGATCCATCAGAGTACTCAAACAGTCTGTCTCCAAGAGGACTCACCCATGAGACTAGCATCACCCCCTTCTGAAGACTGTCCCCAGGACTCAACCCCTCGCACCAGGCCCCATCTGGCAAAGGTCCTTGATACCGCCACTTGGGGACTGAGGTTTGACCCAGGAACCCCTGGATTCTTTACCAGGGTCCATCTGAATGACGAGGCTCCTCCAAGCCCATCCTCTGGAGCTGGAGGAGACTGAATTAGCATCTGGGACTGCGGGTTCCATTCCCGTCTCTGTCTGTGAGTCACCTTCAGTTATCCAGCTGCAGGGGCCAGAGCCGAGCCTGCAGGGTGGGACAGAGCATCCCTGGGCCCGGATGAAATCTCCGTCCCCTTGGACAAGTGCCTCTCCCTCTCAGGGGCTCAGGTTTCCCTTCTGAGAATCCAGGTGACCTTTGACTCTGATGCCCCTGTCCATATTCGGGGTTCTAGCCGCTCATCTCCCCGAAAGGGTTAGAAATCAGCTTTTTGAAAAAAAAAATTAATCAAGATCAAATAACATAACCCCAAATTCATTTTCTAAACTATTTCTGAATGTTCAGCGGAGGAGCTTTAGGACATTTACCTGGTTGTGCGAACATCACCCTCACCGGTCTCCAGGAACTTCATCTTGCCAACCCTGCCCCTGCGGGGGACAGCTTCCTGCCCCGACTCCCGCATCCCGCCAGCCAGCCTCCGCCTCTTGACCTAGCCTGTCCCTTCTAGGAACCTCTGCCAGGCATCATGTGACAGGTGTCCTCTGGGCCCTGGGTTATTGCTCTCACCGTAATGGCCTCTACTTCTCCGCCCCACCCCACCCCACCCCCGTGGTGGCATGTGTCAGAATTTCCTAAAGGTGTGGTGATGCCACTTTGCATGTGAATACCATGGCTTGTCCACTCAGTTTGCCTGTCAGTGATGGACACGTGGGTCGTCCCCACCCAAGTGGAGGCTGTCACATACAACGTGGCTGCGAGCCCGGGTGCTTCAGGGCCTCATTGCATTCCTCCGTGTGCGTGCCCTCAGGGGTGATTCTGTTTGTACTCTTGGGTCAGCGGCCACACTGTGTCCACAGGGCCTGCACCCTTTTCTGTCCCCCAGGGTTCCAGGGTTCCATTTCTCCACATCCTTGCCAACACTTATTTTCTGTTTTGATGGAAGACACCCCAGGCAGGTGAGGTGGAGACTCAGGACTCTCTCTTTGCTGGTTCTTTGGAGGCACAAACACTTCTTTGGGCAGAGCCCTCAGGCCCCTGGCTCAAACGCGAAGTCAGCACCACGTCCTTGCGTCACCCCTCGCCAGGGATGGGACGGAGGTTGCAGACGGTTCGGCCGCCCTCACTGGCACTGAGGTTGGGTGTGGGTTCCACAGAGCTGACCATGCGAGCTGTGGGACCAGGCCGGGGATGACAAGTGCTGTGGCCCTCACAGTCCTCCTAGCTTGCTTCTGTGCTAAGCACGGTCTGCTGCTGAGCCATCCTGGCGGCCACCTGGCGAGCCAAGGACAGAGTCCACTCTCTCAATTTAAGCCGAGCGGGGTTTATCAGAAGGTGTGAGGTTGGAGGACAGAAGGGAGGGGCCTGGCCACAGAACAACTCAGCCACAGAGATGCCCCACTCCAGGTCTCCCTTGGCCGAGGGCCAGCACCAACGGCACCTCCCACTGGCACGGCAGTGCTGGATGGGAACTGTGACAGTTGCTTGTCCCTTATCTGGAGTGTGTGGGGCCAGAAGAGCCTCAGATTTGGGATCTTTTCAGATTTGGGATCTTGGCATACACACAATGAGGCATCCTGGGGAAGGGACTGTGTACGAACACCAAGTTCGTGTAGGTTTCACGTGCACCTTCCACATCATGGGAAGGTCATTTTGTATGACATACTTATTTTGTATGACAAAATCTCAGGACTTGGACTTCCCCCATGTCTGTCGGTGCTCAAACATGTTGGGTTTGGGAGCATTTGGGTCTCGGGTGCGGGGGTGAGGACGCTCAGCCTGCACCTGCACCTGCACTGGGAGAAGCTGGCCCCTTCCACGTCTTCTATCCACAGGGTGCAGCCCCTGGAGCCGCCCAGCACCCGGTCTTTGAGCCCTTGGACATCAGAGGAGCTTTGTGTGAGGAACTGAGAGCAAAGCGCCTTTGTCCCCAGCCCACCTTGGCAAGCTGCGCGGTCTGGCCTGCTGGGGTGGGTCCCTCTTGTCAGGCCCTGGCTGCAGGGGGAACAGACCAGGTGCTGCAGGATTGGAGGCCCCTGTGGGCAAAGCCACTCCTCTGGGTCCCGGCCTAGAGCTAGCGGCTTGCTCCACTGCACTCTCCACCATGAGTGCTGCCTGCCACAGGCCCGTAAGCAGCGTCTTGGGCAGCTGCCTAGGGTCTTCCTTTCGAGCCGTGTCCTGGTCCAACAGGACCAGACCTGGTTACGTCATTTCCCCCTCACCCCATATCCCCCTCTCTGCTTCCCTCATCTCCTGGAACACCTCCCTAGCCTCTTCACCCTCCTGGCCCTCCATCTTCTGCCTCCTGAGATCCTACATCAAAGGCCAAGTGCGACTCAGGCTGGACTCCAACCTTTTGTGAAATAATACGGATCTCGCTCCCAGAAGAGACCTCAGTGGACATCCTTAGACCAGAATCTCCTTCTTCCCTAAGTGTACTTGAATTTGGTGGTTGTTGATGTCCAGGGAACTTCAAGCACGTCTCCAGTGTGGGGTCATTGCTGCTGTAAGCCCGGCCACAGTAGCATGTTCAAGGGTGGCCGTGTAACTCGAGTCAGGCCAATCAGAGCCAACGAGGCTCAACATTAGGTCATTGGCTCACATGAATTAGTAAGGCAGTTTTCCTGTTTACTACTAGACTTGACTCTGAAGGCACGTGACCCAGGATATAGCTGGCAGGCACCCCCTACAGCTACACGCTTGTGAGACTGAAACCATTCTGAAGGAGCAGGAGTGTAGGATTCTAGTTCATCCAGGGACAGCTGGATCACACCTCTCCTGAAGCCAACGCAGAAGCTTTCAGCCAGGCAAACCACTCAACTGTTTTGTTCATGACTCCCCAATCCGATGTTCCTGGACTTCTAGAAAGGAGCAACACCTTTTTTCCTTTGATGGTCACACTAAGTGATGGCTTTAGGTTCCCAGGCTATGTGGAGAAATGTCACCTTCCCATACCATTTCTCTTAGAAAACTAAAATCCACTAAGAGGGCGTTAAAACGAAGTTCAGGCTACAAATAGTCATACAACAAGACATTTTTTTTTTTTACATTTATAATCACAACTCTTTTCAAGGGAGAATGAAAGAAGAAAAAAATGATCTTGTTCAATGAGGCAAGAGGTGGAAAGAAGTGAATTACCTGCTTAGTGGAGGGAGAAGGTTTTTGAGTTCTCAGAGCAGTTAAGGAGGGAGAGAGAGAACAACGATATGAAGATACAGTGGTGAGGAAAGAAGTTGTCATCCGGGATTCTCCAAGGGTGCTCAGCAGGGGTCGGGGAGGAGAGAGAGGGGCTGCAGTCAGCACAACCATCTTGGATGCAGTCTCGGCATTCCTGGAGGAGGTGCTAAGAAACACTAAATAAATGAATGGACGAACAACCCACATCAAGGAAGGTAACTCCAGGCTCTGGCGAATTTCCAGGCAATAAAGCTTGAAGGTGTCATTCTCAATAAGTGAGCTGGGTGGGATCCCACACAGGGTCACTCCCTCGTCGTCCCTTATGCCCCAGTGACATGAAGACAGAAGGCGAGAAATGCAACAGAAGCTGGCAGAGTTGGGTGCAGCCCAAGACTGACGGGTCCGTCCCTACCTGGGATGACTAGCAGGCGAACTGCAGCCCAGGTGGGACCTGGGGTGGGGTCTCGATGCTTAAAGAGCACAAAGATGCAGAGGAGCAGACGCTTTTGCAAAACACAGATTTATTGGGCCATTCAGCCATTCATTCCCTCGATTAATCAAACTCAACCAAACACCAGGAGCTTCCCACACCTGTGTTGAGGAAGGGTGGAGGAGGGGGGGGGACACTGTGCGTAATCCTAAACATGCATGTAAGTATAAGAAAATCACTGTAAAAACAAAAATAAAGGTAAATGGAGGAGACTTCTGCAGTCGGAGCCCCAGGGACGGCTGCTCCGAGGGCCGGGCCAGGCCACAGCTTCATTCCTTTGGGTCTACAGTACTTTTGCGTTCCTGGGTCTCTTCTTGCATTGTAAAAACGCTAAAGACATCTCGTGGCCGTGTTGGTCTAAAGAGGAGTGGGACTCAGGCTGGACTCTGTCACATGTGCACAGCTGTCCTATCAGTGTTTTTCTTAAAGGGCAGTAAATGTTTTGTGGACCCCCAACACTGTGGCCTTTGCTGCTTAATGGTCCTCTGGGCCCTGGAAATGGCCTGAGTTGAGGTCATCAGGAGTCAGGGAAAGGTCCTTGGTATGCAGAGAGCAGTCCTAATGGCTAGCATTGAAGGACGGAGCCTGGAGAGGCTGGTCCCCAAGAGCCAGGGGCAGTGGGGCCGAGATGGGCACACCTGGGAGCTGGGTTGACCCTTCAGGCTCCTCTGGCCAGCACAGGGCGCAGTCCTCCTTCCTTCAAGATCCACTTCAGAAGCCTTCCCTGCGGCCAAGGGTCCTGCCTTCTCGTCCTGGATGGCCCCTCTCTCCTCTCTGAGCTCACACATCCCCCATGAGTCCTGCTCAAGACCTGCCTCTGCCATGACCACATGGCCAGCCCCTCTGCACCATCACTTGAGTTTCTAGGGACAGGCTCCCACCTGCCGCAGGCACAGAGAACAAAGGGGACTTCTGCTCAGGGGAGGCTATGTCCATGGTACGAAGGCCTGGACAGTCTCCTGGGCCGCTTCCTCCCCGAATCACCTGGGCTTCCTCCTGTGGTATGCGAAGACCCTCACAGCCCTGCCTCAGAAAGGACCTCAAAATGGCACATCACCACCTGTGGTGGGCTGTGTCCTGTCCCAGAGCCAATGGTGGAGCCAGAGATAGAGCTGTGGTCAGCCAGGTTCAGTCATGGGCCAGCGCTAGAGCCACGTTCACCTGAGCACGGTCACGCACTGAGCTGGGGAAAGGTCTTCTCAAAGGAAGATGGAGACCCTGCTTGCAGCTGAGGCCCTGGACACCCAGGCAGAGCTAAGCACCGCACTGAGCTGGGGCCCTGTGGTCCGCAGCACCAGGAGGGCGGCCCCACCATCCCTGCAGGACACCCGATGCAGAGCTGAGCCCACAGAAGACATGGTGCCACCCCTGCCCCTCAACTCCAGGAAGCCTCGCCAGACCCAGTTCTCTTCCAACTCCACTTTCGGCCTGCCTGGTGACCAGAGGTGGGTTTCCAAAAACCTCATGGAACTTTATTTCCCACATAGACCTGGCTACGAGGGAACCGCAGGGGGCCCCTGGGAAATCGTCCTTCTTTCTTCTACATCCACACGGGTACTGGGGTACTGACCTTTCCTGCTAACCTCTGGATTTCTTGGAGTCAAGAGCTGGGTCTTGGTCATCTCTGCCCCCCGGTTTGCCCACCCAACCCATAAAGTGGGAGCAATTTCAAACTTAAAAGAGGAAGAGAAAACGAATGAATGAATGGACCCAAACAGACATCGTAGCAGGACAGCATCACGGAAGGATGAGGGGGAGAGAAGAGGAGAGAGGAGGGAAGAGCCGAGGGGTCCCTTCTGTGTTGTCCACACGGGGGAGCAAAGACCACCCCCGATCTGCCGACTTCCTGGTGAGTGGCTGTGGGCAAAGCTGTCTTGCAGGGAATGGGGTGGAGGTGGGAGGGCTGCTAATTGTTGGAGAATTTTCTGTTCTTCCCGAGGCATTTTGGCTCCAGTCTGTAATCTGCCCCCTCCTTCTGAGAAGCTAGAGATGCGCAGACATGTCAGAGTCTGCTGAACCCTGGAGCAGGGATGGGAGGAGAGGGAGAGCCGCGGGCCGAGGAAGGGTGTTGGTAGGATATGGAGGAGCTCAAACGGGCAGGAAGGAGAGGGAGAGAGGGAGGGAGGAGCCCGCTCACATGCAGCCCTGCAGGGCACAGGGTGAGCGAGGTGTCCCGGTCACCTGGGCCAGGGCCATGTTTTTGGGAGCCTTTGGAATTATGGAGTAGCTTAGAAAATGCAAAGAAAAGTAAAGCCAGGTCGACTGGATCTTAGGAGAGTTGTCTCGTCACAACGGCCCTGTGACCTGGCCTTCTAGCAGCTCACTATATGCCAGGAGCCTGTGAAACTCCTTTTCCAGCCAGTTACAGATACCACGGAGGCCGGGCGGGGCCGGTCTACAGATTTTAAAGAGGTGTTTGCTGTGTGTCAGCAACGAGGATTTCCTACTTAAATTTTGAGTCCTGGGTCCCCCACTCTCACCCCAGCCCTGGCCTTGTTCATGAAACCGCTGGAGGAGGACAGGGTCCCTAACTCCCCATTCCAGATGGGACCCAGAGCCAAGTGAGTGACCCGAGGTCCTGAAGGTGGACACCCAGGATCCGGTCCCCGGCATCGGGCTTCAGGGCTTGCAGTGGCCAATGCCTCCTCCTGCCTCCCTCTGGCCAGAGCCACCTGCCCAGGACAGGCCTCCACATCACACAGACTCAAACCCTCTGCAACGCTCCACCATCGGCCCACGGCAACTCACCCCCAGCTCCCCAGTGGTGTCGGGGGAGGGTCCTGGGGGCTCCTGCTGGGAGCATTCCCCACGTCACCTCCAGGGCCCCACCCTGAGGCCCACTGTTCCACCCTGGGCTCCAGCCAGCTCCGAGGGTCAGATAAGACTTGAACAGGACTTAGTTGCCAGATGGGGACAAAGGGAAACAGAGCTATTGAGAGAAACAGATATTTGAGACATGATTGATACACAATGTGATCCACATACCATTCCCCCATTTAACGTCTAAAAGTCAATAGCGACCCTCAGCACAAGCAATGTAGTAGGACATTTTCATCACCCCTGAAGAATCCCTGCGTCCCCAGCCCTTGGCCCCCACCCTCTACCAATCCCGTCTTGTTGGGTTTGCTCTTTGAGGACATTCTGTAGAATGGGTCCTGTAACGTGTGGGCCTCTGTGCCCGGCCTCCTGCCCTTGGTAGGATGCGTCCATCCCGGCCACTGCAGGAATCAGAACTTTGTTCCTCTTTGTGGCCGGGAGGTATCCTCTCGCATAGACACACGCTGTAAAACATCCCCTTCGTCCTTTGGTGGACATCAAGGCTGTTGGGCGGCTTTTGAATGGGTCGACGAACATACCTGGCTGGAGGCCGAAGGAGGGTTGAGGAATGGGCCCATCCCTTCTGAGAGCGAAGCCCCGTGGTCTACTGACTTCCTGCTGGGATCCACTCTTGAAGGGCCCGTCACCTCCCCACCTCACCACGCTGGACCCCACGCTTCCAGCACAGGAGCCGCTGGGGGATCAGACACCTCCAAGCCACAGTGAGGAGGTGCCCTGGACTCGCTGCCCTTGACCCGAACGCTCCCCACTGTCCTCACGCTGGGGAGATGGCTGCAGGGGCCTGCAGCGTGGCCTCCCCCAACCAAGCCGACTGCCCTCTCATTGACTCCAAAGCTCATTCTCAGCCCCCTGTCACAGCCCTCTGCTGTGCTGCAGTGAACACAGAGGAGTCATTCAGTGACCCGGGGTAGCTGTGTGACGCTGGCCACGTCGCAGGACCTCTTAGAGCTCGGGCTGGAGTCCTGGTCCCCAGTGGGCAGCTGCAGAGGAAGGAACCTCCAGCTAGGCCTTCTCCAGGCTCCATTCTGTGTCCCTTTCCAGCTCCACCCTAGCAGGGCAAGAGGACACTGCTCCCCTAGAGCCAGGGCCAGCCCAGGAGCTGGGAGGAGCCGCACCTCAAAGCTCAGCCCCTGGGCTCTACTGCCAGGCGGGTGGAAGCCCCCTCCCAGGGCACACTCACTCCAGGGAGCTGGGTGTGGATGTGCCATCACCTCTCTGCCCATCCTCCAGCTCAGGCGGCCGAGACTTAGACTCGGAAGGGAGGTGGTCTGTAGGGGAGTGGGCTCCTGAGACCTCTGGCCTCAGATGTCTGTTTTAGTGCAGGTTCCCCCCAGGAAGAGGCAGGGGGACAGTTGGTATCAGAGAGTTTCCAGTTAATTAAGCACCGTGCCAACTCCCACTTAGCTCTTGATCCTTGCAGAGAGCTCTCTTGCTTTGGGACCCTGCAGGGAGGAAGTGAGCAGGGGGACTGGATGGAGGGGTCTTGCATCTCTGTCCTAACGTGGGGTACCAACAAGCCATCTCCTCTTGCCTCATCCCCTGCCCCCCGTGTTCCCCCTGTAGCCTGTGGGGGCAGATGTGCGTCTCACCCAAGGCCCAGAGCAGAGCAGATGTTTTACACACTGGCTGATCAAGCCCAGGATTCAGGAAGAGATAGAATAAGAGAGGATCAAAATGGCCCTGTTCTGGGGTGTGACCTGTTGGACTCAGGGCTGGAGGTCACACACGCATCTTGAAGGAGGAAAGAGGGTGACCCCTTGGTGCATCTGGGTTTCTGATTGGGGAGTGGAGAGACCCCCCCACAGGGTGCTCTGAGCAGGGTAGACCTGGTCTCTCAGAGAGAGGGCCAGGAGCCTGGTCATCCCTCCATCTTCAGAGCCGAAATCAGACTCCTCTGTTCCTTGTGAAATGCATTCCTAGGGATCCCTTTTGCTCACTGTGAATTTGATAAACTGAGGGAGCTGGGGAGGCCTAAGGAGCCCAGGTGACTCTCACCCGTACTGTGGGAGACGGAAAGGGAGAGAGTGCACGGGTGGTGGAAGGGTGGGTAGCGCACTTCTCCCCTGGAGAACACTGAGCTAGGTGGGTCTTGGTGCGCGTGGCTCCCGGCGGCTAACAGTGGGTGCCCATCAGTGGTGCTGCTCTCTGGGACTCGGGAAGAATGGCGGGATGTGGAGGCCAGATCCGACATGCTCCATTTTAGGCTTGAACCTCCGTTGGTTGAGTCGGTGTATTTTAGGAGCAGAGACCCGGAAGATCTGCACTTCCCTCAGAGCTCCCAGGGCCTCGGCCTTGAACTCCAGCTGAGCCTGATCTGGTGACTCACAGATTCAGCCCTAAACAAGTACCCCGCTGGCTCTTTGAACTTACAGTGTATGGATCTGATTGTCCAAGTTCCCTTAGTCATCTTATCTTTCTCTTTTTAGTCAATTTTATCTTTATGTAATTTTAGTTTCACAACCCTATTGAGCAGAAGGTGCGGAGAGCCCCCGTACACCATGCTCCACCGGACACAGCCTCCCCATTACCGACGTCCCCTCCAGGGGGCCCACCCATTGCCATTGCTGAACCTATCTATACAGGTGCGTCACCTTGCAGCCAGCCCCTTGTTCCTGTCAGGGGTCACTTGATGTCAAACATGCTATGGTTCATACCGATGCATAAGTGTGCCCCTGAATGTAGTGTTCACACGGAGCAGTTTCACAGCCTGAAAATCCTCCATGCCCTGCCTGCTCCTCCCCTGCCTTCCCTCCTGACTCTGCTCCTGACTCGTTTCACTGTCCCATGGTTTCACCTTTTCCACGCATTAGGAAGCTGTTTTGTATTGGCTTCTTTCACATATGAATATAATCAACATCCCCATGTCTTTTTGTGGCTCTATTGCTTTTTAGCACTGAATGACATCCAATGGTCCCTGTGGGCCACAATTGGAGGACATCTCGGTTGCTTCCAGGTTTGGCAGCTGGGCTTAAGGCTGCAATAAATATCTGGGTGTAGCTTTCTATGTTCAGCACCTTTGGGTGAATACTGGCACGGTGTATTCACGTCTGTAAGAGCGGGTGGACCTCTCTTCAAAGTGCCCGTGCCATTTGCCTTCTCTCCGAAATAAAGGAGAGTCCCTGCTGCTCCACATTCCTGCCAGTGAGGGGAGTCGCCAGCGCTCTGGGAGTTGGCCATTCTAGTAAGTGTGGACTGAGTGAATGGGACCACCCCTTATGTGGCTGCCCAGTTTAGAAGCTGGGGAGCTGTTCCAGACTCTTTCTTCATCTTCACCTCTGAGGCAGTAGTGGGTGCTCTGGGCTTTCTTTTCCCTCTGTCAGCCCCATTTTCCACTTCCTTGCAGCTCTGTATGGTTACATGACTGAGACCTGGCCATGTGGTCAGACATGATGTCAACACTTCCCGGGCTGTGCATGGAATTCCCGGCCCTCAAACCCTTTCTCATTATTCTCACTCACACCTGGAATAGAAGGACTGTGAGGGTGTTGGGCATCCAGAGTCGTAAAGAGGACCCTGGACCCCTGAGTCACTGCTTGGAATATAGGCACCCGCTGATTTTACATAGACGAGATGAATTTAAGCCACTGAGACTTTGGTGTTTATTGGTTACCACAGCCAGTGTGACTAGAGCTGATGCGTTTCAAAGATGATTTGCTCTCGAGGCTTGAATTAAAGGAGATCATTATATCTTCACCTGAAAAATACCGTTAGTGTAACTCACGAGGATTAAATGAGGTCTTGCACATAAAGCACTTTGCACTGGCCTTTAGTAGGTGCTCAGTGGGTGTTAGGGTTATTGTGACGACTTTTCCTGGTGGCAAGGGAATATCCAGTTGAGCGGAGGAGGTGCTGAGTCAGGCCTGCACATGATGGGCCTCGTTTCTCACCTTCTGCTGCATCCAACACTCTCTGCCCAGGGTGGGGAGATAGACCCAGTCTCTCTGGTGTACAAGAGTATATCTGGATGGTGTTGTTTTTATGTTTTAATACAGAAAACCTTGCCTGTTTGATTCTTTTGAGGTCATTTCAGGGTCTTTGCTCGGGATAGGAACTGAGGAACCCCTTGGAGAAAACAGATCATGGGGTAAATGGTGCCAGCAAGAATTCACTGACACGGTGCAGACACCTGACCGTGGAAGAGGATGCCGAGTCCCAGGATGGCAGCTCAGTGGAATGCCATGACACAGGGCTAAAACTATCAGCACTACTCCACTTATTGACTGGGTTGAGTCCTGGAAGTCAGGTGGATGATCCTTTTTTTTTTTTATTTCCTTGCCTCTTCCAGCATCTAGAGGTTGCCCACTTTCCTTGGCTTCTGGCCACATTGCTGCAGTCTCTGCATCCATTTCACAGTGCCTTCTCCTGACTCTCACCTCCAACTTGTCTCTGCTGAGGACACTGGGATTCTAGCAGGTCACCAGGAGAGTCCAGGTGATCTCTACAGCTCAGGGGCTTAACGTAGTCCCACCTGCACCATACCACGGAAGGTCATGCTCACAGGTTTCTGGGGACACAGGGAGGACCTTGTTGGGGACATGTATTCAGGCTCACACAGCAAGATGGAAATCCAGCCTGGGTGGCTTACAGTGCAGGTGTGAGATTTCAGAAGAGGCCTTAGCCTGGGTTGGGGGCAAATAAGGAAGACAGGACTTGCGGGGACAGAGGGACAAACGAGAAGTCTACCAGGGGCCAGGCCCTGCCTATGAGCTGGTGGCTCGACCTGTGCACCTGCTGTCAGCTCCAGGGTGCAGGGAGGAGGAAGGCAGGTGCCTCTCTGTGCGACCCGACACACATGCAGAGGGCAGGCGGCCCCTGAGCAAGGTGCACTGAGCTGCCGATGTCACCTCCAGGCCAGCCCCGTCTCAGGCTCCTGGAACCCAGCACAAGCCATAGAACCAATTACTTAGAGAAAGTGGTCCCCAGCTCTCCTCCTCTTTCTGGAGAGAAGATCTCTGGATTTCTGCCACGACGGAGACAACCTTTCCTGGCGTTGTCCCAGGACCGGGGCCACTGTCTTGCTGAGCACAGCATATTTTCTCACCTCTCACTGGATGTGATCCCACAGCCTGATGGGGAACTTGGTTTGTAAGTGGGGCGAGCACTCCCGGGGACAGAGGTACAGAGACAGAGGCCACCTGCACTCCCAGAATGAGGTCAAGCCTCCACCTCAGGGGGCACAGGGCTTTTGGGGGACATTAAGACAATATAGGAATCTGACCCTGGAAGCCTAACCTTACTGGAACTACAAAATGCATTTAGTGGTCGCTGGTGGCTGTGGAACGAGGTCGTCACTTGTCTACTGGCACTCATTTCCCCCGTGTGTTAAGGGCTCTTATTCTATCTTGGGGATGCCTCCTGCCCCCACTCTTAAGGCACAGAGTTTTCCAGGGCTCACGTCACCCCCTGAGAGGAACCTGCCTGGTCTGGTGAGTATTGTCCCCTCCTCTGGCCCTGGTCCAGTGAGTGGCTCAGGATTGGACACTAACCTCCGGCCAAGGCAGTCACATTGGATCAGAGCAAAGGGCTGAGTCAGTCCCTGGGGAGAGGCCCTTGGGGGGAGCCTTTGCACACGTCCCGTGGAGTTGGAAATGGCGAGCGCTGTGGTTCGAATGTGCCCTTCAAAGTTCATGTGTGAGAAAGTTCATCCCCAACGCAGCAGTGAAAAGCTGGTTAGGTCCCGAGGACTTTGCCCACGTGAGTGGATTCTCGCTGTCACTGTGGGCTGGTGACGGAGGGAGAGGGTCGTGAAGGGGGGACGAGCCCCAGCCATGTGTGCTCACGGCGAGGGCCCACTCTTGCTCCAGCCCTCTGCCCCCCGCCCCTCTGCCTTGCAGGATGCAGCCGGAAGGTCCTTGCCAGGTGCAAACCCTCGAACTTGGACTTCCAACTTCCAGACGTGAAAGAAAGAAACCTGTGCGCCTTACAATCCACCCAGCCTCCGGCACACAAAGTGGCCTAAGGCGGGGCTGCCATCTGTCTTACTGCCACCAGGGGAGAGTGGGACTCGGAGATGGGACTCGGAGACCAGGTGTAAGGAGCAGCACCGCCCGGGTGCTCAAGCCCTGGTCAAGCAGTGCCCAAAGCCATTGACCCCACACTTTCCAATTACAAGGGAAAGGAATTCTTTTTCTGGGGGGTGGTGGTGGTTATTAAGCCAGTGTGGGGTGGCCTTCCGTTTCCTTAGAATAGAATCCGTCCGGTAAAACCTTGCTGCTCCCTCGGGCGTCCAGGTGCCGGCACTGAAATACCTGCATTTGTGGCCCGAGTTGCGAGCCGTAGGTGGGCGAGGCTGGTGCACCCTGTGTAGCCCCACAGGAGCAGACTGAGACAGGGTGCCAGGCTCTGACACCCCCATCATACTTGGCACTCTGCTCTCAGACAAAACCTGTCCTGGACCCGGTGACCATCCCGGACCATCTCAACCCCTGGAGCCTCTGCCTGGCCCACACATCCCAGTCCCTGCAAAGTCACAGAGCAGGGTCACAGTGACCAGTCACTGGGTGCCGATTCTCACCTGGAGCCCTCCCCCCAACTCCCGGGGGACTTGGCATTCCTCCCCAGAGAGCAGGAGCATCGAGGCAGGCCTGGGTCGTCCACTGCTCAGCTGCAAAATGTCCTGCAAAACTCAGCTGTCCACTCTGTGGCTCATCCGCGGTGCCACTGACCTGGCTGAACAGCAGGAGGCCGGGCCAAGCTGGTGGTGGATTCGGCACTGGGAACCCTGGGCTGGGCAGACGCACCACTCCCACCCTGGGGATCCTTTGCTCAACTGATGGCCCTGAATTCCCTGGGCCTGGACCCTGCCCTGGAGCAGGGGCAGGTGGCCAGACTCTGGTATGCCCTCGGTTACCATCCCAGGGCTGGGCTCAGCCTTCTGTCATGGACTCTATCTTCTGTCATGGTGCTATCTGATGGCTGAAAGTCACCTGGAGCCCAGAGGCCACATCAAGAGTAGAGGCAATTCCCAGCTCTGCACCTGTGTCCCCACAACCCTGTGGTTGGCACCACATCCCCTGTGACAGGTGAAGAAACTGTAGACAGGTGACGACCTGCCCGGAGGCACCCTGCCTTGTGGCCCGAGGGTGGAGTCCACAGCCAGGCCTCCCCTAGGCTCTCCGCCCTCTCCCAGCAGCCCTGGAGTGCTCCCTGCAGGAGGAGCGCTTCTCCCACATGGAGGAGTGCGCCCTTCCCCTCCTTCCCAGCCCAGCTGCAGAGGTAAGAATCTAGGCAAGGTGTGACCTTGCAGGTGAGAACGGACACCAGCCCCCCGGAGCAGGAGATGCCCAGGTGGCTGTTTTTAGTTCTCCCTGCCTTGTGGGAGATGCAGAGCCTTCCCAAGGAGCGGGCGGCAGGGACCTGAGGGCCGCTCCGCAGAGCACTGGTGACCGCCAGCTCCTGATCCAGGGAGGCTGGGCTCCGCCAGGTTCTACTAGAACCCTGGCCAGCGGTCTGCTCTCTAGGGCTGCAATTAGTGGCCGAATAAGAGACTTCAGTGCCCATCACTTGTGCTGGGGAGCCTTGAGTGTTCCCAAGGGAGGGTCCCACATTCTCCCAAGTCCCTTATGGCCACTCCCCCTCCTAGCTGGATTAGTCACCTCATTAGTGTCTCTGTCTGAGGCTGCTGTGCCCTCCTTCCCCCTCCTTCCTGTCCCCAGCTCCTCTAATGCAGACTATGGGGGTGACCATGTGTCCTGAAGGTTTGGACCGCAGGCTGTGTCACAAAGGCGGGCTTCGGGCTCAGAACAGGGCTGGAACCCAGTCACCTAGTGGAAGGGCACAAAGTTTGGTGGCAGGACGAATGTGTTCTGGAGGTGGCAGGAGAGCCACAGGGAAACATGCTGCACTGTGTACCTGAAGTCGGCCAGGACAGTGGCTCCTAAGGGTTCCCACCACACACACCTGGCTGGGAGGAGATGGATGTGTTGGTTAGCTTGATCCCGGGAACCACTGCAAAATTCCCACAGAGGAGGCCAGGCCCTGGCAGAGGTGGGAGAGGGGAGGAGGGGCCACAGAGAGAAGAGTCAAGGTCAAGGAGGGGAAAGTCCCCGGAGAGAAGGGAGCTGAGTTCTCCGCAGAGAAAGACCAGGTGGGCCCTCACAACTTAGATTGGGAGGGGCTGGCTGGGAAGGCCAAGGCTTTGTTATTTATTTTTTAAGTGTTGGTTCTTGAGCATGGACAGTCCTCACCATATGGACGAGGTAGGGAGAGAAAAGGACAAGCCCAGCCGTGGAGGCCACAGGCTCTGCAGAATGTGCTCACAGGACGGGTGGGGGCAGCTACGCAGCGACTCAGCTGCTCGCTGTCCTGGAAAAATGAAGGAAGACAAAACCCACAGCCAGCCTTTAAAAGTCATTTCGGAACCTAGACCTGGTGAAAGCAGGGGCCTCAGGGGTCAGCCATGCCGACCCGCAGCCCCTGGACCACGGGGGACTGTTAACTGCACAGGCAAGGTCAAAGGAGATTCAAAATAACATAAGTATTTAAAAACACCGACGTGGGCAAATAAACACAGGGAGGGCAGACTCCAGGGAGCCCCCAGAAAGCCTAGCGAGCACCGCCCCAGGTGGAGTGGGGAGGGCGTGCTGTGCGGGGAGTCAACAGGGCAAAGCCATGGAGCTCAGAGGTGCCAGCTGCCGGGTGACTGTGCTCTAGGAGAGCATGTCTAGGAGCAGATGGATCCCTTCCCCTCCCCTCTCTTCCCTTCCTTCCCCGCCCCCTCTTCCCTCCTTCCTTCTTTCCCCCTTTCTTCCTTCTTCTCTTTCTTCCTTTCTTTCTCTTTTCTGCGGTGCTGGGGATGAACCCAGGGGCTGGTGTCTGCTGGGCAAGGGCTCTACCACTGAGCTGCCCCCCCAGCCCCAGGCACATCTATTCTGATGCACAGTTTCTGATTAGCAGCCAAGTGCTCTATCAGTGTGTGCCTCTGGCTGTGTTCAGGGAACCGTCACCACCACTTACTTTCCTACTCCCTTCACCCCAAGCCTGTCATGGCCCAGGCAGTCATCAGCAGAGCTGCATGGAGTCCCTGTTCCAGGCTCAATGCTGGGGCACAGTCCTAAGTCCCCCAACTCCTCAGCGGGGCGGCCACAGTGAGGACGTGGAATTGGTGAAAAAAGACATCACAACTGGAGCACGAGTCTCAGGGGAGGTCCCTGCCTGCTGTTGGATGGGGCATGAGTCTTTTGACCTCTTTGAACTTGATTTTCATGCTGCACAGCATGGGGCAGTTAGTGCCCCACTCTGGGTCTGTAAGCATCAAGTATGATGAAGGGCACAGGTGGCATTCAAGGTCACAGCTGCTGTCAATGGAAAGCAAAAGGAACATACCTGAGAGGTGCTGCAGGTGCTAAGCTCGAGCCGGAGGGAACGTGTCCCAAGGATTCTGGTAAACAGAGTCCCCGCTTCCAGCTGCCTGGAGAACAGATGACCCCCGCCCAGCCTTCCCCACCTCGGAGTCGGCGTGGCCAGGAGGCGTGAGTGGTTGTGCTGGGCTTCCCTTCCACTCCTTCCAGTGTCCACCCCTCTGCTGCCACCCTGGGTACTGGTCATGTAGCCACCGAAGACCATGATGCAACAGAGAAGAGTGACACCCAAATCCCTGAGGACGCCCCGCCCCACACAGCTCTGCAGTGCTCACGCGTGGAGAGGACCACTCTCCCTCTCCAAAGTCCTTTTGCTCTCCTACCGTGGGCAGTCAGCTGCACACGACCCCAGCAGGCTGAATGGACGTGTTCCTGCCCCCAGCACCGTGTCCATCCTCCTCCAAATCCCCTCCCAACTTCCCTCTATGCAACCACCTCCTGCTCCAAGAGTTGACGGCCCTAAGACCAAGCAATCAAAATGCCATTTACTTGGTGATAGTGATTGATAGATTCGAGGACGGGCACCTACCCTAGGATTTCCAACCAGAACAGATTTCAGGATTTCGTTGAGAATGCCGGCTTAGTAAGGTTTACCTTTTTGTGTTGCCTTTAAGCCTAGACACAATGAGCCCTGGGCGCTCAAGTCAGTCATCTGTGACAACAAGGGGGACAGCCTGCAGAGGAGGAAGCAGCACTGAAAAATGACAGCAAATAAATGGAGACAAAAACCCATCCTGGTCACAGGATTTTTATCCCTGGATCAAGACTTACCTGAAGTTGTCCAATTATTCCGTTTTCTGAGCCTACAAATTCCCATTTTTTGCTTAAATGCACCCAGGAAAGATTTTTTTTTTTTCTGTGGCATCTAGAAAAGCTCCAACTCAGGATACATTAAAAAGGAAAATAGTTACTAAAGCAAGCTAGATCTAGGAATTCCAAAGTCAGGGTGCCATGTCCCATTAGAACAACCTGGGAAAAGTATCCAACTGGCTTCTTCCAGGGCTCCTGAGTCCTGGGCAAAGCCGCACGTGTCTGAGTTGCACGTGGTGTGGGTTCACCCACCTCCCCTGATGGCTGGCTAGGGGGTGCTCCTGCCACCACCCCACTTCACAAAAACACCAGCTAACCAGGCAGTAAGGGATTTTAGGGTGGCGAGGAGACCACCTGGCCCAGAGACAGCAGGGAGATTCTGAGTGGGGTGGGGGTGCAGGAGAGGAGGGCTCTGGGTAGGAGAAGCGCCAGCCTACACACAGACCTCTTGTCTGGGTCCCAGGGGGATCTCTCTCCCACAGACACCTTTCCTGAAGCTGGGCTCCTCTTACACCTTGCTGGGTACCTGTAGGATTCTTAGTCAATTTTTAAAAATATCTTTTAATAATTTCTGGTTGCATAATTTTTAAAAAATCATCTTGCTGATTAAAATAAGAAAGTAGCCTTTTTTTTCCCCCCAGAATATATGAGTCAAAAGAAAATATGAAGTGATTGGCAGCAGGAGAGGCACCCCGTTTGGTGAGACTGGAGAGGAGGGAAGGAATGACGGTGCTTATCCCACTGGACTACACAGTCCTGATCTTGTTCTTGCCCCAGATCCTGGTGCCTGACCTCCGGCTGCTACCTCCTGAGAAATCCTGTCATCTGTCCCCCCCATCCGGCTGGTATCTGCTCTCTGCAGGTCCTGGAAGTGAGTGCAGGTGGAGGGGAGAACTTGACCTGCCGCAGGGACCACACAGAAGTCTGACCTCCCCCACTGTTAAGACACCACTTCTTACTTTGGCCCCTTTCCCAAGACTCTTTCTTTGCATGAGCAAAGGCCCTGTGGTGGGAAATGGGAAGCCAGCACGACTGGACCACAGGGATCCAGGGCCATGTGGGGAGCAACAGGGCTGTGTCTCCATCAGTCTCGGGCCGTGTTAAGGACTGTGCTCTCCATCGTACGGCGTGAGGACATTAAGGTAACAGGTGGAGGAATGATGTGGTCTGGCCTGCCTGGTGAAGAGCTGACTCAGCTGCGTGCGAGATGGAGTCGGGGGTGGAGAAGGAGGAAGAGCAGCAGAGAACCGGGGGACTTGGCGGTGCCCACTCAGGTGGGTTTTGGAGTAGATGATGCCGGGGAACAGGAGACCGGTAAGAGTTCAGCAAAGGCATCGAGGGTGAGTGGGGGGGACGTGATGGAGGTCGGGTGCCCATGGGGAGGGGCAGGGAGGATTCCCACGTCCACTGCCTGAGGCTGAAGGGGAAATGCCCGGGGGCGGGGTGACAGGGAGGAGTTTGTCCCCTGAGTTCTGGACACATGGAGTGCGAGACACCTCAGGGTCCTAAAAGGAGCTGTGGCTGGGACACCCCCTGCGCGGGCCCAGAATCTGGAAAAGTCCGGGTTGGTGACCACCTGTGACAGATGTGCTGGAGGGAGGGACACCACGGCAGGACATTTCAGGGAGCACTCGGTCAACGGGGAAGTTCCAGGAAACTTTGTAGTGGGCTCCGTTCCACGGCCTCCCTCACCCCATCTCTTCAAGGACCTGGAAGATTTCGGAAGGCCAGGCCAGAAGCCAATAACCCGTTTGGTTGTCCAATGCACTTGGACCATGAATCTTTTATTCCTATGAACAAGCTCGATGAATAATAAAACCCTCCAGGTCCAAAAGGAACGGGCCCTCATGGCAGAGCTGGGAAGAGCAGGCCCCCAGCCCAGGAGGCTCCCACCACCGTAGGGACCTCCCTGGGCTGCAGGGCTTCCAAGGAGACAGCGTGACACCTGGCCAGCCATCGGGTGCTGCTTCCACTCTGAGGAGGCGAGTCTCTCCGAGGGTCCCTGGGGGTGGGGGGGTGTGCTGAGCGTCATCACACTCCCAGGGCGGCTCACAAGGAACCCAGGACCTCATCGGAACTCTGGGCCCTCTGGCAGACATGGATTCTCTCTGAACTCCCAACACTTCAAAGATTTCCAGCTGACAAAGCTCCTAACAAGCTGGCTTTTATGGAGGAGGCAATTTAGAAACCCGGCTTTTGCTACTTGAGCGTCTTTGACAGTGAGGGCCTGGGGGGGGCTTCCCGTGTGGCCCCCTCGTTAAGGAAATGCAATTGGGCCATCAGCGGAACTCAGGGTGCGTGGTGGGTGCCGCTCAGTGGCATTCGTTCTGCAACGACAAAGACGGGGAGGGTGCCAGGAGCAGCGTGTGGGTCTGGGAAGAGGGGGGGGGAGGCATTTGAGGAGACTGCTGGTGCTAAACTCCTCCATCTGCTGCGTTAATAACCAATCAGTCCGGGGGGCTGGGAAAATGGGTGATTGAAACATACGGTACCTATTAGGACCTATCTGCACATATGTAACTGCTCATTTCATCTGTACAAATGACTACTCGCTTATGCAAATGGCAGCTCGGAGTGCCCATGTTGGGAAATTCGGCTAGGCAGGCATTTCCTCAGGAAAGGCTGTGTTCAACCCCTCCTCGTGCTGCAAAGCCTGGGAACTACCTTCGCAGATACACAAAAGGCAGAGCAGCCAGCAAAATGGAGGAGGGGAGTTGTATTGGATGCATGTGAGCGTTGGATGGTTTTCCAAAAGGGTCAGATGAGCATGGCTTGCATTGGGCAAGAGTGGGGGCAGGGTCCCAGGTAGTGGCAGTGCTCAGAGTGAACATCCCTGACAGACGAGGGTCCAAATCCTGGGAGAGACTGGACAAGATGGCCCAGTGCAATCTGTGACAGAGAAACGACATTAATGCTAATGTACATACGGTGATATCAGGAGCCGTGTAGCCCAGGTGTCATGGAGAGTTCCCTGCCGCCCAGGTCCCCAAGCCAGTGAGAACCAAGGGTCTCTTCTGATTTGGGGGAAGTCACTCGGACATCTTCAGAAGGCAAAGCTTGTCATGGTTCATTCTGTCTTCATACCTTTGCTTCCGAGAGTGAAATTTATTTTCCCCCACGACTCCCCAGATAAGCTCCGACATTGGATTTGACCAGTGGTCCAGTTTTATGATTTTTAAAAACTGCACTAGAGTGGGGGGGGGGTGTGGGGACTGGGAGGGGTCCATTTTGACCCCTGTGCCCTAGTTTTCTGCCATCTCCAGGATCCCTTCCCTGTCTCTTCCATCTTGTTTCCCCCTCTGCTTCCTCCCAAAGAACAAATAATAATATCCTCTTCTTAAAAAAGCCCAGCTCATGCTTAATGCTTCACCTTCTCTGCTATGACTCAATCACTTATCAAACTATTTTTTTTCCCCACTGAAAACAGCTGTCACTTCCGAGGGGAACTTGGTGAGTTCACTTTGATCCAACGGGTTACATAAAAATGGATTCCAATGCAAAAACAAACGTTGTCCACATCACGTTCTTGGTCAGAGGGGACTGGCAATACTTTGGGCTCCAACATAAATGGCCTTGAGCAATCAAGGAATTTGATTGTCGTCTCACGTGGTGAGAACTCTGGACAGGATGAGGCTCTAGCAATCCCTTACCTTTCCCCATCTTCACTCTGCTGATTTCAGTAGGTCAACTTCGCGCTCACTTTGGCCGATGGGACCCACCTTGATGGCCAAGACCTCCCCAGCTTGTGGAGTAGCTTGCCCCAAAGCCCAAGACCTTACAAGGAAGGTCTGAAGAAGGCATAGGTTCCAGGGAGAAGGAGGGAACGGAGGACAGGGTCCTTGGATGGACAAGTGATTTCATCGGCTGCAGGGCGCCAGGCACTTAATGGTTAACAGAAGAACGTCTCTGTCGCGTGGGAAACCTGCGCCTGCGCTCCTGGCCGCTGCACTAGGGTCTTGCACACATGCACAGGAAGCTGGAGAGCGACCTTCTTTCTCTCTAGACCTCGAGTGCTGAGGTTGGAGCACAGCTTTCCTCCCATCCCGTCTGCTGGACATGCCGGGCACTGCCTGGATTTCGATCTCATCGACTACCAGCCTTGACACCTCGTGAGGGACCACTCCCCTTCCACCCCCACCCCAGCCAGGGGTGTGAGCTCACGTGGAGCCCAGCAGCCCAAGGATTCAATGGCTACACACGAGCTCCTTGACCATGATGGACATGGCCAGGACGGAGTATGGAGGAAAGGCCCCGGGGATCCACTGAAAAATGTCCCTCCCCAGAGAAAAGATCACCCAAGTCTGGACCCCTAGAAACTGGCTATTGTGTTATTGTGTGCCCTAGTCCAGTTTGTGTGCTGTCACAGAACACCTGACCCTGGGGGATTTGTGAGGAATAGAGCTTCCTTTCTCATTGTTTGGAGTCTGGCAAGTCCGAGGTTGAGGGCTGGCATTTGGCGAGTGC
Source organism: Callospermophilus lateralis (assembly GCF_048772815.1). Classification (NCBI taxonomy): domain Eukaryota; kingdom Metazoa; phylum Chordata; class Mammalia; order Rodentia; family Sciuridae; genus Callospermophilus; species Callospermophilus lateralis. The sequence goes on along the minus strand of NC_135309.1, from coordinate 13,653,510 downwards.
CCTCCTGGTGTGTCCTCCCATGGTGGAGGAGGAAGAGTGAGAACACAGAAGGAGAGCTCTCAATGCACAGCCTCACCCTGTTGTCCCTGGCTCTGTCCCCTCACCCCTGAGTGCCCCACGAGGCTCCGCGCGTTCCTTCATGGCTGCGCTGGGGATTCAGTTTCCTACCTAGTTTTCTGGGGGGATGTGTGAGTCAGCTTTCAGTCACTGTGGCAAAATGCCTGAGGAAAATCAAGGTATAAGGAGGAAAGACTTCGTCGTTTGGGGTACGGTTTCAGGCCTGGTTGCTTGGTCCTTTTGCCTTGGGCCTGTGGCAACAGGGGGAAGCGCCCACAGGAGAGGCTGCACACCTCAAGGGGCTAGGAAGCAGAGAGAGGAAGGTTCAGGCCCCCAGTATATCCTTCCAAGGCACCTGAAGTGACCTCACCTTCTCCTACTAGGGCGCAGCTCCTTAAGTGCCCATGTCTCCCACAGTGCCACAGGCTGGGATCGAGTCTCCAACATATAGCCTTTGGGGGTGAGAAACTGATGTGACTCCATTTTTAAAATAAATAAATAACAGCAGCTTCTACCTCAAGGCCTGTCCTAAGGAAGGGGGCGTGACCCTTGTCCTTGGAAATACCCACAGAGCACTCCTAAGCACATACCCACCCTGCTGAGTTGTTTGTCTGTAAATAGCAGGAGAGGTCTGTGTCCCTGACTCAGTTAGGCTAGGTGAGGGCCCATAGTAACCTCCTAGCAACCACCAATCAGCATGAGACAGGGAAAATACCTGGGATGCCAGATGACCCCCAATAGTTTATGGTGGTTGATAACATGTTGGGAAACCATGTAGTTTAGCACATGCACCCCTTGTGGCCTAAACCAATCAGTTCAAACAAACCCCCATCTTGTACTAGCCAATCACCCCTACCCAACTTGTTCCTGCCAGTGAATGTGCTAATCAATGTTAAGAGTTGTTGTTTGACTTTCCCGTGGTGTGGAATGATTTGCTGTGTGATGTTGTGATGCATACAGTATCCCCCCAAAACCTATAAAATCTCACTGAACAAAAGACCGGGGCTCACTCCCTGGGACCACTGTGTCGGGAACGGTTGTGAGTCCAGGCTCGAGCTTGCAATAAAGACTCTTGTGTGATCGCATGGGATTCAACTCCTGGAGGTCTATTGGGGTCCCATGAATCTGGCATAACAGGGGCACTTAATGTCCAGACCATAACAGGACACAATCCATAGCAGTGGCAAAGTGAATGTCACCTTCCTGGAGAAAGACGTGATGTGGCTTGAGCTGGGGGATTAACTTGATCATCGGGCGGCCCCTAAATGCATCCTTATGAGAGAAACCAAGGGTGGTTTGAGACAGAAGAGGAGAGGTGACAGGACCTTGGAGCAGAAAGAGATTTGAAGCACTGAAGGTTGGAGTGATGGAGTGAAGATTGGAGAGATTTGGAGCTCTGCTGGCCAAGGAGTGCCATCGGCCAGCAAGAAGGGGCCAGGATGGCTATTCCCCAGAGCTCTCCCAGGGAGGGGCCCTGTTGGTCTCTGGTTTCTAGCAGAGGACAACGGTCTTGGACTCCCGGCATCCAGGACCTAGAGGAGGCATCTCTAGGTTTTAAGCCTCTGTGCAGCGTGTCCCAGGAGGACTACAGAGCTGAAGCCCCCGGAGGTGGGGCACGTAGCGCTACCTGCTTTCTGCTTCAGGATACTTTGAGCAGACCAGCCAGAGCCAGTGGACGGAACCTGTCACATTGGGACTGTGGGCATCTCAGAAAGAACACGGGAAAACAGAGGAGATGTCTGGGCTCTGATTCCACTACCTGAGCCACACGATGGCCACGGGCTACTGGGGCAAGTAGCTAAGGAGACAAATTCTCTTTGGTACTCAGGGGGACAGGCCCTGTGCCACCATGAGTCAGAGAAGAGCAGGGGACAGGTATCTGGCAGACCTGTGTGTGAGAGGCCAGAATGTCCTCTGGGAGGGATCCAGGTCGCTTCCTGGGCTGGTGGAGTTTCTGAGAGTGTTTATTTCCTGGGTATTTGGAGAAGGATTGGACTCACCACAGGTACCAAGTCGGGATCATGGTGGCTGCTGGAAATGCTCATTGGGGGGTCTGAGAAATATGGCCGTTTGTTCATTTTCTGTTGCTATAACGAATACCCGGGGCTGGTTCCTTTGTAAGGAAAAGAGGCTTGTTCATCTCACACTGCTGAAAGAAGAAAGTCCAAGATCGTGTGGCCATACCTGTCCCATCTCTGGTGACCTTGGCTACATTACAACAGGGTAGATGGCATCCTGGTGGACGTTCATGTGTGACAGAGAGATCATGTGGTCAGACAGGGATGTGGGGAGACTCACTCTTTATGTCAACTCACCCTCACAGGAGCTCTCTGGGGTTCTGGGGAAAAGCTACATTAATCCCTTCCCAGGACAGTACCTCCAATGACCTAATGGCTTTAGACAAGCCCACTTCTTGAAAGTGCCACCGAGTTCTCAAACCACCACACTGGGGACCAAGCTTCCAGCTCATGAACCTTTGGGGACAAATTGCATTCAACCACAGCAAAGGACATGATGGACTCGCAAGGCCCACCCACGGCTCCGGCAGGGAAGTGGCAGCCTTCCCAGGAGGGGCCGGACCCATCTCTAGCATTCCTGGACCGATTCTCAGGACACCTTACTTTCCTTTGGATCAAAAATTACACTGCAGCTGGGGGTGGTGGCGCACACCTGTAATCCCACAGCTTCTCGGGAGGCTGAGGCAGGAGGATGGCAAGTTCACAGCCAGCCTCAGCAATGGCGAGGCACTAGGCAACTCAGGGAGACCCTGTCTCTAAATAAAATGCAAAATAGGGCTGAGGTATGGCTCAGTGGTCGAGTGCCCCTGAGTTCAATCCCCGGTACCAACAACAAAACAAAACAAAACACATTCCATGTTGCTAATGTGTTAATTCCTCCTTCCAGAGGATCGACGCTCAGGGCCTGTGCTGAAAGTCTTGAGGACAAAGACAATCCTCGGAGGTCCTTGCTGTCCAGAGGAGCCATTCTAATGGCTGTGTCCCTTCCTATTCTGCAGTATTATTCTGCTCATCAAGAGTCACAAAAACAGAGTGAGAAAAGGCCCCTGGTGAGGATTGATTCCAGTGTTTTCTGAAAATCTAAAAATCCAAGAAATCGAAAGATTCTAGTAAGATGAACGAAGAGAGCTTTAATCAACACAACAATAAGCCTGCTGTAGGGTGCCGCCCCGGGTCCTCTGTGGCAACGCAGCATTGTGCCAGTTTAGTTCTGGAGAATCTCCCACTGTTCCTTTCTGCCTACTGCCGAGCTCATGCTCCCCGCGGGCACCGAGGTAGCCCTGTTCCACTGTGCATGGGTGCCAGCACGCAGCACCTTGCCCTGGGTGGCTCAAGGCCAGCAACGCACGGTGGAGGCTGCCAGTCCAGGACCGCGGTGTCCCAGGGCTGGATCCCTCCGAGGGCTGAGAGGTCTGCTCCGTCCCCCTCACTTAGCTTCTGGTTGGGTCAGGATGACGGCAGAGCGTTTCAACCCCCAGGGAGAGGGCTGTTCCCGTGGGTCAGTCAAGACAGGGGACTCTGGTGAGCTCTGAGTGCTCAGGGCACCGCCCCTCCTGCGTGCTTCCTGGAGGCTGGGGAGGTGGTGGGAGGAGGCCTCCACCCCAAGGCTCACGTCCTCCTTTCTTACCCAGCTCCACCTCTGGTGACCAGATCCCCAGCAGCCCCCTGAGGTTCCTGCGTAAGTAATGCTGTGGAGTGAAGTGTCCCCCAGGTTCATGGGAACTCACCCCCACTGCCGCAGGACTGGGAGGCGGGGCCTTAAGAGACCATTAGGTGGGAGGGCTCAGCCCTTCGGAATAGGCCAATGTCATTCTGAGGCTTGATGTCAGGAGACTGGCTTTGTTAGAAAAGCGAGTGTGGCCCTGGCTTCTTGTCACGGGGGACGGATGACGCAGCAAGAAGACCCTGGCCGGGCGCAGGACTTTCTCAGGTTTCCTAGAGGAGTAGAACCAAAAGAAGAACACCGCGCGCGCGCGCGCGCGCACACACACACACACACACACACACACACTTCTTTCACAGCAGGGGACTTATGGGATGGCGAGCTCCACCGACCATCTACAGGCTGAAGAGCCAGGAACACAAGTAGTTGCTGAGTCCAAGGAACCTCACAATAAGAGGGACCCATGATCAGCTCCAGTCTGAGGCTGGGGTCCTGAGATCTCTCTGGAGAGTTGCCGGTGTGTGTCCTTGTTTAAGGCGTGAAGAAGCTGGGGTCTGCCATCCAGGGCAGTGGCACCTGCTCAGGACAAACCTGGCCTCCGCTGGCTGGCCAGCTTCCCCCTATTGTTCCGTCCAGCCTTCAGCCCACAGTCAGGGCAGGTCTGTCCCCTCATTTGCTGTCCCACATGCCACGTCTCTGAAACTCCCTCACAGACACCCAGAGTGCTTGACTAATTTCTCTCTCTCCCCCAATCTTGGTGTCCATCAGGATTAACAAGGCCCCTCAACCTGGGGCTGGCCAGCTTCCCAAGCTGTAAGAAATGAGTCTGTTCTTTATCAATTATCCAGTGCTGGGTATTCTACCTGAGCAGCAGGAAATGGGCGAAGACAAGCCCGAGAACCCAGGGAGACTTCCTGTCCAGGGCCCTTTCTGGAGTCCATGTGGCCTCCCCTGGGAACCTCCTGGTAGCAGGCAGAGAGGCCATCCAGATGGGAACTTGGTGACACAGGACCATAGCCGTGGGAAACGTTCTCTCTGAAACCATGTCTGCTCCTGGTTTTCCACCTGAATTGTCTCCTGGACCCAGCCCAGTGAGAAGCAGAGCAGCTGTTGAGACACCTTTGGCAACCTGTCCCTCCCATCGCTGTGTGAACTCCCGTGACCTGCCTGGCTGCAGCCCAGCCTCCTCCCATTCTTGACCTTCTCCTGGGAGACACATTTTCTCTGGCTCTTATTTTTAATTTATAGCCTTTGCTTTATTGAAAGCACTCTTGCAAGTTGCCTCTATTCCGCTGTGAATTGAAACAGGATATAAGGAAATAAAATGTTTTCTTTTTTTCTAGAAAAAGAACATTTTGGAAAATAAAAGTCCGTTTTCTGTGTATTTTGTTTTGTGACAGAAGCAGCAGGTAGAGGAGGGTTATCTGATTTCATAGACCTGACGCCCTGGAGGACACAGGCTGTGTGTGCTGCCGAGTGCATTTCTGTAACTGGAATAACTCTGCTGGCATTGTTTTTATTTGCGGGGGGAGGGAGATTGTGGGTAACTGGGGATTAAACCCAGGAGCACTTTACCGCTGTGCTACATCCCCAGCCTTTTTATTATTTAATTTCAAGATGGGGGTCTTACAAAGCTACTGAGGGTCTTGCTAAGTTGCAGAGGCTGGCCTTGAACTTGTGATCCACCACCTTGGTTTTCATTATTGTTTTTATATATTATCGTTATTTGGAGGAAGAAAGAGCAGAATGTGAATTCTCTCGTTCCTTTGGTTCAAGGTTGGTGTCACTGACAATTTACAAAGTGAAGTCATCTTTCTAAAGTGTCCAATTCAGGGCAGTTCGACAAAAGCTTAGCTCTGTGATGGCCATGGTTCAGCTGTAGGACTGAGGTCACGCTGGAAGGTTCCGGGGACCCTTGTAGTCCACAGGAGCCCAACGCTGCTCCCACTCTCAGCCATTCATCAGATCTCTTTCCCTGTGACTCTGGTTTTTCTCTCCAGATGATCATATTAAAACATCATACAACACACAACCTTTTCTTTGTCCAGCAGAACGCTCGAGTGTGATCCACGTGAGTGCATAGATAGCACTCACACTTCCTGCCTTTGGGAACATTCCATCCTGCAGACACAGTTTATATGTTTGGGTCCTTTCTGATCTGGGGGATCATGAGCAAAGCTACTGTGAGCATTTGCATGCAGGTCTGTTTGTGCACATACGTCTTCCTTTCTCTGGAGTGAACCCCGATAACAGGATCTCTGGGCCATTCAGCAGCTGCACATTGAACTGCAGTGTAAATAGGGTGAGCCCTCCTTCCTCAGTGGCTGGCAGCACCATTTTGCATCCCAGTGGCGATGGTGAAGTTCTAGTTGCCCCGCACCCCCCTTGGAGGAGGAAAGAGCAGAATGTGAATTCTCTCGTTCCTTTGGTGCCAGCTCTTGGCGTTGTGACAGGCGTGTACAGGTGTCTCGCTGTGGCTTTAACTTGCATTCATCTAATGGCTAACAACTGAGCATTTCTTCATGTCATTATTCACCATCTGTGTCTTGAATAGGTTTTTGTTTTGATCTTTCACTCATTTTTAAATGGTGTCTGTTTCTAATCATTGAGCTGAGAATCCCTTATATATTTTAGACACGAGTTCTTTCTTAGATATATTTCACATTTTCTCTAGTCTTTAGCTCCTCCCCATTGTCTTACAGTGTCTTTCTCTCCTCCTTCCTTCCTTCCTTCCTTCCTTCCACCTACCTACCTACTCTCCTTCTTTTCTCCCTCCCTTTCCTTCATTCCCTCCTCCTTCCCCCTTTGGTGCTGGGGACTTCACAAAGGACCTCGTCGTGCTAAGTCTGTGCTCCACCATGAAGCTATACTTCCAGCCTGAAACGTTTTTTGGAAGAGCAGTTTTTGATTTTAATGAAGCCCATGTTACCAACCCTTTATGTTTTGTGGCTTATGCTTTTTGTGACCTATCTTTAAAAATCTTTGCATAGCCCAAGATCACAAAAATTTTCTTCTAGGCTTTTTATATTTTTAAGCTTTCTATTTAAAACTATGATCAATTTTGAGTTGATCTTCATATATGGTGAGAGCTAAGTGTTGATGCCCATTTTTTTTTTTTTTTTTTTGCATAGACTGTGGAATCGTCCCATCCCCAAGCCTCCGCCTGCCCCTTTGGCTCTCCCCGCCCCACCGCCCCCTGCACCTTGGTGAATTCTCATTCCTGACTTGGAATGAGATGCTGCCGTTTACCTGCCCCCCCACTCCCCAAGTCTCAGCTTGGCATCGAGCCTGGACCGGGATTTTTGTTGCGATAGGTAACCATCTGTAAAGGGGAAATGCTTGCTGTAAGTGACTAATAAAAAAGCCTCTGAGAGCCTGATGAATTGGCCTCGACATCTCACCACTTCCCCCCAGGTTTTAAAAGAGAAACTGAAAGACATCCAGCCTCACCTGCTCAAATGAAATTCTACTTCCTCTGATCGGAGGGCCATAAAATCTGCTTTTATCTGCTGCCCTTGCCTTTTCTGAAAGAAATCCAATTTAGCAAGTGGAACGTGAAGTCATTCCAGCTGATAAATACATGCTGGTAGAAGCCCTGGCGAGCCCAGCATCTTGGCACCAGCAGATTTGCGAAGATGGAGGCGGTGGTGACCAAGTCCTCAACAGGCCATTCATCCTAGGGCCACCTGGAGCCACCCATGGCTGTTGCAATGGGACCTGCAGCTTCTGGGGGAGAGCAGAGGGGCTGGAGGGTCACCAGTTCCGTCACCTATGGATTGTCTGGTTTTGTGAGCCTAAGCTGGGGATGGAAGTGCCGTTGGCCCTCTATCAACCAACTGTGCATCAAAAACATTTTAAAATTTGTGTCTGTACTGAACGTGCCCAGGTTTTTCTTGTCATTGGTGCATAAACAATAGGGTATTCTAAGTCATCTAGAGATGATTTGAAGCGCGTGAGAAAATGTACCTAGGCTATATGCAAATACTGTACCATTTCATAACACACCGAGCTCCTGTAGATGGTGGAGGGCGGGGTGCAGATCCCGGAACCAACAACTGCAGACACAGACAATTGTACCGTGTGTCAGGATGAAGACAGGAGGCGATACAAATAAAAGAAGATTCTGAGATGTCCTAAATTTAATTATAAGGATGGTGGAGGGAAGAGATAAGCTAATTGGCTTTCAGCTATGGACTGAAATATGTTTTTCTCCACATTCCTGAATGTGCATTGAAACCTTGACTCAAAATCCCTGGCATGAACCCCGGGCGCCGTCCCCACTGCTCATGGGTGAACGACCAACCCACCACTCCCGAGGCAACGGACTGTCTCCTCACGGACTGGACTGTCCTCCTCTCAGACCTCCTGCTCATTCTCCGGCTCCTCTTTGGTGGGTTTGATGCAAACAGTTTTTGCTTTCCTTTCCCACGTTTTGTCATGAAAATGCTCGGACTCAGCTTCAGTGGATGTTTTCCCGAGTGGCTATCTAGACTTGCTCCTGGTACTTGGGGGAACTGGTCCAGGTCCTGTCTTGGGCAGCATCTGCAATGGCTCCACAAGCCCTCCTGTTTAGAGAGCCCTCGGTTTCACAAGCTCTGGGTGAACAGAAGCAGTGCAGGGACCAGTCCCAGTGCTCAGAACTTGGGAAGTTCCCCAGGATGATAACCTACTTAAAGCAATCGAGGGGACTTTGTAGGGGGCTTCCTGGCTGGATCCAGCTGCCTGTCCTACTTTAAGCGTGACCATGAGTGACCATTTTCTCTATCACTGCAGGTGACCGAGAGGATCAGCAGTGATGCTGTTACTGCCCCCAGTCCATTGTGCTCGGCAGTGCAGTGCTTGATAAAGAGAAGGATGATTAGTTATTACCATCATGGTGGACTAAGTGACGTGCCAACCCCTCCCAAGCTGGCCATGCCCTAGCCCCTGGCACGTGACTCTCCTTTTTCCTATCACGCTCAGCACAGGACATGTTTATGACCAGAGGTGGGGATGACCCCCAGACCAACCCCTATCAAGCAGTTCTCTGGCAGGTACTAACCGGGTGTCCTGCGATTCAGTTCAGCTGGACACTGTCCACCTGGAGGTGACATCTTGCATCCACAGGTTGACAGCCTATTTCTGTAAGCCTGTCCCTACCACTTCAGACACCAACCACAAGTAGTAGGCTCTCACAGGATTCAATCATGTCCAGCATCCATAAGCAAAGAAGAAAGTCTCTGTTAACTTCCCCTGACCATACCAAGCACCTGGGATAACCAAATTATTCAAAGAAAAGGCTTATTCTGACTCAGCTTAGAGGCTCCGGTCTGCCGCAGTCTGGCTGGGCACAGTTCACGAGCCACTTATGAAGCAGAAACAAACTTTATTTTTAGAACACACACGCTGCACCACACCAGCTCTTCAGGAATTCCCTCAGAGCCCAACTGCCACCACTGGCTTCCCACAAGCCTCTCAACCCCCCCCCCACTCCTCCTGCTCTTGAGGCTGATTGGCTGGGTCATGTGGGCGGAGCCAAAAGAGTCCCCCAATGAGCAGCTCCATGGTCTGAAAGGGCCGGGGAAACAACCCAATGAGCATCACCGAAGAGGAGCCAATCAGCTGGCAGCTGGAAGTTTGCTGGGCCGCTGTGAGTCAATCAGCTGGAAGTTTGCTGGGGCCCCTTTGGCTGTGGCTCTCAACACCGGTCCCTGATGGGTTGGTCCCATTGTCCTTGGCCTCTGGTGAGGCAGCACAGCATAGCAGGAGCCATGGAGCAAGACTGCTTGCCTCATGACCAGGGAGAAGCAGAGGAAGGGGAAGGACCTGAGTCCTGCAGTCTCCTCTAAGGATCCCTCTAAGGACCTGGAGTTCTCCCCAGGCTCTGCCTCCTACAGGACCTACCACCCTCCCACAGTGCCTCTCTGGGATCAAGCCTTTCACACTTGGACCTTGAGGTAACTTTGAAGATCTAAACCATAGCAAGATCTTTAAATGTGACTTTTAATTGATTGAAATAAAACAAAACCAAACATTCATTTCTCACTTATACCAAGCAAATTTCATGACCAGTAGCCAAACGTGGAAGATGGCTGCTGCGTTAGCCGACCTCCGCTATGTATGCCTCCCCCACCTCAGGGGTTCCACTGGAAGCTCTGCTCTAGTCTTGCCCGGGTGTAACAGAGCGTGCTTTCCCCCAGGGCTGATGGGTAAATGGTCATCACTGGGTGGGCTCTGGTGAGAAAGCTGTGAGTCCGAGTCTGGGCTGAGCAGGAAGGAGCCCAGGATAGATCAGCAAACTCTCCCTGGGCATGGGATTAAAGAACCAGTCAGTTCACCTTGAGATTGTGCAGCCTGCTGCAGGGGTGAGGGCTCTCTCCCTGAGAAGCCCAGACCCTTTCCTCCCTGGCCATGTCCCTGAATGTTCCAGTCCCCAGCCAGAACAACCAGCCTCCCCACCCAGAATAAGTCTCACGTCGGAGCTGGACACTGCCTTCACCCTCTGCTGGCTCCGTCCATTCCTGAAACCCAAAACCTGCACCTGGGACTGCTGATCCCCCTCAAAACTGTTCTCCAGCCAAGCAGTCGTCTTAGGAATATGAGTGTCTCTGCTCTCATGGTCAGAATGGAAAACAGTCCCTGCGACTTGTGAGACTAGGAGCTTAGAGGGCTTGATCATTTCAAAATCAAGCAGCTGCTCTGGGCTCTGCCTGAGAAACTCCACAGGAGCTTTGCTTAGGACCAGAGCAGCTCTGTGCAGGCTTCCTGGACCCCAAGCGCCACAGTCCAGACTTCACGACATTAGCCAATTCCGGTTTGCTTCCTTTCTTCCTTCTTCCTTCCCCTCCTCCTTCCTTCCTCCCTCCCTTCCTGTCTCTCATTAAAATTGATCAGTCACACTTCCTGTGCTAAGGAATTGATGCCTCTTCTCTTTTAACCCTCACAATAGCCCCATGGGATGTATTTTCTTCCTACATGAACAAATAATTTCATAATAAGAAGTGGGGAGACCAGACTTCAGCCAGGACTATTGAAAGCACACCCTGCTGTGCTGCTTCTGTCATTCATTCCCTGAATGGCCCAGCTGTGGGAGGCAGGCCCAGCTGTGCAGCCCTGGGAATTCAGGGCCCTGTGGTGTTCTAGAGGCAGATTTGGAAAACTGCTAACTAATTACTGCATGATGCAGTTGGAGCTTCTGTATTACAGTGTTTTGTTTTTTTTTTTTCTTTTTCTTTTTCAGATTGAGGACCCCAGGCCAATAGCATCAGGGTCAACATGGAGCTTGTTAGAAGAGCATACAGGTGGGCTTCAGCCCAGACCTACTGATCAGAAACGCTGGGGGAGAAGTCCAGCTGTTTGCAAGTCCCCCTGCCCTCCAGATGCCCTCCATGCTCACTGAAGTTACAGAACCACTTGTATGATGCATGGGATAATGTGACAAGGAGGGAGTGACCCTTCCTGGTGAATGAAGGACACTTTTCTGGTATTCAGGCAGGACCCTGAGAGACAGCAGAGGTCAGAAGCATATTCCACAGCTCAAGTGCTAAGGTGTGGGTGTGGCTTGAGTGTCCCTCAAGGATTCCTGGGTTGACATTTTATCCTCACTGTTGAGGTGTCTGACTGTGGTAGTTAGAGAGGGGTCTTTGGGAGGTGACCAGGATTAGCCAGGGTCCTCATGGTGGGGTTCCATGATTGAATCCTGGGGGCTTCATAAGAAGAGGGAGGGACCAGAAGAGACATGCACATGCTCCCTGTCTCTCGACATGGGATGCCCTGTCCACCTCAGCACTCTGCCAGCAAGAAGGCCGCCACCAAGGCAGCCCTCTGACCTTGCAGAGCCGTGAGCCAAAGTAAGCCTCTTTTCTTTATGACTTACTCACCCCTTGGTGCTCAGTTATTAGCAGTAAGAAAACAGACTATGACAGAGAGGAGAAAACAGGGCAGCGACACTGTGAGATAAAGGTTCCTAATACTCTGGGGTCTGTGATTGCCAAAGTGACCTAGGTGCCAGGTGGGTAATGGGGGAAGTGAGTTGGACAAGATACGTTGGTACCAGAACTTGGAGGATCTGGAAGCCAGAGAATATAGACTTCTCTTATAACCCTGGTCACCTTTAGCAGGGAAATGGCACCTCATGTTTGAACTTAAAAAGCGTCATATAGGGGAGGTGAGAGGAGACAAGAGGCATATAAGTCCATGAGTCCAACAATCCATCAGCAGAGAAAGAGGGGAGGAAGAAAATAGAGGAAACAAACAAACAAACAAAACAAAACAAAAACAAATAAACAAACAAACAAAAAAAGCAGGAATCGCACCAGAGAATCAGAGCTACCTGACTTTTGAACTGGGATTTTGTTCCTGAGTCTGTTTGGGGCTTCTATAAGAAAATGCTATAATATAAACTGGTTTAAAAGCAGCAGGACTTTATTTTCTCTGAGTTCCAGTAGCTGGTGGCTGGAAAGTCCGAGATGAAGGTGTGGCAGTTTGGTGGCTGGTCAAGTCTCACCTAATTGCATAGATGTCAGCTTCTTGCTGGGTCCTCACCTGGTGGCCAGGTTCAGAGAGGGCCTGGGGTCCATTTGAACAGGGCTCTGCCCTCATGACCGGGCTTCTCCCTGGGGCCCCACCTCATACTGTCACTTAGGTGTTCGAGGCCGTTTCTCCAGAAGTAGAAGAGACCTCGACTTGGAATTTCCAGGTTCTTGACACATCACAGAAAAGAACTTGGGGACACATCAGAGCAAGAGGTCTATTATAAGGGGCGGCAGGACCTGAGAACGGAGGGCAGGCCATCGCAGAGGGAGAGGAGCCAGCGGTCACCTTCCACTGGACCTGCGCTCTTTCCGTGCAGCTGGGCCCACGGGAGAAGGAGTCCCCCTGAGGAGGCTCCTGCAGTTTTGAGCTCGTTTTTTTTCCGTGCGCGTGCGTGTTGCCTGGCGGCTTGATCCTGCGCTCAGTTCCTCCAGATGCCCCGGGTTCCCTGGCAGGTTCCTTGCTTTTCCTGCAGCCTGGGGGGGGGGGGGGGGGCGCGCTATGGGCAAGGCGTGGGCGGGACTTGCAGGTGTCTGTCGGGCGTTCCTGAGGTTTCTGAGTGCTTCCCTTCTGAGACTCAGCTCTCGCCTGTCAAATTCCTCTCCCAGGACCACCACCTTGGGCACTGGGATTTCCACTCCGAATTTTAGGAAAACACAAGCATCCAGGACTCAGCAGTTCCCCAGGGACAGGCTGGTATTTTGAGGAGATGAATAAACGTATGCATTGCTTGAATCTATAGGGCCATGCCTGTACACTTAGAAAACAGGTCGTAAATGGTGCCTCATAGAACTCTTGACATTTAGTGTGGGTACCCATCACCGGAGACTCTTGTGGAATGCAGTGGGGTGTAAGGTGGAACCCAGGAATCTGCATTTCCCACAGGCTCCCAGGTAAGGAGATGCTCCTGGTCTGAGGAAGTGTTCTGACTTGCCACACTGAGGCCCATCTCACCAGTCACTGCAGTGATTGTGTAGCATTCCCCCCGCCCCCAGAACAGACCCACCCATGGGTGTTTGATGGCACACCCCTGGGTTCTCACCTTACATCTCCCTTGCGTGCGATGAAACAGAAACATCACAGGCTCTTTAAACATGTGCCTTTATTTTAAAAGAAGATGGAGTCCCACAGAATGAGTTCACATCTAGGTCCTATGGGTTCATGGTGACACGCTGCCTGCGTCACACTCTCTGGGTCTCCTGCCTCTATTGGTGAACTGGGAATAATGATGCTTGTTCTAATGATTAAAGGTGAGTGGGATAATGGATTAGGTCATATCTGTGCTTGTCATAGCCGGGGCCGGGCAACTCGAACTGCAGGATAACATAGGTCGGGTGTGGATCTAACAGCCTGACCCTCAGCACAGACGGACCGCCCACTGCTTCGGACAGTACTGACCCGTGAGAAGCAAAGCCAGGGAGGCCCATCTGCACCACACAGGCCATCGGAGAGGAGCACTCAGCACAGCAAAACCTATTTCTTCAAAGCCGTAAAGCTGCGAGATAAGCGCTCTGCTGCATGGGCCAAAGCATCCTAAAGAGATGGGGAAACAGGCCCCAGAGCAAGTCCTGGAGTCAACCAGCCGTCCTGTAATCCAGGGCTTGAGGACTGGAGTGTGGTGTCTGCAGCTAAGAAGTGGATCGCCTGCCTTTCCCCGATTCCCCTCCTGCTCTCCAGTCTCTGAGCATATAGACAAACGGGGGCAGAGAGAGAAAATGAAATACAACTTCGTAATCTTTTCCAGGGAGGCCGCCACGCCACGCGGTCAGGCCCAGGAGGCTTTGGACTTCAGCTCTAATCCTCGCTGGGCGCGAATGAGCCGCTTCATTTCTCTAAGTCTTGTTTCATTATCTGGAAGCAGAGATAGCACCAGCTGGCTCCCGCATCGTTGGGAAATGAGATGGCACACGTGGCGCGGTGCCAGGCATGCTCTGTCTCCACGGAAGGCTCTGGAGTTAAAGGCTTCCCATTGCCAGGCTGAGTGCTGCTCTCCGAGGGCGACATGAGTCTTATTCCTTATTTACAGGCCACTGCCTTAAACACAGTAGGTGCTCAATAGATGTCTTTACAGTCAGATTGATGCACCCCAATTCCTGAGATTTAAAATAAACTGCTCACGGTTGGGGAGGATTGGCATTTTCCACTGTCTCTATATCAGGGTGACTTTCCTTCAGCCCAGAGACGGACCTGGCATCTCCTGCACATGGGCCTCAAAGTCTCTCCATAGCCACAATAGGGATGTTCAACAGCCAAGTCTTGCCATCTTATCTGCAATCGATTGGCAATGGCTACCTGGAGTGCGGTCTGAAGGTGGCCTTTAGGTTCTGTGGGGAAGACACTGGAGTCAAATCATGACACCGGGCACTGGTGTGGAAGGAGAAAGTGACAGCATCTGTGCCAGAACTTGAGTCTCTGGATGCATTAGTCTGTCTGTTACTTTGATGAAATACCTGAGGTTGACTACTTACAAAGAAAAAAAGGTTTATTTAACTCACAGTGTTGGAAACTGAAAATCCAAATGGCACAGCTCCACTTCTGACAAGAGTCCCCTAACTGCATTGGTCACCTTCTGACAGAGGGCATCACAGGTGTGTGAGCCAGGGATCACGTGATGAGGCAGGAAGCCAGAGAGGCTGAGGAGCCAGGCTTTCCATTGTAAGAATCCTCTCCTGAAAACTGACCCAAGCGTCCCCAAGAACTGTCATAATCCCTTTTGAAGAAGGTCCCCCATGACGAGGGCCCGTCACCAGGCTCCACCTCTCAAAGGTCCATCCCTGCCACGTGTGGACCCATCTTCTCCCACAGGAAGCCCTGGAAACCTTATCCAACCCGTAGCACTGGCCCACAAGAGAAGCCGCACACCAGCTCATGAATGAAGATAGATGACG
The DNA here is from genome assembly GCF_048772815.1 of Callospermophilus lateralis. Taxonomy (NCBI): domain Eukaryota; kingdom Metazoa; phylum Chordata; class Mammalia; order Rodentia; family Sciuridae; genus Callospermophilus; species Callospermophilus lateralis. The sequence goes on along the minus strand of NC_135309.1, from coordinate 13,638,373 downwards.
TGGAGTTTTATGCTCCACATGAGCGATAATGAAAAGGCCATTTAACAAAATGTGGAATGCAATTAAATTGCTTTTTAAAAGGATTTTTATATTCTTCAATGGTGGTATTAGAAAAGAAGAAAATAAGTTGGGAAAAAGGCTTCCAACTTAAGAAGCCAGAAAAAAAACACAAGCAAATATACCCAGAGCAACTAGATAGAATGGAAAGATAAAAATAAAGTCAAGCGTAAAATAAGGCCAGATTAAAACAAAGATATAAAGATCGTAAACCCAAAGTTGAGTTTTTTTAAAAAACTCTAAAATCAGCACACTTCCAGCAATATTGGCAAATCTCAAATAAGATAGCAGACGCCAATTAAAAAAAAAAAAACTATGTGAAATGGAAAAATAGACATAAATGCAGATTCAACATAGATTTGAAAAAAAAAATAGTGAAGGACCTTATGAAAATTTTGTGCCGGTAAACTTAAAAGCAGAAATAATGGATGAATATCTTAATAAAAATATAAATATTTAAACAGACTCATGAAAAAAATAGAAAACTTGAATGGTTCAATAGCTGCTATGGAAATTGATTACAAAATTAATGGTTTTCTTTTCCTCATGTTTAAATGAAACACCAAATCCTGCTTAACATTGAAGGAACAAATAATTTCACTCTTCTCACAGACTCAGAGGGAAGAAAAGGAGACACTGCCAACTCAGTTTCTGAAATGCTATGAACCACATCTCTAAGCCAGAAAGGACAATATTAAGAAGCAAAATCCTGTAGTAAGTATCCCAATCTTATTCTAGAATATAGCCAAATATTAGAAAACTGACTTCAACTATTGCCAGAGTCTGGCTGCAGCACAATAACGGGGGGGGGGGGGGGGGGGGGTGACGAACAACTTGTGTACATTGATACAGCAGGAGTAGGAGTCGTTTATTGTAGGACCGAGCGATATTTATATATTCCACACAGCTTATCTAATTAACATAAACTAGATACAGCAGTCAACCAATCAGGAATTTCCACACTTAATGGCTCGCTGGCGTTACTTCATAAACCACTCCCTCTGGCATTTTGCCAGGCGCCATCCAGACTTGTTTACAGACTTTAACATTTCTCTGGCAAAATGCCAGGCACCATCCTGACTTGTTTACAGACTCTAACAAACTATAGGTAAAAAAATATAACATATCATAATTAAATTGATTTAATTTCAAAAAAAATCAGGTTGACTCCATGGTTAAAAAAAATCTCTTTATATAACTGAAAAGATTATCAGATTAAAAGTGCAAAAAACATTTGATTATTGTGTTTGATACAGGAGAAGGATTTGGCAAAAATAAGTCTTATTTCATGATTAAAAACACAACATAGCTTTTATAGTAGAAATAAAAGCTAAGTCCCTTTGACTAAAAATAAAGTTCATACAAAATAAAGTAAACCAAACAACAGTGATAAAAATCTACTGAAACCATCCCCTCAGCATTAAAATGGTGAACTCATTCCTTTTAAATCTGGAATAAAGCAGGAAAGGCTGTGGTCCCTACCTGTATCCAGTCTTGTACTGGAGGTCGCAGCCAGGACATAGCAAGGAGAAGAAATGGAAGTCGTCAGAAATGAAACAAACAAACAATAACAACAACAAAAATAACAAAGAAAAAATAAAGAGGAAAAAGAAAATTTAATCATACATAGATGATATAAACACCCACTTAGACAACTTAAAAGAATTTATGATCAAATATTAATGAACATTTGCTGAGATTCTCTTGCACATCATCAAAATATATAATCAATTACATTGACATCTATCATCAATAATCAGAAATTTTAAATAAAAATAATACATAAAATGACAAATTTAAACAAAGACTTCCCAAGTATTTATGTAAAAAAAAATTATACAACTAGATGAGTGCGTTGGTGCACACCAATAACCCCAGTGCCTCAGGAGGCTGAGGCAGGAGGATCTTGAGTTCAAAGCCAGCTTCTGCAATGGTGAGGCACTAAGCAACTCAGTGAGACCCTGTCTCTAAATAAAATACAAAATAGGGCTGGGGACATGGCTCAGTGGTCGAGTGCCCTGAGTTCAATTCCTAGTATCAATTGTACTTTATTGAAACATATTTTTAAAAGAACCAAATGATTTTTTTTATTAGATGCTCATGACAATACAATGATCTTGACATATCATACATTTCAATCAAATGGGGTATAATTTCTCATTTTTCCAAGTGTACAGGATTAGGAAGACATACTATGTTGATGGATTGGAAGAATCAATGTTATAAAGACATCAATATATTCTCTTCAGATTGATGTCTGGATCCAGTGATTTCCTCACCAAAACATCATTTTCATGGACATTGACAAGCTGATTCTAAAACGGTAAACAAAAGACCAAGAAGAGTCAAGAAACTTCCGAAGGGAAAGAGCAAGTTGAAAATTCTCGCCCTGCCAGATAGCAAGACAGTTTGATGTTACACGGGGATGGGCAAACAGACCAGTGGGGAGGAACTCAGAGACCCACGTGCATATCACAACTTGCATGTGACAGATTTGTCATTGTGGAATCATTCCATAATTAGTCCATTTATTATCTACACAGGAAAAATGGAATCAGGTACCTTTTGTGTATAAAGATTGATTTTGTATGAATTAAATATTTAAATGTAAAAAAGTAAATCTTTAAAGACTTTTAGAATTAATTTACAAATTGGTATGAATACTTTGAGAAATTTTTTTCATTATCTAGTAAATTTTAATATGTGCTTAAAGCATAAGCCAGCTATTCCATTTTTCTGTACATGCACTAAAGCAAATGTACATTGTCTTATGGTCTACAATAGCAAGATATTAAAAATAGTCCAAATGTTCATTAAAAAGAGAATGGATAGACACATTATAAAATACTGTGTAGCAATTAAAATATACCATATATATAAATATACATTGATAAATGTGAAAAACAAAATATTGATAAAAGGAAAATGTCACCGTATGTTCTATTTGTGGTAGGCTTCTATCCACATCAATGTCCAAAACATCAAATGCAAATCAGTACATAAAATATGGATTTGGGGTGCATGGAGGAGAGGTATAACAAACCTATAAAGTCACATCAGTGAATAATTAGCACAGTATTTGAGATTTGGGTGACTTCTAGGTGTTTGAAAGACAATAGGGGAGGAGCAAATTGAAATTTGTAATGTACTGGCAATGCTCCATTTGTTTACACTGGGAAGTTCGGGCACAAATATTTATTATTATTCTTTAAACTATACATATTGGGTGCTGTAATATGTGTGATATGTATTACCATCACACTCTATACAATGGCATTTCGATTAATGATGAACTCCATATACTACTGTGCAAGATTATAACAGAGCTGACGATTTCCTATTGTCTAGTGATGTGATCGCTGTTGTATGGTGATACTAGATTGTGTTACTCACGTTTGTTGTGAGGTGGGCGTAGACAACCCCACTGCAAAGCTAATCAGGTAAAAGTATAGGATACAGTGACGTTCAGTAGGTGTGCGTCGGCTGTACCATTCTGCTCCATGCCAGTGCACTCTTGTGATATTCATGTGTTTCTCAGAACACTTCCCATTGTTAAATGGCGGGTGTCAGTACATGTATGTGACCTAGCTCATAATTTTAAAGGTTAGTAGGAGCAAGTTCAGAGGTACCACATGCACTCACTTTCCACTCTTTTCTCTCCAATGTGCCATCTGACCCCTACCCACCTGTTCTGATTTTGGTTCAATATAATTGGCTATGTTTTTATGTCCCAAGAAAACTGCTGGATTTTCTTGCCTCCTCCTTCCATTTCTCTCTTTTATACTTAGACCAGATCTATAAATATATTTTCTACACCAATATAAATGCCGTGTGAATGATAACAGAACTCACCTTCTCCACGCAGGGTTGTTATACAACTTCCTTACCTGTTGTGTGATTTGATTGGGAATTGGTAGTCAGCTTTCCATCACTGTGACAAAATGCCTGAGATAAACAACTTAACAGAGAAAAGATGTGATTGGTCTCATGGTTTCAGAGGTTTGGTCCATGGTCCTGTGACTTCATTATTTCTGGGCCTGTGGTGAGGCAGAACATCATGGCAGAGCAGAGGTAACCAGGAAGGAGGTGGGGGGCTGCTTTCTCCAGGTAGGCCCCACCTCCTGAAGTTCTCACCACCTCCTCGTACTCAACGTGTTATGAGTCTGTCCGTGGATTAATCCATCATGGGGTCAGAGCCCTCATGATCCAGTCACTGCCAAGAGGCCCCACCTCTGAACACTGCCGCATCTGGGAGCCAAGCCTTCAGCACGTGAGCTTTGGGGGCCATTGACGATCCCAACCATAATGGGAATAAACCAAAGGGGTGACCTAAAGTAGAAATGTTGAATTTTGAAGGAAACAAAAAAATTGCATTTTTTGATGAAAGGTGGTGTGTGTGCGCTAGAGAGATGTAGGATCCAGTCACCTCAGGGTTCCAGTGTAACCGACTTCCAAGACCAAGACCTTTGTCCCTGCCCCATAGTTATTAAAATTAATTATTTGCTCTGGGTCTGTTCTTATCTATAACCTGGTACCAGACTTCTCTGTTTCTTCATCATTATCCCTGTCCCATGGAGGTTTTGTAAAAATAAATGGGAAAATGTGCATATTTCAAATGATCTGGCAGTACCAGAGAAAATTTAAAATTTAATTACTGTACAGTCCAGAAATCCCACTCCGGGTACATATCCAAATGCATGGAAAGCAGGGTCTTGAAAGATGTTCACACACCATGGTCATGGCGGCATTATCCACCGTGACCCAAAGGGACAAGCAACATGATTGTCCGTGGGTGGATGAACGGGTTAGGAAACGTGGCGTCGATGTGGGGTAGAATGTCATTCAGCCTCAGAAAGGAGGGGACTCTGACACATGCTGCCATGTGGATGGACAGTGGGACGTGGTGGCAAATGGAATAAACAGTCACCAAGGGATAATACTTCTATTTATACAAGGTCCCACAAATGCATAAACACAGAAAGCAGGATGGTAGTGGCCAGAAGTCCAGGGCAAGGTGGGGAAGGGAGTGTGATGGGTTCTGAGTTTCAGTTTTGCAATATGGAAGGGGTTCTGAGATGCGCTGCACAATTATGTGAATGTACTTAACACCACCACGCCCTACACCAAAAATCACTAAGATGGTAGATTTTGTTATGTATTCATAATGATTAAAAATGCATGTTACACCAGCGCTCGGCCCACAGGGAGGATTCTTCACCACCTTTCCTTCTGTTCTCGTCCATACCAGCTACGTCTTTCCAGGTTACCAGCTGGGATCCACTCTATCTTGAGGTCATGTGGTCATTTTCACTGTAGAAGTTCCATTAGCAGGCGACCTGTCTCCTCCCATGGTGACCACAAGGTCAGGGTGAGTTACACAACGTGATGCTATGACGTTCCTCGCACGGCACGGGACTAGCACATGCTCACCCTTGTCAAATCAGCTGTAGGTCTGGCCACATTGGAGCACCTCCACGCATGGCTGACAAGTGGAGAGTGAATTAGAAATCAATCCCAAGGCTCTGAAGGGAGGTGGAGTTGAAGTTTTTGTCTGTCACTGTCATCTCTCAAGTCCAGTGCCTCTGCCTCGTCCTGTCTCAGAGACCTCCCGGAGGTCATGGACCACCAATCTTTTCTCACGCTTAGAGAAGGATAGAGACGGAATTCCCACAAAACAATTCATCTGATTACACTTAGGAATCACTGATTTTTGGAAGGGCTTTAAAAGATGGTTTAAAAGCCAAGCAGGATTCCCTATTACAGGTTGAACATCCCGGTCTTCCAAAATGCTGCGCACAGGAAGTGTTTTGGATTTGTTTCCCCACCCCACCCCCAGCTTTCAGAATATTTTCCTATGCAAGATATCAATGGGAATGGGACCCCCAAGTCTGAATGCAAAACTCACTTACGTCTTATAGACACCAAATGCAGATAGCCTGGAAGCAATTTTTTCCCCTAATCCAAAGAAAAATTTTTATTATCTTTATGTACAGAAAAACTGGGATGGCTTGGATATGAGGTGTCCTTCAAAAGCTCATGTGACAATGCTTAGAGGCAAAATGAGGGGGTTGGAAAGCTGAAAGCAAATCAGTGAATTAACCCACGGGGAGGGGGAGATTTAACGGGGTAGTGACTGTAGGCAGGTGGGCTGTGGCTGAGGGAGGCAGGTCAAGGGGGCGTGCCTTGAGGTTTACATTTTGTTCCTGGTGAGCAGGCGTCTCTGCTTGCTGGTGCCAGGTGCCAGCTCCTGAGTGGCTTTCCCCCTCTGTGCCCCCCGACCATGACGTCCTGCCTCCCTGGGGCCCCGAGCACTGGAGTTGGCCATCTGTGGACTGAGACCTCTGAAACCATGAGCCCCAAATAAACCTTTCCTCCTCTACGTTGTTCTCGTCACGTCTTTTGGTCACAGTGGTGAACGAGCAGACTCACGTGGGGCCGTGTGACACAGTTTAGCAGAGAGTTCTTGAATTCTTGCCTTTCCCAGCGCGGCAACGGGAGCTACAGACTCTGAGACACAGGACACAGGCCTCCTGGTTTCTGGTCCTGAGAGTGTCCACCAGCTGAGCTGGTGAAGGTGGTGCTATGCTCCTGGGCACTCGATGTCCCAGCCTGGTGGAACCCAGGCAGGCAGGAAGACACCCACATCAACAGGACCCTGGAATGTGCCGTCACCACCAGCCAAGTCTTCCTGCACCCCCACCAAGGCAGTGACAATATTGACCCCTGCTTGAAGGACAGTCTCTTGGTGGGGACACCTCCTTGGCCAGCTGCCTTCCCTTCAGCCTCGGCCAGCAGTCTCTGCTTCTCCTCTGGCCTTGTCCCTGTCTATACCCGTGGTCTGGCTGAAGCAGGTGGGTAGCTGTTTGGTGGCCCAAGGACTGCATGAACGGGGTCAGTGTCATGAGGCACTCTCTGCTGCTTATAAGGATGATCCCTGGTCCCTGCACCTGGATGTAGCTGGGTCTTTTGACAAAAATGGCAAAGTCCCTTTCGGACTCGATGTCCTCCCTGTCTAATGCCAAGATTCTTAGGCCTTTTCTCAAATAGATGTACCTCCTCGGCCTCCTGTTGCTCCATGACCCTGGGGCCGGGCCCACCGTCTTCCCCTGGGCATCTCTCCTTAGTGCATGGGGGTGGCTGGGGGGAGTGGAGAGTAATTGTGTGCACTGGTTTTAGGGGACCTGTATTTTGTCTGTGCCTGTCACATGAGTCAGGCGTGGAATTTTCCACTTGTGGTGTGACATCAGTGTTGGGTTTTGTGATGTTTTGGATTTCGGAGTTCTGGATCAGGAATGTTCCATCTGGATGGACTGCACTGTCAGATAGCTGCCTTTTCTCACGTAAGTTAATGTGATGCTGATTTCAGACAGAACAGTAACAGCAGAAGGCCCCGATCCTGCTCTGCCTCCTGACTCCCTGTTCCTGACCACGGGAAGGGGGTGGAGAGCGCTGCCTGAAGCCTGGCACTGCCCTGGAGGGCAGCGGCTCACCCGACACCCTTTCAAGCTGATGGAGCTCCGCTGGCCCAAGTTCCCATGGCTTCTCTTCCTCTCTGCACGTGTGCCCAAGTATAAGGGCCACTGCCACATTCCTGTGCCAGGTGTCTGTTCCTGTGTCTCAAGACATAATGACCACATTATAAAACTCATTTAGCTTAAGGAAGATACAACCACCTGTGTCGGCCTTGATGCCAGGCTACATGCACCAACCAGTCTCTCCAGGAGCCCAAACAGTGATAAGGTGACACTTTGGTTCTCCTTGGCTGTCCTTAGGAAAGCTGCTACATCCGCAGCCCTGTGGAATGTGGAAGGAGTGGCTAGGCGGTACCCAGGCGTGCTGAGACATCAGGAAACGAGCACCCCCGGATGGGAGTCCCCAGCAGAAAAGGAAGGTGAATCCAAAGCGTATGGAGAGGAAATGCTCCGGTCCCCGGTGTCTCGGAGTTCAGGAGGGTATGCGGTACTGTGCCAAGAGGAACCCAGACAGCCCCGAGTTCACACTTGGCCTCCACCTTTACGTGAAACCACAGAGCAGTCACTTCACCTCCGCAACCTGTTCTGTTCCGTTGTAAGAAGGGAAAACGACAGCACAGGCCTCGGATCCTTGCTGGGAACGTCGGGTGGACGAGGCTTGGGAGGAACTTACGGAGTCTTCACCAAGTGACGGCTCTGCTCCCACACCTGGTTATGGGGACCCAAAGTGAAGGACTGTGGGTGCTCTGGCCCACGGTGCATCCCAGCTCCTGGTGACCAGCCAGGGTGAATGTGCTGGGTCCTGCTGAGGGACCTGTGTCACTTTCCTGGGGGAGTGGCACAAGTGACACTGGGGGTGAAGGAAGAGCTGCCCCTGCCTGCTCTGCTCCGAGGTTCTCCTGACCTGTCTCATCTTCAGTTGTCCAGGCAGAAGTGACCCCGGGGAAGGGGCCGGTGGACGCCTCCTCAGCCCCTCCTGCTGCTCCAGCCACGTGTGCCTTCTCCCCGCACAACACCGCGTCGGGGTGCCCTGTGATCTGGATGGAGAAAGGCGGATTTAGGGCAGCATTTGCTTTATTAAAACGAAGCATCTGGTTAAAAGCAAAAAAATAAGCACCAGCTCTAACTCTGATTTTTCTCTGGAAACCATGTCTTTATTTCAGTAGTATTATAATATAGGAACAGATGTTCCTGGCGGGACATTAAACTGAAATAATAGAGAAAAAGGAAAGATTAAAACACACATGTTTTTATCATTCAGAAATGATAACTGCTAATATTTTGACAATCCTTCCAGATATTTTTTCCTATTTATCTATCATCTATCCATTCACCCATCCTTTGAGATAAAATCAGCATGCTTTTATATAAGCCATTTTGTTTCTTTTTATTTTTATTTAAAATGGGCATTTTTTCCGCAGAAATAGGGATGTACCTGCGTAATAGTTACTTGCAATGGCAGCCAAGCACTCCGTTTTGTAGAGATAGCTAATCTAATGGTCTAGTATTGTCCCATGTAGAGTGGGCACGCCTTGGTTGCCCCCCAGAGTCATGTACTTTTTAACAGCTGTCTAGTTTTCATTTGGAAGGCCACACCTTCTCCACATAGACAAGGGACCGTGGGGAAACTCGGGCTCCGACCCCCACTTTCCATTCCCCTGGATGCGGTCCCTTGTGGTGGCCCTGATTCCTCAGCTGGTCCAGTCCATGAGTTATCTCACCACTACTCCTGCTTGGAACGGCAGACCAGGCGTGCCCTCCTCTCCTCATGGATGAAAAGCCGGTGGCCCCAGGAGATGTGAGCAACCATCTCACAACAAGAGCACCGGGTTTAAATGTCCCGTCCTGCTCGACTGCAACACCTGCTCCATGTTCTGATGGTGGGTTCAGGTAGGAGGCCAAATCTGCTCCGCAGCTCTCCATGGGCAGTGCTCCATGTTGTCTGCAGGTGGAGGACAAAATCCTCATGGCCACCAACAGATCCCTGGTGCTGCCTTGTGAGAGGGACCAGACACGGTGGCAGGCTCTCCAAGGCCGCCACCCAGGGAGCTGAGCGGGGTTCATTTGCCAAGGGAAGGAGGGTCAAGCCAACTGTTCCGCCATGTTGCTGTGTCTCGAGAGGATTCCTTCAGAACTTCTCTGAACAGCGGAGGCTTCTCAGGAGGTCGTGGCGAAGGGCTCGTGGTTATTATCACAGAAGAAAAGCACAGTGTGGCTGAAGTGCAGGGACTGGCTGGGAAGTGGCTTTGGAACGATTGAGGGGCTGGGGTGAAGGAAGGGTTGTCTCTATGTTGTTTGTTTGGGAAGCATCACTCGTTGGCTTGGGGAAGTCACATCTCTTAGGAAATGTGAGGATCTGCTTTTAAGGGGAACATCGCCATCAAAAACAGTGTGTTTCTTCTCAGAGGGTCTGAGAATGTCATGCAAAGGAAGCTGGGGATTCAGTGGCCTCTTGGTCTGGAGACAGAAGATTAAATGGGGGAGTCTATGGTTTGGCTGTAGTTTGTCCTCCCAGGGTCCATGTGTGGGAAGCTTGGTCCCCAGTGTGAGATGGAAGAGGTGGGGCGTAGTGAGAGGTCCTAAGGGAACTGGGGTTGTGCCCTCAGGGGCAGCAAGGTATTTCTCGGGAGACCCGAGCAGGTCCCGTGAGAGGTAATCCCTTGCTTGCGCACACACTCACCGATGCTGGAAGGGCTCTTTCCAGAGCTGAGTGCAAGCAGGTGCCATGCCTTAAACCTCCCACACTGGGAGTGAAATCAACCTTTCTTCTTTATAATGTCAGCGTGTTTCAGGCATTTTGCTATGATAATGGAAAACCTACTCCTACAGGGAGACCAGAGAGATCCAAGGGATCATCAGAGGGAAAAGAATGTCAGCAAATTGAGCTACTATGCCCTACCCAAGGGCACTCAGCTGAGGTGGCAGAGGAAGAACTAATTTATCTGATTTCTAGTCTACTGCTCTTTCAGAGACTTTTTAACAAGTAGAATTATTTAAAAGGGGAACAAGTGAGTTCCTTGTATAACAAGAGGATCCCTTGTTCCTGGATGTACTGAAGCAGAAGCTGAAGAACCATCCACCGTAAATGTTGCAGAGAGGCTTGGTGCAGCGGGCAGCGGGCTGGATGTGCTGTCCTGGGGTTGCTCCAGCCCCGGGAGTCTAATGCTCTCTCCAAGACTGAGTTCTTTATTGGACTCCTGGTTCCCCACACAGCAGAACATGGGATGTGCTTTTGATACTTTCAAAGTCGTTTGTGGGCGTACATCCAGCAAGAACATGCCATGGAAGTGGACACAGGCATATTTTTGCTGAATTTAGCTGTTTGGACTTCCAAAATACATTCCCTCCAGAATTCAGTGGGGAATTTAAGTTACTATTCCAGGAAGGGCCTAGGCAGATGTCACCAGTGATTCCATCTCTTTTGACAGGGCTTGTAAGTTATCCAGAGATGGAAAGAATTGGATTTGGAGATTTGTATTGCTCTTTGGCTTTATCTGGGATTCATAAAGATGTCAATTTTTCCCCTGAAGTTACACCCAAAGCTTATTTTACTCTGGAGTGATTCCTCTCTCTGGGAGGAGAAAGGGGCAAACCATACAGTTGTACGGTGCTGGCTTTGGGGATCTTACCGACAAAACTTAGCTCTGCCTCTTTTTCCCTTCGTGGCTCCAAACAAGTCATTCTTTCTCTCGGAGCTTTAGTTTCCTCCTCTACTCAGTGGAGAGAATCCCTGGTTCACAGGATATCAGGATATAAATGAGCAAACACATTAAAAGTTCCTGCTATACACTAACTCTCGTTTCTGAGTGGCCCACTATTCCCTCTCCACACGGAAAGCCCTGGGGTGCAGGAGCCGTGACCGGCTCTTTTCTGTGACTGTGGAGTGCTGTGCCGGGCTGGCTCAGAACAGGAGCAGCCCACCTTGCAGAACAAGAATCCCATAGAGAGAACCCAGGTAAGGTTGGGAAAAGACCTTGGAGAGCACTTTCATCTGCACATGAAAAAAAATAAACCCAAATATGGGGCATAATAGGAAAAGCATATTAAAGACAAGTCACACTTTCTGTTAATCTCCTTTTAATCAGTGCCACAGTCTGGCTGGGCACAATTCAGGAGCCACTTGTCAAAAGAAATGAACTTTATTTTTAGAACACACTCCACGCCACAGGAGCTCTTCAGGAATTCCCTCAGAGCCCAACTGCCACCATCGGCTTCCCACAAGCCTCTCAACCCCCCCCCCCCCCACTCCTCCTGCTCTTGAGGCTGATTGGCTGGGTTGCGTGGGAGGAGCCAAAAAAGTCCCCCAATGAGCAGCTCCGTGGTCTGAAAGGGCGGGGAAACAGCCCAATGAGCATCACAGCAGAGGAGCCAATCAGCTGGCAGCTGGAAATTTGCTGGGGCCCCTTCGGCTGTGGCTCTCAACAAATCAGCACTTCCTACTTCATTTCTAGTTACCATTTCTTGCTCTGAAGTCTCAGTGAAAGACTTCTGAATAAGTTGAGAGTGAATTATAATATTATCTTCCTTCTATAATAGAATGAAATGAGAACTCAGCAGAAGGAAAACTAGAAAATTCAAAAATTTTGAACAACCAATGAATCAAAGAAGAAATGACAAAGGAAAAGAGAAAACGCATCTTAAGACAAATGACACATGGGGGCTAGTGGAGAGTGAATGGTTAAGCAGAACAGGGTTCAAAAGGAGAAGGGACTTCCAGTATTCCTGACCCGTAGGTCAACTATGGTGAACAGCAATTTATTGTATAAATAAAGATCAAGAAGGACAGATGAAAGAAAGAACAGAAAAATCAAAGACTGAGGTTAACAAAACTGACCCAAAAAACCAAAAAATGATTCAAATAAATATAATCAGAAATAAATGACGTGCCACAGATCCCTCAGAAATACATAAAGGGTGAGAAGAGACTCCTGTGAACGATTATGTGTCAACCAATTGGAAAACATGGGAGAAACATGAACTTTTGGAAACATGCAACCTCCCAACAGTGAATCATTGGGGAAAAAAAAATCTGAACAGGTCTAAAAGATTAAGCAGTAATCAAAAACTTTCCAACCAAGAAAAGCCCAGGACCCGGTGGCTTTACTGGAGAATTGAGCTAAACATTGGAGAAGCCAATCCTTCTCAAACTTAAAAGAAAAAAAAAGAAAAGAAAAAGAAAGAAAGAAATCAAGAATAGGGAAATTTTCAAGCTTATTTTATGAGGCTAGTATTGTCCTCATACTAAGTCAGACAAAGATACTATAAGAAAAGATAACTATAGACCAACTTTCCTGATGGTTACAGATGTAAAAATTCTTAAGAAAATGATAGCAAACCAAAGTAAACAAAATATTAAAAAGGATTATGCACTATGGTCAAGTAGGATTTATCCTTGGGATCAAAGGATCATCCAGTATACAGAAAGCGATCAAGATAATACACCATAGTAATAGAAGGAAGGATGAAAATCACAAGAGTATTTCAATTGATGCAGAGAAAGCATTTGACAAAATTCAATGATTTTGTGATAAAAATTAAAAAGGTCTCCACAGGGTAGGAATAGAAGGAAATTTACATCCATGTAATCAAGTCCACATGTGGAAAGCCCACAGGGTGCAGCATACTCAATTAACACAACTAAAGCATGTATATGCAGGTATAGGAATGTCACAGTGAAACCCATCAATTTGTACCATTAATATGAGTTAATATTTATAATAAGTAACAATCATTTCACCCAACGAAAAAACAAACTGGCAACTTGTCTTCTACAATGAGGTCAAGGCAAAGACATTTACTCTCCATTTCTCTTCAACACTGTATGATTGCCTAGCCAGAGCAAGGAAATAATTTAGGCAAGAAAAATAAATACAAGCATCAAAATTAGAAAGAAAAGGCATCTCTGTTCACAGATGACATAATTTTGTATGTGGAAAACCCTAAAGATTAAAAAAAAAACTTAGAAAAAACAAATTCAGCAAAGTTTCTGCATAGAGAATCAGCCAACAGGAAAATTGGTAACGTGTATACATGAACAATGAACAACCTTTAAACAACAGCAAGAAAAACAATATCACAAGGACATCAAGAAGAATCTAAAACATAGGAAACTGCTAAATGAATGCTAAGTGTAGTTTGTATATACTAGAAATCACAACCAGTGCTGAAAGATACGAAGAAGATACGTATAATTGGAAAAACTCCCTGTATTAAGGATCAGAAGACTTAATGGTGTTAAAATGTCCGCACGACTCAAAGCAGTTTGCAGATTCAATGCAATCCCAAACTCCCAAAGCCATTTTTTTTTTTTTTGGAATAGAAAAAGGAAAAAAACCCCAAAATCCCCAAATTCATGTGGAATCTCAAAGGACCTTAAAAACTAAATAACTCTGAGAAAGAAGTAGGAAGGCTTTACCCTCCTGTGACAGACATGCTACCAAACAGCTGTGGTCACAACCTGGTAGTGCTGGCGTAAAGAGGCACAAGTCAAGGGGAGGAGCAGAGTACAGAAGTAAACCAGCACATTCACGGTCAGGTGGTCTTCAGCGGGCTCCCCAGAGGACACAGTGGGAAGGGGCTCCTTCAACAAATGTGGGAAACTGAGTATTCACCTGCAGAAGAAGCTGGGCCCTTGTCCTACACCCAATATAAAAATTATTTCCAAATGGATTAAATACCCAGAGAAGACATTAAACTCTACAACAAGGGCTGGGGATGTAGCTCTGTGATAAATGCTTGCCTAGTAAGTCTGAGGCCATGGGTTCTGCCCCCAGTGCCAAGACAAAACAAAATAAAACAAAAAACCCTGAATTTACAAAACTTTCAGAAGAAGATACAAGAGAAAAGCTCCATGATGTTAGATTTGGCCAGAATTTCTTAGTTGTGACAAACAGGCTCAGAAAACAGAAGCAAGTCTAGGTAAATGGACAACATCAAACTTCAAAGCCCTCAACAGCATAGAAAACAATCAGCCGAGCCAGGAGGCAACTTACAAAATGGGAGAAATTACTCCTAAATCATCTATTTGATATTTGTTATGGTTTCATAGAAACAGTAAAAAGTGAAAAGAATTCATCATCTTCTTGTTGAGTGTCTGCTCTGCTATCTGTCCTACCAGACTGTACCAACTCACAGCTGTAAAGATGTTTCTTCTGAAGCTCAGAAACATCTGACAAGCACCCGGGAGCCAATCCCAGAGTTTAACCATCAAAAGAGCAATGCCCCAGTATCCAAGGCTCCGTGGACCCATTTTATGGCGGAGGAAAAGTCAAGGTTTCCCTGGAGCAGGTCTGCTCAGCTTTGGCCCCCCTCAACATTCTGGGCAGAATGACCCCTGTGCACTGCTGGGTGTTTAGCACCACCCCTGACTTACCTATGATGTGCCAAGTGCCACATCCTTTCCGGTTTTGACAATCAAAGTTGTCTCCAGACATTGCCAAGTGTCCTTGGGGGCATGTTTATCCTTGTTGATAATTACTGCCATAGAATCATGAAGTCTCTGTTGCTGAAAAGACTTGCAGGTGGAAATTCCTATCGACAGGATTTAGGGACAGGCAGATTGGGGCTGGGAAGAGAATAGTGCAAGAGGGAAGTTGTTCTGGACCTTCCAGGGGCTTGGAGACAAGGGCTGGATTCCGCAGTGCTGTGCAGTTCCTGCAGTCCCCGAGCCTTGTGCCTCCAGCACCCAGAGGGACCAAGCATGGGGGCAGGCTCAACAGCTATTTATGGAACAAATATAGTTTTCAGTTAATCGTCAATTTCTTGTAACTCTTTTATTCACAGTTTTATTCCTTTTTTAGTTTTCAAGTCCCTTTCGTTGCTGAAAATAATGTCAGGTCCTGCGGGGGGATGAAAACGTGGGTGAGCTAGTGTCCCCACCATCGGGAAACTCCCGGCTCTGTAGTAGAACAGTCGGGAAAGTGACAAGGCTCTGTGATCTGACTCTCAGCAGCTCTGCCCAGCTGGGGAGTCTTGCCCAGGAATCTGGAGTCGGATTCCAATTGCAATTAAGGCCACAACCTTGTTTCACAGGCCAGAGCTGGGCATTCACCAAAGCAAGGACTCACAGCTGTAAAGATGTTTCTTCTGCAGCTCAGAAGCATCTGGCAAGCACCTGGGAGCCAATCTCAGAGTGTAACCATCAAAAGAGCAATGCCCCAGTCTCCAAGGCTCCGTGGAGGAGAGGATCCTGACCTCCATAACCCCAAGTAGCAAACCCAGCTGGTCTCTGCTCGCGGTTAATGACCAACCCTTGGTACTCCTGACTTCTGAGCCTCTGAGCCCATACTCCTCCTTGGTCACTTGCTTTTAGAGGCTTTAGGAACCACAACTTCTGGAGGTCAAGCAGCCGAGTGTAGTGCATGGCCTTCCACTAGCTTTGTTGTAGGTAGCACAGATGACCTGTGGGTTAAGATGATAATGGTTGCCTAGGTTACTGTTCAGGGACTTAAAGGCTGTTTTTATTGAAACCACTGACTCTTCATTTGGGCCTGCTCAGGTGTCTATAAGTGACCTTTGACATCAGGAAACTGGAAACTCCACCCTCAAACCATGCTAATGCCATTTGCTCAAGGTGCCTCCCATGAAGAGCCCGGAGATTGACTCAGCATGAGCAGACCCCCCGCCCCCCTGTCCCCCCTCCCCTTCCCCTGCCGCTAATCACCCCGCTTTTATCCTCCATAAATATTCCCAAATCCCACCCTTGGGAGGCAGACCTGAGCCTGGGTCTCCCCTTCCCCCTCCACTCTTTGGAAAACCTCACTGTCCCGGTGATTGGCAGCTGTGGGGCAGGCAGAGGCCTGGGTCCATGGCACATTATCACATCAATGGAGAGTGGGAGGTTGGGTGAAATAGTGCCACCTTTATTGTTTTCCATTCTCACAAACAGAAACCAAACCAAACCAAACCTGCTGGCTACACTTACGACTGCAGTTCTCCTAATGATTCCTGCTCTCTCCTGTGCATAGTTCAGCCACCCTGGGGAGGGAGGAGAGGAGGGGGGGGACTTTCCACTCTCATTGCTGAGTTTCTTTCTCAGATGGAGATGCCAGGGAAAGACAATGGCAGGAAACACAGTCGTGGATAATTCTCTCTGCTCAATTTCGCAGTTTCATTTTCTTTGTGACTTACCTAATTAGCACATGCGGGTTATTTAAGAAATGGAAAATAGCTCTTTCAAATCAAGTAAAAGAGAGTTGTATACTATGTACACTATCATTGGTGAAAAAAAATACAACCCCCCCCCAAAAAAAAAAAAAAAGCTCAAAGGAGCTGCCCTGTGTTCTTGGCCGGTGGCCACCGCCGTGAGCATCTCAGGGCTGCAGCTTCTTTCAGGGAGAAGAAAGGGATTCTGGGTGGAGGCACCAGGTGGCTTCTAGCACAGTGGCCACCGTGGGAGCCAGAGTGTCTGCACCGCTGTGAAGTTCAGTGGGCAAGACTGCAGGTCAGCTGCTTTGAATACTCAGATATTTTTACTGGACAAGTGGTCACAGGCACCATGGTTTAGGACCATCTGCACAAAGCCAAACGAAGAGTCTGTGGTCTGGGTACCATCCCTAAGCTGGGCCCTGGGTCCTTTTTCAGGGAGATCACTCTAAGAGGTGGCAGGGCAGGAAAGTGACCCAAGCAGAGCCGGTGGGCAGTACCATCAGTATTATCTGAAGACCTTAACGAGGTGCTGTCATGATTATTAGTTCATAGTAAATGCTAACTGAATAGAGCAAATGAATGTTCAGTCAAGTGCATGGATGTGCAGTTGGTAAGTGAGTGGGTTGGTGCATGTATGTAAAAACAGAAGGATGGGCGGAGTTTTCATTCAATGAATGTATTTATAAGTGAATGAGTTGACTGATAGGCATGTAAGAAGGTGCATGGATGATGGATGGATGAATTTTTCAGTCCATTAATGTATATATGCAATTTATAGGTGAATGAGTTAGTTGATGGATAAGTGAATGGGTGAATGAGTGGATGGATGGATTTTTCAATCTATGAGTGAATTTATGTACACATGCATGTGTAAGTGAATGAGTTGATTGATAGATGGGTAATGGACAGGTAGATGGATTGAGGCTGCTCCATTTCAGCCACCATGTGCTTCTTTCTTACCCATAAAGCATGGATTCTAATAGCACCTACCACATAGGATTGTAGTGAGGATTCTCTGAAATGATCAGTGTCAAGAGCATGGTCCTTCACACCTAGAAGGTGCTGCCATAATTTTGTTGTTGTGAATGTCTGAGTCTGTTTTCTGGGGCTATAACACACAACCTGAAACTAGGAGTCTCTTTGGCTTGTGGTTTTGGAGGCTGGGAATGTCCCACAGCAGGGCACCAGTACCCACTGGGCATCCTGTGGGCCCTTCTGGGTGGAGGCAGCACTCAGTGAGAAAGAACAGGCATACTAGCTCAGGCCTCTTCTTCCAAAGCCACTGAGGCCACCCTGGGCCCCACCCCATGATCTCATCTGAACTCATCACCTCCCCAAAGCCCCACCTCCAACTACCAACTATTAACATGAAGATTAGGGGATGGTTTCCAACCCATAAACTTATTTTTTTTTTTTTTTTGTAGTTTTTAAATTAGCATGTTTTAGATAGACATGGAGGTGAAATCCACTGTGTTATATTCACGTGTTCACAGGATAGTTTGGTTGTTGTGAATGTCTGAGTCTGTTTTCTGTGACTATAACACACTACCTGAAACTAGATTTTGTTCCATGGTTTCTCCCTTCTCCTAACCCTCCTCCCTCCCCCTTAATCTGCTTTCTCTGCTCCTCTGAACTCCCTTCTATTTTCATGGGAACACCCACACACACACACACACACACACACACACTTTTCCCCCTTATTTTGCTCTGGCCTTCGCATATGAGAAAAAGATTTGACCATTGACTTTCTTTTTTTTTTTTTTGACCATTGACTTTCAGTGTCTGGCTTAGGTCACTTGGCATGACATTCTCCAGTTCCATCCACTTACCAGCAAATGACATAATTTCATTCTTCTTTGTGGCCGAGTAGGACTCCATTGTGTGCTGCTATAATCATCAGTGTGGTTATATCACTGTAATATCACTGTAACATGCTGCTTTTAGGTCTTCTGGATAAATATTAAGAAGTGGAGAAGCTGGGACACATGGTGGTTCCATTCCTAGTCTTTTGAGGAATCTCCATACAGCATTTCAGAGTGGTTGCACCAACCTGCAGCCCACTGACAATGCATGAGTGAACCTTTTCCCCACATCCTCATCAGCATTCATTATTATTTGTGTTCTTGATGACTGCCATTCTGGCTGGAGCAAGATGAAATCTCAAAGTAGTTTTGATTTGCATTTCCCTGATTGCTACAGATGTTGAACTTTTTTATATACATTCTCACACAGAAACTTTTGATGGACACATTCAAACTTCAGAATTGGTAGAGGTCCTTTGAGTATTGCATGATGGGGAGGCACAGTGATATGAAGTATTAAGGCTGTTGGACTAGCTAATTCTCTTTCTGACCCCACCCAGAGCTTCTCCCCACTCTGCTCCGAGCCCACATCATCTGTGGCCAATGTCACTGTTGGTCCTTCAGTTTCTTGGGGATTCAGACAAGGAAAAGCTCTGGTGGGAGCAGTGGGAGGCCCAGGAGGAAAGGGAGTTGGGTGACTTTCCCCCCCTCCCTGGCTCTCTTACTTAGCATTACCCACCTGTGTGACAGCACCTGTCAGACAACCTGCCTCGGAGCCCACTGCGGTCTCCAGGCCCTGGGAACCCAGTCCCCTCACCCTTTCGGCCCAGGGGGATTCAGCTTAGAGTGGTGGACAGGATTTCCAGGGTGGCACTGGTACGATAGCCCATCCAGGGTTGATCCACAAACAGACACTGCACCAGGGGCCAAGTCAGGTTGCCGCTTAAGGAGTTTGTTTATCAGGTTGGAAGTAAACGTGCTTCTGCGGAGGTGAAGTCGGGCGTCTGGGAGCCGTGATCCTGCTGGGGCTCCTGACGCAAGACAGTCCGCTCATTTCTGTAGCTCTAAGAACCAAGGAACAGAATCAGGCTTTCTGTCTAGAAGGGAAAACAGTCTTCAACTGCCACTTACCTGTCATCTAAAACTCTTCTTCCCAAGGCCATCTTTACTCTCCACTTTTAGTTCTGACCATTAACTTGGAGGCTTGAGCCCTCAGCTATGCAAAGCAGCACATGGTGGCTCAAATGGAGCAGCCTCAATCCATCTACCTGTCCCTTACCCATCTGTCAATCAATTCATTCACTTATACATGCATGTATATATGCATTTACTCATTGATTGAAAAATTTATCCATCCGTCCATCCATTCATCCATCCATCCATCTACTTTTCCATCAACTAACTCATTCACCTATAAATTGCATACATACATTAATGGATTGAAAAATTCATCCATCCATCATCCATGCACCTACTTACTGGCTTATCGGTCAACTCATTCACTTATAAATACATTCATTGCATGAAAAATCCACCCATCCTTCCATTCATACATACATGCACCAACCCACTCGCTTACCAACTGCACATCCATACATTTGACTGAATATTCATTCACTCTTATTCAGTTAGCATTTACTATGAACTAACAATCATGAGAGCACCTTGTTAAGGTCTTAAGATAGGCCAGGCACTGACAAGTACTTGAACAGGGGATTACCTCATTGAATTCTCAAAGCAGGATTGTTAAGGTAGATGTTTTACTATCTCCACTTTAGGGATGAATAATCTGAGTTTCAGAGACATGCACAATTAATAAATGACAGAGCTTATGTCCTTCCCCATCCTGTACTGATAGGGTGCTGGGAATAAAGAGAGGATACAAAGAAGGGAATGGACCTCAAGGTGCTCACAGTCCATGAAGCTGGTCAGCCACTGGGGACTCAAGTTCAGAGTGACTTGAAAGTCATTAAGAAGAGGCAAGCTGAAATTCAAATTCAGAATTGCCTTATTCTGATGCAATTTTCCACTCAACCAGTGTTGCCTACTCTTCGATTTTATGGATTAGACATCGGCAATTTTTCCCATTATTGTAGCTCCAAGTACTACTTTTTTGTTTAATATTTTTCTTAAACTCAAATATATCCTTAATATATGCTGTGAGATCAAATTTTTTGATGTGTTCATTATCTATTTTTTTTCCCTGATTCGCTTTAGATTAGTTTTCTAGAGCTTCCATAACAACATGCCATAGATGGGATGGCTTAAAGAACAGAAATTTATTTCCTGACAGTTATGAAGGCTGGAAGTCCAAGATCAAGGTGCTGGTAGGGTTGGCTTCTGTTGAAGCCTCTATCCGTGGCTGAGTCATAGAAAAAGAAGATGGCCATTCTCTTTCCATGACTTATTTTTCTGTGTATGCATTCCTGCTCTCTTCTTCTTCTTAGAAGAACACCAATCTGATTGGATTAGTGCCTGTCTTTATTGGTTTTCTGATGCCATAACAAAATAGCTGATGCTGGGTAATGTGTAAAGAAAAGAGGTTTATTTGGTTCACTGATCTGAAAGTTCAAGAGCATGGCCTCCTCTTGGTCCTGGTGAAGGCCTCATGGTCAATGAAAGCACAACAGTGAGAGTATGTGAAAGAGTATCATACAGTGCACATGAAGAGGGACCCAGGGGACGTACCACGCTCCCTTCTAACAGCCTATTCTCACAGGAACTAATCTAGTTTTGAAGGTGGTGCTGGTGGCCCAGTTACCTTCCACTAGGCTACACTTGTTCAAGTTACCACCATCTCAACACTGTCGCAGTTAAGGACCAAACTTCCTGATCGCGTGCTTATGAGGGACTAACACAGGCAACCCACAGTGGCCCCACCCCGGGACCTTCACCCAGCCTTCTGCCCTCCTCAGAGGTCTTGTCTCACACACAGTCACTCTGGGGCCAGGTTGTGCATGAGTTTGGGGGAATGACACTAGCAGCCCACAGCGCACGCTAAAGAAAGCACCAACCTCCAGCGCTCATCTCACCAACCTGCTCTGCACACCACCCCGCAGGGAACCCTGCTCTGCACACCACCCTGCAGGGAACGCTGCACTCCCAGCCATGCGGCTGGCAGGACAGCGCTGGAGCAGCTGGTGGAGGGCACTGTGGGCACAGACACGACCCAGATGGGGGAAGAGTCAGGCTAAGGAGGAAAAAAGCCCCGCCCCCCGTATGGCATGGAGGCCGTAATTGCAGTGCCCCCCGGGGGCGCTGATGAGGAGATGGAGGAAACCAGGTGTCTGGGAAGATGGGGCCCAGCAGAGGAGCTCCTCAGAAGTGTACTCACTTGTTGCAAATGAGCTCCCGCCTGCTCTGCCTGTTGCACAGTGAACTATGGGTCTTGCTGCTGGCTGCTGGCTGGCTTGCAGCTGTGGCTCTCCCTGCTGTGGCCCCTGCTGGGACCAACTGTGCCCAGTGAGATCTTTCCGGTTCCCTGCTGAGGAGCTGTGACTGCAGGTGGGGTCTTCCCAGACACCTTACTTGTGTCTCTGATGTTACACAAGGAGGAGACCCTGCACGGAAGGGTGGGAAGTATACACACTAGGGTATCACTGTCCCCAGTGCCTGTTGGTGGAGAACCTAGTGTATGTGAGGCGCTGGGATGGGGATTTGTGTTCCCTGGGGATTCCAAATACAGGCAGCTGCCACTGCAATTGATGAAGCAAGTCAGAGGAGGTGAACTGGAGAAAAAGCGCCCCATCCAAATGGGATCTGGCCCATGCAGCCCCGGGGGAAACATGTGGGCATGGTGGACTGTAGACCCTTGTAGCTCGAAATTTTTGATTTGGGGGAAAGATCAAAAATTTGCATTTTTCTTTGCTAGCTCAATTTTTATAAAGGTATTGGCAGCTATGTTTTTAAAATACGAAAACACAAGTGACCCAAATAAAATAGAGCTGCAGGTCATATCAGCTCCCCGGGGGGCATTTTAACTCTCTGGAGTCCAGTTGTCCCTGTATCTACAGGGGATTAGTTCCTGAACCCAGTTGGATATGCAAATCAACAGACGTTCAATTCCCTTTTATAAAATGGTGCATATTTGCATGTAACCTCCACACAGGCCTTTGTATGCTCTAAATCATCTCTAGATTATTAACAATACTTAATATAATGCAAATGCTATATAAATAGTTGTTATACTGTATAATGCCAAGAAAAAAAATATGTACCTGTTCAACCCAGACACCGCTATTTTTTCCAAATATTTTTATCAGAGGTTGGTTGAATCCACAGCTGTGGAACCCGTGCAGACCAGGACTGGCTGTCCTGAACAGAACCACTCGTCCCAGCCCCAGCTGGGTCCTTGATGTTCCACTTGCACTGGGGCATCTATTACTTGGTGTTTCCTAACAGGCTGGAGTGGACAGTCAGGGTTATCTTGAAAAATAGACGGTGATGTGATGTTCAAACAGAGGGACAGAGGTGGGAGTGCATCTCACGATTGTTGGGCTAAGAAGTCACAGCAGACTGCAGAACCGGGGGAGCTGGGGCATGGTCCAGTCCAAGTTCCAAGGCATCAGAACCAGGGTTGACTCTATAATCTCAGACCGAAGCCAAAGGCCTGAGAACCTGGGGCTGCTGCTGCAAGCCCCACAACTGAAGGCCTGAGGACCTGGAGTTCTTTTGTCCAAAGTCAGAAGTGGGATGACCAGCTCCAGAAGAGAGGGAGAGAGATTGGCCCCTCCTCTGCAGCTTACTCTGACCACTCTCAGCTGGTTGCATGGGGCCCACCCACTGGGTGGGGGTGGATGTTCCTTCCTGGCCCACGGATTCAAATGCCACTCATTCTGGAAACGCGCTCACAGACGTACCCAGGTAGTGCTTTGCCAGCTCTGGGCCGCTGAATTCCGGGCCACCTAAGGGCTGAGGCCGTGTCTCGGCCCTCCCGTGTTCTCTGTGCCGCTGAGCACCAGGCACAGGGGATGCCAAGGAAGTGCTCTTGCTTTTAACTGGATTAAAGTTAAACCCATGATCCAATGCAAAAGTGGAGTCACCGGGCTCTTGTTGGCTGGGAGTTCTCTAGGAGGGTCACCCCAGCCATTCTTCACCTCACCTGTAACTGGGTGCTGTACCTTAGATCTGGGACATCCTCTAAAGGCTCCTGTAATGAAGATTTTAACCCCAATGCAGCGATGCTCAGAGCTGGGCTTGGGGAATTGATTGGCCTATGAAGCCTTTGACCTCCTGGGTGGATTATTGATCCATTGAGGGACTCACATGTGAGTGGGAGGGGGTGAAAACCGCAGGGGGGAGCCACTCTGGAGGGAGCGGGTCCTTGGCTGGATGCCTTTCAGGACCGCATCTTGTCCCGGCCCCTCTCTTTATTTTCTTTCCAAGCTCCTTAAACTAGCAGCTCTGCTTGGCCATGCAATCCTGTCTCATGTCAGACCCAACAAGGGAGGCAGCCAATCGTGGCCTGAGAGCTCGGAGCCGGGAGCCAAAAACCCATGTCTTCCTCTGAGCTGTTCTTCTCAGGTATCTTGTCACAGCCATGGAGAGAGGACCAGCTCCCCCGTCTGCAGGGTAGGAGAGTAAGTCCCGACTGGGTCTTGCCAGCTCGGTGCTCTGCGTGTCTTGTGACCCTGAGCCTCTGCGGGGGTGGCTCCTTGTGCGGGAGACCCCCTCCCCACTCACTGTCTTCACTCACTGGCCAACTTCCAGTCATTCCTAGAACACAGGCGAGGCTCAGCCTCATTGAAGAAATGCTTCATCTCCCCCTAGACAAAACCTACTCAACCTTCTACTGTGGGGAGTACCCCCGAAACCATTCTTCAGTTCTCTGCCCCTCTAGGAGACCATGTTCCTTGAAGGCAGGAACTCACCTCTGAACAAGGAGCCATGTCAGGTCCACACACCTGTGTGACCGTGGTCACCAGCCTCAACATGGATGTCCCAGGAAGCAGAGGCCTGCACTTCTACAGCACATGCACCTGGGCCCCTGGGTCTGGGAGCTGGCTTTTATCCACGTGGGCACAAGGAAGAGGTGGTTCCCACCATCAAGGATAATCCTGCGGACACCCAACTCTGACAGGAGCTCAACCCATATTTCTTAATGGAAGTCAATAAAGATAAAAGATAAAGCACGTCTTAAGGTAGAGAGCATTAATATCCTGTATAACTTTTTTTTTTTTTTTTTTATGAAACTCTCCTCAGGGTTGTTTGCTTGCTAACATTGCATGCTCCCCTCACCCCACTCCCCTGTATTACTTCTCAGGGTTGCTATTGTACTTTGGCTTATGGCTTTATTGCACATTGGATCTTCTTGGCCTGGACCTAAGGGTTATTGCCTCACAACAAAATAAATAAACACAACACAGGGGCTTTGTAATGCCTGTTTCCCAAATACAGACTGTGAGGCCTTTTGGAAACTTGTCACCCTTTCACACACAGGATAAATGGAGCAATCCCTGATCCCTTCCAGAAAAAAAAAATCTGATGTGACTCCTCACAAGGAAAACAGTGCTCCATGCACCTTTCTCAGGTCCCGCTGAGTTATCCCCATCACCCCCTACCCGGCAGCATCATCCTACATCTGAAGCCTGCTACTCCAAGTAGCTGACCCCAACAGGGTGGCCTTCCACCAAGCAGCATCAGGATTTGCAATCAGACGTGGTGCACGGTGAGTAGGATCTGCAGTCGGCCACGTCTGCTTTTTGTCTGGGAGCCACAGCTGGCAGGGGCAGCATCTTCTCTGTGGCAATTGGAGCAGTGGTTCTAGCATCTGATCCCAAGCTGCATGGACTCAAGGGTACCCATCTGGCGAGTACGTGTCGTGACTGAGACAATACGGATCTGGAGATGGGGTGGGGCTGATCCTGACCTGGAAAAGTGCTTCCTGACCTCACTTCTTACTACGGTGCAAGAAGCAGGGTGTTTCTTCCACTGTGCAAGAGACACTGGACTTCGTTTCCCAGCCTCCCATAGATGCTCTACGTCTCTGAAGTGTGGCCAGCTAGATTCCGTTTCCTGCGGGCACCTCAACCCCGCTTCCCCATTGCGTGGAGGAGGAAACGGAGGCTCAGAGTGGGGAAGTGACTGTTCCAAGGTCCCTGGTTGGTAATGAGAGCCTGCCTGGGCTGCCTCCTGTGTCAGTCACCGAAGGGGCGTGGCCAGGGCTCTGATGGGTTCCCTGGAGGGTGTCCCAGCGGAGGAAGGCCAGAGTGTAGCACTGAACTTTTCCTAGCGTCTCTGGTCTGCGGCTGCTGGAGGCCCCCCATCCATGTCTTTCCAGGTCCCATTCCTGTTCTCAGAAATAGAACAAATCGCTCTCCTATCCTATGTGCCCCATGGTGAGCTCCTGCCTTGCTCTCCTTCTGTGGGTGCTTTCTTCACCCTGCCAGGGCTCTAGCCCAGGGAGACCAGCCCTGGCATGGAGAATCCCCCGGCCTGCATGGCACTGTGACATCCCACCATGATGACGGGCACGTGAAAGGCCCCCTCTGCCCCTCCCCATGTGCAGTCTTGGCGGGAATCGCATTTCAGAAGGCCTCAGTTGAGAGCAGTAGGGCTGATAATTCAGGGTGGGCCCAGCGCAATTATTATAGTCATCCTGATCTTGAAATGGAGGCATTCTGACTAAAGCTGTGTGGTCCTGTGACATCTAGGCCTTGGGAACAATGGCCAAGTCCCAGGCCTTTATTTACGGGGATACAGTTAGGATGGCTTCCCTCCGTGGAAGCCTTGGAGGCTGTCATTGCTGAGAGCTGCTCCATCCTGACTCCCGCTGGCTCCGTGAATGCCGCTACCCCCCTATCTCTAATGTTGCCTTCCACCCAGAAGTGCCCGGATAGGCCAGGTCCTGTCACATGTGGGGTGGAAGCTGGCACCTCAAGTCCTGGCCACCGTTGCCCTGGGGCTTCTTAGGAAGCCAATGACTTGGCCTTGGTCATTGTCCAGAACCAACTGCAATTCTTGGCCTTGAGCTTGGCTCCATGAGCACTTACCTCGGTAAACCAAACAGCTTCCATCAAAGTACAAAACTACAGCAATTTAGTTTAGTGATTTTAATTGGCTTTACTTTGTGATCCTAGGATCAGGCAAACACTTCATCCCATAGAACAGAAGAAGCGTTTCAATGTCCCAAGCCAAGGATGTTGGTGTTGCAGACAGAGAAAGCAGAAACAAAAAGTTAGAAGCAAACTGTCACGTCAAAGTTACCTGTCTGTTAAGTCAGGGACAAAGCCACAGGAAAGTGACTGGCCCTGCCGGTCACACTTCTCTTCCATAAGGAGTCCAGTAGAGAGAACTCCATTATCATGTCGACGGGTGCAGACTGTTGGGACATGGAACTGTCATTTCTCTAATCTTGGCTTCTCAGAACATTAGCCTGAGTGATTCCATGTTAATTTTTCAGCCTGGTCTGTTGGGGTCTAGGGGAGAAGCTGGGTCTCAAACATTCGCCTGCAGTCGCTTCCCCCAACCCTTCTAAAATCCCTCCCTCCCCAAGCCCTCATGTTGCAGACCAAACGGAAACCCCGGACTGCCACGTCCCCTCTGTTTCCTCCACGCCTTCCTGCCAGCTTCCTGTGAGCCGGTGCAGAGGCAGATGGGTTGCAAACAGAGCAAGTGGAAATTAATGAGAAAACTCGGGGAGAGCCAACTGGGCGGCCCCTGCCCACTCCTCTTAGATTTCAGTATGTCTCACAGTCCACAAAGGTAGCTGCCGTTAAGGCTCACAAGTGACATCAAAGAACCAGTCCTGTTTCTGCCAAGCGTATTCCTGGTCCAGCTATCGCTTCCTAAAGGGCTCTGTGCAGAGTTGGTGACCTGCAGGGCCTCCGCCACCCAAACCAGCAGAGGTCCTGCTCCCTGAGGCCATTCTGCCCTTCCCCTTTCTGAACACACACCCCACAGATGTTTTATAATATTTCTGTTAAGTGTTTTTGCGTAGACGCTTGTGCTGAGACTATGACTAGCTTTTCTGATACAATCCATGGCTCTGGGAAAGCTTGCTGGCCAGGAAGATTCAGCTATTCTTCTTGGAGGCAGAGGCGTCCTGGCAGGATCAGTGCATAAAATGGCCAAATCCGGAAAATAGGTGGTTGCCCTCAGTGGTGTCTGCATTGCCCTCTGGGAGTCGAGGATTCCCAGGAACTTTGAAGGCTGTTCATATGCTTTTGCTCAATGAAGCATATAGTGTTTATCAGTCCCAGGTATAAATACATAAGTGCAAAAACGAAACCTTTTCTTTTGGCCCATAATTAACCTTAATGTCTGTGGGGAGCACAGTCCCTGTGGGCAACCTCACCTGACTGCAGATCATCTCAATCCAGAGTCTCTTCAACGAAGCCACAGGTTTCCACGCTACCCTATCCCGTCCAATTTCTAAGTTCTGGGTCGGGGACTCATGCAGGGGCACAGCATCATGGGGAGTGGGTCATTAGTTCCTGGGTTGTCCTAGGTCGACCATGACGTTCCTCGAGCGTTCACCCTCCAAATCCTCCCCGGTCATTGTGGTGTCAGCTTTCTGTGACTGTGATGAACACTTGAGATGATCGACTTCTTAAGACAAAAGGCTTATTCACAGTGTTAGGGTTTGAGTCTGTGGTTGGTTGTCCCTGTTGGTTCAGGGACTGTGGCCAGACAGTGTGTCGTGGCAGAGAACATGTGGTGGAGAAAAACCATTTACTTCCCGGCCAGGACACTCAAACGTTGATGAATAATTATAATTAGAAAATAAAAAGAAAGAAAGAAGAAAGGGCAGGGTCTCCTAATCCACATGGGGGCATGACCCCGGTTCCCTGAAACCCTTACCAGGACCCCGCTCTTAAATTCTACTGCCTTTCTGGTGGCACCATCGATGGGAATGAAGCCTTCAGCACACGGGCCTTGGAAGAACATTCCAGATCCGACCATCTCAGTCATCCCGCTGCCTGGATCATGTGTTCCCTCCTCCTGACTCCCATCCTCACCAGGTCCCACTCCGGGTGTCACCCTGTCCCTCTCTCGTGGGCTTAGGAAGTCTCTGGGCTTCGATGGTGAGCACTTGGGGAGGCAGGATAGCCTAGGGGTGCCGTCCAGGCCTGCCTCACCTCCATCACCAGGGTGACATGAGCCTCAGGACCCCCCAACCTACCTGCTGCTCTGTCAGAGGAGCTCCAGAGCAGGAACAGCAAATGCCTTTTCCAAAAGCCTGCCCAGCCATCCTGAGGAGCATGCCCAGAGACCCCCGGGTTTGACCTGCAGCAACCTGAGAAGGGACAGTCTCTAAGATCCCATAGGCATTTCTCACAGCTCATGCATCTGGTAAAACTCCGGGATGAGTGTGCAGGTGTGTGCAATAGGCATTGCGGCATGGCACAAGGATCTGTCAATCACCCCGTGTTTAGCACACCTAGCAAAAGCCTGCCAAAGGCCTACAAAACACTCAGAAGTGCACATGACCCCCGATGCCCTCTGAGTCCACAGGTACAGGTAACTTTGTCCAGTCAGTATCCAGGTTCCATGACATCTTTGTGGAGACGTGACACATCTGTTTTTTACCCTACGAAGCCTGGGAGGCTAGGAGTCATACAAATTAGCCACCTCCCTGGGCCCCACCCAGAAATCAAGGACCAGATCTTGCCCTCTCTTAGCCTCAACAAGCACTAAGCTCCATGCCCTCCTGTCTGTCCCCTCGCTCAGGGCTCAGGACGGTACCTGTTGCCCCTCTCATAGGTCACCAGCGTCCTTGCCTCTGACCCTTTTGCTACCCACACAATTTCTCATCTAGAGACCCATTTTGGGGGCAAAAAAAGACAGGAAAATGTAGATTTGACCTGATCACATGTTCTTCCAAATTTTTTTTTTTTTTTCATCTGCCTCCTGGACTTTTAGGCTTTTGAAAATCTAAAGATTTGACTCCTTTGTTTCGCGGTTCTGTTGTGCGAGTCTTCTCCTGAGACACTCGTGGTCGGCTGCCTGAGCGGATGGAGCCTTTAGAAAATCACATCTGTGAATATATCAAATACAGTCCCACTGTGGCTCCATTTGTAGGGCAGCGACTGGAGCGAGGAGAGCCTGGATCTGACAGTTCCCATTGTCTCGCTCACATTTCCCAGGTTCTGAGCGGCAGTGAGAGCTGCAGACGCTGCTGCGTTTGCCAGAGGGTGCTGCGCCATTCAGACCTGGCACGGTGGAGCTGGAGCTGAAGTTGGGGCCGGGAGGGGGATGAGCTCCTGCCTTCTGCACCCGGGGCTGTATTGCCACACCATCTGGAGCCATAAGGGAAGAATGGGCTGAATAAATATAAGGTGTAAATGCAGAGAGCGTAAATGCATGAAATTGGTAATGACTAATTCATCATCTCACAAATCTGTCTTTACAAAGCAAAATAAAACTCCAGCCAGCAGCAGAGCAGCGTGAAGGGGGTGCAGTTTTTCCAAGAATAGCTGATGGGAGGGGGGAGGGGAAAGAGGAACTGTTTGGAAAATATGCAAATTATGAAACTGGCAGATTGGGATGACACTTGGGGGTGATTGGTATGCTGATTGGTGTGCTTTGGGGAGCACTGAGGAAGCATCATATTGTTTTCCTAAAAATAAAATAATAATAATAATAATGAAACAGGATAAAAGAACCCAGGGCTTCCTCACCAGAGACTGAGCCTGCAGGTCAGCTGTGCCTTTGTGAATGGCGTGAAGAGCCCTGTGTGAACACCCTCGACACCAAGGGGCTGTCTCAGATGCAGCCCGGCATGAAGGATTTGATTTATCCAGTCGTTCATTCAACAAAGGCTTGAGAGCACCCAATGTGCGGCCAGCGCCATGCTGGATGCTGAGTATGCAAAGAGGAACCAGGCAGGCTCTCTGACCTTGAGGAAGTCAGGTCCACTCAGGCAGAGAATGCACCTTATGACCCGCTGAATAAGTGCTAGGCAGAGGGAGATGTGTCCCACAGCAGAGGCCGCTGGGTGGGGGCGGGAGCTGGAGAGGCTTCCTGCAGCAGCACTGAGCTGATGGGAAGAATATATAGAATCCTCCAGAGGGAGCAGGCCGAGGGTCTGTAGGCAGAAGTACCCTGTGTCCTCTGGAGGTGCAGGACTAGTTCTCCCTGAGCCTGCCCCCCACCCTGGGTGACTGGAGACGGGCTGGTGGGGCAGGGTGCTGGGTTCCCCCCGAGCTGCACAGCCCTGGTACAGCAGCATGGGACCCGCTGGCAGGCTGAAAAATCCTCCGGCTTCCTGGATTTCTGTTTCCTGGGAGAAAGTGGTGACCACCCTACATGTGAATCTTCCCCCATCTCCTGAAACTCCACACACCCCAGTCCACAACTACAGCTGCCTCACAGAGAAGGAAAGCCCGGAAACCCCGATTTATAGGAGGTGAGAAATGGGCTGATGAGTCGGAGCTAAACCCAGACAAACAATGGCAGGGGCTGAATGAGGGAGGAGCATAAGGGACCAGAACAAGGACAGCCTTCCTTGGGGACATTGCTGGAAGCACTTTTGGGAGGCTGAGGGAGAGGGAGTGCCTGGAGCACATGCAGGACCAGAGGGACAGGCTGGGACCCCCTGAAGTGGGGGAGGGAGGGAGGATCCTGGGGAAGACACTGTCCTCTGGCTCCCAGAAGTCTAACAAAGGAAGTGACCGGTGACCAGAGCCTCTTGAGAGGAGGGTGGCCAGATGGCCTCATGTTGCCCAGGACTTTCTCACTTTTCATATTGGAAGTCCTGACCAGGGCAGCCCCTGTCTCAGGCCGCCTGGGGAGACGGATGACATGCTTCTGAAGAGAGGGGAACAAAACATTTAGAGGAAGCTGGTTTTCAGCCTCAGGGAGAAGGGGTCAGGTTTTCAACAGCAGACTGACTTTCCCCGTAGGCACAGAGGGGTCTGGGAAGTTCTACTCTGGAAGAGCCACTCAAACCCCCACCCACCCGCCATACCTTTGCCATAGGTACCACTGTTAGCAGCTAGTTCAAAAAAGCCCAGCACACAGAAGCCCGTGTGGTCAGTTGCTTACAGTCACGAGGTCTCTGGCAAGTCTCTGCACCACAGAGGGTAGCAAATAACACCTTCTCATTGCTATTGAACTTGGGTCTACTCTCCATCCCCATCAAGTGGAAACTCCCTTTCCCTGGTCGCTGGCCTGTGGCCCTGCAGCCTGACCCAGGAAGTGACTGCTGGGCAGCTAGTTGGGGCGCATGTGCAGAATCGGTCTGCCCTGGGCTCACTCCTGGAGTCTCGATCCTTCTCTGCCTGACAGGCGACAGAGACATAGCCATAGTTCAGCAAGGTGCTGGCATATTTAGCAACATAATGGAACACTTCTTCACGAGCCATGCTCAGGGCGAAATCCTGTGTCACCAACAATGAGAGTTAATTAAAAGTCCATCATGTTCAGTCAAGCTGATATCCCTTTGGATAGAATCATCAAAGGTGTTAATTACTGAAACCTCCAAGAGCCAGGTTTTAATAATTTGTGCAGCAATAATAACTACAACAGTGGAAGTTGGTATTCGAGACCCCCCCCCCCCCACAAGCTTTGGAGAAACAACCATACTCAAAGTCGGGATCATGTGTGAGTAAGGCCTTCATAAACCACCAAATGCACCTATCGCCTAGCCCAAGGATACACAACTAAGGAGGGAGAAGTTTGAGACAGACAGACATACAGGACAACAGCCTGAGAACAAGAAGGCGTCCGTCCACAAGCCAAGAAGGCCACGGAGTAAATCACAGGAAGAACCACCCATGTCAACACCTTGACTTTGGACTGTTTACGGCCAATTTCTGTTGTTTGAGGCACACGGTGTATGGTGTCTTGTTACAGTAGCCCTAGCAAACTCATACAAGGTTACATTTCTTAATATAAGGAAATGGAGCTCTATTTTATCCATTGGTATTTCTGTAGGAGAAAGCGTTTAAGTGTTCGCATTTCACTGAGCCTCTTAGGAGGCAGGGTGAGCCCAGATATTTTTAAGCCACAAGAGATTCTTTCTTCACTGACTTGCATGAGAAGCGTGCAGGTGACCCTCAGCATCAGAGAGGGGTTGATTCCAGAGACCCCGCAGATATGGAATGGTGCAGCATTTGCATGGAATCTTTGTGTATTCATCTGTATACATTTTTTGTAGTACTAGAAATTGAACCCAGAAGCGCTCGACCACTGAGCCACACTCCAGCCCTTTTCATATTTTATTTTGAAACAGTTAGTTGCTCAGGCTGGTCTCCAACTTGCAACCCTCCTGCATCAGTCTCCTGAGTAGCAGGGATATTGGCCCGCACTACCACACCCAGCTCTCTTGCAAGTTTTCAAACGTTTCTAGAATACTTGTAATGCCTAATACAACATAAATGCCACAAACAGTTGTTACGCTGCCTTGCTACTTGCATTTTATTATGGAATTGTTATTTTTATTTATTTTTTATGAATTTTTTTGGGGGGCATAGCTGGTTGAATCCTCACACGCAGAACCCATGGACACTGAGGACTGATTTTAGAGACACGTTTTGATCCTAAGTGGAGGTAGGGGAGAACGTGGCCAGGAGAGAGGGAAGCATCACCCTCTCCCACATGCCATTTGTAGATGTCCTTCAGCTCTTTTGCCAAAGTGGGTTTCCTTCAAACAGACCGTGGGGACTCAGTCTTGTTTTTAGGTCTGGGTTGTTGCAGGAACTGAGGTGGAGGGAACTTTGGTATACAAACTGTCCTCCCCCCGCAAAAGTACTGGCAGAAATTGAGTTGGGGAGTCTCAAAACCACAGGATGGTGGCTCATGCCATTCTCACCCAGTTATGGGGATGCCCAGCTAACGTGAGCTAGGTGGAAAATAGCAATCTCTCTCTCTCTCTCTCTCTCTCTCTCTCTCTCTCTCACACACACACACACACACACACACACAAAACCATAAACACACACACACACAAACCATAAACACACACAGACACACACACACACACACACACACACACACACACCAGGTGACATGGAAAACATACACAAATGCAGCTGCTGCTAAATGGTTTCCACAACCTAAACCACGTATTCCGGCCAGTCAGGCCACAGCTCTGCCCTGTCCCCTGGTTCGGCTGCACAGACAGACTTCAGCTCAGATCCTCCTCCCAGGTGTGAAGTGGGGTGGGGGATGGTGGTGGCTATGATGTATCTGTGTGGCTTAAATAGTTTTTAAAAGGATGGTGGCCGTGTAGATGTCATCTATATCCGACAGGTCTGATCACAAAACATGGAGTGTCTGGAACGAGGGTGGCAAGGGCGGAAAAGCATGACTCCAGGTGACACAGGTTCCTTCATGAGCAGCGGCTCCCTCAGGGTGCAGTTGCCCTCCCAGGGTTTGCTCCTGTCTTGCTACGTCTAAACCTCCTCTTTGTAGAACACTGGTGCATGCTGTGGTTTAGATGTGAGGTGTCCCCCAAACTCTTGTGTTAACGTGGGAGGTGAAATGACTGAATTACTAGAGCTGTGACCTCATCCGTGGACCAATGCATTTGATAATAATAATTGGAATGGATCACTGGGTGGTAACGGTAGGAAGGTGGGCATGGCTGGAGCAGGTGGGCCACCCTGGGGACACCATGTCGGGTTTGTTTGTTTGTCCCTGGATCCTCGCTTCTCTGCTTCTGGGCCACCATGAGCTGAGCAGCTTCCCTCTGGACACTCTTCCTCCATGATGTTTGGTGCACTGTTAGAGTCTGTAAACAAGTCTGGATGGCGCCTGGCATTTTGCCAAAGGGAGTGGTTTGTGAAGTAACGCCAGTGAGCCATTAAGTGTGGGAGATTCCTTATTGGTTGACTGCTGTATCTAGTTTATGTTAATTAGATAAGCTGTGTGGAATGTATAAATACCTCTCCTGTCCTACAATAAACGGCTCCCACTCCTGCTGTATCAATGTACACAAGTTGTCGTCACCCCCCCCCCCCCCCCCCCCCCGCGTATTTTGCTGCAGCCAGACTGCGGCAGTGCACCATGGATGGACTCTGAAACTGTGAGCCCAAAATAAACTTTTCCTTCCTCAAATTGATCTTGGCTGGTATGCTGGTCACCATGATGGAAAGCGAGCAAGGACCGTGCATTATTATCACACATGGCACTGGGGTTCGTTGTGATATCGGCGTGCAAACACATAACGTGACCCGACCCATTTCATTCTGGAGTACCTCCCTTTCTCTGCCCTCTCTCCCCTCTCCCTCTGACCCGCTTGGCCAACTCCACTGGCCTTCCTTCTATGTTCACGAGCTCCTACTTTCTGTTTTTCCTCTCTCTCTTCCACATATTAGACAGAACACACAACCCTTCACTTTCTAAGTCTGGGTTTTTTGGTTTTCCACTCAATATGATGTTTTCAGTTCCATTCATTTTCCTGCAAATGACATAATTTTATTCTTTTTGTGACTGAATAAAATTCCACTGTGTACATATGCCACGTTTTCTTTATCCACTCCTCAGTCAGGGACACCAGGTGGTTCCATTCCTTGGCTCTTGTGAATGCGCTGCTGTAACCTTGGAGTACTGTATCACTGCATGTGCTGACATTGATAGCTGGGTCCTAGGGCGGTCCCATTTCTACCCTTCTGAGGAGCCTACATATGGATTTCCACAGTGGTTGTGCTAATTTACAGTCCCACCCACATTGTGAGTGCATTCCTTTTCCTCCAGCATTTAGTCTTGCATCTACCCTTGATGGCTGTCCTTCTGACTGGTGTGAGATGAAATCTCAGTGTAGTTTTGATCGGCATTTCCCTAAGTGCTAAAGCTGTGGAACATTTTTGCATGTACTTGTTGGCCATTAAAATGTCACCTTTTGATAATGTCTAATTAGTTCATTTTCCTATTAGTTAGTTGTTTAGGCCATTTTTTCTTTTTTCTTTTCTTTCTTTCTTTTTTTTTTTTTTTGGTGTTTTCTGGGTCTTTTTAAAAAATGTATTCTGGATATTAGTTCTTTGTTGAAAAAAAATGTTGGCAAAGACTTTCTCCTGTTATGTAGGATTCCTCCCCCCGCCACACACACACGTTTCCTTTGCTGTGTGGAAGGTGTTTGACTGATGCATTCATTTCTTGATTCCTGGTATCACTGCCTGGGCTTTAGGAGTCCCATTGAGGATGTCATCGCCTGAGCCTGTATATTGGAGAGTTCCCTCTATGTTTTCTACTAGCAGCTGCTGAGTTTCTGGTCTAATTCCTAAGTCTTTCATCAACCTTGGGTTGACTCCTCCCCCTGGCAGGAAATAGGCAATTTGCTTCATTTTTCTACACATGGATATCCAGTTTTCCTATTGCCACTTGTTAAAACGTCTGACTTTTCTCCAACGTTATGGTGTTGGTGCCTTTGTCAAAGATCAGGTGGCTGCATCTGTGGGGTTCTGACCCTGTGTCTTCTCACTTGATCCGTTTGCTTCCCCTCTCTGAAGGGCCACTGTCTTTTGAAGGCCATACTCTAGCAAGGTTTTTTTCTTTATCCCCCTCCCAGGTTTACTACAATACAATTGACAAATAAAAATGTATATTTACAATGTACAAACTGATGTTTTGATATATCTGTACACTATGAAATAACCAAGTAGTCAGCACGTCTGACCCCTCACATAGTTAGCTTTTTGTGTGTGAATAGAACATTTCAGATCCCCTGCCTTTGAGTAGGTAACACATTATCGGTCACTATAGTTACTGCAGATCTCTGCCGTGCCCTGGATCTCCCGGACTTGTTTATCCTGCGAGGCTAGAACTTCTCCCTTGAGACCAGCCTCTCCCCTTTTCCGGTCACCTTCAGCCTCTGCAACCCCCATTCGACTCTCTGCTTCCACAGTTTAGTTCTTGTAGATTCCACATGTAGGTGCTCTTCAGCTTTTCATCTGTCTGTGCCTTTTTCTTCACCTAGCACAATGTCTTCCGTGTTTATTTATGTTGTTACAATCAGATTCCTGTCATTTATAAGGCTGTGTTCTGTTGTGTAATGGACACCGTGTTTTCTTTACTCGTCAGTCTATGGATGGAGCTTGGATTAATGTTGTTTCTTGGCTGTGCGGTGAATGTGTTGGCCAAGCTGTCTCCTGGACATACTATCATTGACAGCTGTTTTCCTTAATGGCTGTATACATTCCCTCCAATTATGTACACGGGCCCCTTTTCTCCCCATTCACATAGGTGTTGATTGTCTTTTTAACAGAAGTGAGGTGACATCTGGTTGGTGGATTGGCATTTCCCCAACGATTGGTGATGTTGGGCCTTCTTTTCACACACCCATCGGCTATTTGTATGTCTTCTTTTGAGAAATAGCTGCTCAGGCCCTTTGCACATTTTTAACCAGGTCTTTGCTTTCCTGCCGTTGAGTTGTCGGAGTTGCTCACACGTCTGGGGTATCAGCCACGCGCCAGGTGTGTGCGCTGCAGATACCTCCTCCTCTTCTGCAGGTTTCCTTTGCACTATGGACGGCTTCCTTGGCTGTGCAGAAACTTTTTATTTAGATGGAATCTCACTTTTCGGTTTTTTATTTTGTAACCTGTGCTTTTTTGGCCGTATTTAAAAAAAAAAAAAAAAAAAGTCATTGTCCACATCAGTGTCAGAAAATTCCCCCGGTTTTCTCGTAGTAGTTTTATGACTTCCGGTCTTGGGTTAGACTTTAACCCTATTAGGTTTACCTTTGTCTTTCCTGTGAGATTCGCCTCTCATCTTATTCTTCACCCTGAAGCTCTCCTGGCACCATCCCCTGAGGGCCTGCCCTGTCCTGGGCGCCCTCTTCGTCTTTGTTGAGCGTCTGCAGTAAATGTGTAACTTACTCCTGGGCTCTCGGTTCCTGTGGCCTACTTGTCTGGTTCTATGCCACCCCGTGCTGTTTTAAGTCCCATAATTTTGAAGCACATTTTTAAATCAGTGTGGACCCCTCTCGGGATTCCATTTGAGTCTTTTGTGGTTCCGTCTGAATTTTAGGCGGTCTCCCCCTATTTTAGGGATTTGGGTAGGACTCACGTTGAGCTTCCAGGTCACGTAGAGAAGGAGGCACACTTAACAGGGATCCCTCCTGTCATTTCTAGCCGTCCTGTTTGGGTGGACTCCTCACCCCTGGCGGTCTCCCAGGGTGAGACCATTGGCCCCCTTCCACTGAGCCCTGAGGGGGTGTCCTCTTCCAGCCTCCCGAGTGGGAAAGCAGGGGAAGGAGCCATCTCAGTGCCCCTGCTGCCTTCCATTAAAGCAGCCAGGTTGTAAAATAGGTAAGCAAATGGGAAAAAAGCAGAAAAGTTTTGTCTCTGTCTTCCTTCCGGTGCCCTTGACAAGTCATTTTCCCACATAAATCAAGGCTGCAGCTGGGAGCTGACGCCCCTTTTGGTAGCCTGTCAGTGTCCCGGCTCTTGTTATTTGGGAGTCCCCCTCCCCACGAGTAAGGCTAAATTGAGAGGAAAGAAAACAAACAAACAAAACAAAAAACCATGCTGGAGAGGATCCAAGATGGCGGGCCACAGGGAGGCAGCATTCTGGTGGCTCTGACCTGGGGTTCAAGTTGTGAGAATGCAGCTTCTCTGCCAGCGATACACCTGCCCCCAGGACAGGAAGCACTGTGCCCATCCAGCGCTCAGGCCTCAGTGGCAGAGTAGGTCTCCCAACTACTCACCCATGGGGACTACTAGGTGCCCCAGTGAAACTGTTGTAGGGACAGATGAGGCAAGGCACCGAAGATAGCAGGAAATAGTTTTATTTGGCTGCAGCCAGGTTCAGAGGGCACAGCTTTTGCTGTAATCAATCAAACGCCTGAACCCCGAGTTCAGGGAGTTTCAGAATTTTATACCCAGCATGTAAGGGAAGGGGCTCAGAAGTTCAAAGTCTGCAGAAGTTCACATAAAAGCAGCTTTTTCTTTCACTGTTTTGGGCAAGTTAACTCTTCAAGGGCAACACCTGAGAAGGGGAGAGCTTCTTCTCCCCTTTCTTTGCCCCCCCTGCCAGCTGTTACCATGGAGCCCAGTTGTAACTTATCTTAAAAATGTAGACATCTCTGTGAAGCCCAGCTCAAGGCCAGAGGCTTTGTTTACACATTTTCTACAAAGTACTGTACTGGATACTTTTGTGAAAAACTAATAAGGGGGTGTCCAGCACCTGGAATGCTGGTATCTTCTCGGCCAGTGGCTAAGTAAACAGGGTGACATGAAAATAGGAAGTTTATCTACATTGGACTCTTTGGCAGAGACTCTTTTGCTGACAGTCTTAAAATCAGCCATGGTGAAGATTTCTGGAGAGGCCCAGTTAAGACTTTTCTGTGGAGAAAGGGGGTGCCACTTCAAAACGAGTGGTGGTGGCAGGCACCTGCAAAGAACTCTGGGTTATCCACCCACTCGAGGAGAAATCACGGATGCTTCTCCCACGGAGGACATCCAGCAGTTTCCACAAGTAAGAACTCTGGCTGCCACCCCTTTTGGACCCCCATCTACCACCATGGGGAACCCCATGGTCCCACCATCTTGGGACTCTACAGAGTGGACATAGTCCCCTACGCAGTAGCTTGTCTGCACCCGGGAACTTTAGCCAACACTGCAAGCCACAGAGCTCGCCACTGAACCCATTGTCCAACCCCATTGCCAGGCTCCCCGCACCCGACCAGACACCCCATTGCTGAAAGCAGGAGCCTCCATCTTGGGTCACTTTTCATCACCATTAAAGTTACCCAGTTTCTAACTCCCCACTCTCCCCAGCAGCCGCTAACCTGGCACAGTGACACCCCGGTTTCCTTCACCATCCTGAGGGTGGAGAAACCAGCTAACAACAGAGGACCCCACCTATTGGATGAGAAGGGAAGCAGGAAAAATGCTGATCTCCAACCCAAACAAGCCCTGTGTCTTCCTTCAAGTCTCTCTCTCTCTCCCTCTCTCTCTCTCTCTCTCTCTCTCCCTCCCTCCCTCCCTCTCTCTCTCCTTTCTCCTACCCTCACATCCCCAACATATGTGAAATCAAGTATTTTGCATGAATTAGGATTTTGAGGTCTGGCATGACTGAATAGTATATTACGTTGTGTTGTACATTCTTTTTTATTTTTTAATTATTTTTTCTTTTTCTTTTTTCCCACCAGATTTCACTCTTTTAACATTTTTTTATTTTTCTTGATATGTATGTATGTTTGTTTTATGTACTCTACTGTCTTCCCACTTACTTATCTACCTAAAATTTACTTCCTCTCCCTTCTCCTGCTACTAACCTTCCTCTTTAGATTTCTCTTTCACACTTCCTCAGATACAACAACTCTATCTCCTCACCCCCTACCTCCTCAGCATATCATCCTACTCCTCGCCCCTGGTTCTTTGTCCACCATCAGAAACTGTAAACCCTTTTACAAACCTCTTGAGTATATTGTAGATAACAATTGAATTCACCATTTCTGGACACTGTGACCAAACTATAAACATCTTATTAGCAAACATTTGCTTTCTTTAGGGTGTATATTGTTTATATTGGGATCTGATGACATTGTCCTTTACCTCAAAGGAGAAGTATTGGATCCCTACAGGGGCACAATAAGCCCATAGAGTAAAGACGGTAACTCCTCAGATCCACAGAGCTAGAAGGGAAGACACACAAGCAATATGAAAAGACAAGGGAAGAAAGTGCCCCAAACAAATCAAGATACCACATTATTAGAATCCATGGCCAGCACAGCAGAAGAAATCACAGAGAAGGAGTTCAGGATGTACATGATTAAAATGTTCTGTGAATTAAAGGATGATATAAGAGAGCAAATACAGGCAACAAAAGATCTTTCTGACAAAGAGCTACATAAACAAATACAGGAAGCAAAAGATTACTTTAATAGGGAGATAGATTAAAAAAACAGAAATCCTTGAAATGAAAAAAAAAAAACAATAAACCAAATTAAAAGTTCAATAGAAAGCATCACCAACAGATTAGACCACTTGGAAGACAGGACCTCAGACAATGAAGACAAAATATATAATCTTGAAAAGAATGTAGA
Organism: Callospermophilus lateralis; assembly: GCF_048772815.1. Lineage (NCBI taxonomy): Eukaryota > Metazoa > Chordata > Mammalia > Rodentia > Sciuridae > Callospermophilus > Callospermophilus lateralis. The sequence continues at coordinate 13,597,964 of NC_135309.1, read as the reverse complement.
CCACACAGGGAAAATGGTAAGAAACCACGAACAGAACATTCAAGAAATATGGGATAGCATAAAAGAAAAAGCAAATTTAAGAGTTATTGGGATAGAGGAAGTCACAGCGTTACAAACCAAAGGAATGAGCAATTTATTTAATGAAATAATGTCAAAATTTTTTCTAAACATGAAGAATGAATTGGAAAACCAATTCTAGAGTCTTATAGGATGCCATATGTACAAAATCACAAGAGATCCACACCAAGGCACATCATAATGAAAATGCCTAACATACGAAATAAGGAGAGAATATTAAAAGTCACAAGAGAAAGGAATCAGATTATATATAGGGGGAAACCAATTAGATTGTGTGCAGATTTTATAACACAGACTCTAAAAGCTAGAAGATCCTGGAACGACATATATCAAATCTCTGAACGAAAATGGATGCCAACCAAGAATCTTATATCCAACAAATTTAAGCTTTAGATTGGATGATGAAACTAAAACCTTCCATGATAAACAGAAGTTAAAAGATTTTACAACTCGAAAGCCTGCAGAACATCCTTGGCAGAATAGTCCATGAAGAGGATTTGAAAAACAACAATGAAAATCAGCAAAGGGAAGTTTTACGCTAAAGGAAAAATGAATCAAAGGACAAACCAAGTCCAGCTAAATACCAAAAATAAACAAAATAACTGGAAATATAAATCATGTCTTAATAATAATCCTGAATGTTAATGGCCTAAACTCATCAATCAAAAGACATAGGCTGGTAGGTTGGATTTAAAAAACAAACAACAACAACAATATGCCTCCTCCAAGAGACTCATCTCATAGGAAAAGACATCCACAGACTGATGGTGAAAACTTGCGGACTTTGGAAGCAAGCAGGGGTTTGGACTGTGAAAGCAAGCAGGGGTTTCCATCCTCATATAAAATAAAGTAGACTTCAAGCCAAAGTTAACCAAAAGGGATAAAGAAGGACATTTCATACTGCTTAAGGGAACCATACACCAACAACACATAACAATAATAAATTTATATGGCCCAAATAATGGAGCATCTACGCACATCAAACATACTCTTCTCAGGTTCAAGAATCAAATCACACAATAATTCTGGGAGACTTTCACCACTGGATAGATCATCCAAACAAAACTTGAACAAAGAAACTGTAGATCTCAATAATACAATCAATAACTTGGATTTGACTGACATATATAGAATATTTCACCCTTCAATGAATGAATATACATTCTTCTCAGTAGTACATAAATCCTTTTCTAAAAGCTACTCCAACATCTGAAGATTAAATAATATGCTACTGAATAAACAATGGGTTGCAAAAGAAATCGAGGAAGACAATAAAAGATTCTTAGAGGTGAATGAGAATATAGGTACCATGCATCAAAATCCCTTGGACACTATGAAGGCGGTACTGAGAGGAAAGTTCATTGCGTGGAGCTCATTCCTTAAAAGAAGAAAAGTCAAAAAATAAATGATTTAACATTACATCTCAAAGCCCTAGAAAAAAGAACAAATCAACACCCAAAACAGTAGAAGACAGGAAATAATTAAAATTAGAGCCAAAATCAATGAAATTTAGACAAAAGAAACAATTGAAAAAAATTGATAAAACAAAAATTGGTTCTTTGAAAAAATAAATAAACTTTACAAACCCTTAGCCATGCTAACAAAGAGAAGGAGAGAGAGAACTCAAATTACCAGCATATGTGATGAATAAGAAAATATCACAACAGACACTACAAAAAGACAAAGGATAATTAGAAATTATTTTGAAAACTTGTACTCCAATAAAATAGAAAATATTGAAGGCATTGACAAATTGAGTCATATGATTTGCCCAAATTGAATCAGAATGATATAAATAATTTAAACAGATCAATTTCAAGTGACGAAATAGAAGGTGTTATCAGAAGCCTACCAACAAAGAAAAGCCCAGGGCCAGATGGATACACAGCCGAGTTCTACAAGACCTTTAAAGAAGAACTAACACCAATACTCTTCAATTTATTTTAGGAAATAGAAAAAGAGGGAGCAATTCCAAACTCTAATAGAAGAAAAAGTAGACCCCAATCTTCATCATATCAGATTGGCCCCCTACTTCCTTATTAAGACTCCTATTGCACATGAATTAAAATCAGGAATTAATAAATAGAATGGATTCAAACTAAAAAGCTTCTTCCCGGCAAAAGAAACAATCTGTGAGGTGAATAGAGAGCCTACAGCATGGGAGCAATTTTTTCCACTTGCACACCAGATAGAGCACTAATCTCTAGGGTATATAAAGAACTCAAAAAGCTAAACACCAAAAAACAAATAACCCAATCAATAAATGGGCCAAAAAACTGAACAGACACTTCTCAGAAGGTGACATACAATCAACCAAATATATGAAAAATTTTCATCATCACTAGCAATTAGAGAAACACAAATTAAAAATAGTCTAAGATTTCATCTCACTCCAGTCAGAATGGCAGCTATTATGAATACAAACAACAATAAGTATTGGCGAGGATGTGGGGGAAAAGGCACACTCATACATTGCTGGTGGTACTGCAAATTGGTGCAGCCAATATGGAAAGCAATATGGAGATTCCTTGGAAAACTTGAAATCCAATCACCATTTGACCCAGCTATCCCACTCTTTGGTGTATGCCAAAGGACTTCAAAACAGCATACTACAGGGACACAGCCACATCAGTATTTATTACAGCACAATTCACAATAGCTAAACTGTGGAACCAACCTAGATGCCCTTCAGTGGATGAATGGATAAAGAAAATGTGGTATATATACACAATGGAATACTATTCAGCAATAAAAGAGAATAAAATCATGGCATTTGCAAGTAAATGGATGGAGTTAGAGAAGATAAGGTGAAGTGAAGTTAGCCAATCCCCCAAACCCAGATGCCAAAAGTTTTCTCTGATATAAGGAGGCTGATTCATAGTGGGGTAGGGAGGGGGAGCATGGGAGGATTAGACGAACTCTAGACAGGGCAAAGGGGAGGGAGGGGAAGGGAGGGGGCAAGGGTGTAAAAAAGATGGTGGAATGAGATGGACGTCATAAACCTAAGTACATGTATGAAGACACGAATGGTGTGACTCTACTTTGTGTACAACCAGAGACATGAAAAATGTGCTCTATATGTGTCCTATGAATTGCAACGCATTCTGCTGTCATGTATAAGAAATTAGAATTTAAAAAAATTTAAAATAAAAACATGCTGGAGACAAAACAGGAACCTGATGGAGAAGCCACTACAAGGAGACCCTGGAACTGAGATGGAAGCAAGATAAGGTCCCTGGAAGACCACGCACATGCAAAACACAAAAAAGAATGGAAGTAAAAGAGAGAGAAGGGGGAGCCTGGGCCTCAGGTGAGTCTCTGGGTAGCTTGTCCTGTGTCTACCTGGAATCAGTGACTGCCCCGGGCAAGGTGGCATGGGTGGCTCCTCAGGAGCACTGACATCAGACATGAAAAACTGCTTTACAGAGACTTTTGGAGCATGCATCCTCTATGAGTCACCCACACCTTTGCTGGGAACCAGCTTCCTTGCGGTGCTCCTCTGCCTGAGCCCCCAGGTTCTGTGAGTGAGCAATCCCAGGGGCTTTATTCCTGGCTCCTCATTACCACGATCCAGCCCAGGCATTTATTAGTCACCTTTTCCCTATTTCTATGGCAACGTGGGAATGGAGACTTCTTCTGTGTGGGCTGTGCTGTTTTTATCTGGCACCGCTTTCAAGCTATTCAGCTGGGGCTGGATTGGGGCTGCAGCTCACTGACCGGGTTGAGGAGGAAAATTCAGAACCAGCAAAATCCAATACAGACAGAAAAAAAAAGAGTTTATTTCTGTGTTAGTCCCCTGGTGCCTGGCAAACTCAAGCTAATAAGAGCATCTCTCCATTGTCTGCCCCTAAATTTTCTGAGATTCAGACAGTTGAGGACCAAAGAAAGTAAGGTCTTTGAAAAAATGTCTCTAACCTTAGAAGTAAAGCAGTCACTCACGGGAGATAGCTGGGAAGTGGTCAGAAATGACAAAAATCCATATCTTATTTTTGGAGCATTTATCTGCAGAGCACTGTGCTACAGAATTATGTATTAGTTAGCCATCGCTGCGTAACAAATGACTCCAAAGCATAACACTCACAGTGACACAATTTCTCATCTCAGTGTGTGGGGGGTCAGGAAGCTGCTTGTGGCATAGGTGGGTTCCCTACTTCGGGATCACTGACAGGATTTGCTTACAGTATCATCCAGGGCTGCAGGTGCCTCATGGCTCAGTTGGGAAATGCTTTGCTTTCAAGCTCATTCATGTGATTGTTGACAGGACTCCTATCCTCTTGGGATGTTGGAGTCAGGGCCTGGGTTCCTCACTGGCTTTTGGCTGGAGGCCACCATCATGTCCTTGACATCTGGACCTGTGGGTCCCTCCACGCATGATGCTTGCTCCATCAGGGCAAGCCTGAGAGGAGAGGGAGAGGAAGAGAGGGAGAGAGGGGTGTCACTGTCTTATGTCATCTTATTTTGGAAATAGTTCATCGCTTTTGCTGTCTCCTGTTTTTTAGAAGCAGTGAATAGGTCCAGCCACACTGAAGGGGAGGAGACAACAGAAGGCTCTGAGCATCCGCATCCGGAGGTGAGAACCACAGGAGCCATGTCAGAAATCCCTCCCTCACCTTGCCATTTCTCCACAGTGTCAGCATCTTCTAGTGCCCCTAATTCATATCCATCCACCCTCTGCAGACAAATCGAGCTGCAGAAATAAGCCTCTCTCTGCATCATGAAGCTAGTTCCCTAAACCAAGGTATCAGTAAGAATGAAGAAGGAACATTTATTCCCCACTAGCATGGTTTCCCTGTGGAGGGAAAAACCCAGAGCACTCGTGGTCCCTCTGCCCTCCCTTCCTGTTCTCCACCAGTAGGAGTTCGGGGAGCAGGTGCTGGGTTAGACCTGCTCCACTTCTCCCCCTTGCATCCGCCTGCCTGTGGGAAGGCAGTCCTTTGGCCTGCTTCGGAGGCCATCGTAGCAGAGCTTTGCCCTTGAGGGGGTGTTTGAGTGGGTGAAATTCAGCTCAGGAGAGGTTCAGGAAACTCTTTATCATGTCTAAGACAAGGGCTCCAACAAAGCGGCCCTTGGCTCCCCGCAGGTCTGAGTCTTGGATGTCTGCTCCACAGGACAGTGCCTCAACAAAGCTGATGTGCACTGAAGTGGACGGACGGGTCAGGAACGAGTGCCACCAAGAAGAGGGCTTATGACCCATAGTCCCCAAGGGAAAGGGGCATGACATTTCACAGGGAACCACAGGGGACACCAGGGTTGGTCACGAGGCAGAGGGAGAAGGGGACAGAGGACACAGCCTTGACTGAGGTTAGTGTGGGAATGAATAGGGAGGCAGGGCAAGCAGTCTTAGGGTTGGTAGTTTGAGTCACTTCAGCAAGCTCGGGGGCATTGGCGCTATGCTAACGGCCTGCCGCCTGGCCTTGGGTGATTAGAGGAGATAGGTACTAGTCACCTAGAACGTGAGTGCCTGATGAAGGAGGTGGATGGGGGCATGCACATTAGACTGGGTGGTTTGTAATTGGAAAATGGGTCCCCAGGAAGACCCCTCCCAAGGGCAGGGCTGGCTGAGGTAACAAGGCCAAGGCCGGGTGCCTCGGGTCTGTTACTGGGTTGTCCCAAACAAGGCACATCTGGAATATAATATAGGGTAAATGCTAAAGCCTCAAGTTCACAGAAGCTAGAAACATGGATATACAGCTTCCCTTTTAGGAAATTTCAAGTCACAACAAGACAGACATGATTTGGCTTGCTTTCAGGAAGCCCTCTTTGTCCACTCCCTCCAAAGGGACAAGGGAGATGCAAGCAGCCTGGAGGTGAGACCATTGAAACTGTCCAGACAAGGAGAGGCTGACAGACCCAGGCCCACAGGGAGTGGGAAGATGAGGGATAGATGCGGAGGGTAGAGCCAGAGAGATCAGATGACTGGCCGGAGGCGAGGGGCAGTAAAGGCAGAGCTGAGTATCTGTGACCTGTACAACTGGAAGGATGAGTTTGCTGTCAGATTAGGGCAGCTGCAGGTGGAGAGGATTGTGGAGGGAGGAGAAGGAGTTCAGGTGTAGACGTGTCAAGGGAGAGGGACTTATTAGACATCACAGCAGACAGAATAATGGCCTCTAAAGATGTCATGCCTCAGTCCTTGGAACCTCTAAATACATTTCCTTACATGCAGAGGAGAAGGTTGCAGATGTAACTAAGGTAACTAACCAGTTGATTTTGAGAAAGGGAGATTATCCTGGATTGTCTGGATGGATGAACCCCATATCACCATAAGTGTCCCTAAATGTCAAAAAGGGAGATAGAAGAAGATGGGTGTCATATCTAGGTGACATGAGGAACTCAACTAGCCATTGCTCTCTTGGAAGGTGGAGGAAGGAAACTATGCAAGGAAACAGGTCCTCCAGTAGGGCCTCCTGAGGTATGCATCCCCAACTGTTCCTTGACTTTAGTCCACTGAGGCCAATTTTGGACTTCTGACCTCCAGAGCAACATGAAGAGAAATTTGGTTCATCTTAAGACACCAAGATTGGGGTAACTCGTTACAGCAACAATTGGAAACTAACACAGACCTTCAAGTTGCTGGTGGATAAACAAACAAGCAATCATACAAATATATAAATAAGCAAATTGTTCAATGAGGAACAGAGCAAGAGATGAAAGAAAGAGGGAGGGAGGGAGGAGAAGGAGAGATGAATGAGGTACTGTTCCTGGGTCCAGGTGTAGACCCTGAAGCACTGGTTCTTGTGGCCCCTCCTTCAAGAGATAACCAGTTATCCTTCCTCAGCTATGAAATTAATGCATCTTTTTTTTTTCTGTTGAATATAATTTGGATCAGGTTTCCTTAACTAGCCACCAAATGAGTCCTGACTCACTCAGGTTTCATGGCGGTCTACACGGGACGCCATCTGAGAAGTGCCCCTTGGAAGATGCTCAGAGCTGCCCAGCAGTGCTGGTCATTAGCACCCCAGTCTTGCCTCTTTAGATCTACATCTTCATTTCTGACTTAAATCCATTTGCTCCCTTGCTCCTTGCTATCTGATCCCTAGCCAGGCGAGAGGCTCAGGGGGAATGCAACAAGAAGGAAGCAAACTCTGCTTTTATTCCTCCCTCTGCCCTGAGCTTGCGTGGCAGGGAGCCATTAAGATCTGTCTCCAAGTCACTTCCCGCCCGCCCCCTCTTCTGGGGTCTGGAAGGAGGAAGGTGAAGGATGAGGACAAATGCTCCAGCTCATTGGTTGCTCTCGTCCTCCTGGACCTTTGGCGGGTGTTGCTTCTCCGGCCAGCACTCATGGGGCTTGGGTGACTTCCGGGTGCAGGTGCAGGAAGGGCTCTTACAAGGGCTATCTTATTCCGTTTCCTGTTGTGATGTCAAGATGCTTGAAACAGGGTGATTTATTTAAAAAAAAAAAAAAAAAAACAGAGTTGATTTGCATTGGAATAAACACTAGTTGGTGCCTAGGAAAGCTTGTTCCATCAGTGAGAGAAGGAGGACTCTAAAGACGGTGATAATGAAGGAAACGGAGGGGGAAAACTGGCCTCTTCCCTTTTCTCCAGCCTGTATGTGTGTAGAGTGAACTTGCTTATAAAATAAAACAATGCACCAATAAAACACCTGAAGAAAACCTCTGAAGAAGGGATAGGCAGGCAACCTACCCCATACGCTCCCCCTGCTTGTAAGTGTGGTATGGCTTCCATGTGTCCCAGCCCCCGGCCTTGAAGAGCACTTCAGTAATAAAATATACAAAACCTTTCTGCCGTGTCCTCCACTTTCTTCTTTGGAATCGATTATTAGTATCCTTGGGTTGTTTCCCAGCCTTGCTGTTGGACAGTTTGGCTCACGGTTCTGGAGGCTGGGAGCCTCAAAGCCAGCCTCCGATTGGCGACTGGAGGGGCCTCTTGCCATGTCAGCATGGCAGAGAGCATGAAGTAGGCGAGCTAGCTTGGATCTTCCTCCTCTTCTTATAAAGCCACAATACTGTCATGGGGCCCTCATGACCTCTTCTAATCCTAATTACCTCCTAGAGGCCTCCCATCCAAGTGCCACCTATACTTGAACTTGGGGATTTAGGTTTCCAATCTGTGATCTTTGGGGACACACATTTAAACCATAGCATGGGCATATGCTCCGGTTCTAGAAGAAAGATGGGCAAGGTCCCTGCACTCTGTGCTCAGTTAAGGACTCAAAATTCCAAGGTCTCTCTTCCTTGCCTTCCTGTCCCCGACTCAGGTAGCACAGGAGTCCTGGGGCAGGTGGGATGGCTGTGCAATGCCAATTCTGCCCTTCTTTGTAAGGACTAGAGGGTGATCAAACCTTTTCCATTTGAGGGCCGTGGTAATTTGGCCTTGCATAATCACCCTCTAGACCCAGGGCTCCAGGGTGGCAGTAAACCTGCCCACTTCATTTCTGTGCCCCATGGCATGGAATTTTTCAGTGACTAAATGAGGGGGCTCAGTGGCTTTACAAGGGAAAAAAATCAAAAGAAAATGAACTGGGTTGGATCCAGGAGGAGGGAATTAGTAAATATCCATCATCTGCCAGTGATGCTGACAGAGGACGGCAGAACAAGGCTTAGCCACACAGCCAAACACAGGGAAGGGAGAAAAACAACATCTTCGTGCTCCTATCCCCACGGAGTTCACATATTCAAGACAGTATGACGCCACTTTCATTATTTCATCTCATCCTCCATCCACCCTCCGGGGGCAGACATAGTCCAGTCTGATGATGTACAAACTGGGGCTCAAGAGGCAAAGGGCCTTGCCCAAGGTCACACACATGGTAGGCCTGGTGATCCACTCACAGCTGTCCCTAGACTTTCCATGGTCCCAAGATGTCGCCATCAGCAAGAATCACTGAAGTCACTTAGCTCCCAAAGAACACTGAAACTGGCAGCTCTCCTCGGCCCTTCTAGAAAGTCAGACAGGCCAGGGCAGCCATGTCAGAAAGGATGTCTGCCTCAGGGTTTGAAGATCTAGGAGTTCTCTGACCCCAAACCATCAGAGCCTCTGAAATGACTCAAAGAGACAGTTACAAGCATCTCCAACTGAGAGAAGAGGTTTCTTGGATGCTCTTTTTTCCTTTTAATCTTAGACCCTTCATTGGCCGTCTCCTACCTCCTACTACTGCCCCTCAGTATTTTTCCTCTTAAGAGCTTCTTAAAAGAATGGGAGAAAGGATACTGAAGCCAAGGGATGATCCCAGGGGAAGCCCTGTTAGTCTGCTTTTGCATAGGTGTGCACATTTTCACGGGCTGAGTTTTTATGGTAAGGTGGGTTTGTGAGCTGTGACAGAGCACAGGCGGACCACAGGATTCTCTTGTTGCAAAGTATTGTTTCTGAAGTTTGCAGATCATGGGTTAGTGAACTACTGTCTACAACTGGATGCCTATTTTTGTAAATGAAGTTTTATTGGAACATAGCCATACTCATTCATTTATATGTCGTCTGTAGGTTCCAAAGAGAGCTACAAAAACATTTGAGTACTGCTGACAGAGAACAAATGGCCAATCAGTTCCAAGATATTAACTGTCTGGATCTTTAAGAAAATATCTGACTCTGGGTTTAGAGTGATGATTATATTTATGACGATGACCACAACGATGTGTGTGTTGGTGGTGATGGTGATTTTAAGGATGTTAATGATGATGGTGACAATGATGAGGCTGATGAGGGTGACAGTGATGATGGTGGTGGAGATGATGATGGCAATGGTGGTCATGATGATGATGGTGAAGGTGAGGACAATGATTAGGATGATGAGGATGGCAGTGGTGGTGATGAAGGTGGTAGTGGTGGTGGTGGTGATGGTGATGGTATGATCATAGTGATGATGGTGGTGATGGTGCTGGCAATAGTGGTGTTGATGATGATGGTGGTGATGGCAGAGGTGATGACAATGGTGATGGTGATGACAATGGTGATGGTAATGGTGGTGATGATGGTGTTGATAGTAATTGTGATGATGGTGATGTGGTGATGATGGCAATAATGGTAATGATGGTGAAGGTGATGATGGCAATGATGATGGTGGTGATGATGGTGATGATGGTAGTGATGATGATGATGATGATGATGGTGATGATGGTGATGATGGTGATGGTGGTGGTGATGATGGTGTGATGGTGATTGTGATGGTGGTAATAATGGTAGTGATGATGGTGGTGATGGTGCTGGAAATAGTGGTGATGATGATGATGATGATGATGGTGATGGAGAAGGTGATGACAATGGTGATGGTAATGGTGGTCATGATGGTGTTGATAGTAATTGTGATGATAGTGATGGTGATGTGGTGATGATTGTGATGGTGAAGGTGATGACTATGATAATGATGATGGCAATTATGGTAATGATGGTGAAGGTGATGATGGCAATGATGATGGTGGTGATGATGGTGATGATGGTAGTGATGATGATGGTGATGATGGTGATGGTGGTGATGGTGGTGGTGATGATGGTGTGATGGTGATCATGATGGTGGTAATAATGGTGGTGATGATGGTGGTGATGGTGGTGACGGTGGTGATAGTGGTTACAGTGGTGATGGTGGTGATAATGGTGGTGATGATGGTGATGACGGTGGTGATGGTCATGATGGTGGTGATGGGGATCGTGATGATTTTGTTGATGATGATGACAGTGATGTACCTGACGCACCTTGGAGTAGACCAAGGATACATGAGTGCTTCTTTGGACCACATGTAGATCCAAGGGCAAAAGAAAAAAAGCCAGCTAGGAGTGGCTTTAATTTCTGTTGCAATGATCCTCTGGAAGTGAGCTAGTACTGAAAGAAGGGAAGGCCCAAGGGAGCATAGGCTGAGGAAGAGTGGTCAGCTGAATGAGAACTACCACCATGATAGGCATTAAAGCAGAGGGACCAGCAGGGGGCGCTATGGAGCCAACAGGAACACCTTGCTAGAGAAACCCAGGTTGAACCACCTGCCCAGGTCAGAGAATGGTAAGCTCCTGGTTGAGATGAGCCGGTGCTTCCCCTCCTGGCCCTCCCTTTGTACCCAGTGGGTGTCAGAGGGGCTGGCAGATGCGGGGAGCTGCAGGAGTGGTGGCAATTGCCTCTTCACTAAGGGAGGGAGGGGTGACTTCCCCTTGAGTGGAGAAGGAGCTGAGCGATGCCAGGAGGATGTCGTGCCTGGATCAAGGCTGTGACAAGGGTCTGAGGTGGCCCAGGTCAGCCTCTGTGACCCAGGAAGAGGGGGCAGGGGCAGCATGGGACCTCCCCTCTAAGGCAGGAGGCACCAAGAGAGCATTTGCTGACACTTCCCATCTGTCATCCTTGGAGAGTGTGACCATCACAGCAGCAGCTACAATAACCTTGAGCGCAGTGGATCCCCTTGCCACTCCTCTCCTCGCCATGAAGCCACGGGGTCACCCACTCTCAGTCCTCCTCTCTCACCCTCCTCACTTGGAACGCTGAGCTCCAGCCTGAAAATGGTCTTTGCCTGACTCAGGCCTCTCCTTCATACCCGCTGCTCCTGTGCTCAGAGCCACCCTCTCTTTCACCTGGCTGCCCCTCTACCGTGTAGCTCTCTGACCCCCCATCTGCCCCGGCCACCCTACCCGGCCTCGTCAGCATCTGCTAATGGTACCTGGACATGGGGCCTTTGGGGGTGATTAGGATGGATGAGGTCCTGAGGGTGGCCTGGGATGGCATTAGGGGCTCTGAGGGGAGGAGGAGAGCCTGAGCTGGCCTGCGAGCTCAGCCTGTCCACGTGCTGGCCCTGCCACTTTAGGAGGCACACGAGGCCCCACAGATGTGGCGCCCTGTCCTTGGACTTCCAGCCTCGAAACCAAGAGAAGTGCACTTCCTTTCCTTATCGACGCCCTCGTCTCTGTCCACTCTGCCACGTGCAGTGGACTTGGACGCCCACTGCTGACTGACGTTGTCCACATGAAACGGTGGCTGTGCGTCCATGGGCATGTGCTGTGGTCTCCAGGCCTCCGTCCTGCCCTCCCTGCCCCCGCACTCATCTCTGAGCCCCACGCACAGCTGTGCTCGCCACACACAGTCGCCAGTTTTCAGAACCCTGCTTCATATTTTTTCAAAACACTGTGCCGCCGGCCAAATGAAACTGGCTTCTACGCCAGTTTCCTCACGCGGCTGCTGTCGTGGGTGGCTGTCTCAGGGATTTTCTGAAATCCTAAACAAGGACAAGGACCCAGGGCCTTCGGAGTTCGGAGGGCCACAGGGGAAGGCCGAATGAGCAGAGGGCAAGGACAGAGAGCAAGCTGAGGTGCCAGAGCCCGGGGAGGGCTCTCCGGGACGGCCCCTGCCTGAGCATCCCGTGCTATGACACAGCCTCTCTGCCTCCAGGGACAGTGGCCTCCGGGACTGTGCTCCAGCTCGGGCTCAGGAATTCTGCCCGTGGAAGCAGAATGTGATCAGACTGGGTTTGTGATCAGATGCGTGACCAACTCCCAAAATAGTATCCCAGCCACCCCCCTTGCCCAGTGCCGAGGTTCTTCTCTGCTGTACCCTTTTGTCCCTGTCTGCAGCCTGCTGTGACTGTGACTTCCTTTCTTCATCCTGCCCCCCCTGGGCTGACTCTCAGCAGGGGAGCTGTGAACTCGATTCTTAATTAAGTTCCCTTGCTGCCTGAATAAGTAGACACACACACACACACACACACACACACTCATTCACACATACACATGCACTCACACACACACACACACACACGCACACACACGCATGCACACACACACATGCACTCACACATACACACACACGCACACACACACGTCTTTTTCCCTGTGCAGCTAACAAGGCTGGTGTGGAGGGAGAAGGAAGGGAGGGGTGCAGGGTGCCCCTTTCGTGCCCGTTTTCTGTCCTTGGTCTTGACTGAGTCACAGTCACAGCCAGAGGGCGTCAGTACAGGCAGGAGTGGCTTTGTCATACAGCATGACTGCTCCCTGTGTTTCCTTGCCCTCTGCCTGCCCCCAGGGCACAATGCTGCAAGAAAGTCCCCAGTGCCGGCTCTTTGGGCTAAGCCTCCCCAGCCTCCGGCACCGGGAACGCCCCCCACCCCATTCTTAGTCACCACCCTGTCTCAGGTGCTCTGCTCTGGCCTCGCCAAGTGGACTGAGACGCTAAGCAAGGAGGATCGTGTCCACGTGGTGGTGCTGAGCAGACCCTCAGTGACGTGGCAATGTTCCTGTGAGAGGACCCTGCTGACGGCCAGAGGGAGGAGAGGACCTGGAACGATGCGACGCCTTGAGCAGCCGCACGTGTTTGGGGATCTCGGGCTGTTCCCAGCTTCTCTTTCCAAAGCCTGATCCTGTCACTCAGCTGTTTGAACTTCTTCAGTGACGCCCCCTGTTTCAGGCTGGAGACCAAAACCGTTGCCAGGCTCCTGGGACTGGGTTCCTCCGCCCGACACCTCCTCCTGCTTTCTTCCTGCACTGCCCCTTGGTGACGTGCCCGTCTCACCTGCTACCTCATCTCCCTCCACTCCCCGGCCTCTTGCATGCTGGCCCTGCATGCTGGTCCTGTCCTCCCAGGTCTGGTGTGCTGAGTAACTCTGAGCAAGTTCCCAGACCTCTCTGAGCCTTGTCTTGCTCTCTAATCCCCAGGACAGTAGGAATGCACTTAAGGGTGGGGTGCAGGAGGGCTGACAGCGGGCACCTAGTGCCAGAGTGAAAGCCAGGGCGGGCAGCAAGTCAGACATGCCCTCAGGCACAGGTCAGAGTCGGAAACCAAGGGGTCGACAGGGTTCGTAACCTGGAGAGTCCCCTGCCTTCCGCCTCCTTCTTGGTGACTGTCCCAGTCCCGCTGTCCCGGGGCTTACAGACACCTCACTCCAATCTCTGTTTCCATCTTCCGTTCCCTTCCTTCCTGCCTTACCATCACGCTCCTCTCATGGCCCTGAACTAATGACATCAGCAGAGTTCTGGATGGATGTGAGTTCAGGGGTCGACACAGAGCCCACTGTACCAAGCCAATGCCAGGGAAGCCATCAGCACCAATAAAGGTCAGCAGGTGCCAAGTCTGGAGCTGGCAGGTGCCGGATGGTCAGGGGACGAATGGCAGACCCCCTTCAGGGCCCGACTTGACTGCTAGGTGCGGAAGGTGTGGCCGAGCCCCCGCAGAGCCCAGGCCACTGTGCTGGGGAGGACCACCTCCGAGAGACATGCAGGGTGGGCGGGGCACAGCATGCTGCAATCTATTTTAAAACAAGGAGAGCGAACAGCACCCTGCCTGGGTTAGAGTTGTCTCTTCTCGCCAGCCAGTCAGAAAATGCAGTCGGAAATAAGAGGAGGGGCCCAGGAAGCCAACGGCACTTGATCACAGCAAGGCCCTGGGCACAAACCCCTCTCGCAAGGCTGGGCAGAGGCAGCAAGCGGTGGCCGGTCAGCCTGACCCTCACAGGACAAAGACCTGATGCCCCACAGGATGCCGAGTGGCTGAGCCACGGCTGGGGTCCAGATAAGTGTCCCCAAGACCCAGGGGCTGAAGGCTTGGATCCCAGCCCCTGGTGCTACTGGGTGGGTGAGGGAGTAGTTGGAGGAGGGGATCCCAGGATTCCAGCACTGACCTTCCTCTCCTTCTGCTTCCTGTCTCCCAGGAGGTGAGCAGCTTCCTCTGCCGCTGGCTCCTACTGAGATGTGCTGCCTCGCCCCAGGCCCAAAAGCAATGGGGCAAGCAGACCAGGGACAGAACCTTCTGAACTGGAAGCCAAAATGAACCTGTTCTCTTTTTAAGTTGGTAAGTCAGGTATTTTGTTACAGTAACACAAAGCTGACTGACACAGCTAGGCTGGTTGGTAGGCTAGATGTATTAAATGCGTTTCAACTTACATTTTCCATTAATGTTGGGCTTACGGGTATATAATCCTCATAAATCCCGAGGCAAGTTGAGAAATTTTTGTATTTAGTTCACATATTTAATTCTAAAACAAGACCTGGAACCCTTTTTGAGGCAAAGGTGTGGGTGAATTGCTCCAAGGTACTGTGGAATCCATTTTTGAAAAGCTGGCAGCTGATCTTGGTGCCTGAAGGAGCACCCAGCGTGTCCTTCCCAGTCTTGTCCTTGCTCCCCTGGGGGCTGAGTCCTGGTGAGGAGGCTGCAGCAGGAACCAAAGATGGAGAAAACCAGGTGGCTGTGGATGAGAGCGTCCTTTATCTCCACCCAAAGCCGGGCTCAACCCTCCCCCAGCAGGCGGGCTGATTGCTGGCAAATTGTTCCATTTGAACAGAGACAGTTTTTCCTTAACATGTACAAGGAGAGAATAATTAGCTCATCAAATTCATTGTTTTACATATAATGTTGCTAACACGAAGCTAAATTATAAGAAATGAGTCCCTTAAAGAAAAATGATGTGTGAATGAAGGTGGAAGGCTGGTGAGCGGGGCTGCGGACCCCCCAGGGGAGCACCCAGGGCGCTGCTGGGGGCTGAGGGTGCTGCCACTGCATAACTGGACGTCAGTCTGATGTGGGCACAGGTGACAAATGCTGCTTTATAAAGGTCTGGGGTGGACATTGAGAGAAAGACGGAGGCTGGGCTCAGGGCGGAAGTGGCCGTGACCTGCCTGGGCAGCCCCTTCCTGTTCCTGCACCGGGCAGGCTGTCCTGTGGGCTCAGGACAGTCCCCTGAGCTGTGGACTCGGGGACAGGAGGCTCCAGGGCTCTAGAGATCAGTCTCAGTTGCCACCATGGGTTGACAGAGAGGCCCTTCCTACCAGAAGGACTGGCACAGGGTGCCCAGGATGGAAATCCGTCTTCCCACTCACCCACTAAAGTAGTGCTGATAACATCAACAGCTCCTGGAGCTCCTGATCGCAGGCCTGGTCGCTCCCTGCACTGCGGGACACTGCACCCTGTAACTTAGTCCTCACCCGACCTAACTGAGGGAATTTTACCCTCCTTTTTTCATATGAGGAAACAGATGCTCAGAGAGATCAGGTAAGCTGCCCAAGGTCACCCAGCTGATGCAGAGCAGGGGTTCCAGCCCAAATCCACTGACACCAAAACCCAGACCTTGGATGAGCCGGCTGGGGGCCCCAGCTGCCTGCGGGCCAGGCTGGGCTGCGGATGCATTGGTTTGGCTCGCCCACACTTACTTCTCAATTGGTTGGCAACAGCTGGGAACTGGAGATTGCACTTGAGAAACCCTGGTCCTGATTTCTCTGAGCAGAGTTGGATGAACAGCTTTGGTGACCCGGGTGGGGCTGTCCCCGTAGCTGAGGTCTATGTTCTGCACTTTCCATAGGCCCCACTCATCCCTCACTCCCCTCACCCACGCGTCACCCAGAGCCCGGGTGGACATCTGAGGGGGTGGCCACTCCGCCTGACCTGTGGTGCACCAGGATGGTCTGGCCTCCTGGGCAGGAGAGGTTGGCTGTCACCACTAAGCCTTCGCGAGCCTGCACCTCCAGCATTAGCAGGGCCGCTCCCCGGGGGTGGGGGGTGGGGCAGGGAACAGAGGCCAAGAGAGGAGGGTGAGGTACTCTGCTGTCGCTGCTGTGACCCGTGGGGTTGAGAGCACACTTGGCTCTTTTTGCTTCTGGAGGTCAGGAGTCCACTCGGGACCATGCTGGCATATGGGCGGCTGAGTTCCTTCTGGGGACCAAGAAGGGCATTTCCCAGCTTCTAGAGGCTTCCACGTTCCTTGGCTGATGGAGCTCCATCCACTTCAAAGCTGGTGGCAGGGCACCCTCAAGTCTCCCCTGCGAGCGCATTGGGACCCTGGATGATTCTGGCTCGAGTTGCTTCACATGTGCCAAGCCCACCTTGCCTTGCAGAGTGTCCAGAGGTCAGGGCACGGACTTGCCCCCTGCACTGTGTGAGCACTGGGGTGAGGGACACTTGTGGGGACAGGGCAGCTCCACCTACGCCAGGCAGAGGTGGGACATCCCCCTGCCCAGCCCCGGCCCCTGCCCCCAGACTCACCTTGCCAAAGAGAAGGACCTTTCCTAAAATGCACCAAGCCTTCCTCGTCATCAACGTGACATCCAAGTGAGGGCCCAGCACTGAGGGGCTCCAGGACGGGTGCCTGCTGCCACCTCCACCCCTCTGGTCTACAGAGAGCCCTGGTGTGGGGGCCAGGAGCCCGGAGGTCCTCTGGCCTGACTCCCATCAGGTATGCTCCCATTTCACGTGCAATTTCTCATCTACCCAACACAGAAACTCTGTGAGTGCCAGACCCTTTTTGATAAATGAGACAAAGTGCTCAGAGACGTCCAATAGTTTTTCCAACATCACATAGCGAGTCAGATGTGAGGTTTGGACCTGGCTCTGCTAGTGGGACGGTGGGCTCGGGGACTGGAGCTGCAGGCTTGCCCCAGCTCTTAAGGGGCAGGCTGGCCCTGAACTCCCCTTGGTGGAACTCCAGCTGTGCCTGGGCTCAGGACCTCCCAGCCACACAAGCCCACCCTCCGCAGCCCCTCGTGGAGTTCATGGGGGTCTGTGTCATGGAGTCAACTCCTTTCCTCTGTTCTGCTTCCGTCACTCCTGCGTGCCAGGTGTGTGCAGTGTGCGTATCTGTGACTCCATGCCCCACGTCCTTGTATGTTTTTGTTGGCCACAGACACGGTGACAACACACTGTGCTCTACGCCTTGGTTTACTTGTATCAGACGATCTCCTGGTAAGTACCCGCTCTCAGGAAGCCTCGGACTCCCCTCTGAAACTCGGGACAAGGACGAAGGGATGGGTCGGTGTCCCGGATCCTGGGAAGGTGTTTTGAATTTTCATTCACTCCATGCATTTTGTTGAATAGTGATATGCATCTGGCCAAAGCTGTGATGGGGACAGGATGGGAAACAAGATCACCAGGCTCCTGCCTGGAGTTGGGTGAGAAGGGCCCAGCAGTAACAGCCACGTGACACAGTTGTCCCTTGGTTTGGGGCTTAGTCCTAGGACTCCTACAAACATCAAAACCTCAGGATGTGCAAGTCTCCACACAAAACAGCACAGTATTTGCACAGAACCTACATAAACCTCACACCTATATTTGGTTTGTACCAAACCTCACACCTATATCTGGTGACTTACCAAGGAGCACACGCCGGGCTCTTTTTAGTTTATTCAGTGTCTAAGTTGCGGATGTCCTGCCTCCACCTCCCCAGTAGCTAGGATTACAGGGGTGCACCACCCTCCACCTCCCCACTAGCTAGGATTACAGGGGTGCACCACCCTGGCTCTCTTATCTGCCTTTTAATCACTCACAGATTACTTACAATACCTAATACTATGTAAAAAAAAAAAAAAAAAAAAAGTTGCCATACTGTATTGTTCATGGAATGGGATCCAGAAAAAAGAATGTGTATATGTTGGATATAGACTTTCCCCCAAGGTGTTCTCTATCCAGAGCCAGGAGCTGGAGGGCCACTGGAACCACACATTGTGCCAGTCCTCTGAAGAGAGAGGGACAGAACTCTAAAATGGCAAGTGCACCCTTTAGCTTTGGGGGAGCAAGACAAGGGGGGAAAGGTGGGCAGGAGGCGGGGCCTCAGAGGTCCCTCCCGTGTTGGGGCCTCAGTCTACACCGTGGAATGAGCATGGCTAGTTTCTACTCCACGGGGCCCTTTGGGGCTAAATAAGGAAATGAGCCCCAGGATGCTTTCCAGTAGGGGGTAAAACCTCCTTGCAGAATCCCGCTGCAGGCTGTGAGCCCCTGAGCCGGCTGCGTGCTATGGCAGGGCAGCTGGGGCTCAGAGCAGCCCTTGGAGGGAGCCTACCCGTGCAGATCCCAGCTCTGTGGATCCCTGGGTGTGGGCATGAGAGGGCTCAGTGCCCTGTTACCCAGGCTGGGGGAGATGCCAACTGCAGGGGGCGGGCAGGCCTGGGGAGGGATCCAGGGCACCCTGGGAACCTCAAACTGGAATCACAGGGACCCAGACAAGGCTCTAGTCCAGTGGGTGGAGAAGATCAGTAACAGCCCGTCCTGACCCCAGGGGGCCAGCGTGGGGCAGATGACGGTCCTGGCTGGTCTACTTGCTCAGGAGGCCAAGGATCCCCCGGATTTCTACCAGCTTCTGGGCCCCGTGTGGAGGTCACGCGGAAGCGGGTCTCCACGCGGACAGCACCTTCCCCGCAGTGGGGGCTGCGGAAGAGCGGTGGGCTGGTGGGGGGCGCGACAGTGGCGGAGGACGACGCATTTGTGTGCGGAAGAAGGAGGCCAGCTCCGCGAAGGGGCTGTGCCCCAGGCCCCAAAGACGTAAAGAAATCCGCATCTCCGGCCAGGGAGGAGCTGGGGCTGCGGGCTTAGCCCCAGGCAGGCACCTGGGCGCGGGCTTCGCCGCTCCGCGGCCCTGCGAGTGCGGACGCTGGGCGCCCCCTGGCGGCCGGCAGCCGCGGCGTCCCCGCGCTGCTCCTTTGTTCTGCGGTGGCTCCTGCGCAGGCGGGGGGAGGGCTGCGACCCTGGCTTCCAGATGGGTGGCCGTGCCACCAGGACGGTGCGCTGGGGCCAGGGGCCGAGGGCCCACTGGAGCACCCCGCTCGCTGACTACTGGCCGTTGGCGGTCCACCTGGCCTCTCGGAGCCCCGGTTTCCTCGTGCGTGAAATGGGGAGGGGGACACACTGGCTCCCGGGATTGTGCGGGGCTCACCAGCTCACGGCGTCACCGGTGCACTAGAAGTAGCTGACCAGGCTTCTCCGTCCGCTTTGCCCACCCTGCCCAAGGTCAGCTCCCGCCTGGGTAGTGGGGTCTTTGTCCCATCCTGGCCCTGGGTGGCGCCTTTGAGAAACCCACTTGCACAACCCTTATGAGAGGAGTGGGCGCGGGGATACACCTGCCACCAGCCTCCTCACCACCAGTTTAGAAAACATCTAGTGTGGCGTGGGTGTGCGGGGTGGGGGGTGGTGGTGCTCGCCCCTCACCCCAGTCCCCAAGCAAATTCCACACCCGTCCCTGAGAGGAAGCATCTATTCTACCCCCTGGAGCCCGCTGGAAAGCGCTCAGGAGGTGGATCGTGCCCTGCTTTCCTTCCTGGAGCCCGATCTGCTGTTCGCCCCAGAGGCCCTGCTTCCTTCTTTAATCAGATCCTTCGTGTCCCACCAGGTACACCTCTGTCCCCCTCCAGATTCAGGATGGAGGGGGAAGGGACAGAGAGAATGAGAACAAGGAGGAAGAGAGGAGAGGAGGGGAAGAAAGGGGGAAGAAATAAAAAAGCAAAGACAAAAAAGAAAATTGGTTTGCTAGTGCTGCCATAACAACATGCCACAGATCTAGTGACTTACATAACAGGCAGGGGTAGTCCCCAGTCCTCAAGACCGGGGTGGGCTCCATTGGTTCCTTCTGAGGCCCCCTCCCTGGCTTGTAGGTGGCCACCTTCCCCCCTTGGCTTCATGTGGCCTGGCCAGTCTCCAGGTCTGTAACCTCATCTCTCTTACTCATGAGGATCCCCATCCCATGACCCTGGGCCCACTTAATGAGCTCACTCCTTTAATTGCATCTTTAAAGACCTGTCTCCAAATACGGTTGTATCTTGAGGCACTGGGGATTAAGGATCTCAACATGAATTTTAGGGGACACAAGTCAGGCCAGAACAGAGAGGGGGGCGGGGGTGAGGAATCAGTCTAGTCCTGCCCTTGCCAGGGTACATAGGGCAATGACTAGAACACAGGCCAGGGTTCAGGACCGAACACCACCTGTAAACCACTGATGACCATCAACTGTCAGGAGACTTTCCGTGAAAATCCGGATTTCCACTTCCTCTTGCAAATGGCGCCCTGGGTCCACATTCTGGCCCAGTAGAGCTGATTCCCAGAGTGCTAGCTCTGCAGTCCTCAGGGGTCCACTTGGCTCCTGCACTCACAGCCTATGCTGCCAGGGATCTGCAGGGAGCTGAGCTGAGCTTCTGCTGTGGGAGCAAAGCTTGTGCCCCCACCCCCTGCAGGGGCTTGCTGGACCTGTCTGTCTCCCCCCCCATGGTGGGCTTTGGGGCCTTCCAGCACAGTTGGAAAACCTAGGATTTGGACAGACCTGGGTTCAAGTCCTAGCTCTCCCACTTATAAGCTGTGACTTTAGTGAAGTGGTGGCCTCTTCTCTGAGCCCGTTTCTTCCTCTGGGAAATGGGCATAACAATGCCTACACTCAGGGCTCTGTTAAGGTTAAACCAAATGCAGTGATTCCTGCCAATTGGCCTGGCACATGGAAGACCCTCAGTCAACCTGTTTCCATGCCCGTCCTCCTCCGTGGTAGATTTCATTGAGCACCAATCTCACTTGGGCCCTGGTGCCTTTCTTTACCACCACCCCCGATGCTCAACAGGGAACTGTAATTTCAGACAGCCCTTTAAAAGTCAGCAGTCTCCGTGGGTGGCCGTGGGCGAGTTCTAGGCTCCGAGTCAGGAATCTGTGGTGCACCTGCTTTGGCTCTGCAGAGTTGTCTTTGTAACCTCAGGGAGCGAGCTCCTTCTCTGGCCCTCCTCACCCACCAGGGAACGGGAGCCAGCAGGGGTGGTGGGCTGGGTGGGGTGCTACAGAGAGAGAGAGGGGGGAGCTGAGACTTTCCGAGTGTCCCACATGCTGGGTGCCGTGTGTACACCCAGCCTCTGGTGCATCATCCCCCAAAGGACCCTGCCCCTGCATGAACATCCTGGCAACCTGTGTAGCTGTGGCAAGGTCATGCGACTGTGCACAGGGAGAAACAGGCTCAGGCAGGCGAAGGTCACACAGATGGGGAAAGGTCACACAGATCTGGAATCTGAACCCAGGACTGTCCCTGCAGAGTCTTTCATTTTTCCCTCCACAAGGTGGCCTTTGGAGGGATAGGCAGGACCTCTCTGAGTGTCCCTGGTGCCTAGTGTATTGGGCTCTCCAAGGAGGAAACTCTTGGACCCAACTCCAACCTCCAGAGTTTGGGATGAGCTCAGGAGTAAGGATCCTGGGTGTCCCTGAAAAGAGGGAGCCTGGCTTGGGAGGACTTGGGGTCTGAAGAGGAAGCCGGGACATATGGGTATTTCACCAAGTCCTTGGACTCTGGTCTGATCCGTAGGCGCTCACGCCACCTGGTAGAGGGCAACTTGCACGATCTCCTTACCCTCAGCTCTGAGTGTCTACACGAGTGCCAGGCAGACGGCTAAAGACTGAGGGACACAGTAAAGGCACACCAAAGTGTCGAACCTATCACCAGGTGGTCAGCCAAAAAAAAAAAAATCCACTGAGAGGATGGAGAGAGAGGGACAGAGGGACGGCGGGACGATGGCAGCTCTGTCACAGTGGCCCTTAGCAGGGACTGCAGTCAGTAAGTGGCTGGCCTACAGCAGGGTAGGAAGGATGCAGGATGCAGAGGGATGGGGATCCTCAGCATCAGTGACCAGGATACTACAGGGGACAGGCTGAGCCATGCAGCTCCGAGTGGCAGCTGTGACTGGCCTTGAAGACCCGCAAGGACCCAGTGAGCGCTCAGTGCTGTCCCCCGGGGCATCCTGGATCAGATCCCTGCTGGTCCTGCACTCGCTGGGTAGCCTTGGAGTAGTCCCTGCCCTTCTGCGTCCTTCAGGGTTTACTCTGGGAAGAGGTAAACACACCATGACCTCAGAGGATGGGCTCACCCGTGGAAGGAGATCACGAACACCCTGGGCGACCTGGGACGGCCATTGTAGCTGACCTTTCTGGGGCTCCCCACGCACCAGGCTTCCTCCTAAGCTTCGTGTGCATCATGCCACCCAGTCACCCAAAGTCCCATGCAGTGGGGACCTGCACCCTCCCTGATGTGCAGTGCAGGGTTCCTGGCAGTAGTGTCACAATGCCTGCAAGCAGCGGGACCCCCTGGTCTAGATGGTGACGTGCTGAGTGTCCCTTGCAGCTGTTCTGGTTCGTAAACTCAGGGCTCTGTTCTCGGGTTTGGGTGTTAGAGTTGGGGTGGCCCCTCTTCCCCACCTCCACCTTCAGAGCTCTCTCCTGCGGCCGGCTCCGCCCGGTCCCGGCTGTGCAGGCGCCTTGGCTGTGGCCACACTGCCCTCCAGTGGCCAGGGTGCAGCATGGCCCCTGCTGCGGGGCTCCCAGGCGCAGCCACAGAATCTCCCGCGAAGAACGTTGCGGGGCTGGAGAAAACAAGCTCTTCCGGGAAATTAGATTGGATGGTCTCCCGTGGGCTCCAAGATTAGCCCACGTGCGTGCAGTTCCCAGTGGGAGGAGCAGGCAGGTATTCGAGTGTGGCTTCTGGAGACAGTGCCTGCTCCCCGACAGCGTTTTCCGCCCTGGCGGAGTTGAAGCGCTGGTAAAGGCTGCTAGCTGGCTTCTCCAGGAGAGGGTTCTAGATTTGCAGCGTTTCTCCATATCCCTGATGTAAATCTTACCACCATGGCCAACTTCAGACAACTGTGGGAGATCGCAGAACGCAGAGGACAGATGCGCCACAATCGGCTTTTTTTTTTTTTAACATTTATTTTTTAGCTTTTTTTTAGGTGGACACAATATCTTTATTTTTATGTGGTGCTGAGGATGGAACCCAGTGCCTCGTGCATGTCAGGCGAGTGCGCTACCACTTGAGCCACATCCCTAGCCCCTACAATCGGCTTTTGAGTGCCGGCCACACCTAGCTCCAGAGTGGGGCGCTCTTGGAACTCACTGCAGTGGGGCCTGCGGAAGCTTCAGATCTGCCAGTCCTGGGGGGCAGCTTCCCGAGTTCGCTTTGTGCTCACATCTGTTTGGGCTTTTCACATTTATTGGGGCTTTTTGTTTGTTTTGGCAAATAATGAGATGGGGTCTTACACATTCTGTGCAGCATTCCATTTTCCTTGGGGTTGGGTCGTCTAGACCATGGCTTGCCCCATTCAGATGCATGACGTCCACCGGAGCATCTCCTTGATGTACTCAACCAGAGCCAGACCAGGAGCACTGGATGACTTCCTTCTCTCCTCTCCACACTCAGTGCTGAAATATGCATTTTCATACTCATATTTTTAAATCTACATGATAGATTTTCCAGAGTGATATTCCTGGTCCAAACGATGAATGAAACAATAAGAAGTATTTCCAGAATCCCTTCCAAAATGGTCACAGCGACTAACCCTCCCCCGCAACCAGCATGTGCAAAGGACTATTTTCCTGCATCAGAAATGCATTTTTTGAGCTTTGCAAATCTTGTGTGTGTGTGTATGTGTATTATTGCATTTTATGCCTGCATTTTTCTGATGACAAGTAAGAAGGGCTTATCTTTGTATATTTTTAAGCTGCGTAGTTTGCCTTCTGTTTATCGACATGTAGGAATTCTTCATATGCAGACACGTGTCACATAACATCAACCAATTGCATCCATGACAATGGCCCCATGAGACTTAGTGGAGCTGGAAAATGTCTATTGCCTGGTGATGTTGTAGCCACATGATATACTGCTGCGGTGCTTGCCCACATGGCTGCGGTGATGCTGGACACTCAAGTTGTGTAAACGGAGAGCATATGGAATTCTGGAAGGTGTAGAGCCCTTGACCGTGGTAACCAGCGACTGCTGCTGGCCTTGTGTCTGCTCTGCAGACCCGTCAGCATGGTTTTGGGGTACACTTATGTAAGTGTACCACCAGGTCACCCCAGCAGCAGCCTCACCCATCTTGTGTTTACTGCATCTTTTGGTCACATCAAGAGACCACGTGAAGCGACTGACCCAGTGCCCCTAAGTTTGTGTGAGTGTGTGCCACATTGTTCTCACAATGACAATATCTCCTAAGAACACAGTTCTCAGGGTGCTTCCCTGTCATTAAGTGACACCGTTATGAAGCATTGACTCTCGTGAAGCTTTAACTCTGTCCACGTGCAATGCTTTCCCCAATCTTTTGATTTGTTGGTCGCATCTTTTGCTATATAAAAATTTAAGCAAATTGTGACATTTTTTCTTTCCCCTAAGGCATCTGGGTTTCCTGACTTGTTTCAGGAGATCCTGGACGCTCAGACTTGTTTTTCTAAATTACCTCCTGTTATTTTCACTTTGTTTTTTACATTTAGAGTCTTTTTATTGATTTTTTTAAAAAAAATAAATGACAGCGGAATGCATTACAATTCTTATTACACATATACAGCACAATTTTTCATATCTCTGGTTGTGTATAACAGAGTCTTAATGCACTTTGAATCTTTTAAAAAACCTAGCATGATGAATATGGCCTAGTTGGGTTTTCTTCTGGCACCACAGAGCTATTTGATTCTCCCTGGAATGAGATGCCACCATTGGAAATGCTCGGTTTCTGTGGGCATGCTCCTACCCTCCACCCCGGCCTTGCTCTCTTGTCTCTGTCCCTAATGTGGTGTTATAGTCAGGGAAAATATCTTCCTTTTTGGACATTGTTCTCTTAGAAGAACTACAAAACGTATTTTTTTCATTTTAAAAACAATTAAGATCCCAACTAGAGTTGGATAAACGTGTGTGTTGGTTTGTCAAGAATCAACATTTCCATGTTTTCGCATCTCCCTGTTCGGGACTCTAAAGCTCTCTTTGAGTATCACCAGCAGTCTGTGGCTTTGCTCCCGGGGCGCCCTGTCTGCAGTGCCAGCTTGGTTTCTAGGAATCTGTCATTTATCTTTGAAGTAAGCAACTTCATTTTCATTTTTTTTTTCTTTACCGTTTTCCCTCTAAGTGGTCAGTGCTGGTGCCAAGAGAAGCCGTCCACTCCTTCCCCCAGCACCATTCCAGCAAACACAGCTCAGATAAGGGCTTGCTGAGTCTTAGCTCAAGTCACCGTGAGGACCGCTGACCTTCAACAGGGCCCAGCTGGGAGGGCAGAGCCCACAGGCCACACCCGGGCTCCTCAGGCTGCCCGCAGCCCTCCACCTGCCCAGCTCTCTGTGGCAGGGCCTTCTCAGGAGTCTCAGGGGACAGGTGGAAAGAGAAAGGCCTCAGGGGAGCAGCCCTCGGTCCCCTGTATTACAGGGCTGCCTGAGGCCAGCTCCTCCCCTCCCCAAGGGCTGGTCTCTCACCTGTAGACCAGGGACCAGGACCTCTGACTCACAGGACTTCACACCTTGTAGGAGCCCCATGAAGTTCCCTTTCTCATCACCTCCTTTAATCAGAATAGGTCCAAGCTTCATTAACACCCACACCTGCCCTTCTGTAGTTGGCCATCCCTGTGAATCAAAGCAGCCTGGGGCACCTCGGGGCTCAGTGAGGCTAGAGTCCTC
This sequence comes from Callospermophilus lateralis, assembly GCF_048772815.1. Classification (NCBI taxonomy): domain Eukaryota; kingdom Metazoa; phylum Chordata; class Mammalia; order Rodentia; family Sciuridae; genus Callospermophilus; species Callospermophilus lateralis. The sequence continues at coordinate 13,571,825 of NC_135309.1, read as the reverse complement.
CCTGTGGCTCTGCCTCCTCCCAGCCACAGGTCGACTGGGTGCAGAGCCGACTCCATCCGTGAGGATCATCAACGTCCCCCTGGCTCCCAGAGACTTCTACCAGTAGCGATCACTGGCTCTTCAAGCCAGACAGATGGATATGAAGTCACCGCTGCGCCTGCTATTGTCCCTGGACAGCCGCTCTCCCTGATGAGACTTCTCCCTTGTCTCTGTGGAACTGAGGGAGGCCCTGGCTGTCTGCAGAGTGGCTCTCTCCTTCCTGCTAGTAGGAACTGGAAGGGCTGGGAGTCTCAACCCTTCTGGCTGCGGTCCTGGGACCTTCTCCCTCTACCCCTCCACCTACTTATCTACGCAGAGCTGAATGATTCATTCTTTTGTTTACTGGTCATTTAGAGAGCAACCTCTAGTCCTCTGATCCTGAAGGGACACAAGAGACGGTATCAGCCATGGCTCTACAGAGAAGCAGAACCAGGACAGACAGACCCATGCACAGGTGATAGAGGCACGGACAGAGAGAAGACAGACAGACATGTAGAGAGATACATGGATGATGGACGGATGGATGGACAGACTGACAGGTACAAGAGGAGATTTGTCACAGGATTGGCTCACGAGGTTATGGGTGCTGGGAAGGCCCCCCTCTGCCATCTACAACCGGGAGGTCTAGGAGAAGTGGAGTTGTGATTTGGTCTGAGTCTGAAGGCCTGAGAGGCTGGAGCCCCAGTGTCCGAAGAAGAAGGCTCACTCAAATAGGGAGAGTGGGTCACCCCTCTATGCCTCTTTCCTGCCCTCTTGCTACTCAGTCTACTGGCTCAGATGCGGATCTCTTCCAGAGACACACTCGGCTGGCCATCTGGGCATCCCTTAGCTCAGTCAAGTTGACCCAGGAAGTTGGTCGTCATGGAGACGGAACCTTGGGTGCTTCATCACAATAAGTGTTTTTCGCTGAGTGAATAAAGGAGCCAGTGTGAGGCTTGCTCCTCAGGGCAGGGCACTGAGAGGAGTACAGCAGGCAGAACAGGCTGAGGAGCTGTGGACAAGGACGAGCAGGTGACTGTGAGGCAGGCGGCACAGCGGGAAGTGGGCTGGTCCTCGCCCACACCTGCATTGCTCTTTGCAGAAACCTCCTTTTTCCTGGCGCTGTGGATCCTCTCACCCGTTTCCCCTGCTAATGGGGGTCTTTCTTACTTTTTGCATTCATCATCATTTTGCTTAGATTTGGAAGGCTGTGGAGAGTCTCGATAGCCTTCCTGGCTAAGAGGGCCCAGACTCCTTGGAGGAATGCCTGCGGATCTGAGCCGGGGTCCGCAGCAGGAAATGCCTAAAAGGAGCCAACATCACGTCCACAGGGAGAAATAACCAAAGGCTCCTAGAAGGGAGGCCCCCCTGGAGAAGTCCTGCCAACAGTTAAGGATGATGTCATAGTGGCATCAGGAATAACGGCGGTAAAGGGTGGACACACAGCAAAAGCTCCGTGTTCATGATGTATGACTAGCTCACTCTGGAGGTTACCAGGGTACAGGTGAAAGCGGATAAATCAGAGCCAAGAATACAATATTTATCTTGCTTTCCCTCTAAAGGCCATATTTCTGGATGAGCAAATAGCTGCTGAGTGGATGTGCTTTTTAGAAAATAATCAAAGCTAACAGGTGCAGGATGCGGGGATCGAATTGGGAAATCAGCCTGTCGAAGTACCAAGTAAACACTGCAGCTCAGCAGTGGTGGTGATGGTGCTGGTGAACACTGACTCAGCCTCTCCAGGGACTCGGGGTGCTGTGAGTCACACGTGGCGGGATGGGCTGCGGCACCCCGACCCTGGACAAGGCTAACATCGTCAGAGGTGACGGTGCCCAGGGGAAGCTCCCAGCTGTGGTGCACACCCGCGAGGCAGGGTGCCCTGGCTGGCAGGTGTCTTTAAACCAGCTTCCAGGATGCACGACGGAGATGGGAATTTGTAAGCGACATCAGCCGGTCAACCCAAACCATCATGTGAGAAATTCTACAGCAACGAGTGAGTGACCCACTCCTCAAAAATGTAACCAGCAGGCAGGTAATGGGAGAAGGTTGGAAATTCAAATGTCAGTATGTTAAAAGAGAATTAAGAAGACCATGTAAAATAAAAGTCAGACCCTGTATTTGGATTCTGATGCCAAACGTAGAGTGACCTTCTTTAAGACAACTGGGGGACCATGAACCTAGAACAGGTACCTGATGTCATCCAGTGAGTGTGGACCTGGTTATAACTGGGCTTTCCTAAAACACCCTTAAGTAACAGACATTCATACCCAAAGGATGCGTCCTGGCCGTCTGGCTGAATGGTACCTGACCTGCTGTCCTGACAGCCCCACTGCCCCCGAGCTGAGGAAGCCCAGGGCTGAGCACCTTCCTCCCCCTCTCTGTCTCGGGTCCACCCCTCCTCTCTTCCCTGTCCATCATGTCTAGACCTGCCTTCCTCTGGCACATCCAGATCCCTCCTCCTGGGGTGCTGCCCCCAGCAGCCAATCCGGGGCTCTCAGCCTTGGTGACCTTGAGCTGTGACAAGCTAGAGTTCCGTGGGTGCCTTGAGGATTCTGCCTCTGTCTGATGTGCCCGAGTCTGCGAGGCAGGGGACTTCCTTCCCCAGGTTATTCAGGAGGGGAGCGGCCATTCATCTGGTGGTTCCTTCCTCCTCTAGGGTCTCAACACCTTTTGCCTCCTGTGGTGGTGGTGGGGGGGGAGAGTGCCAGGGAGCTACCTCTGGAGGGCTGAGAAGTGCCACCCGGGCTGGGCAGTGCCCCCAGGGACACCCCCAGAGGTGTCAGTGCATGGGAGGAACTTAGAACTTGCCTGGTACAGAGCAAAGGCAGAAGAGGGCAGCCTGCTGCAGCCCCCCAGGAGTTGGGGGAAGACCACGGAGCCGCCGCAGCCTCCCCGGGTTCTAAGACCACCATGCGCTCGGGGTGACTGTGGGTTACCTGTGGGGGTTCAGTCATTTCACTTGAGAGCACCACTGACAAACCATTCCAACTTGAGTATTTGGTAGGCCTTTTCTTGAGTCTGAATGAATTGAGCTTGTCACTTCAAGGGGAAAAAAAAAACAATGGCATTTGCTTTCGATGATAAAAATTTGCTCTTTCAAGAGAAAAATTAGAATTTGGGAAGATCTACCTCTACCACCAGAGCTTGACAGCTTCCCAATAATTAAACTCACTGGAGATAAAACGAGCGGTTAGGTTAATGGGTGGGACCTTCAGGTATTGCAGGACGGAATGCACCCGCATCTGAAAGCCCGGTGTGACCCCGGGAGCCGTGTATTCCAAATAGCCAGCCAGTGGGCCACAAAGTCAATCACAGGGGAAGATCCAAGCAATGGGCAGCAGTGGGCTTCATGGGACAGCAGAAAACAGTCTTGTCCATTCAAAGTCCGTCCATTTTGAGTGTACTTAAGAACATCGCACACGATTGTCTGAAAAAGACTATTAGAATACCCCTTCCCTTCTCCACCACATCTTCCAGAGACCAGATTGTCTTCCTATATGTCAACCAATATGTCTCAGCCAACAGAATGAGCACAGAGGAGAACCCAGCTGTCACTAGAGTCCAGATGTCAGAGGTTTGCACACAGGAAAAACAAGGCCACACTTCCAGGAATTTTTTTTTTTTTTTTTTTTGAAAAATACGGTTGTTTCTCATAAAAATAGGTAATGGATTAAAAAATGGGTGAAAGTAAGTGTTGTGTGAATTCATCAATTTTAATTTCTCAATGAACAGAGACACATTCAATTCATAGAAACAATACTAACAACTTAAATACGTATTATTATAAACATATAATAAGAAATACAATTATAAAAACAATGATTTCTGGGGAATGAAGCCAAAAATCTTAAGAACTATCCTCAGGGTGGCGTGTGACCTTTTCCAGCCCTCCCGTGCGCCTGCTAATCTCGAGGACTGTCACATCGCCACATCAGGGACTTCTCTCCGGTGGCTGCTGAGAATTGGCCTTGCAGAGACAAGTTCCAGGCCACCATGCAGAACTCCTGGCACAGGGACAGCCAGGCCCCTTGCCCTGCCCTATGGGTAAGGACGGAGCCACACTCATGCCTGTGGGGTGGGGAGGGGCAGAAGTGGAGAGCCAGTGTCCTGCGTGAGTGCTGCTGAGCAGGTGCCCACGGAGAGCAGGGCTTTGTGCTCCTGGGAGTTTATCAGACCCCTGGTTGAGGGTTCTGTGCCAGGCAGGCCCCTGCAGGCACTGAGGAGAGATGGGAGAGCCCTGAGCCACCTGCAGGCTGCCTCCAGAGGGGCCATGTACGTATCCATAGAAGTTCACAGGTATTTGGTGGCTAGGTGGGCACTTGCTCCTTGATGGCTAGTTTCATACATGTTCATGATCTGTGCTGGCCAGGTCCATGAATACTCCTAGCGGCTTGGTGGGTAGGTTCACAGATGTCAGTGGGTAGGTTCACGGGTGTTGGTTTCGGCTCTCTGGGTTCATACTCCTGTTCTGCCACGTGACTTTCTGTGAACTTTACAGGCTATTGAGTGTCTCTGGGCTTCACTTTCCTCATCCTGTGAAGGTGATGATGGTGAAGACCTTTTGAAGTTGCTCTGAGCGCTTTAACATATGTGAGGAAAGTCTTAGGCCAGCACCTGCAAGCACCAGTGTCATGCGTTTGCTCTTGGTCAATAATTCTTTTCCTGCCCATTTTTGTTTTGTTTCGCAGAAAAATAAGAGCTCATATCTGTTCCGTGATTGGCGCCGTGACTGGCATCCGCGTCCAGGGCACCCTCTCTGCTGTTTCTATCTTCAACAGTATCACAGGGTGAGCATCCCTACTCTGAAAATCCAAAACGCTCCCGCACCTGACATTTTTTTGAGTGTTGACATGAAACTGCAAGTGGAAAAATCCACACCATGAAACTTGGATGTACAAAATTGTTAGATACATGGTGCAGAATTACCTCAGTCTCTGTATAAGGTGCCAATTAAACAAAGGAGTTTTGTGTCTAGACTCAGGTCCCATCTCAGAGTTATCTCATTATGTATGTGCGACTGTTCCAAAATTTTAAAAAGAAAAGTCCCAAGCCTGACACACCCTGGTCCTGAGCATTTCAGGGTAAGGGTGGGACCTGCCTGTGTGGTTGCTCTTTGTTGTCAGAGGCCTTCTTTGGAAGGGGTTCTTGTGCTGCCAGCAGAGGGCGCCCTTGCCTGACGCGGGACCCAGCAGCACCTTCAGCCTCCACAGCTACATTAACATATCCCAGCTCAAGGGTCTGCGCTAGGCCTGAGGGCACCGGGGAGGGCGCTTGGGTGTCCTCTGGGCCCCAGGTTGTAACTCAGGTACAATGTCTCAGACGGTGTCCCCCTCCTTCTCAATACAGTCCCACCCCAGGGATCTGCGTGGCCTGCTGTCCCAGGGCTTCTGTCTGTCTGGTCAAGCCCTTCTGGATCTTTCTTTCCCTGCTCACCAACCTGCGCCTGTTTTTCACCAAGTCCCTGTGGAGCCTGTCACCTGTCAATGAGTCTGCTGATCCCTCCTTCCAGGAGTCTGGGACCTGGGAGTGCCAGAGGCAGTAGGGTTTGATCCCTGGTCCTCACTGGTGTGCCCTGGGCATGCCCGGCCACCCCTCTGCTCCTCAGCCTCCTCATCTGTTAGAAGGAGGTCTCCCCAGGGGCCTGGGGAGCCAGCACAAGTAAACGTGCTTGCCACCCCCCGGGGACGCTGATGCAGGTGTGTCTTGGTGTCTCTTCCACATCCGGGGACTTCGCCTCTGAAGTCCATGCAAGGAAGCCTCTGGGAGTCCAGCACCACCTAGGGACAGGCTGGGGTGGCTTGTCATAGTTTCCAAGGATATGGTCACGTTCCTTGGTGTTCCGTCCCTACAAGATCCCTGAGATCATAGGTACTTTTCAGCCCTAGTACAGCAAAACTGTGGGATTGGCACTGAAGAGCTGGTCCTCAAATGAAAGATGAATGGCAGGTCAAAGCTTCATGCTCCTGTTTGGATGTCACTGATTTGGGCCCATAGTGTGGGCAGCTGAGGTCAGTGTGTGCAGAGCCTGGCCGGGCCAATCCTGAGTGACCTCCCATGCAGTTCTCTCGGCAGCCTCCAGAGGGCAGGATGAGTCTCACGTCCCTGGCAGAGGAAGCAGCTCAGGCAGGGAAGCCAGGAGTGGCTAAGGGTTGGGGCGCAGGCTCCCCTGACCGCTGGCCTAGAGGGGAAGTCAAGGTGGGATGGACAGCAGGAATCGGGGGCCAGGCTTCTCAGAAGACCGGGGTCTCATTGCCCGCCCCATTTGTACATTGGAACTTTGGCATCTCCATTTGCCAACCTCACCAGCCTGTGCTGAAGCGTGCCTGGGAGAGTGGATGGAGATTTCCTGAGCAGCGGTGGAGGACTGAGCCCACTCTGGAACTTGGACGTGCCTGGACCCGTTTGGGACATTCCTGGGCAGAGTCCCAGGAGTCAGTGGGGAGACCTTGAGTTTGTTTGACTAAAGGAGAAAATGGAAGTGCTTCTGCACCGGGGACCAGGACCTCCTCGGGGTCTGTCTCATGAGTCCTCCCTGAGGCTCAGCTGAGGTGCTCCTGCCCAACGGTGGCCAGGGAGGGAGCTGAGGGGTAGGTTTGACCAGGGGATCCTGAGCCAGATGGCACCCTCACAGTGTGTGCAGAGCAGGGCACCAAGTGACTGGTGACCGAGGCTGACCTGGCTGGCGTGTTTTTCATTTCCAGGAGTAAACGCAGCCGTCTTCTGGGGGTCTCAGAAGACACAATGCAGCGTGCTCTGACTTGGGGAAAGGCCTTAGCCCTGAGCTGGTGGGAGGGTGGAGAAGTTATTCTGGAGTCCACCACTGGGAATCCAGCTTTGGCCCCAGGTCCACAGACACAGTGGTCTCGGCTCCCGGAGCTCCTGCGCTGGGCCCTGCAAAATGGAGGTCAGGATGCTTCTCTCAGACCCCAGGGCCATGGAGTGAGACACCGCCTGCCTCTGCAGGTGCCGCCCGTCTCCCTCCCTTCCTTCCTCCTCTCTTCCTCTTTTCCTTCTTTATTCAACATAGCTTGGGATGCCTGAAGTGGTCATGTGGATATTGCTATGCTAAGCTAGTGGCCATGCAGTGATTAGAAGCAAACGTGCATTCAAGAAGTAGCTCAAGAACATGGTGCCTGCACCTGCTCAGCATCTGATAAGGGCTTCAGGCTGCATCCTAACAAGGCAGAGGCAGCACATGCTGAGATGGAGCAAGCAGGCCAGCCTGGGTCTCTCCTCCTCCTCCTCCTCTTAAAAAGCCACTGCTGCCGTAGTGGGCCCACCCTGGTGACCTCATCTCCTAGTCACCTCCCAGAGGCCCCACTTCCATAGACCATCAACCTATGCATTCAAGGATTAGGGTTCCCATGTGTGAACTCTAGGGGGGGCAGAGCTGGAGCACAGGGCGGAGCTGGAGTCAGGGCTGATCTTGGGAAAGACAAAGGGATGGCGGGAGGTTGGGAGGAGCCTGAGGTTGCAGTGGACTCCTAAGAACATATTGACCAGGCCGATGGGAAGCCCAGAACCCAGCCACCAGATGGTAGGGATTCCCAGGGGACAGTGCCAGTTCCCCCAGGCTCAGTCATTGACGGGGAGCAGGCCAGGCCGCATGAGGTGGGCAACCGGCAACGGGAACAGATGACTGAGGCTGTCAGCCAATGGCTTCCACAGCAGATGTAAGTGGCCCCGAGCTAAACCGGGAGGTGGAGCTGCTTCCCGTGCGGCTGTCTCAGGTTCCCGGATGATACCTCCATTTACCCCCCATCCCCACACGCGCCCTGCCAGGTTGTGGCTCTGCTTTCCACAGCACGGGTCCCACTCCAAAGTGGCTTCTCCCGAGGTGGCAAAAGAGCCACCACGAGCTCTGGGATCCCAGGCGGGAAGCGCCTGCTTCCTTCCTGTCCGGGAGCGAAAACCCCAGACGGCTTCGATTGGCAGGTCGAGTCACGTGCCCACCTCTGCACCAACCGTGTCCAGGCGGTGTCACCTCTGGGTGGACTTCTCACCCTGGATGGGGAGGGTCACCAGGGGAGCGCAGGGGGTACCCCTGAAGTCCGGCCAGCCCCGGGCCTCGGAGTGGGGACTCAGAGCACTGTGGGACACCACCGGCCTGGTGCAACCCCGTGCGGGAAAGAAGGGGACAGCTGCCTCCTCCTCTCCTTACCATTTCCAATTTTAACTTTTCATTGTGATACGAATACTAGACACCAGATTTACCCTCTTCACAGATTATTAAAGACACATACAGTGCTGTCAATCACGGGCACGATGCTCCCGGATCTCTAGGGCTTGTCCCTCTTGCAATCTCGAAGCTGTGACCTGTTGGACGGTAACCCCGCCTCCCTCCCCCGGCCCCCCAGTCCCCACTGCACTCTGCTTTAACCGTTGGACTCTCTTGGACACCCGGTGTGTGTGGACTCCTGCAGTATTTGTCCCTGGCTCCTTTCCTTTACCATATGTCCTTCAGGCTACCCGTGTTGTCACCCATGACGGGATCTCTGTATGCTTAGACCAACTCCTCCTTATTCCCTCATCCATCGAGAACCCTGGGGCTGTTTGGAAGCCTTGGCTCCTGTGTGTGGAGCAGGAGTGTGGCCCGTCCAGAGCCGGGCTTGCATTCCCCTGGTGTGGGCTCCCAGTCCCCAGGCCCAGGCAGCAACGGCTTCAGGTCTTCCAGGAACCCCCAGACCAGCTCCCGAGGAGGGTACCTCACTTCCATCTCACCAACGCCGTCACACCCTTGCCAACACTTAGGTGGTTTTTTACATATAGAGAGATAACAGCAGCCATGGTAACGGTGTGAGGTGACCCCTCTGGGGGCTTTCTCTCTCCTGATTGGAGCTGCTGAGCTCCCTTCACACGCCCTGGCCAGTCACGTGTCTTCTTTGTGAATCGTCTGTTCCAGTCCACAGACCACCACCGTGGTGTTCCACTTACCCACCGAGGGACAGGGGACACCGCAGAACTGGATGCTTGGAGCACAGCGGTCTGTTGTTTCTCACAGGTCTGCCTCCTAGGCAGCTCCTCTGCTGGTCTCCCTGAGGAAAGACGGCCAACCAGGGCTGGGCAGGGCTGGCAGAGCAGTACGGCCTCCCCCCATGTCTGGCACCTGGGCCACCGCCTGTCCTCACGGCTCACTCACCATCCCGCACGCAGTAGCTCGCGCTGTCCTGTGTCCAGGTGCCTCTTCCCAGAGACAGAGAAGATGGCTGGCAGCCATCACCTGAGCCGAGATGTACCGATCAAAGTGACTCATGAGGCGGGTCCAGCACAGGGATGGGTGAGGTCGGTGGGGGTGGGGGTCACCTGCCTCTCGAAGAAATCAGCAGCAAAGAACCCAGGACCGTTTTTAAGCCACAAAAATGGAAGAGCCCAAGGGCTACAGGGCCAAAGATCCTCCCTCTGCTGCTTTCCTGGCCAGGGTCACAGTCCCATCCCTGTCTTCAGCCCTCCTGAAGGACACCTGGGGTGGGGGCAAGACACTGGGTCTAGTCCAGGGAAAAACCACAAAGAAGGTTCAGACAGCTCCAGGCACTGGGGAGGAGGGCCGGGCCTCTGAATCCCAGAGCCGGGTCCTGGACCCGTAAGGTCAATGAATGGCCAAGGACCTGGAGCAGGAGGGCCCAGCTGCCTCCTGCCACCGTCACCTGGTGAGTTAAAGCTCCCCACCAATAAGGCCCAGCCTGTCCCATTCAGCTCCATCCAGTGCCTAGCACAGGGCCTGGCACATAGTAGGTGCTCCATAAGTGTTTGTTGGTTGAGTGAATGAACTTCTTTGAGCCTTATTTTCTTCATTTGAAAAATAATGATAAAAATAGTAAAACAACAAGGGTCGAAGTGGGGATGATACTGAAGAGTCAACGCCTTAATCCAGCCTGTTAGATCCTGTGTGATCTGACCTTGAGGTTCCTCTCTAGCTTCTCTGCACCTGAACTGCCATGCTTTCTGCACTCCAGCCACCTGAGTCTTGGTCCCATGTCTCAAAATCACCTGTCCCCTTGCCTCAGGGCCTTTGCACATGGTATTCTTAGGGCTGGACGTACTTCCCTCCCCTATTCGATGGTCAGTCTAATACCTGGCTTTCTTAGTGCTTCCTGGGAGAAGCCTCCTCCGCCCAGCCCAGGTGGAACTCTCCTGCTCCTGCATTCAAAGTCCGTGTGCCTCGTCTCCCTGCCTCTCAGGGACAGCTTGACAGCTGCTTACTTCGGGTTTAATTTAGAGCACCCCACTCTGCTCGGCAAGCCTAAGGCGAGGCTGGTCTCCCCTCCAAGGCACACTCAGGGCTTAGCCCAGCCCCTGGCGCAGAGTAGGCTTGCTGCACCTCTTGGGGCGCTGGATGACTGGATGAGTAGATGAGCGCCTGCATGGCGGGGGGGGGGGGGGGGGGGGGGGCGGGGGGCGTTTCGAGGATCTGAGCTGACATCCCCCTGGCAGACACCAGTAACCATTTATCTAGGTGAGTGGCAGATGAATGAGCCAGGAGAGGCTGGATCTGAACTGGAGCTCTAATTTAGGAGAAGACAGAATCAGAAATGTGATTACAAAGCCATGAGCAAATGTCAGAGGAATTTAAGCAAATAACAGCGACGTTCCCCAGCGGTCCCCCTCATTGTTCTGAAAATGAAAGAATGTCAACTAATGAGCCAGTATTTCCTGGGAAGCCACATGAAGGAGGAGCAGCATTCCAGGGGACGTCTGGAGTCCTCGGGGACATCACCAGGGACTGTCATCGGGAGACCATGAGAAGCCCAGCGAGCACCCTTGGGCCATCGCAGCCCCATGGAGCCAGCTGTGCGGCCACGTCCCCTCGCCCTCAACCTGGGTCCCCAGTGCCCTCCTGTGCCTTCCCCAGGAGGCGCTTCTCAAACTCAGCCCAGACATTGCCGGGAGGCAGGGGAGGAGCCTGGCAGGGTCTGGGTGCTCAGCACCCGCGTCCCCAGTGTCATGGTTACAGAGGGGGGGTGCCACCACAGGCCCCTCACCGTGCACAGAGCCACTGACGGGTCCCACCAGGATGCAGCACGTAGGGTTGGGCTCTGGAACTGCACGGCTCTCTGATCTCTGCACCCCAGGGCACTCTGCTCTCCACGTTCTTTCCTGAAATCTAAGCAGCATCTCATTTACCAAATCAATGTCCTCTTCAGGATTCTGCCGTGTGCCAGCACCAAGCCCAGCCCTGGGTGGACGGTATGACCATCAAGGCCCCGAGAAGTTGACAGTCTGTAGGGGGTACCCCCCGTGTCACAGTACTGCACCCTGTTTGAAGGGGGCCTGGGGAAGCCCCAGGGGTGCTGGGGGCATAACGGAGTCCCCCTGAAGCATTCCAGAGTGATCCTGAACAGGAGAGAGCCATCCAATGGGCACAAGCCTGGGGGCCAGTCAGGGACAGGGCTCAGGCCGAAGCAGCAGCATGTGCCATGGTCCTGAGGCTCATGCATAGACATTCCAAGTAGCTCAGCATCAATCGCAGAGGAATGTGAGGCTGAGAGGAAGGGGCTGCCTCTGTGGCCACTACAGGGGTGGCTGAAAACATCTGCCGGGGACGTTGGCTGAGGAAGGTGGACAGCCCACATGGATCACCAGGATCGGAGCCTGAGTGCGGGGGTCCAGTGAATAGTCCCATCTTCCTCAGTCCCTTTGGGGACAGATCTGCCATATTTGATGCTCTACACCAAAAGATCAGCCTGGGTGCTCTCCCGGGATCAGGCAGGGGCTGGAGACTGAATCAGCTGCTGCCTTCTGTTTCCAGAAACCTGACCTCCTTCCTCGGCCACATTCCCCGACTCCTGGGCGAGAGATAAGGCTCTGTCTCCTGTCGCCTCTGTCTGGCCTGGCCAGCCGGCATCGATGGTCTTAGTTTTCTATATTTATAGCAGTGGGGGTGGGGGCCGGGGCAGGGGGCTGCAGGGGGCCCTGGGGCAGCCTCTGGGCCCGTGGAAGCTGCCCAGCCACAGGGGGTATTTAAGTGGCTGCCCCACGGCTGTAATTCTGGGACAGCCGGGCTGGCGGGGAGCAGGTCCCCCTGGCCGCGATGACAGGCGGGGCGCAGGCACGGTAATTGCGGAGTTAAGACCGCTCATTTCTTCCTGGCGAGCTGTAGTTAAAGAGGTGCTAGCGGGCAGCCGGCTTGTCTGCAGAGAGGCTGATCAAAGGGCTGAGCCATCTGTTTTGTCTCTGTTTTCTTTCACCACCCCCTTTTGGAAAAAAAAAAAAAATGGTTAAAAAGTAATTTATGAAAATGAATACCTGTCCGTCTCCGGAGGCTGAGAGGCGGCTGCCGGTTCGAGATATTAAATGAGCGTCGGAGCTTTGACACTTTGGTCAGTTTCAGAACAGAGACTTGGAGCTGGAGAAGCCTGACGGTTTCCATCAGAACCTCGGGGCAGGGATTGGCTACTACGGGCCGACTTCCCACAGCCCCGGCATTTCCTGATGGAGTGAGATCTCCCCCCTCCATGGGCCAGGGCCCTGCAGCCCTCCCGGGTCCCTGAGCCCAGGACAGAACCACCCTGTCCCCTGTGCCCAGTGTCCAAGACTCCGGCTTCCCTCTTCACTGTAGGAGAAAAGGGGTAGAATTTCAAAATGCGCACACCCCTCCCCTGATTGGACAACTGGAAGAGAATAAAGGGACTCAGAGGTGAAGTGTCCAGGGCAAAGATGAGGAGGCCTCGGAGTGGACGCATCTAGGACGACCCCAAGAGGACCGGCCAGTGCTGTCAGAGGCTGGGCTAGCGGGATCGGGCCGAGCTGGCTGAGCTGGCTTCTGCAGCCTGTCATGGGGTCCCAGGACTGTGTTTCCACCCACAGTCATGACACACCAAGCCAAGGCGTCCGTCTGGGGCTGGGATACAGGGGAGCTGGGTTCCAAGAGCTCAGAACGTGGTTGGGAAGCTGCTGCCTGGTGTCGCCCCATCCTCGGTGGGTGCCTGATGAGGACCCGTGGCTCCGGGGTTCCAGCCCGGTCACCTTGGCGGGTGAATTTTTCCACCCTGTCTCCCACTCGCTCATGGCTTCCAAGTCCCATCAGGAACTCAGAATACAGCCCGCCCCTCAGGGGACAGGAGGAATCGCCTCACTGGGGGCTATTTACTCAGCCTCTCTTGCAATTGAAGCCCCCCGCCCCTGGCCCCGTGAGCCGTGGAGCCTGAGCCCCCAGATGGCACAGACGAGCAAGGCCCCGAGGGGAAGGCGCCCCCGTCCCACCCCAACCCCGTCCCACAGCTGCTGAGAACAGTGCCGCACCTGGACGTCTCAGTGCAGGCGTCCCATGGCTACTGTGGGCTTCCTGGGGATTTGCCCACAAACCAGCCCAGGCATTGGCACCTGGCTGCAGACTGACCCTGACTGTGGGCATGTCACGGCCTGCCCCTCGGTGTCTCAGGGTTTGGAAGGACAGCCCAGGGCCTGGCACTCAGTGAACCACCCCTCCCCAGGATGAGGCTTGCTCCAGGGCAGGGGCCTGTGTTCCTGGAGCCTTGGCCCCCGATCAGGCCACAGGAACTGAGGTCCGCGGGCGTGGAGCCAGCAGGCAATGGCCCCTCCGTGACTGTCCTTGCTGCTCCCAGCAGGCCTGGGTGCCCATTAGCATAGATCAACTGCCTGTTGGCACTGGCCACCTGAAACACAGTTGCCCTCTCCTCAGAGCCCCGAGGAGAGGGGGACGAGGCGGTCCCCGCTAGTCAGTCATCACCTCAGATGCCAGGACGCCATGGCTCGGGCAGGCCGATTACAGTGTCCTCTTCCAGAACAAGCTCCCCGTGTGCGGGCTCTCATTCATAGGCCCTGGGCCTTGCCCGGGAAGTCTGGCTGACGGAGGAGCCTGCCTCCCTGCCCGAGATGCAGCCCCAGGCCCGGCAGACCCGGGGTCCCTAGCCTCTCCCCTCAGGTAGATTTTCAAGGGTGACTCCAGTCGTGGCCAATCTTAGCTGTAAAAGAGGAAACTGAACACCTACTGTGTGCCGAGCTGTGTCCTGAGAACTCTGCAAAGTACTCATTACACAGTAACACAATATGTATCTAGTGCTTCGAACCTTGAGCTAAGTACTCCTCATACCATCACCCTGCGGAGACAGGCTCTCTTTTTTTCTGCAGTTTTTTGTTCGTTCGTTTGTTCATTTGTTTGTTTAGCTGAGGAAACAGTGGAAGAACTTATCCAGGGTCACAGCAGTGGTGCAGGCCACAAACCTGGCTCTGTGGGATTCAAAATCCTATGTGCAAAAACCATGGCATGATAGCTCGTGTGCTCTCTGGAACATTCTAGGAGGATGCGATTGCAAATCACATCTTGCCAATGGGAAGGTGACAGGACCAGAACCGGACACATCCGCTGAGGATCCCGTGCTGCAGAGTAGGAAGGGCCGAATTTGAACTTAAAGGGGCCACGCTCAAGGGTGGGCTCCAACATCCCACCAAGATCTTCAACGCCCTGTTCCCTTGAGGGAAAGCCCCCACCATTGCCTGGCCTGAGTGGCGAGCTTCTATTTCTCCCTCAAACTCTGATCACATTTCCGTCCCCAGGAAGGACTCCCTGGGGACTCCAGGCTCCTGGGTGCTTTCTCCTCTGTGCACCGAGACAGCCAAGGAGGATCCCCAGGTATCAGTTTATTTTATGTCTTTCTCTAATGGTGGGAGTAGCTCCGTAAGGACGGGTCACATCTCTCTTGTCTTCGATTTAGCATTTAGTAGATGCCTAAGTAGCTGTGGAATGTAGACATGGGCCTGGTCCTCTCCCCTAGCTGGGGATCTGGACCGTGTTCCCTGACGTTTCCATAGAGCACATTTAATAGACGATGAAGGTTTTTCAACTGGAACTGCACATCGAAATCGGCTACTGGAGTTGTTAAAAAAGACGCTGCGGCCTGCCAGATCGTACACCTCCACGGCCTTTGTCACGCTAATCCAAGCCCCTGTCACTGACCTTCTCTGATAAGCAGCCCCTCTACAGTGTGCTCTAGGGACCACCTGTGCCTGTCCCTCCATTCCTGTGTGCCCCTGCCGGTGGTCCTGGATTCTGTACTCGGCGTGTGTCCAAATGGCATAAAGAGGTGGGATGATTTGCAGGTTTGCTCAGCCACCGCCTTGAAGTGGAGGCTGGTTCTCAGAAGACGCTGCTCTTAGGGGAGATGGGGACTTGCTTTTTTGGGGATGTGATGGAGAAGTCCTAAAATTGAATTACGCTAAGGGTTCTACCACTCTGTAAATACACAAAACCATTAAATGGTATGTAACTTACATGCCAATGGAACTGTTTTAAAATATAGAAAGTGTTAAAATCAATTCCTCCTCTCTGTTCCCATCCCCCAACTCTGTTCCTCTATCTCAGAGGGAACCACTGTAACACGGGGTTGCAATCCACATATTGAAAACCCAGATGTTTTTATTTTGC
This sequence comes from Callospermophilus lateralis, assembly GCF_048772815.1. Lineage (NCBI taxonomy): Eukaryota > Metazoa > Chordata > Mammalia > Rodentia > Sciuridae > Callospermophilus > Callospermophilus lateralis. The sequence goes on along the minus strand of NC_135309.1, from coordinate 13,556,425 downwards.
ATATTTCTTACTTTTTTGCAAGAACAGGATCCCACAGCATGAGACGTCTCTAAATGTTGTTGTTCTGTTACAACTTTTATTATGTCCTTACTGCCGCACCTTGGACAAATCCCCCTGGGAGAACATGTGGATGGCTTCAGCCATTCTACCACCATTTCAGAGAATGGCCGGGATTCGAGGGTTTACTCCTTCCCTGTTTGGGCTGGTCTCCATTTCTCAGCATCACAAAAATAATCTGTGGAAAGCTTGTCGAGGTGTGAATGGGTGGGAGTGAGCAGGAGAAGAGTCTACTGAAGAGGAGAGACCACCCACATCAGGAGACCCCTGCACGTGTGCACTTCCTGCTGATTTGGTGATGCAGGATAAAAATCAGCTCTGGCACCCACTACGTACCAGCCCAGCCTCCCTAAGTTGCCCAGATTGGCTTCAAAGTTGGGATCTTCCTGTCTCAGCCTCCTAAATGTCTGTCTGTCTGACTTTCTCACAAACACACACACACACACACACACACACACACACACACCAACTTTAAGGCATCCCTGCTAATAAGAAAGGTAGTTAAAAGACCTGAATACAGTCATCCCTAGGTATCAGGGGACAGGATCTAAGCCCTTCCCCCCAGATGCTGAAACCCAGGGATGTTCAAGTCCCTTGTATGTAATGGCATAACATTTGCATATAACCTATGCACATGATCCCATATACGTTAAACCCCCTCTTGATCACTTAGAATCCCTAATGCAATGTGAATGCTCTATAAATGGTTGCTGCGCTGTATTGTTTAGGAAACAATGGTGAGGAAAAAGTCTGCACATATTTAGCACAGATGGAATTTTTTTTAATATTTTCAACTCATGGTGATTGAACCCACAATGCAGAGCTCATGGGTACCGAAGGCTCGTTACCAGAGCCACAGTGAACGAAATGTGGAGGCCGCTTTGTGGCATGGTCCAGGTCTACGATCTGATGTTCTCCAAGGGCTTTTGCTACAGAGCCGGGCACATGTAAACATGGTGCAGTCACAGCACTGGGGACGACCTGTAGGCATGTGACACTCGGGCCACAGCCACCTCCCTCTCTTGTCTTTTATTTCTTTCCTCACCACTAGTGGGTTCTACCATGGCTTTCCAAGACTTAGCAAGCACTGTCCACCCAAGAAGCTCATCGCAACCCTGGAGACAGCCCCGGAAGCCACTCAGCCAGTCTCCGGGAGGAAGCCTGTCTGCAGCAGGTGCAGCCCGTTGAGCTTCTCAGCTCCCAGGGCAGGGTGCACCTCCCCAGCTCCTGCAGCACTTGACCTCCGGGATCAAGTGTGCTTGCTGATTTCAAAGGCAATTCGGTCTACATCTGCACCCACTTTGATAAAAAGGTTTACAGCGAGGCATCAAAACACATCACCTGCTTCCTCCCTGCCCCCAAAGTCCAGCTTCTAACAGCTTCCACCCTGTGGAAGCCACTTGTTATCTAACCCTGAAATAGAAAAGGTGGCGTTAGCTGACAGAGTCCATTGGGATTCATCACAGCAAACCAGATGCCCCACAGGCCGTCCCACAGACGCTTCCTGTGAGCTACTTTGTACAAATGCCTCTTAAAATCCTCCCTGGGTCAGTCCTGACTGAGAACGGTCAGGCCTAGGAAGGAAATGGGCATTGCTAGCCCTGTAGGGTGTGGGAGGAAATTGGAGCTGGACAGGGGTTCAGGATTCACCCTGCTGGAAAGGGCAGCCCCAGAATCTGGTCGTGTGTGTGCCCGCCTATTGCCAAAGCCATGTTTTATCTGCTGATCTTTCTTCTCGGCTTCTTTAAGGTGGTATTCAGATTTTTTTTTAAATCATCCCCCCCCCCAAAAAAAAGAATTGAAGTATGAAAATCAAGATCCATTATGTCATATCCCTTATAATCTCTTTCCATGTTGGGCTATTATGTCATGATTGACTGTTGTCTCAGAAAAAGCATTGGATGGATGGATAGATGGATTGATGGATGGATGGATGGACGGATGGGAGGAAGGAAGGATGGACAAAAGGAAGAAAGTAAAGATGGACGGAGGGGGGAGTGTGTGGGCTGGCGGGTGGATGGGTGTGTAGGTGTCTGGTGGGATGATTAATTAATTCGTTTTTCTCTGCATCCAGGACATCACCTGTCTACATCCCTCCTGTGGGTCACACTTCACGTACACGCTGCAGGATCCCCGCACACACCTGCTTTCTGTGCGCACCAGGTGACTAGGAATTAGCCCTCCTGCCAGGGTTCTGAACCATCAGCCGGCCTGCTGTAAGAAAGCCGGGTGACAGACCTGAATCAGGCCTCCAAAGCAGGGCGGGCAGCTCACTTTGACTGAGGGGACTCCTCAAGGATCCGTGACTACAAACTGTGCCTCCCCATGGCTCCTGGAGCAGGGCCGTGGTGTCAGGTCTCGGAAATCCTGCTCGACTTCCGCTCTTGGAGGCACAGGGCAGGAGAGTCTGTGAATCCTACCCACAGGTCTGGCGCTGGCCGCTGGGCCTCCACCATTTAAAACTGTCTCCATGGCGGGCAGAGGGTGTGGGCACAGAAGACTGGCTCGGGAATCCAACCGACTAGGTCGATCCTGGCTTGGCTCATGACCCTGGCTCATGACCCTGGGATGTCTTAGCCTCGCTGGGTCTCGGTGTCTTTGTCTGTTACTTGAGATTAGTGGTCGTACCTACAACAGGACTGTGGGGTTCTAAGGATGGGGGCTTTCCTCCTTAGCAACGGGCAAGGTACCTGGGAAAGTGCTAGGTGCTCAGTACCCTGGGTGTTGGTCTGCCGCCCTGCGCCTCGGTCTGGCCCTTGAGGCTGCCCGTAGGATCCCGGGAATGGGCACAGCTCTTTGCATCAGTGCAGTCTGGGTTTCCTATTTTCTTATCCGCTGGAGTGGAAATTCCATGAGCTGGGTCTTGGTTTAAATTTCACTCTCCAGATCCTGCCTGACGAGAGCAGAGGCCTCTCAATGGAGATGGTTGGAAAGGCCGCGAGCCTCAGAATGTTTGGAATATGATTCTGAATTTGCTCCCATTTCCCACAAGGATACACAAAGTCGGTTTTCTTCTTCCCATTTCCCTGAATCGTCAAAGATGTGATCTATAAAGCAACGGCCCCACCCAGGAGCAGACCGCGCCCCTCCCCCTCCATCTGCAGGGTGTCATGGAGAGGAAAGGAAAAATAAAGAAACCCTTAACGACTTGCCATCGTGTGTGCCTTGGAAGAGCTGGGAGACTTTCTAGCAAATTGCTGCTAATTATAGGAAACCTGCTTTGGCTTCAGGAAACACGCCAGCGTCCTCCCAGTTCTCGGTTCTTGGCAGAGGCTGAACTTTCTTGCATTATTATTTCAGTTGGCTTGAGCTATTGACAATGCATTTATCAAATGGGGCAGGAAGCAGCCCCATGGAACAGCCTTCTGGAGAAGGGGCCAGGGGCCAGGGGCCAGGTGACGAAGCCAACAGCCAGCCGAGGAGGCCGGCACGGTCTCGAGACCAGCATCTGCCCGCCCTGGAGTCAGGTTTATTTAAGCAGTTATGGAATATGTGCATGCTGTTACCATGAAATCTGCAGATATACAGTAGAGATAGAGAGATACAGCATATATTATATCATTATAACACAACATACATCATATCATTGTATTTCTACTGGACTGTGTGCATCGCTACAGGCCATTACATAACCATTATGTGAATGAGGTACATCTGTACTGTCAAAAATGTCAAATTCCCTTATTTCTCCCCAAACCCTACAACTCTCAGGGTAGTTCACCCTTCAGTTGATGTTTCCTAGCCTTGCTCCAACTTTTCAAGGGCCCTCGTATCAAGCCAGTTAGCTGAGTTGTCCCCTTCTGGTCCTCCTGGACCCCGTCAGATATTCTCTCTCCATCCACTACCCCTCTCTTTGCGATGACTGTACATTTGTTTTTGACCCTGGGTTGTGCGTTTTGCTGACAACTTCCTTTCTTCCTTCCTTGGAGGTCTGACTTAGAGGTCACCTGGAAGGAGTCCACAGAGGCACCGTCACGGTCATGTCCACGTCTGGAGCAGCACAGGCCAGCAGAAGCACGATGCCAGTCACACATGGAATTTTGAATTTTCTAGTAGCCACATTAAAAAAAAAAAAAAGTGAAAAGAAATAGAAGGAATTAATTTTAAGGTCCCACACCTTACCAAGGGTTCTCTGCCCAGGACACACCCACTCTAATGCCATCATGGTGTCCTGGGAACTCATCCTCTCAAAGTGCCCCATGGTCATACCTGGGATGTCCAAGGGATGACTCCTGAGTGAGCTACACTCACTAGTAGCGTGCGCCCCGTCTCCCCTTTCCCTGGCTCCCACAGGTTCCTGTCCACCTCAACACGCCTGGTAGACTCTTCCCAGGCTGCTGTGCATCCAAAGTATGTGTGTGTCACTTGGCTTGGTGGCACATGCCTGTAATCCCAGCCGCTCTGGAGGCTGAGACAGGAGGATCGTGAGTTCAAAGCCAGCCTCAGCAAAAGTGAGGCACTAAGCAACTTAGTTGAGACCGTGTGTTTAAATAAAATGAAAATAGGGCTGGGGATGTGGTGGAGTGCCCCTGAGTTCAATCCATGGTACAAACAAGTGGAAGAAGAAGAAGTCCATGTGGGTCATCTGGAAGTGCTCAGAGGTCACAGTGCTTGGGGGTGCTGGTGTGCTGGTGGTCTCTGTGTGGAGCTGTGGGTGCACAGATGCGCTGGCACATCCTGACGAATGGGCCCTACAGTAACTCTTTGGAAGCAGCTCCGTCGTTTGGGCCCTTTGATATCTTTCCTTGTGGGTATCTCCAGTCCACTGCAAAGAGCCCTGGGAGAGGCGATCCCTGGCTCACCTCCATCCATCTTGCCTTCCTGACCCATTCCCCAGCCAAAATGTCCATTCCTCAGTGTCCCCAAGCACCCACGCATGAACACAGTCGTCTCCAGGAGATTTAAAGTTTGTGGTAGTATTCATATAGCTTATATGCAAATACCACTCCATGTCACAAAAGGGACCTGGACATCCTCATGGCATTCTGAAAACAATTCTCTTTGGATACTGAGGGAAGAGTATTGGTTTTAAATGGTTACTTGATAAAGAATTAGAGACAGAGTGGCTGTTACAAGAGAAAATAATTAGTATGGACCCCGGCTAAAAGAATTAAAAATATGGTACCTCCATTCATTCATCCATCCATTCACTCATCCACCCACTCATTCATCCACTCATTCACCCATCCACCCATTCACTCACCCATCTACCCATCCATCATCTATCCATCCACCCATCCACTCACCCATCCACCCATCCACTCAACCATCCACACATCCATCCTATCCACTCACCCATTCACCCATCCACTCATTCACTCACCCATCCACCCACCCACTCACCCATCCATCTTCATTCATTCTGCAGGGGTTCACATCCACCCTGCCCAGAGTTCTCTTCTGAATTCAGGAATGCTTGTTTCCTGCTTTCAGGGATTTTTCAGAATTCTTAGGAACGAGCCAGGCAAGTCCATCCACTGGCTCAGTGGCTCTGGTCAGTACTGAGCTCCCATGAAGCCCACGGGAGAGCAGCCAAGGTTCCTCAGGGGAGCGAGCAGAGCTGACCTCCAGCAGGAGGTGGGAGGTGGTGAGTCAGGGAGGGCAGCCACCACGCAGAGCACCCAAGATTAGCAGCAGTGTGCCAGGTGGGGAAAGGAGGGAGGATCCCTCAGGCAGGAGGAGCAATGGGTGACAGGGCGCAGCAGCGGCAGGAAGAAAGTGGGCTCCTGGGGCCACAGTGGGAGTGACAGCCCCACTCACTGCTTTTAACCACCCCAAATCAAACTCACCATCTTCTCAAAACCTGCCCCCTCCAGATGTCTCATGTTCCACCCTACCGTCCATGGGAGAAACCTGGAGCAGCCTGGGTCTTCCCTGGCCCACCATCCCATGTTTGAAGCCATCCTTGAGGACTGCTCAATCTAAGGTTTTATCTCCACCACAATTGCTATGGTTCCAATGTTCACGCCAGCACCTCGGGGGGCCTTGTGCATACCTGCAGCCTGCCCCCATCTTCCTCCCTGCTTCCTCTAATGCGCTCTCCTCACTGAAAACAGCCCATGCTGGGGATTGAGCCCAGGGCCTTGTGCATGCCAGGCAAGCTCCCCTCACCCCTCAGGCACCCACAGCCCAGCTGGTCAGCCGTCCCACTTCTAACCACTCCTGGCTCTCCCGTGCCCGTGCCTGTGCCATCTGCAGTTTCTGCCTGGGATTTTTACTCACCCATGTCACAGGCCAATTCCTTCTTATTTTTTCTTTAAGCTCAAAAGACCTCTGTTTCCTGGCCAAACCCATCCCTTCCCTCCAGGCAGAACAACCGTTGTTCTTCCTCGGGGCTCGCAGACACCACTGCCTGCCCCTGGTGCTGGCCACACGGCCACGAGCTCACTGTCCTGTGCCACTCCGAGCCCTCACAGCGATGCACCGAGTACAGGCTCAGCCCAAGGAGCATGATCGTGCCGTCCATGGTCATGGGAAGGATCTGGAGCCTTGCAGAGCTCCCTCCTGGGCACGGCCGGAGACAGAACGCAATCTGAGCTGGTGCTGTACATTCTCTGCCAGTGACCAGCCCCCTCCACACCCGCCCCAGCCCACAGATTCTCCCTGAACCACTTGGCGGTCGGGGACATCTAGCCTGCATGATGGTTTGCTTCTTCACTGAGGCCGCACTGGGCTGTGTGCTGGGGCCTGCTTCTGAGGGCTGTTCCTGTATAACTCTAAGGGAAGGTGCGGAGCCCTCAGCCTGCCGGCCTCCCGTCCCCCACCCCCCGGGGTCAACGTACACCTCAGCCTCTTCTCTTTCCTCTGCACCCCGTTGCTGGTCTCCTCGGGGTGCTGGGTCCATGTGCAGGGTCTTTCCTCTAGCAGCCCGGGGAGGAGGGAAGATCTGAATACTAATCCTCTCTGTCCCTCTAACATCTGTTTTCAAGTCTGTCCTCCTTACCAAACAGGTCGTGGCCTGTTACGCAGCTTGGTGGCCCCAGAGCCTACCAGAGCTTCTAGAGCATGCAGACCTGCAATGGTCGGGTCAGGGGCTTCTGAAGGAAAGCATACAGGGGTGGCTTCAGTGGCCAGGGACTTCCCAAAATAAAGATAGCGCTGGACTCGCGGTCCTGGTATCCAGGACCCATTCAAAGGTTGTTTTCTTTCAGTGACAGGCTTTCAGGTCATAGTTCACAGCAAGCTGGCATCTCAGGAACGAGAGTCTCCCTGACTTCATCCAGAATGTCCTCGCTGATTCTGCTTCTTTTCTCCATCACATGTTTTAAAGTTTAAAACTGGTCATGAACAGCCAAACTGATTTTCCCGCTGCCGTCGGTTTTTCCTCGGGTTTGCTGGGCACTGCCCTGGCCTTTCATCCGTGTGCTTCCCCAGATCAGCAGTGGGCGCACCTCACTCTACCCGTGGTCACCAGCGGGTGCCACCCGATAGGTTTCCTCCTCGGGAAGCCTGCACGCTCCACCACCTCCCGGGAGAAGGGGGTGCTGGGTGTGCTGGGGACGGGGAGCAGTGCTCTGTCCTCTGGGTCTCGAAACACAGGCCAGGTGGGCTGAGAACACCTATGGGTCCTGCTGGTCTCCCCCGCCACGGAGGGCAGGCACCTCACCATTTGCCCAACAGTTCAGAGGAGAGCGGTATGTCAGACTGTTCTCCCCATGTGAGCTGGCCACCTGATCACGTAGCTGGCCAGGGGCCCACGTTGGCCTTGGTTTCTGTCAACACAGATGGGGTGACGCTCTTCTCCTGAGAGAGCCTGAGAACCGAGTCGCCCAGGGAGGGAAGGAAGCAGGAGTCGGGGCACCAGCCCTGAAGCTGAGGTTCTCACAGACGCCCCAGATGAGAAGGCCACGGGTGGCCTGGGTGAAGCTCAGCACCCAGGGCCCAGCAGGGGCTCAGAGGAAACACTGCCGCCACCCAGCTCTGCCGCCACCCATCACAAACAGGAAGGGAAACCAACGAGGCAAGAGCAGCCCTGGGCCACGGCCACGCACTCAGCAAGGCAAGCCCCTGTGGAGCCTCGGTCCCGTGGTCCTCAAAGGGAAGACTGCACCCTGCCCCCTGTCCTCAAAAGGAAGTCTGCCCGCTCTCGGGGCTCCAGGGAGGGAGGTACCACAAGATCCATGTGGGACGATGACACTCTGGAGGGCACAGCACCAGGGTTACGATGCCAAAGGAACTTTAGACATGGGACCCGGAGACCATGTGCCCTTGCACTCCTCAGTGACAGGAAGGTGGCCTTCGGCTGGGTCGTTCTGTAGGTGAGGCCACACATCCTCCTGTAATGACACGGTGATGTGGCGGGGAGCCTTGGTGGCCCGCCCAGTTTGCAGCATGGTGGACAGGAAGCATCAGAGCCGGAGGCCTGCACCAGGGCTGTGCTTCCTGCCTCTACAGGACATCACTAATCAAAAACTAAAGGACACCCAGGGCATGCGTCACCACCCAGGGAGGACATCCCGTGGCTATAGGCAGACGGCTGGCAGGGTGGCTCTTCCAGAAGCTTCCAGAACGGTCAGGTCCTGGGCATCATGACTTCTCCCCAGCAGAATCGAGTGCCCTCTGACTTCGCTCCACATCAGACCTTCACGGGTTCCAAGGTCGACAGAGAACCAGCCACTTCAAGTTGATCGCAGGACGCTGCCTCCTTGAAGCCACAGCCTCCCTGTCCCGTGCTCTCCTTGGAAGGCAACCCCAGGGGGGACCACAGAACCGCAACACACCCTGCAGGCTCAGAAGTCAGTCCCCAAACACCTGAGTGGGACCTTCAGCTTCTAAACTGAAGCAGGAGCTGGTGGAGGTGGCTCGGCTCTCGAGGGCTGGATCCTGGGTTTGGAAAACGTCGCTATGCGTGGAGAAGCGTTTTTAAGTGTTCCCTGGCAGCACTTATTCTCACACGGCCGGTCCATGCTGGGCAGAGAGGGCTGCTGGGCAGAGCTGCCTGAGGGCTGAGGGAAGGCTGCCCTCTGAGGGTGCCCATCCCCTGCCTGTGTATAAAGGCCCTTCAAGAGGGAGCTAAACTCTGGAGTCCCTGCTCATGACAATAGCAGGATAAGGGGCCTCGCTGCTTGGCTCAGACGGCAGGCAGAGCGGCAGCTGCCTCAGCACCCCCTGACCTGCCACTCCAGCTGCTCCAGCCCTGCAGGTCCTGGGCCCCTTGAGGAGCCGTCTCTGCAGCGTGGACCTGGATGCACCACCCCGCTAGCTTCTCCACCCAAGCCTGTCAGATGCCCCCCCACACACGCCTCTCCCATCTCCGTTCTCCCTCTGGTTGCCTCCTGCTCCTCCCCTCTGCGCGCAGTGGGTGCCCCCACGCCCCTGCGGGAACCCTGCCCTCCACCAGGATCACCTTCCCCGCGTCCCTGACTGGGGTTTGCCCTCAAGTCTCAGTGTGACTATGTCCCCTTCGCTGGTCTACAGCCTCCGCACGGCCTGACCAGACAGGCCCTGTGCTGCGTATCTGAGACCCCAGAGCCCAGGTCACACTACATGGTAATTAAAGGCTCTCACGTCTCTTTCCCCACTGGCAGGACTGTGATCCAGGCGAGGACTGAGTCTTATTTACCCAGCAGACTCCACTCCGTGCACATAATGGGTGTGTAGTCAGTGCAAAGGAACCCATCCACCCGTGGGGAAGAGGGGTGCAGGGCAGGAGGGGAAGGACAGGTCCCCAGAGAAACGCAGGGAGAGTGTGCTGCCCTCACTGCCAAGGCCTCCGGTAGCTGCCAGGAAGACACACTCAAGGGCCACACGGCTGGGCCAAAGCCTTGCTCCCCTTCTGGCTGTGAGGACCTGGGCAGGTCGCTGAACCCCTCTGTGCTCCTGCTGCCTCGTCTGTCAGCTCCTGGAGAGGACCAACAAGTCAGCATGTGCCTGTCACTCACACACCACTGTGACCCCACCAGCCGCCCTGGTGGCTGCAGCAAGTTAACTGTGATCCCAGGGGTTCAGACCCCAGTGCATCTCCCCCGGGAGTCCTTCAGGGACTCCGCTCCCTCCACCATGGCCTACGCCTACTCCAGGTCCTGGGTTTCTCCTGCTTCAGCAGGTGGACAGGGAAAATGGCAAGGACCCCGGGGGGCAGCGCCAGTACCAGCAGTGCAGGGACCGGACATTGGCAAAGCCCTGAAGTTTCAAAACTTCACAGAGCGCAGGGGACAGGCTGACCTGCTCCAAGATGGGGTCCAGCTGTGGACAATGAGAAGAAGGGAAGCAGAGGCCCTCCAGGCCCTGAAGGCTTTCAGTCAACACAGGTGCCACCACCACCGGGAACCTGCCGCAGTTCTTGATAGACGAGAACATTTTGCCAATGGCCAAGGACGTCCCCAGCCAGGGCACGGGCTCTAGAATATCTGCATTGTGAGTCTGCTCAAGAGGGGCCGCTGGGCTGTCACCCACTCCCGTCCTCACTGGGTAGAGGGCTCTGCGTCGACTTTGCTATCGCTGGAGCTATCTCAAGCAGGAGGAGCAACATGCCCGGGCCACAGGGCAGGGCAGGGGGCTGGGGGTCAAGCAGGACCTCGTTCTGATGATAGTTGTTGTCTCTGTGGCCTCGGGCACCAGGCCAACTGCTCTGGATCCCCATGTCCACGTCTGCAAAATGTTTGAGAGGAGAGGGGACATTTCAGAAAAGCGATTTCAGATTTCCTTCTAGCTTCTGGAAGGCCATTCTGGGATTTCATTCTCTTGTGGAGATCAGGTCTTTTCGGGGGTCCTCTTCCTAGTCTCTTGAGGAATCTCCACACTGCTTTCCAGAGTGGTGGTCCTAATTTGCAGTCCCATCAACAATGTGTGAGTGTGCCTTTGCCCCACATCCTCACCAGTATCTGTTGTTGTTGTTATTTTGTATCTTTTTTCTTTCTTCATTTTTTTTTATACAAATAGAACATAACTTCATTTTTTGGTTGTACATGATATAGGGTCACACCATTCATGCAATCATACCCACGCATAGGGGTCCTAATATCCATCTCATTCAACCATCTCCCCCGACACACCCTCCCTTCCTCTTCTTCCCCTCTGCTCAATCCAAAGTGCCTCCATTATTCCCCTGCTCCTCTCCTTATGGATCAACATTCACTTACCAGAGAAATCATCTGGCCTTTGGTTTTGGGGGATTGGCTTACTCTGCTTAGCATGATATTCTCCAACTCCGTCCATTTACTCATAAATGCTACGATTTCATTCTTCCTTAAGGCTGAGTAATAATCCACCGTTTCTTTATCCATTCATCTATTGAGGGGCATCTAGGCTGTTTCCACAGTTTAACTATTGAGAATTGAGCTGCTATAAATACTGAGGTGGCTGCATCACTGTAGTATGCTGCTTTTAAGTCCCTTTGTGGGTAGTCCTAGGAGTGGGACAGCTGGGTCACATGGTGGTTCCATTCCAAGTTTTCTAAGGTATCTTCATATTGCTTTCCAAAGTGGTAGTATCATTTTGCAGTTCCACCAGCAATGAATCAGTGTACCTCTTCCCCGACATCCTCGCCAACACTTATTGTTGTCTGTATTCTTGATGGCTGCCATTCTGACTGGAGTGAGATGAAATCTTAGAGTCGTTTGCTAAGGATGTGGCTAGGGATCTTGTAATTGCTAGGGATGTTGAACATGTTTTCATAAATTTGTTGATCACTTGTATATCTTCTTAGTGTCTGCTCATTTCCTTAGCCCATTTATCGATTGGATTATTATTATCATTATTATTTTGGTGTAAAGCTTTTTGAGTTCTTTATATATCCTGGAGATTCATGCTCTATCTGATGTACATATGGTAAAACTTTGCTGTCACTCTGTAGGCTCTCTCTTTACTTCATTGGTTGTTTCTTTTGCTGAGAAGAAGCTTTTTAGCTTGAACCCATCCCATTGATTGACTCTTGATTCTACTTCTTTTGCTTTAGGAGTCTTGTTAAAGAAGACAGCCTAATCCAACAGGATGAAGATTTGGGTCTGCTTTTTTTTTTTTTTTCCTTCTTCTTTCTGTTAGATGCAAAGTTCCTGTCCTAATTCCTAAGGCCTTGGTTCACTTTGAGTTGAGTTTTGTGCACGGTGAGAGAGAGGGGTTTAATTTCATTTTGCTGTAACTGATAGATTTCCAGTTTTCCCAGCACCGTTTGTTGAAGAGGCTATCTTTTCTCCAATGTATGTTTTGGGCAGCTTGGTCAAGGATCTGATAACAATATCTATGTGGGTTTGTGTCTGTGTTTTCATTATCCCACTGGTCTATACCGTGCTATTTTTATTACCACAGCTCTGGGTATAAATCTGAGATCCTTAAATAACATGTTGCCTCTAGTGCTGCTCCTTTTGCTCAGGATTGCTTAGGCTGTTCTGGGTCGTTTGTGCTTCCATATGAGTTTCAGGACTTTTTTTCTAGTTGTAGTTCTGGGAAGAACGTCATTGGCATTTTGATGGGAATTATGTTGAATATATCGCTTTTGGTAAAAAGCGATATATTCTGGCCATTTCGACAATGTTAGTCCTGCCTGTCTAAAAGAGCATGGGAGGTCTTTCCATCTTTTGGGGTCTTCTTCAATTTCTTCCTTCAGTGTTCTATAGTTTCACTGTAGAGGCCTTTTACCTCCTTGGTTAGCTATACCAATAAAAGCACACCCATTTTTACAGCAGCAAAATTCACACTCGCCACCTTATGGAACCGGCCCAGGTGTCCCTCAGTAGACAATTGGATAAAGAACATGTGGTGTGTGTCACCATGGGGTTCCACTCAGCATACAGGATGAAATGATGTCATGGGCCGGTTAATGATGTAACTGGAGAACATCACGCTAAGTGAAATAAGCCAGACCCTGAACTCAAGGGTCTAATGTTTCCTCTTCTAAGCAGAAGCCAGAGAGAAACATGAAGTTTAAAAAAGGAAGTGGAACCTCATGAAAATAGGAGGGCGAGCAGTGGAAGAGAGGCAGGGAGCCCCAGGGGGTGGACAGGGTGGGGAACAGGAAGGAACCGCAGAGCGAAACTCCCGGAACTATGTCAGTGCATGCAGGAGCATGTCCCGAGGAACTCTACTTTCATGTATAACTGTATTGCGCCAATTAAAAAGATGAATCAATAAGTCAGACACAGCCACTCTGTGAAGCGAGGTCATGTCCAAGAGAACAGCTCTAAGCATCGAAGGGTGTTTACGACAGAAGCCATCCGCAGAAATGATGCTGCTCGGGGGCGGGGGGGGGGGGCGGTAAGCACAGGGGGTACCCAGGTGAAATGGCAATGGTCCCCTCTAGAGGAGCAGTAGGCTGGTTTCTGCAGGGCCTGGCCAGCGGTTCCAGGGACTTGGAAGAGCTTAACAGTCTCTGCCAATGTGATCAGAGCCAGGAGATTTTGAATATCTCCCTCCAGAACCCTCGCTAAAAAAAAATGCTACTTGTAACCAGGAAATCACTGATATTTAGCTAATTGGCTCAAACAGATTTAATGGTCAACTGAGATGGTTGAGATGCCTGAAAGAAGCAGCAGGCTCGAGGACAAATTAAACAGGGCTTCCGTTTTACATGGACACGATGGTTTCCTTTGAAGTAGTTTGTCCAAGAAGCTGGCCTCTGTCCAGCACCCTGGCCTATTGGTTTCGTCTTCAGTTCATACTGTTGTCACGAAGTTTAATTCGATCAAACAATGCTCTGATTCAATGGCTCGCTCTTTGGCAAGATGATTAAATACAGTGCACTATGCACACAGGCGGGGCTGTCCGTCACAGGCCCCGCTGGTGCAAACAGTAGCTCCTCTGTTTGGAGCGCACTGTGCTCAATCAAATTTGGGGATCAGACAGTTGAGCATTACACAGGTATGAAAGGAGGCCTGGGTATGCACGAAACGTCACACGCAATGGGTGGCCAAGGACTGTCCCTAATCAAAATGCCCCAGTGGATCTAATTGCTCTCCCTGGGGCTCTGGCTTCCAAACTGCCTGCCCAGTGATCAGCTCGCAGGACCTCAGTGCTCAGCCAGGGGGGCTTAGGGGCTGGGATTATGCAGTTACTCACTTTATTTGTTCTTCATTAATACTTTATAGATTTTGAAAACGTTTATGGGAGTGGAGGGAGGCAGAGGGGGCAGAACAAAGGGAGTGAGCGGCCATTGTATGCTGCATTGCTAATAAAATCAGGCAAGAATCCAGGCCAATGGGACACTCAGCTCTCCCCATGGGGAGGGTGGCTTTTCAGGTGAACATCCAGGGTGCGGTGCTGCTTGCCCTGGCCCAAGGCACAATCTCAGTGCATTTGGGGGCTGAGCATAAGACAGGGCTCAGGGATGGGGGAGCTCTCTTGGGTTCCCCTCCCCATAGCTGTGGGGCTCGGCCAGCTCTGCAGTCGGCTGGACAGTGGCGAGAAGCACATTCTGTGATCTGCCTCCATGCTGGGTGCTGGGAGGCCCTAGAGACGCACCTGAGCGCCAACAGGGCATCCGCCCTCCTGGAGCCTGCTGACCAGGGAGCACATGCCATCATGAAATAATAATGCACAGTCTGCACGGACCCAGAGGAGAACTTACAGTTGGCTGATCCAGCGGGGGAGTCAGAGAAGGAAAGGATTGCGGGAGTTGCAGGCAGACAGGGAAGGACCTGGGCGGGGACCCTCTGGAGGGAACTGTCGAGGGGAGAGGTCCAGTAGGGGAGGTGGTCAGCCACATCCAACTGGGAGAGGCCAGCATGGGCCGAGGCAGAGCAGAAGCTCTTGTAATACAGGAGGAGACAGAGACAGGGTCGAGTGAGATCACGTGGGCCCGTTAAGCACCCCGCCTAGCGTGGAGGCCCTTGGAATTGACAACTTCGACACAGGTCCCCAGGAGACAGATCGGCTTCTCTATGGCCTTCAGTGGATCCCTTTATACTGGCAGCCTCAGGTCCTCGTGTGTAAGGTGGGCCACCTGTACAGTGATGAAGCACAGGCACAGCATTGGAGACACACCTGACACAGAACAGGGGCTTCAAACACGAGGTCCGTCAAGCCCATGGTACTGCTAAGCTGCGGTGTCAGGGCAGGATCCACGTCCCCTTCCTTCTCACAAGTTGAAGCACTGGATTCAGGAAGGTCCACGGAGTCAGAGACTGTCAACTCCCATGTTGGCCTTGGTCGGATGACAAAGATGTTGACTGTCCCCGTTTACTATTCAGAATAACAGACTCACCACTTAGGAGGCCCCGGGGACCTCCGAGGTGCCAGTGCAGCCCTGCGCCCCCTCTCGGCTGCAGTGCCTTCTGTGGCCTTGTGGAGTGTGAGTCCACTTTCCCGTCCCCCTGGTCTCTGCAGAACCCTATATCTTCTTCACTGGATCCAGGGTGCAACCAGAAGTTCCAGATTCCAGATTCTTTGCATTCTGCAAAATTCACGCATCAAAACTGGACTCGCTGGGGGATGGGGCCCAGGTCGGGCCATGGGGCACACATATGTTCCCCACGCACCTCATGGCCCCAGGGTAGCTTCAGGCAGCACCTTCAGTGCGCCTGCGTTTTGACTGTGACCCACTCCCACTCCCATCAGAGGTGGATTCTCCACTGGTTGACGACATGTTGGCCATCAAGAGTCTCAGATTTGGGAGCTTTTCCAGAGTCCAGAATAAGGATGTGCCACCTGGTGCAGTCTGAGGGGACTACTGGAGACCCCCATAATGCCCTACCAACAGCGAGGACTGAGCTCTTGAAGTGGACCTTCCTTTCCCGGAAGTGGAACTGCACAATAAGAGGACCGATGTGGTCCCCCCCAACCCAGCCACAGCCCCTGGAGAGGCTGACCCCTTCCCAGCCCCACTGCGGAGTCGGCACCTCGCCTCTGGAGCGGGATGGGGGGGGGGCGCATCCCTTCTGTGCTTGTCCTTTAGCCACCCCTGGAGCCTGCTAACCCTGTCAGTCTTCCAAAACAACCCTCTTTGATTGCTAGCTGAGAGCCAAACACGCTGATTAACACAGCAGCGCAGAATTGGAACCAGAGAATTTAAGTGACCTGCACAAGGGCCCCCGGCGAGTTCAGCAGACCTCAGAGCACGGGGGCTGACTCTGGGTCCAGAGCTCTTTCATGTTCATGTCTCCCAGATAAATAAATAAACACTGGGGGTCCAGGGGCAGCGTAGAGAAGATGTCTTGATTTACACCCCTTCCTATCCTCTCTGGCCGCCTGTCCACTTGACAGAAGCAAATGAAATTCCAGCTCAAGTGTGAGACGCTTCTTCTTCTTCTTTTTTTTTTTAAAGAGAGAGAGTGAGAGAGAATTTTTTAATATTATTTTTTAGTTTTCGGCGGACACAACATCTTTGCTTGTATGTGGTACTGAGGATGGAACCCGGGCCGCACGCATGCCAGGCGAGCGCGCTACCGCTTGAGCCACATCCCCAGCCCAATAAGACGCTTCTTCTCCAGGGTGTGAGGCCTGTTCCCATGGACTGGCTTTCAAAGCCCCTGGCACAGCTGCTGCCCAAGTCTCCAGTTGTTTCTCCCCCACTCACATTTGGGACCAGAAGTTTCAGATTCCAGATTCTTCTGGAATAAACAAAGAGCCAGCTTCTCCATGACCCTACACCATCCCCTCTGGCCAAAGAGCCCTTCCTGGCTCCCTTATCCTCTGTCCCGCCCTCTCTCAATGCTCTGTCCTGCTCCTCTTTCTGTCTATATCCTTCCTCGTTTCCTTTGACATCATGGAGAGCTACTCTGCCCCAGGCCTGGGGACCCACCTTGGAGGGTGAAAACCACAGCTGCTCCCTGGGGAGCTCCCAGCCTGCCTGGAAGGGGTGGGCAAGTGTGGGGGAAGGGGAGCAGGGGGTGCAGGGCCCCTGGGAGGTCAGGGGCCACCCTCTGGGAAGCCATAGAAAGGGGCCTGGACCTGAGGATCTAAAGGATGAGCAGGCTGAGCCACCTCAAGGGGACACGTGCATAAAAGGGAAAAAAATAAACAACAACAAAAAAAATAAATGAAAACCGAAAAGATGAGCAAGAGAGCAGAAGTGACATTGTTATAAATACCACGTACAAATGGGTCAGTTTGTGCATCTCTGAGGCAGAGGGATTGCCTGGAATTCTTGAAGCCCTGGGCTTCAAGATACAGCAGTAGTATTCATTCAATCCCTTAGCACCGCAAAGAAACAACAAGAAGAAGAAAAGAATAACCACACCAGTGGATTCTCAGCACAAGAAAGGTGTTCACCATCATCAGCCTTCAGGGGAATGCCAATCAAACTCACCATAAAAGGCCACTTTCCACCGATTAGTGTGGCTGCAACCAAGACAGCTAGCAGCAAGTGTTGGCCAGCACCTGGGAAGCTGGCACTCCCAAACGCTGTCAGTGAGAACATGAAATGGTGCAGCCACTTTGGAAAACGATCTGCCAGTTCCTTAAAACGGGGAACGAAGTTACCGCAGGACCTAGAAAGTCTCCTAGGAATGTAGCTGACTCAGCCTGTTTTCTGTTGTCATAATAAAGTATCGGAGACTGGTACTTTATAAAGGAAAACAGTCTATTTATCTCATAGTGCTGGAGACCAGAAGTCTAAATTTGAGCAGCCTGTTCTGGAGCCTCGGCTGTATTATAATGTGATGAAGGCCACGTGTGTGTGTGTGTGTGTGTGTGTGTGTGTGTGTGTGTGTATGAAGGCAAAACACCAGGGGCAGCCTTGTTTTTCCAAACCCGCTCTCAAGTAACTAATCCAGTTCTATGAGAGCGAGAACTGAATCACAGCGCTTAGCAACAGCCTAATCCGTGAGAAAGGCATTAGTCCCTTTGAATGATCTGATCACCTCTTTAAAGCCCCACCTCCCAACAGCCCCAGAGGGGCAAATATATTTCAAAATGGATTTCCAAGGAGACAGCTCGTATTCGAATTATAGCAAAAGCTAAGAGAATTGAAATCGCATGTTCACACAGCAGTAGTATTCTTACTAGCCCAAATGTGCCAACAACAGATCAATGGATAAACAGAATGTGTTCTATCCATACAATGGAATATTATTCGGCCATAAGAAGGAATGAAGTCTGGATACAACATGGATGAGGCTTGAAAACATGCAAAGTGAAAAAACAGTCACACAGGATCCCATAGTGCATGATTTTATTTATATGAAATATTCAGAATGAAAAATATTTAGCCAGCATTGTATGAGTGCACTAGAGATCGCCAAGGGCAGCCGATGGAGATGACATATAAGAGGTATAGGATTTCCTTTTCTGAGATCATAAAAACGTTCTAAATTTATTGCATCAATGAGCACACAACTCCATGTTCATATAAGAGTCATCGATTGTATGCTATACTTTGGGTGAATTACATCACATGCCAGAAGTTTTAAAGATAACAAATAAAATAAATTTTAAGAAAAGAAAAAAATAAGCAATAAATCCATTTAAAATGAAACATGACCTTCATAACCGGGCTATGTGCAGAAGACTATAGGACACCACAGGAGAGCAGGGTTTAGGAGTGACCGCTGGAAAGCAGCTGTGGCGGTTTGGATTCTGGTGACCCAGGACTATCTCTCAGCCTCTGAGGGCTTTCCGCACTTGCCTTTGTGGGGCGGGGCGGATGGGAGGTTCCTAGAAAGTGCTGCAAGCTGACCCCCAGGCCCCGCTCCATCAGTGTGTGGTACATCACGGCCAACTGATGGACTGGAAGAGGGTCACCCTAAAAGCTCCAATGGATTGCAGATAAAGCAAAGGCATATCTAGAAGGAGAAAGAAATAACATTATGTGGAAAAAAAATCAGCCTCAGGTTTTCTTTATGAGAATAAGAACACGTAGGAAACCGGTATACCAAAAGTGGAAAATAACCTTAATTCTCCTCTGACAGAAGAGTCTTTTGAGCTCAGTTAAGTTACAGTTGAACATTCTTAAGGAGATTATAGGAAGTAGAGGTGGTGGAGCCGAGTTCTCAGGGACAGGGATTAGCCCAGGCTCATGCTGCCAGGAGGAGGGCAAGCTGGGCAGACGTCCATGCCTTCCAGTGGTAGTCATGGAAAAACAATGAGATCATGGAGAGAGGTAGGCAGATTGTAGGAAAAAGAGAGAGGAGGAGAGCAGGGCATGGCTTTGGGGTTCTGCAGTTTACCCCGGGAGCCTGCCACCTTCCCAGGCATGAGGAGTAACCTCAGTGCTCTGATGGCCCTACCTGCCCACCTCTGTGTGGGCGATTCCATTGGGTCCTACCTGCAGGACGCATGCAGAACATGCCCAGTGCTCTGCCTCCAGGGCTCCCCTTTTAGACCAAGGGATCAGCCTCTGTCGCTGGGAAACAGGGGATAGTCCTGCCACATCCCTGCACCTGCTGTGGCTCTGTCACCTGCTCTGCTCACAATGGCCAGGTGGCCTCATGACTCATGTGTCAGGTGGTGGTGATGAGGGGGGTGACGGCAGTAGTGGTGGTGTTAGTGATTGGTGATGAGGGTGGTCATGGTGGTCATGGTGGTCATGGTGGTGTTAGTGATTGGTGATGAGGGTGGTCATGGTGGTCATGGTGGTCATGGTGGTGTTAGTGATTGGTGATGAGGGTGGTCATGGTGGACATGGTGGTGTTAGTGATTGGTGATGAGGGTGGTCATGGTGGACATGGTGGTGTTAGTGATTGGTGATGAGGGTGGTCATGGTGGTCATGGTGGTGTTAGTGATTGGTGATGAGGGTGGTCATGGTGGACATGGTGGTGTTAGTGATTGGTGATGAGGGTGGTCATGGTGGTCATGGTGGTGTTAGTGATTGGTGATGAAAGTGGTCATGGTGGTCATGGTGGTGTTAGTGATTGGTGATGAGGGTGGTCATGGTGGTCATGGTGGTGTTAGTGATTGGTGATGAGGGTGGTCATGGTGGTCATGGTGGTGTTAGCGATTGGTGATGAGGGTGGTCATGGTGGACATGGTAGTGTTAGTGATTGATGATGAGGGGGGTGATGGTGGTGTTAGTGATTGGTGATGAGGGTGGTCATGGTGGACATGGTGGTGTTAGTGATTGGTGATGAGGGTGGTCATGGTGGTCATGGTGGTGTCAGTGATTGGTGATGAGGGTGGTCATGGTGGTCATGGTGGTGTCAGTGATTGGTGATGAGGGTGGTCATGGTGGTCATGGTGGTGTCAGTGATTGGTGATGAGGGTGGTCATGGTGGTCATGGTGGTGTTAGTGATTGGTGATGAGGGTGGTCATGGTGGACATGGTGGTGTTAGTGATTGGTGATGAGGGTGGTCATGGTGGACATGGTGGTGTTAGTGATTGGTGATGAGGGTGGTCATGGTGGACATGGTGGTGTTAGTGATTGGTGATGAGGGTGGTCATGGTGGTCATGGTGGTGTTAGTGATTGGTGATGAGGGTGGTCATGGTGGACATGGTGGTGTTAGTGATTGGTGATGAGGGTGGTCATGGTGGACATGGTGGTGTTAGTGATTGGTGATGAGGGTGGTCATGGTGGACATGGTGGTGTTAGTGATTGGTGATGAGGGTGGTCATGGTGGACATGGTGGTGTTAGTGATTGGTGATGAGGGTGGTCATGGTGGTCATGGTGGTGTTAGTGATTGGTGATGACGGTGGTCATGGTGGTCATGGTGGTGTTAGTGATTGGTGATGAGGGTGGTCATGGTGGACATGGTGGTGTTAGTGATTGGTGATGAGGGTGGTCATGGTGGACATGGTAGTGTTAGTGATTGATGATGAGGGGGGTGATGGTGGTGTTAGTGATTGGTGATGAGGGTGGTCATGGTGGACATGGTGGTGTTAGTGATTGGTGATGAGGGTGGTCATGGTGGACATGGTGGTGTTAGTGATTGGTTATGAGGGTGGTCATGGTGGACATGGTGATGTTAGTGATTGGTGATGAGGGAGGTGGTGGTGGACATGGTGGTGTTAGTGATTGGTGATGAGGGAGGTGGTGGTGGTCTTGGTGGTGTTAGTGATTGGTGATGAGGGTGGTCATGGTGGACATGGTGGTGTTAGTGATTGGTGATGGTGCTGATGTGGATGGTTGTTTCCTCCCAAACTCATGTTGAAATTTATTTGTTATTGTAATAGTATCAAAAGGCGAACCCTAGGGGGTGGTCAGGGCCAGAAGGGTTCTGTTCTTATGAGTGGATTATCACCACTGAGGGAGTGTGTTCTTTAGTAAAGGATGAGGTCTCTTTTTCCTTTCTATCTCTCTCTCTGCATCTCTATCTCCGTCTTGTGGGCCCGTGAACTCTGTGGAAGCGCAGAAGTTCACAGGCTCATCCTCGGCATCAAGAGGAGCATCTAGCACAGGGGCAAGCCCATGGAACATCTGGCCATTGAGTGATTAGTTGGAAGTCCACGTGGGCAAGACAGGAATGATGGACTGAGCTATGAAGCAGGTGCATTGAACCCGGATGACGTTGGGGCCGGGCAGGTAAGGTAACCTCTGGAAAGTCTTCTGTATGACGCAGGGGCAGGAGGTGATGGTACAACGGGGCATGGGTAACAGACCAAAAAAAAATTAATTTTTAATTAATTTATTTATTTTTAATTAGGTCTATACGACAGAAGAATGCATTTTGATTCATTGTCCAAAATTGCAGCACAACTTGACATTTCTCTGGTTGTCCACGATATAGCGTCACACAATCTGTGCAGTCATACATGTACCTAGGATAATGATGTCCATCTTGTTCCACCATCTTCCTGCCCCCGCACCCTCCCTTCCCTCTCTCCCCTTTGCCCAAAGTTCTTCCATTTTTCCCATGTGTCCCTCCTCTCCATTATGGATCAGCATCCACTTATCAGAGAGAACATTCGGCCTTTGGTTTTGGAGATTGGCTTACTTCACTTAGCATGGTATTGTCCAACTCCATCCATTTACCTGCAAATGACATAATTTTATTCTCTTTTAATGCTGAGTAAGATTTCATTATGTATATATACCACAGTTTCTTTATCCATTCACCTATTGAGGGACACCTAGGTTGGTCCCATAGTCTAGCTATTGTGAATTGAGCTGCTATGAACATTGATGTGGCTGTGTCACTATAGTACGCTGATTTCAAGTCCTTTGGGCATAGACAAGGAATGGGATAGCTGGGTAAAATGGTCGTTCCATTCCCAGTTTTCTAAGGAATCTCCACACTTCAGCTGTAAGATTTAAAGAGTGATTTAGCCGAACAAAGCCAGCCTGAAAGGGGCCGCCAAATCTGCAATTCTTGTCCTAAGGGATCAGCCTTGGCAACCCTAGAGTCACGTCTTTCTGAAATGAGGCTTTATGGGCCAAGAGCTTGAAGAACCTCTGCTCTTCAGTTTGATTTGGAGAAGTAAAAGGGACCTTGGAGAGAAGTCATTTGTGAATAAGAACTTCAACTCTCAGAGGGAGTGCGCGCTGCCAGTCACAGAGGCCCCCCAAGGAACCCGGATCCTGCTACTCTGCGGCAGAGCCTGGGGATGCAGAATCTGCTACTGCAGTCCTTCATACAAACACTGAAAAGCGGGGGGAGACCAAGCATGTGGTTTCGCTTGAGTGGTGTTAGGTATTAGATGCAATAACACCAAGCAGCAAATTAAAAGCAGTGTTTTAGAAGAATCTTTGAGTGCACATAAGCATGTAAAACGCCACTCCTGTTTTATAAACTAGCCTGTGTCCAGCTGAGCCGGATCCTCTGGAATTTAGACGTGTCCTTACAAGGGACATCAACTCATCAGCTAGCGTTTAATTGCTTTGGCTTATCATAGCGAGGAGGAGGACACATTAAAGAAGACAGATGGGAAGAATAAAGGAGGGGATATGGAGCACAGCAAGGTACCTGGGGTTCCCTGGGCAGCCCTGGCACAAACTTGCTGGGCACCACAGGGCTCATGGAGACCCTGAGGACTGTGCTTCAGGACTGCCCTGGGAGGATGTGGAAGAGGAGCCTCCCCACCTCCGTGCTGGCCTGGGTCTGGAGGGAGCTCTGGGGCCACAAGACGCCTTTGGTTTCATCAGGGACATCAGGAGATCACCTCTTGGCCCAGGTGTCACCATGTCTCTGTGGTCCCCAACATGGACCCATGTGGACCCTGCTGCAGCAGAATGCAGACCTTGCGGCCCTCTGGGGCCCTCTGGGACAACTTGGGAAGTTTTCATGGAGACACAGAGGACAGCTGTATTGGGGTTCACGTGACCTCCTCTGAAAACACACACTGGCATGGAAAATCGTAAAGTATCATTGATGTTTATAAATATATCCAAATACCAGCAGTTTCCTTGGGCGGTAGGATAGCAGCAGATTTTCATTTCTTCTGGATAGGTTTTGCATTTTGATTTCATCTAAAATGAGTAGATGATACTTTTATAACATGGAAACCCAAATTGCATTATTTTGAAAATATTTGTTTAACGATCTTAGACATTTTTGGAAGGGACCCAGAGAAAATGGTTTCCAAAATGTGGCTGGGAGTCCTCCTGGAAGGTGCTCAGATCCATTCCAGGTGTCCAGGCCAAGCTCCTGGGGGGTGACCCATAAACGTTGTGGGCTGGAAAAGTCACAGAGGTGGTATGATCTGGAAGCTCCCAATCCTGGCTGGTCCTCCGAGGCCCTCTTAACAGCTATGTGGTGACTGCCACCCGTCGTTTGTGAACAGAGAAAGTGATCTCAGAGGCCTGGGGGACCAGGTGGGTGGACAGGTGCTTTATTTGGGGGGGTGACCACCTAGTCAGGGATAGGATGTCTTTTGTCCATTATTCTCCCAGTGATTTTCTGAGACAGGTGTTGGTCTCCAAACGCTGGCTTCTAGAGTAAGATTCCCACCTGACTCCCGAGCCTGTGAGTTCCGCAGGCAGGTGTGTTTTTCTGAAAGGCTATGCCCTCGCCCCAGCTCTACCACCGCCTCCAAGATTTGAGACCTGCTGTTGCACGTGGTTTGAGAAGGACGCGCTTCGGACAAAGGCTGGGACACACAGCCTCCCGGGCAGCGGCACTGGAGGAGCTAATGCGAGCCAACGAGAAACACGTGCATGAAATTGGGCACAAACCAAATAATATAAATATTTTGGTAGCTTTTGCCTGGGGTTTTCTCAAGCCCAAACCATTTGAGGGGGAAAAAAGAGAAAATGTTGGTATTTTTGATGAACTCCAAAGAGGGCAAGCTTGGGGACAGAGACAGCGGCTCGCTGCGCCGTGGGCTCGGGGTGGCGTGCTCTGACTTGGGGGCGCTAGCCCAGGGGGTCCGATGTTGCTGGATTGGTGGCTTCAGGGGTGTACAGTGATCAGGGTGAAAGGAACACTCCACATGTCCCCCGACCATGGTTTATTCCAGGTTGTAGAATTTTGCCCATTGAAGCCTTCAGAGGCCAACAGACACTAGGTGCGGGCGGACCACAGCCCCCCCACCATGGTGGGCAGGTGAAGCCACGTCTTCAAGGAAGCAGCCACGCAGAGGGCCTGGCCGTGGGAGTGAGACCCCTAAAGGCCCTTCTACAGAGGCAATAGGAAAGGGAGACATTTACAGCTCACCATGGAGGGATCTGGCAATAGCAGTTGCTAATATTCCAGTAACACATCGAATATAGACTAAGGCCCTTAGTACCCTCATTACCCTTAATACCTTTAGTACCCATAGTGTCCTTAGTACCCTTAGTACCCACAGTACCTTGAGCACTCATAGTGCCCTTAGTACCCTTAGTACCCACAGTACCTTTAGTACCCATAGTGCCCTTAGTACCCTTAGTACCCACAGTACCTTTAGCACTCATAGTGCCCTTAGTACCCTTAGTACCCACAGTACCTTTAGCACTCATAGTGCCCTTAGTACCCTTAGTACCCACAGTATAGTACCCACAGTACCCTGAGTGCCCTTAGCACCCTTAGTACCCGTATGTCTCCTGGGCGGAGATGAGTGGCAGGGCCACCCAGACACCCTTCAAGGCAGAACAGGCCGGGCAGCTGTGACTGATGTGGCCTCCTGCTCTCAGCTTCTTCAGGGCCCACCTCAGCAGCAGAGAGCCTGGTCACTGGAGGTCACAGCCTTCCCAGTGCAGCCCACAGTGGCAGAGCAAGGCAGGGGTCAACAGCTAGACATGGGATGCTCTGATGGACAATCTGCACCCAGAGCCCCCACCCTGGTGACCACAGCTTCCTCAGGCTGGGGCACAGCGGCTCCTCTCTCTCTACCTCGTCCGCTACCCCTCCTTCCTGTCCCAGGTGTTGATTCCCAGAGAACATCTTGCACCCAAGATCTTGTTCTCCGGAGACACAGAGCTGGTAGGATGCATGTGGGGAACTCTGTTGGAGGCGACGCCGCCCACGATCCTGGAGGGCAGTGGTCCCCTAACAGGCCATCTGTGAGCTGAAGAATCAGAAAAGTCAGTAGCATGGCTCAGTCCCAGCTGGGAACCAGGAAAGGCAATGGATGGGACAGTCCCCAGCCGGAGGCCTGCGGCCTGAGTCACCTGGGGCTGCTGATCTAGGACTCAGTGTCCAGAGGCCGTAGAACCTGGTGACCAGGGTCAGGAGGAGAAGGGCTTCCCGCTCAGGAGACAGAGCCGGAGGGTGTTGGTGCTTGTTCTTTGCTCCATTTCCATTCAGGGCCACATGCATTGAGGACAGGTCCTCCCGCCCACCCTGCTCCACAGATGTCTCCAGAATTAACCACCGCACACCCCACCACTCTGCCTTAGCCTTTGTTCCTGGAGAACTGGATCTAGACCGTTCTACATGCTCACTGCCTTCACGGTGGTCTTATGAACTGAGAGGATCCCACTTCACAGAAGAGGAAACTGAGGTTCAGAGGGGCAAAACTCGTGGAGAAAGAGGACAAGCACTTTGGAAGTCCGATGTGGTGGCCCTGGGTCCGTTTCTGCCGCTTCTGTGGTCTGGGACAGGCTTCCCCCACCTCAGGGACTTTTGCTTCTGGATTTTCCATGACCCTGCATGCAGTGGTGCGTTCTTGTCTGATTAGGTCTGCTAGTAAACAAGGTGCGGGCAGCAAATTGTGTAAGAAAAGAACCTTTGACACTTATCAACAATCAGGGGGAAATTCTGGAATTTACTGGGCACTTACTAAGTGCTGTGAACTCTGTGTATGTAACTTCTGTGGATGATGATGATAGCAGCTGAGGTTCAGGGATGCTGATGAGGAGGCAGGCGCTGTGCTGCCTATTTGGTGTTTTAGCCCATCCAGACCTGATAATAACTGATAAGTCTGCTGTTGCTAATGTTCCTGCCGAGGGAGGTGGCACAGAATTGGGTCTCC
The DNA here is from genome assembly GCF_048772815.1 of Callospermophilus lateralis. NCBI lineage: Eukaryota > Metazoa > Chordata > Mammalia > Rodentia > Sciuridae > Callospermophilus > Callospermophilus lateralis. Next base: position 13,530,231 of record NC_135309.1, on the reverse strand, counting down.
AGCATCTAAGAGAGTCAAGCTAGGGCTACGTACCCCAGAGCTGGCCTGCTAGCCCTCTGGGCTGCACAGCTCTGCTACCAAGCCTACAGCTGACCACTGCTATCCCCACTGGACAAGGTGAGCTCTTGAGGCTCAGAGTATTGGATGCAGTCGCCCCTCGTCATCGCAGTTTTATTTCCCAGTTTTAGTTGCCTGAAGCCTGAAAATATTAAATGAATGATTTCAGAAATAATGAACAATTCCAGTTTACAATTGGGCCCTGTTCTGAGTAGTGTGCTGAAATCTTGTGTGGTTGCTTCTCGCCCAGTTGGAAGCAGCTCTTGTGCAGTGTGTCCACACTGTATGCACTACCTGCCTGTCAGTCACTTAGCGGTTGTCTCGGTTATTGTCATGTTATAGCAGAGCTTGTGTTTAAGTAACTCCTATTTGACTTAATAATAGCCCAAAGCCCAAGAGTAATGATGCATGCAAAGCGGCACCAGGGCATGGCATATGGAAGGAACTATGAGCTCTGGTGCCACGTGGCCCTGCTGCAGGACATCCAGAAGACCTAGGTCAGAGGAGCCATCACACAACCCAAAGAAAAAGGTATTTCTCCGTCTCTGTGTGATTATTTTGTGCAGCCCAGTTCACCTGGGGTGACCCTGAGTGTTTAGTCGCGGGATGTGACACCTCTTCATGTAGAAGGAAATTGGGAAGTGTGTCTTGCTAGGATGGCTGGCCTCTCTCTGGGTTGTTAAAACATGTTCCAGGTCACCAGAGAAGAAAAACACATCCACAAATGAGAGCTCAGATTAATTGCACTTTGTTTTATAATTGTTCGTTGACTGCAGGACTCTAAGATTTGATCCTCTTAGGCACATGTGCTGGGCTCCCCACATGTGTTACATCTTGCGACTGCACAGCAAGCATCACAGGCCCTTGAATGACGGCTCTGTGACACAATATCATCCCCCTGTTGTAACAGGCCTGTACTAGTCCATTTTCTGGTAGTACAATGAAATACCTGAGGCTAAGTAACTTTATTAAAAAAAAAAAAATTCATCTAACTCCCAGTTCCAGTGGTTCAAGGGTATGGCACTGGCATCAATTTGGCTTTGGGGAGGACCTCACAGGGGATGGCCTCCAGGACAGAGAGATCACAAGGTGGGACAGGGAACCCAAGTGTATGTGTATCGTGGTCTGAATTCAATCATGGGTCTTCATGATTGAACTCCAGGATTCGAACATGGGGCTCCATCTTGATGATCTTCCCTAATCTTAACCATCTCCAAGGCCCCACCTCTGAACACTGCAGTAGAATCACATTTCCACCCACTGCACGTTTACCCACTGAGGACTCAACTCCGTGAGTGTCGGGGGGGGTACACTGTATTCACACCACGGCAGGCCTCCCTGCCATCCCGAGAGGGCCACCGGCTCCCTTCCCCACATCCTCCCTGGCCCAGGTGGAGGTGGGGCCAGGTCCCCAGGTGTCCGGACTCCTCCCCTCCCTCCCATCCCTGTCATTACCAAGGAAGCTCCATAAATGCTCTTCTAATCTGGTCTCTTGGCTCCCTCTCTGCTCCCACCCTCCGGAGGTGCGTGGGTTCTCTCTTGTCCATCGAGGAGTTCCACAGAACAGGGTAGAAGAGAGTGTGGCTGTGGAGTCACTAATCAAGACCTCCAGAGAGCAAGCAGGAAGCAGGTCTGATTTTAGTGTGCAGTTACCATGTATATATACTCAGGCAGTAGCTAAGCAGATTACAGGCAGCCACCAATGCAATGTCTGCTAACTGTCCTTGCAGCGACCAATGGAGGAGTGGGCCGTGGAGCAAGCACAGGGACTGCCACACATGGCCTCACGCCCAGGGCTGTGCCTATGGGGTAAGCGGCTGCTGCTCACACCCCTAGCACAGGGGAGTGGCCTGCCACCCAGAGTCCTTACCATATGCCATGTGTGCAGTATTCCATGCACTTGTCCCCACACGGAGGGTCTCCTGCCCCCGGGACAGCTTCCTCACTAGTCCTCCTGCCTGAAGTCTGCCCGGCTCTCCACCTTTTTACCCAAGTCATCTCAAAACCCAAATCGCAGCCTGTCACTTCCAACTCCGATGCTCCCGTGTCTCACTGACGTGTCCCTTGGCATCACCACGTTCCACATCCTGGACGGTCTTCATTCTTCCTCCTCTCTGTGCCCAGGGCTCCCGATAGCACACCACAGTGCCTTTGCACGTGGGCTGTCCTCTAAGCTTTACCCAGCTCTCACCTCTGCTGGGACATGTCGTTGCATCCCCCAGGAACCCTGCCTGCAGCCCTTCCTCAGTCCTCAGCTCCAAATCCTTCCCTTCAGGGTCACACTCATCCCAAGGTGTGGGGGTCCCTCCCAGGGCTGCCGGGGAATGAGGCTGTGCCTTCAGCAACAGTGAGTTCTGCATCGGCACAGAGCCGTGGGACGCCTGGGGAGGGAAGGCAGAACGCGTGCGCAGTCTACACTCCTCCATGGGGAGGGGACACTCCTGAGCCCTTTGTCCCCACCCCTGCGCCAGCCCTGACCGCGAGATCTTATCTGGAAGTCTGCCTGGGTCTCTGTGTCAATCTTGCAGCCTGACGTGAGCCTTGGGGACCTGCTGGTAAATCAGTCACAGTGGCCAAAAGCGCTCTTTAGAGGGTGAGTCACTGGGTCACTGCACGCACAGGCGGGCGACCCACAGAGAGTTTGTCTACAGACACCTTTGTGGGCAGCCGTTGGATTTCCTGAGCACGAGGAGGCCTTGATTTCAGATTCCAAGCTTTATTGCGACTCCAGAGCCGCTGCCCTGACCCCACTGGTGACCTCACCCGCTTACAGTGATTCATGGCTCCAGGAAACCGCGGCTCCCCCAGGTCTGCCAGCCGCAGGCGCAGGAATGCGGGCTGCATGGGCTTGGCCCAAGGGAAGGGAGCTGGGGCCTTTGCAGGCCCCAAGTGGCCTGTGCACACCCGCAGCTGCCCGGGTGAGAGGGTGAGAGGATCGGTGAGGGGCCGACCCGGAAGGACCATTCTGAATGAAGATTTTGGATACGGGTTGTTGCTCCCCCTGCAGCCCCCTCCCAGGAAGACCCGAGTCTCGGCTTGAGGCTGTTTGACGTGGGTGTTTCTATGGATACTTGCCCCGTGCCCCCACACTTACAGAAGAGGGGCAGCATGGTGCACTTTAAAGGTGGCAGATGGGCCGCCAGCCCCAGGGCAGAGGGCCTCCGAGAGCCCAATGCACTCAAGGGACACTTGCTGGGCAGAGGCTGAAAGTGGCTTTTTAGGACTGCCCAAGCACTTAAAATGCTTTGAACTCTGGGAGATGCCATTTGGACGGCGATTTTTAAAAACTACAAAACCAGAAAATAACAAGTGTTGGCAAAGGCGGAGGAATGGGATCCCCCAGCTCTGCCGGTGGGGTCCAAAGGGTGCGGCCAAAATGGTAGAGGTATTGTCTCAGCGTGGTCCAGGATTGATGTCACTCCTGGGCGTGTTCACAAAAGAGTTGATACGAGAGCCTCCGAGACGTGTCAGAACACGCAGCTCGTCCCAGAGTTCCTCACAGGAGCTGGGAAGCAACCCAGGGGTGCCCGTCAGTGGACAGATGGCCAAACCAAAGTGCCAGGCCCATGCAAGGGAATATTATTCAGCCTTTAAAAGGGAGGGTATTCTTACGCTGCAAGGTGAGTGGACGTGGAGGAAGGGGAACCAAGCCGGGCATGCAAGGGCAGATGGCATCTGACTTCCCTTAGGTGAGGCACCTAGAATAACCACGTTTAAAGAGATGACTCTCTGTAGAATGTCTGCTGTGGGGCTCCTTCCCCTTCTCCTGTCACCCATTCCCTCATCCCTCAACAGAAGCCTGAGCAGTCCTGTCACCCTGAACCTTGAGCTTGTTGGAGGACTTGGAGCAACCAAGCATGGGGCCATGAGCACTTCAAAGGTACAGCAGAAGTAGGAGTGGCAGCCACCGCCATCTGTCCCGGGGAGAGGCTCGGTTGTTGAGGTTTCTGCGTTTGAAGACAGTTGCCACAGGAGGTCCGTGTCCCGGCTGTCCTGAGAGTGTAGGCGCCGTTGTGACTTGATTTGGGAGCTTAGACAGTGACAGTCTGATTTGCATTTTGCAAAATTCTAACAGATCCTCAAACGCCTGCCCAGATTTACCCCTTCCCTTTCCCTACAGAGCTCCAGAGAGAATGTGGGTCTCCAAGGCTCCCCTTAGAACCCAGGCATTATCCGGCTCCAAGATCTGAGTCTTAGGGGAACAGAATGGCTCTCTGCCTGGTAGTTCAGGGCCACAAATGGAGACTTCCGGGCTGAATTTCATCACAGGCACATCGTGACTGTGTGTCCCTCCCACCCGGGACCAGTCAAGTCACTGGGTCAAGGTACTCAGAACTGAGAAGTCCTCTCAGAGGTCACCACCTCCCAAGACAGGGGAACTGAGGACCAGGCAGAGAAGGAGAGGCCCACGTGTTGGGGAGAACCAACTGCTGGCTGGGAAGGTTGCTTCCTGAGCCCCCAAGCTGTGCTAGGGCGCCTGGCCCTCAAGGGCAGCCTGCAGGGTCCGATTTCCTATTAACCCAGTCTTGTCGGGGATCTGGGTGCACAGCTATGGGTGCTTCCTGGTGGATTCCATACTTATTGGTACTTATTCTGCTTCAGAAACTGTGGTGGGCTTTCCCAACCATTACCTTGTCCAGCACGTATCAAACCAAGAGGTCCACGACATTGTGCCCTTTCTGTGGATGAGGAAACTGAGGCTCAGAGAGGAGTGTTGTCTTGCTCACGGTGGTACAACCAGCAAAGTACAGAGTCGGGCATTGGGGCTGGCCCCGTCCTTGCTCTTTGACCTTGTCCTTGGTCTCTGGCCAGAAGATCCTTCTGTCCTGGGACCAAGCTCTTTAAACTGTGGCTACTGCTCGGCCTCCAGTTGGTGGGATCCCAGAAACTCTTCACTGAGCCGTTCCAATGGTTCACAGGTGCATGACACCTCTTGTCCAGGAGGGGCCAGGCGTCCCTTGTCCTCTACTTCCTTCCAGGAAGGCCTCTGGAAGACCAGGGAGGAACTGAGCAGGTATCTGATGGGCTGGCGCTGGCTGGCTCAGCCTGCCCGCGGCTCACTCCTATCCTGTGTGTGCGCGAAGGGGTGCGGTAGCAGGCCCCGCACCTTCCTGGCACTAAGTGAGATTGCTTCCTCTGTTCTTCCTGACTTAAAATTGAGAAAACCGTGGAGCAGGAAGACGATGTCGTTCTTTCTAGGATTGCTGGCCAGCAGAGGCCGGCTTGGAGGAGCCCAGTTCTAAGTCGAGAGTCCAGATTGCTTATCACGAGTTTAGGTTCCCAAGAGGGACCTGTCGGCTGGATGATGGCTGAAGTTACTTTCCATGTGTCTGCCTGCTTCCCGCAGACCGTGAGCTAGCCTCGGGCAGCCAGTCCCAGGCCAGGTGTGTCCAGGTGTGGGGGACGAGGAGGCTGCCAGGAGAGAGCAGCTCCCCACACTGAGAAGGAGGCTCTGAAGACTCCCAGGCTCCTGGGAGATGACGCCTGTGGTGAATTCCAGAGGCTCCGTGAGCTTCCTGCTCTGCTGAGGTCCTTTGATTTATAATGGCTCTGGCTCATCCCGTGGGCCCTTCCCTTGGGGTTATGTCACCCTAGGTGAACAAAGCATCTTTTCAAGGACCCTAAAGAACCGGATTATGTTATGGGCTGGCAAATTAGAGGCCTGGAGAGAAGGCCTCTTATTTGAGGGTGATCACTAGCCTTTCCCCGCGAGACGACTCATTTCCAGATAATTAGAGCTTCACTTTCCCGACTTGGAACAACCTTTTCTGCTTTCTCCTGCCCTTGCCTGCCAGGCCTGGAGCGGACTCTCCTGGCAGCCCTCGGCGAGGCCCGGACACCTGGACAGAGGTACTGCAGGTGTCTGGGCAGGAACACTGCAGAAACTGGCCCCGTGGTCAGGGAGGGTCTGAGTGTGAACCTCACTCCCGCAGTGGCTGAGCGGACACAGAGCGCAGCCCCCTTTCAAGGTGCGCGGCTGTGGAGACCAGAGATGGTGACTGTGAAGACCGACAAAGGACACAAGCTTCACGCACCTGGAAAGAGAGAGAACTTCAGAAACAGAGACGTGTGTTCAGAAAACAAAGCCCTCAGAGTCCATCACCCCGGTTCCCGGGCTCAATCCTAGCAGTCAATAATGACAAAAATCACCATGACCAGGAAACATGATGAGCCAGATTCTGTCCAATGAGCGTTCAATGACCGTGGCAAACCTGATCCTCGATCAGAACTTGCTGTCCAGAACCTTGGCCCACAGATCTGTACGATCTACTCATCCCTATAGGTCAACTTCTAGGACCTGAAAATTGTTTTTTGTTGGTATATTTGTTTATTTGTTTTTCACTGTGCTCTGGGGGAATGGGGTTTTCATTAACTGGCTTTTTCGTTGTTTTGTGTAAAATCCACTATTTAAAATACAATGATGATCATTATTTTTCCAGAACCTGCAGATCCTTGTTCCAAATATTCGATCATTATTTGATGCAAATCAATTAACATTTACTTCCACAAGGTGGGTCTGGGATAAGAGCAGGGTGAGAAACTAATGTCTATGTATGTGTCAGGACGTGCAGCGGGCCGGAAGGACAGGCGCAGGCTCCAGAAGATCTTGAGAGGGAGGTGATTCTATTTCTGTTTGGTTTTCCCCTACAATAAATCTCAGTCCCGTTCTGGATTCTTTCCAGTATAATGTGTAACTGTGTCTGTCAGTAGGACAGCGTACATGGCCACCTTTAAATGAATGAATATATAGTTGCCCAATCAGGGAAAAATATCTTTGGATATTCAATTTGAAGTTAGTTAGCTTACACCATCATGGAGATTTTAATATGCCTCAGAAGCGGATAGAAAAAGAATACAGGAGATCTGATCGGCCTGAGCACACAAACTCAAAAGGGTGGACACACAGGGAACCTGGCCCCCGCAAGCAGCAGGTGTGTGTCATTCACCTGTGCCTGGAATATTGACAGCTACCGGGCAGTAGTGGGCCTCGGGGGAGCCCCAACAAACACGGAGGGGTCACTACCATAGAAATGACGTCCTCTAACCACAGCACAGTGCAGTTCAAAACAAAAAGCAACAAGGTGCCTATTCATGTGTATCTCACACTTTTAGAAACTCCCAAAAACCATTGCAAATAATCTGTCAAAGAAGAAGTTATCGTGAACATTACTAAATGTTCATAAGAGAATGAAAGCAATCCTGAAATATGGGGACTGTACTTAAGTGGCACTAGGAGGAAATTGACTTTTTGGCAAAGCATGACTTCATATTTTTGAGAAAAATAAACCTCACAACTTTCATATGTGTGTGTGTGTGTGTGTGTACACATATATACATACACATATATATACAGACACACATACATGTATTCCAAAAATATTCTATATGCATAATACTTGTAGTAGTAGTTACTGTATGCATTTACTTGGAGATGACAGAATACCTTTATTTTATTTATCTACTTTGATGCAGTGCTCAGCATGGAACCCAATGCCTCACACGTGCTAGGCAAGCGCTCTGCAAAAATATTTTTGAAAAACTGACACATTGTCAGGCGGCCCTGCATTCAATTAAACTTGAACAAAGAAAAGAGACTAACTCTGAAAGAGATCACAATTGCTCTGGAGGAACTCAGACTATGCTAATGAGTAAGAGATATCTCCCTAACAGAGAGCCTGATCATTACCCCACTGCACAGCAAACCGCCTTGCAGCTCAGCATCTTAAACCAAGGAGCCCTGGCTGCTCGGTAGGCGGGAGTCATCGCAGGGGCCTGGGCTGGCAGTTCCGTGGGGGTTACTCCTGAGGTCGCCACGAAGCTGTCAACTGGGTGCAGCCAGCAGAGGCTCACCTGGAGCTCAGGATGACTTCAGGTTCTGAGCGTCCTCCCTGGCTGTTGGACAATGACTGGGCCTCTGCACAGGTGCACTCACAGCCTGGCTTCTCCAGAGAGTCTGAGGGACAGAGACCAGACCTCAAGAGGGAGGCCACAGTCTGTGGAGCCCTCATCTCTGAAGCCACGTGTTGACCCTGCCAGATGCCTTTGGTCACCCGACGAACCAGGGCACGGTGGGGTGGAGGTCCCAGGAGGTTGAGAATACCAAGGGGTGGGCAGCGCTGGGAGCCATGCGGGAGGCTGCCTACCACCAGATGGGGGGGCGGAGTTTCACAAAATGGGTTTTGCTTGTTTGCTAACTTTGGTGAAGAACAGGTGAGAAATCAGTTCCAAATGGACAGACCCATTTCAGTGGCCTCTGGGTGCCACAGTCTGGCTGGGCACAATTCAGGAGCCACTTATCAAGCAGAAACGAACTTTATTTTTAGAACACACAGGAGGCGCCACACAAGTTCTTCAGGAATTCCCTCAGAGCCCAACTGCCACCACCGGCTTCCCACAAGCCTCTCAACCCCCCAACTCCTCCTGCTCTTGAGGCTGATTGGCTGGGTCGCATGGGCGGAGCCAAAAGAGTCCACCAATGAGCAGCTCCGTGGTCTGAAAGGGCGGGGAAACAGCCCAATGAGCATCACCGCAGAGGAGCCAATCAGCTGGCAGCTGGAAGTTTGCTGGAGCCCCTTCGGCTGTGGCTCTCAACATCTGGGATTCAAATGATTTGCACTTCAAGGCCTGTGTTGGCTGCTGGCTGCTTCTGGGCCTGTGGGTTGTGATTTGGGTGCACTCGGGTTTTGCTTTTACTATGAACTCCTGAAAATACCTATTTTCTCCCTAAATAATTTTAGTCCACCAAGTCCCTTTCCATACTTGACAATTTACTTTTCCCATCCTTTGAAAGTTTGTGTCTCCTCAAAAGGAAATTTGATTTAACTGTTTTTGATTCCTTTACATAAAAATATTGAAACTCAAGTTATCAAGGATTTGATGGCCAACAAATCCGATTTCATGTGAAAGTCGTGAGGCCTGTTTTCCCGCAAAAATATGAGGCCAGGCTTTGCCAAGAAGTCAATAAAATACCAATTCAATCAGGGTTAAGTTTAACCACCCACAAGTCAGAAAGTCTTGCTAACTTTATGTTAAACAATTTGGGAGGGTTGGTTCAATACATCCATCCATCCTCCCACCCATCCTCAATTGAATTGGATTGTGAAGTCGTTCTCTGTTGTGTAGACATGGAGAAGGGAAAGTGGGGAATTAAGATGATCACATTTCTTTAAATACCCCTCTGCAGTTTGAGCCCCTGTCTCTGGTTCCTTCCTGATTTTATCCTCACTGACCCCTACACTGGTGTCATCTTATGGGGACACAGCTGACCTCACTTACTTTGAAAAACTCTCTCCACTGCTCCCTTTTGCCACAGTCTGGCTGGGCACAATTCACGAGCCACTTATCAAGCAGAAACGAACTTTATTTTTAGAACACACGCTGCACCACACGAGCTCTTCAGGAATTCCCTCAGAGCCCAGCTGCCACCACTGGCTTCCCACAAGCCTCTCAACCCCCCCCCCCCGCCCCCCGCACTTCTCCTGCTCTTGAGGCTGATTGGCTGGGTTGCATGGGCAGAGTCAAAAGAGTCCCCCAATGAGCAGCTCCGTGGTCTGAAAGGGCGGGGCAACAGCCCAATGAGCATCACTGCAGAGGAGCCAATCAGCTGGCAGCTGGAAGTTTACTGGGGCCCCTTCGGCTGTGGCTCTCAGCAGCCTTTGCCTCCTGCTTCCCCTCGGGTGGACCCCACCATGCCATTCATGAGCCTGTGTCACATAGCCCGGCCCCCTCTCCCTCCTGTCTGCCAGGCAGGTTGAACCCAAGTCCTTCAAGAAAGTTGCTGTTCCTCAACTGTGGGACTGCCACTCTGCCTGTGGTGCCACCCCCTCATGCTCCCTGGATCAATTCCCTTCCTTCCTCTAGGCACCCTTCAAATGTCACCTCCCCCTGGGAGACTCTTCTGTGATGCACGGCCGCCCTTGACAGCCAATAAATCCTCCAATTTGATTAGGGATAGTTGAAAATGGTCAGTCTCCACAGATGGCCGCCTCCCCCACCAAATCCTGCAGAACTTGCACACACGTTCTCTGCGGCACCCTCCCCACTGGGTGGACCTCTTCAGAGGACCGGCTAGGAAGTATTGCAACAGCCGTCCCTCCCCTGGTAAAATAAGGAAGACAACACCTGCTTCAGGGGCTGCAATGAACAACACACGGGAAGCTGAATACATGGGTCCTCTGCTCTGAAGGAGTTCTTCACTCCTGTTCTCCGGGTTCTTTTTGCCTGGGTTTCTCTGTCTCTAAAGAGCAAGACGGCCACATGTTGGTCCTTCAGAGACGCACCGTCCACCCAAGCATCCCTCCATCCCTCTCCCCATCTGCTCCTCCATTCGTCCATCCACACAGTCCTTCTTCCATCCAATCACCATCTATCAATCCACACACCCTCCGTGCCCCCTGCCCCACTCTGCCATCTGTGTCTCGCACTCAGTGACAGGTGAGGGTGGTAAGAAGAAACCTCGGTCAAGCCCTGGACAAAGGCTCACTCACAGCAGAGGGCCAAAGTCTACTGGCTCCCTTTTCTGGGCTGTGATCAATTTGAAGGCAGGGACTCGTCTTATTCTTCTTTATCTCCTCAAATAAACAAGCACCATGCTCTGCACATAGTAGGTCCAGGTCCACCGAAATATTTACTGATTTAGCTTCTGAGGGGAATTGAAAAATGATCAGGAAAAAAAAAATAAAGGTAACTAATTCCCTTAAATTAGCCTAGTGGCATCAGATGGAGCATCTGAGAGAGTGGAAGGACTGGAGATCTCGGAAACAGAGAAAACCAGAACCCGCTGGGCTGGGCTGGCCTGCTGAATCCTGCCCCTGCTCCACAGGAGCTGTGGTGACCCGAATTAGCTGAGTGGCACTTCTGCCACCTGCACCTGTCTGGCAGGGAGACCCTCACCCAGGAGTTTACAGGACACAGCCTGCTCCTGTGACGGGGGCTCCTTGGTCTCCCGCCCCACCCTCTCTCCATGCTGCTTCCATCTAGAGCGAACCCTCCTCTCCCTCCCCCATGGTTCTTCGGGGGGTGCTCCTGGGTGCTCCTGGGTGGACATGCTGTGGAGACCAAGAGGGGCAGAGAGACACACACAGATTTATTTTAAAGAGTTAGTTCGTGAGACTGTGGGAGCTGGTGGGTATGAAATTGGCAGGGCACTTGGGCAGGCTGGAGACCCAGGGGAGAGCTGTGCTGTACTTCAAGTTCCAGTTCGAAGGCAGCTGGAGAATTCTCTCTTTCTCCAAGGAGCTCAGTGCTGTTCTCATAAGGCTCTCATCTGATGAGACCAGACCCACCCAAACCCGTCTCCCTGGCTAACAGTCCACTGGTAGTTAAATGTTCAACTCATCTAAAAAAGAAAAAAATGCTTCATGGCAACATCTAGATTGATGTTTGGCCAAATATCTGGATAAAATGACCTAGTTAATCAACACATAAAATTAACCACCACCACCAATCTTCTCTTTTTATTCTAAAATGCTCATCTTGGAGACTCCTCTGCCCAGGAACTTTCCATCTCTCTGGCCAGGCTGGGGCTTCTCCTGCTTCTTTCTGGCAAATTACTTGGTATCCCCTTCTCTGTCCTCCTCTCTCACTAGACTGTAAACATCTCAAGACAAAGATTGCCAATGATGCTTATTAAAAAGAAAACAGAATGCGAATACTCTGAAACTGTGGGCAGATTCAGGTCTAAAGACTTGGGATTGAAAAAAAAAGTTCTTCCAAATTGAGAAAAGTGCATTTTCAAGATACTTCCATCCCCTCCGATTCTCTGCCCATCCATTCAATTTGAATTTTCAAAAGAGCCCGTCCTCAGGCACTTTCTCAAAGGTGCCATCGCTGGTCTTATCATTGGTGTGCAGTCTGTGCTCCCTCCTCTTGAGCCCGGGGATGCCTTTGGGTGTCTCAGCCAAGAGCATGGTGGGTCTTACATCAGGTGGCTCCCAGGGCTGGGTATAGAATGCCACACGCTGCCCTGTTCTGTGGTGGTGCTCACGGCCAGAGCTCAAAGGTGATGGCATGAGAAAGTAAAGCCACTACAAGGACAGGCCTGGACCAACAATGGCACAGACAGTGAGAGAGTCTCCAGCAGCTCCCAATATCCAGCCTCCTGGTGCTCCATCCCCACCTCCAAGCTGCCCCAGCCCCTGAACTGCAGGCTTGGATCCCAGAAGATGACTGCCGATGTCACAGGGCATCAGGTTTAGGGTGGTTTGTTACTGGACAACAGATAATGAAGCAGAAGGAAGGCAGGTCTGCAGGACATTCAAAAGACAGATTGCTACTGGATGGGCTGTGGAGGCATGGGCCCCGGCCCCAGGCCCCAGCTACTAAGGAGGCCGAGGGGAAATGCCCACTCATCTGAGGGCAGCCAGGATGATACAGCAAGACTTCATCAAAAGGCAGGAAAAAAAGGAAGAAAGGGAGGAGGGAAGGAGAGAAAAGGAAAGAAGGAAGGGAAGAGGGAGGGAGGAGGGAAGGAAAAGAAAGAGAGAGAGAGAGAGAAATCTCTGATCTCAGAAATCAATCCCCAGTACAGCTTGGCTCACCTTTCCTCATGGCAAAGTTCCTATTTTCACTGCTTGCCACGTGACCTTTGGATTTCTTTCTGATGCTATTAAAGTCTTGGTTTATTTGCTCTATAAAACTGTGTCTTTGTGTGACCTTGAATAGAATCTCCTTTTAATCTAGTGTCCCATTAATTTTAAATACAAAAAGGAGTGGGTGATGAAATCAGGCACAAGAGACTGAAGGACAAACGGACAGACACAGAGGAGCACAGGCAGAAAGACCGTGGTTTTGGGGGTGACTCTTTGAAGTCCACACTTGTTGGGAGCCATGTTTCCTGCGGCTCTGGAGCTGGGCAGGAAGGGCTTTTCATGCATCCGCTTTTTCATATCCGCCCCCCCAATCCTTTTGTGTTGTTGCTGTTAGAGTTCCTATAACAGACGAGGAAATGGGGGGTCAGGCTGCGGAGGTCACATGTCCCAGGAGTTACACGAGGTGACCCAGCAGCGCGACTCCGCAGCCCACCCTTCTAACCCCTGCCCTCCGGCTCCCCCTGGAAACCTTTCCAGACACCTCCTGGGCCGAGATCTTCATCCCTGGCCTCTTCTCCTTCTGAGTGGCAGGAAACAAGCGCCTACCCTCGGGGCAACAGACGCCCCTGAGCGTCTGGCTCAGTTTTCTGTGGCCAGCAGAACGAGGGTGTAGTAGGTGTGCAGCCAGCGGGTGGCTGGCTCCTCTGCTGCGGCAGCCTTGGCGTGGGGACCCCCAGTGCAGGTGACAGAGGGGAGGTCAGGGCTAGTGACCAGAGCTTCAGAGATAGCAGAAGGAGTCTCCTTTGTGGGTTTTTTCTTTTTTTGGTGGGGGTGGGGGGCTGCACATCTTGGACACATTAAGAAATAGCATGGAAGCAAGGGACACCTCTCAGTCTTCACTGGGGACAGCCTTCCCTGCACCATGAAATGAGAAAGAGCTGAATGAAAGCCCGTGGCCAGCCCCCGAGAGGTATGCCCCTCCCACAGGCGGGAAGGCATTTTTCACCAAGTTCAGGGACCGACAAGGGCGTAGTGCTAATGTGCAGTCCTGGTCCCCCCCCCACACCTCGCCCCATAATAAAGGCGATATGAAACAGAGGCCTTTGGAGACGCGCGCCCAGGAGGCTGTGGGTCCTGGCAACTGCTGCGAGGCCAGCCAGAGCCAGTCAGGTCCAATTAGTGTCAACCAGGAACATCTGCATCTGGGCACCCAGGTTACTTAGTGCAAACATTTTGTAATTACAGGCTCTTGCACGCGGCGTGTTATGGGATGTGGTGTCCCAGAGTGAATCGCAGCCGCATTTTTCAGAGCCGTCGGCAGCCCTGGTCTGGCTGGGACGCAGTGCACCGACTGCTCGTAAGAGCATTTCTCTAAAATATTGAATTAAGCACAGTTCGGCTTTTTCTTCTTATCTGTGAAATCTTGCGGTTGGGGCTTGACTGTTTTTATAAAATGAAATATAGAAAACGTATAAAATGCAAATAAAGTTGAGGTTAGAGGGGTGTGCTTTCTCTCTCTCCTTCTCTGAGAAAGACATCTGTTTCCCCCACCCCGCCTGCCCCCATTTTTCCTGTCGGTGTTTTAAGCCGAAATGTAAAAGGTTCAACTGCCAAATGCAGTCTAAGGGCTCCAGTTCCCACCATTTTTCACCTCATCGAAAAGCAAGTCTGGATATAAGGACCCAACTGGTCTGGGAATATTTTCCCATGTATGGTTTCTCTTGAGAAGAGCAATTGATATTGGCTTTGGAGTCACGAGAAATCCAATAGCCCCGGGTTCAAAGTTGAAGATATTTTAAAATTCTTATGGTGCGTTCAATGGGGCCACATGGAAATAGAAGCTGTGGATTGGGGCTAGGAGGCCATTACAGACCTGTCAATAAACTTGCAATGGTAATAATGTGGCCAGGCCTTTCACCCGTAGCCACCAGACCCAGGGAATGTGAGACTCTGCACTCCACAGGGCCCAACTCGGGGCCTCCTGATCCTTGTCTTCCGACACGGTCCCCGATTTCATTATCACACAGGACCCATGACTGCTCTCCTGACTGATTTTTCTCTCCCATCCTCAGGCATAATTCCTGGTCTCCTTTGAGAAAGCCTCTGATCCTGACCGACGGCTGGGATCCTCCCTGGACAGCTAAGCACTTCTCAGACCATCCACATGTAGGACAGAAGGGAGTAATGAGATTCCTGAGCAAGAGATTCGGACTTGAACTGAAACTTCCCTGGGTTTTGAACCAACCCTAGAGTTTGGTTCCTTGCAAAGCCTCTAAACAGCATGCACTCAGTCCTTAAAATAAATACCTTTCCTCCTTCCCTCTCCCTCTCTCTCTCTGGCCCCTTCTCTCTCTCACTGTGTAGATGATTCTTGACTTAAGATGGGCTGTGTCCTCATAACCCCACCGTAAGCTGCATACATCACAAGTTGTAAGTGCACCTTACCTGCCCACCACAGCTTAGCCCCCTACCTAACATGTGCTCAGGACTCTTACACTAACCTAGGTCGGGCAAAATCATCTCACAAAAAAAAAAAAAAAAGCCTATTTCAAAATAAAGTGTTGACTGTCTCATGTAAGTTACTGAACACTCTACTAAAAGCGAAGAACAACTTGTTGTGTGGGTGTTTTCAATGTAAAGCTGAAAACTCACAAGTCCAGCCATTGTAATGTGAAGACCATCTGTTTTACACACACACACACACACACACACACACACACACACACAGTGGGTTGTGTTCCTGGGGAGAACCCTGGGTAATAAACAAAGGAGAACTATGAAAGGTGGTGAAGAGAAGACAAGCTAATCTGGGACCCTCAGCCACTAGACACCTCATGTCCCCCCACACGTCCACTCAACAGAGGAAAGCCACCCAGACACAGCACTCCCAACCTCCAACTCAGCGAGGGAAGCGGCCATCTGGGTCCATTCCACCCTGTGTGGAGTGGGGGTCCCTCTGAGAGCATCAGAAAACCCCAGCATACAGGTGACCAAGGGAGGAAGCTCCTTCACCACCAGGCCTGGAACATTCCTTTTTATTGGGAAATGCTGAGGAAGGCAGGAGGAACTGGAGGGGGAGACCCAGGAAAGGGGACCCCAGCCTGCGTTGGGAGCCTCGTTTTCCTTGTGGGTCCAGGATTCTCCTCTCTCCCTGCGAGCTTCTGTGGCAGCCAGGGGACAACTGTAAGACCTTCCGCCACAGGCCTCACCACTGAGAAGCACGGGAGGTCCTGCCTGGGGAAACCCTTTCTGTCCCCTTAGGTCGTCCAAGTAGGGGTCAGCTAGAGGTCCGCTGGCTCTGGATAAGCCAAGAACACAAACTGCACTGTGTGTGCTCTGAGAGTTCAACTGGCACTAGATCCAAAGCCCACAGAAGAAAACTCACCAGATGGCTAACTGGGGTGGCCGCTGCGAAGATAAAAGACAGAAGTCAGACCAGAGTCTCTGGCAAATCACAGTCACCGTGTTCAGGATGCCTTCGTCACCATCACCAGTCAGACCAAGAACTGCAGAAACCAAAAGCTGAATGGGAAAAGACAATCAAGGGATGCTGATGCCAAGAGGAACGAGGTGCTGGGATCCTGCAACAAGGACGTTTGGTGACTGTTACACCAGCACAGCAACAATCACGAGTTCTTGAAACACATGAAAAAATGGAGATATCTCAGCAAAGAAATAGAAGTCATAAAAAAGAACCACATAGAAAATATGGAACAGAAAAATGTAGTAACTAGAAACAGTGTTGCTTATAGGGACACATCAAGGTGAATGGCAGCTGACTTTGCATTGGAAACCAGGGAGACCAGGAGGAACTGGCCAGCACAAGTAGGCTTCATGTCCCCAGGTTCTGAATGATTGGATCAAACCAACCAACCAGATGCAATTTTTATTCTGAATATTTTGAATTCCTGGTTGGTTTGCTTTCTTGTCATTTTTCCCTAAACAATACAGTGTAACAAATGTTTACATAGTATTCATCTGGCCTTAGATATTGTATGTAACCTAGAGATGATTCAAAGGGTCCGGGAGGATTGTGTCCTTATATACAAATACTGCACCAGTTTGCAAGAAGAACTTGGGTGTTCATGGAATCTGGTGCCCCAGGGGCAGGAGGTCCTGGAACCAATCCCTTGTGGATATGGAGAAAAGAATTGCTGAGAACAAATTTCAGAATTTGTTGGATGTAGTCCAGGGAAACTACCCTTCAGGAATAAGGAAAAAAATGAAACATTCTGAGAGGAGGGAAAACTAAAATAATTTTTTCTAGCTTAAAGACTGACAGAAGGAAATTCTTCAAATGGAGAGGAAAAGATAAAAGGACCCTCGGAACATGGTGGAGAAGGAAGAAACAACAGAAAGAATCTGGGAAATGGGTACATGTGATGGAATACCCTTTTCCTCAGGAGATTTCTACAACTTATGTTTGATGATTGAACAAAAATCACAATTCCTTCTGATATCCAAGTCAAGGACATTTAAACATGGGGAAGAGGAAGGGGTTTATATGATCATAGCCAAGACTTCCATTCCCCAAACCAAAATGGAACTAAAGTTTCCCCACTTCACCTGGAGAGGCAGAATGTGAACACCAATAGGCTGCTGTAATTGTGTGTGTGTGTGTGTGTGTGTGTGTGTGGTGACATCTAGAAACAACTATGCCACCATAGACAGAGTCTCCAAAATGCTGAAAATATATCAAGATGGGATCCTAGAATATGTCCCAGGACCCCATAGGGAGGCAAGAAAAGCAAAAACAGAGAGATGAGATCCAGGAAACAAGTGATAAAATGTCAGAGTCAAAGGCTAGCGTAGCAACAACGACCTGCAATGATACAGAGACAGACAGAGACCAGCACAGTGGTAGGAAATCACAGCCCGCCTACCTGCTGCTGGCAGGGTTACTTTAAATTCAATGGCGCAGTTAGATTGAAAGCAAGAGAATGGAAACAATACGCCATGAAAATATTAATCAGTTGAGTTACCGGCTTTCTTCCACGTGGAATAAACGAGTCATGCTCCCAAGAGCTTCCATTTTCTTCCTGACTCTGAGCAAGAACTCCAAGTGGCACAGCCTGTGTCGGGCTCTAACCCTACACAACCCAAGGACATGATTTTGCTGGTGGAGCCCCGTGATGGGAGGAGGGGGAGAAATAAAATAACTCCTAAAAGAAAGAAAACTAGAAAGCAATACCAAGAGCTGTCCATTAACTAAGCTTCTCACTCCCTCTTTATGTGGGTGCTCAGCTCCCCATCCCCTCCAAATGAAAATAAAGGAAAACTAAGCTGAGCTATTTCTCTTGGAAGAAGAAAAATGTGCACAGTGCATTGTTTTTCTGGTTGGCAGTCGGTGGTCAGCTGAACACCATTGCTTGACCTTTATCTATCTGTTCCCTCTATGCACCTCCAGACCAAGCAAGGGAAAGGAATATACCTCATGCAAGTCAGAGCCTTTGGCCAAATTTTGGTGTTTAGTGAGTCGGATGAAATTCTAACATCTCATTAGCTCAACCCATGAGTAGGCAGGTACATTTTAGGGAGGTTCTCTTTCAATTCAACCAATATTTGCAGAAGAAATTAATTGGTTTCTGTGAATTAAAATCAATTACAAAAATGCAACCATTCTCTTTTTCAACTGTGGAGCAGGAATTCCACCAAAAGTTATGTTTGTGCTTGGTTAGGAAATCCAGAGGTTGTTAGGAAATCCAGAGGTTGTAGTATGTAGGTAAATTTCAATGGATGCTCTCTTGGCAAATTTCCCTGAACTGCTTCATGTGCCAGACCTTCTGCAAGGTTGTAGATGCAGGGAGAAGAGGGTCCATGGTCACAAGGGGCTCACAGACAAGTGAGTGGATACCTAAAATATAACACTAAGCAAAACAGAAAGGAATTCCAGCCCTCACGAGCTGAGAGGGGCCAGGGCGGGGGGACAGACTGCTCAGAGAATTCAGCACACCCTCTCCTGCTTCTTTCTCCTTCCCCCCTCCCTCCTCTTCTCCTAGGAGAAAACCCAACCATGGCGCAGATCTGGAGGGTATCTGACTGAACTGTGGGTAGGACGTGAGCATCTCCTAGTAGAGAGGAAATGGCAGGAAATTCTTGTCTGGGAGGAAAACTTAGTGCTTAGGAGAAAACCAACCTGTGGTGTGAAGAGTCAATGTCCGTCAGAGGAAAAGCAGGTTAAGAAGGTCAGGAAATTGGTGTAGTTTTCTTTGAGTTGAAAGGGGAACATTTTCGAGGTCAGAAATGGTTATTTGCAGGGGAGGGTGTTTGTTGCTGGTTTGTGTTTGAGGCGGGGTTTTGTTTTGTTGCCCAGGGTGTCCCCGAGCTCAGGGGATGGAATGATCCTCTCATCTCAGCCTCCGGAGTCGCTGGGATTACAGGGGCCGTTGGCCAGAAGTGGCTCCTTCAAGGACTTCATACTGATATCAAATTCCTAGGAATTCCACAGAGATGGTGAAGAGCTCCTTTGGTTCCTATTTTGTTCCAGGACAAAAAGAACCTGCAGAAAGAGCAGAATGGCCGAGGGCCACGTGGCGTGATGCACACAGAATGCCACGTATTTAGGATGAGTGGAGATCTGTTTCCAAATGGGCTCCGGTGGCAATCTCTCAAACCAGAGCCGGTTCATCTCGGGAGGTGGGAAGGAGCCCCACTTGCCTTGGGGGTTGTGGGGAGGTGTGTGTGTGTGCCAAAGAAGGCTTCACCTGTCATGTTTTACCTCTGAGAAGTGAAAGATCTTGATTTCTTCTGCTATTTTAATGTTTTAAGGAGACAGGAACCCTGTGCTCTGTAATCCAACCGCTCAGACCTCAAGCCCCACCCTTCCTTCTCACTGCCTGTGCAGCAGACTGAAAAGTGGCCCCCAATGTCCCGTCCTTGAACTCTTTTAATATCACCTCACGTGGCGAAAGGGACTCTGCAGCTGTGGTTAGGTACAACATCTTTAAATGAAAGATCGTCCTGGATGACCAGGGTGGACCCTAAGTGCCATCACAAGGAGGTAGAGGGGGTCAGTCTGCAGAAGAGGAAGCGAGAGGGCAAAGAGACCGGGTCCCATCACCGACAGCCTCCAGATGCTGGCAAAGGCATGGCCACCGGGGGTCCTCTAGAGCTCCTGAGGGGCCACAGTTCAGCTGTGATTCCTTGACTTGGGCCAAGGAAAACCTGTTCGGAATGCAGAATTGTAAGTGAGTCAAGATGAGCTGCTGTCCGGCCACCACACTGGTGATGATTTGTTACAGCGGCAGAAGGGAACTCATACAGTATGTGCTCCACTCCCCCAAGCTGTTTCCTCCTGAAGTAGAGTTGGGTCCGCCAATTTCACAGGCTGCTGTGGGGATCAGCGTTCACACTGGTGTGCTGTTGCTTGAAGGTCCCCTCCAAAACCTGTGTTGAAATCTGATTGCCTTTATAGCAGGATTAAGAGGTGGTTGGGCCTGGTAGGTGGGCCAGGGATGTTATCAGCAAGTCAGTCATCATAGGAGTGGGTTTCTGATAAAGCAAGATGTGATCTTTGTGGCACTCTCGCTTGTCCTCTACTTTTTTGCCATGAAACAACACAGCCTGAAAGCCCTGGCCAGATGTGGTCCCCATACCCTTGGACTTTACATTTTTATATATATAAATCGTCCGGTCTGTGGTATTCCATTATAGTACCAGAAAATTGACTAAGACACCATTATTGCTACAAACACTGAGAGGTCTCTTCTCTCAGCCTACCATTACTGGTCCCACCAAGGTTTTGAGGAGGAGGTGACTGCCAGGCACTCGCTGGCTTACCAGCCCAGCTCAGGAGACCAGAGCTCTCCAGCCTCCACCATAGACTGTCCTGTTCAGGAAAAGTCATGGAAGTAAGGACGTGACTGTTTAAGCCGTCAGGGCAGGAGTGCCTGAAACACCAGGGCAGCAGTGTCCATTTGGCACCAACTGTCCCCAGATCTGTCACTCCTGCTGCAGACCCCTTGCATTCCAAGGCTGTCTGGTTCTGATACAGGAAGTCAGAGTCAGTCTGATTGTGGCTTCCACAGGTGGGATGGCCTGGTTTTTCCCTCTTCGGAGACTGTCATGACCTGGTGCAGCATGAACTCAGTTCCCACGCTCAGGGAGCCACGTCCCTCTCAGGAGCTATACCAGCATTGCATTCGGGGAACCTGGTATGCATTTCAGGCTCGTAGCCTCTGACGGGACCCACCCCTTCTAAAAACAGAGAAGAAAGGCGCTTCTGAGTCTCGGGGAGGTAGAGAGGGTCCCAAGAGCCCCCTGCAAGTTTCACTGCTTATTGCTTATGTCATGCCGAAGGCAATGTCAAAGTCATTTCCTCCCAGATCGCTCACAACCTTCCGACATCAGAAGGCCTGGGCTCTGGGAGACCTCCAACCGTGAGCTCAGACAGGAAACCATCATCTCAGGTCAGAAGCAGGCCATTGGCTTGGACGCACCTGTGCTTTATCAGTGAATGGCTTCATTGCAGGCACCCAACACCCCAATTTCCTGGACTTGGCGAATCTGTGACCAGTTTCTTGCTCTGCTGAGCGCTCATTAACTTAAATAGCGTTCATTTCTTTTGTGCACATTCCATTTAGCCCAGTGCTCACGTGAATTCAAGGTGATTCCAACGAGGAGCAAATGACTTGTCTTAAAAAAAAAATATGCTGGGTGGCTGGGGAAGACAGTGATGGAGAGAGAGGAGGGTGAGGAGCCCATGACCCGACTCTGGGTGTGCATTCAAAGGCACTGAGGCAGAGGTGGCACAGTGTTTATTCTCACTGTGGCACTGTTCTCAGTAGCCAGGAGGAGGGAGCAACCCAAGTGCCATCAAGGGACAAATGAATGAACAGAACATGGTACACGTGCAACAGAGTCTCATGCAGCCTTACAAGGGCAGAAACTCCCACACACGCTGCAACACGGGTGAACACCGAGGGTGTCATGTAAGTGAAATGTGCCACACCCAGCAGGGCGGACGCTGCATGATCTGCCCGTGTGAGGTCCCAGCAGGCAGACCAGAGGCACGGCGCGGCGTGGTGGTTTCCAGGGGTGGGAGGAGTAGGAGTTCCGTGCACAGAACTCAGAGCTTGGAGTGGGGAAGGTGAAAAGGTTCTGGAGATGACGGTGGCAATGGTCCCACAGCAGTGTGGATATCCTCAGTGCCACCACGCTGTGTGCTCAAAGGCACTGAGGTGGCCAGGTTTATGTTATGGACACTTTACCACAACAAGGAAGGGGAGAGCATGTGTCATGGGTGGGGTAGAGGAGTGAGGGCCAGAGCTGCCCGTCCTGGCGCAGGGCTCCTGCCTGGCTGTCCCAGCTGTCACCTGAGGAGTGGACAGACACTAAGCTCAGGTGGTGTCTGACACCAGTTCCACCAGCTTCTGTGGTTTGTCAGCTCCTCGGTGCATCCAGTGGCAGCTGGGCTTGTGAAGGCCGCGGCTTGGGGACCTTGACACCCAGCTCCAGCCATCAGGGAAGCACAGAGGACACTGCCTGTTCCCGAGCCCTCTCCAAGCCCAGCTCCTCCTCCCATTTCCGGCCCCCAGGGGGCTTTGGAGTAGAGCAGACTTACTGGGCCACAGGATTTATTGAACACCTACTACGGATCAGGTGATGCTGTCACTGGTGACAACAAAGTGGTAATGGAATTACCCGTGATCCTGTGTGGCAAGTGAAACTGTCAGGAATGGTGACCTGCCCCTCATGTCAGGCTGTGGAGGAGGAAAGGGGGGCTGAGAGAGAAGGGGCAGGGTCAGCAAAAGTTCCCAGGGGAGGTGGCATTTCACGCAGACCCGAGGAGCAGAAGGCGCTAGTTAGGCATCCTCTCTTCCCTTCATCATGGACCTTATTTATCCCCCCGTCAGAGCAGAACTGATCCTCCAGTCACCAGGCTCACCCCTGGAGAAGTGGGTCTCATGATGCAGACGCTTCTTGACAAAAGCCCGACTCTGAGTTCCTGTTTCAGCATCTCCTTCCCTCCCTGCTTTCTTCCTCTCTCTCTCTCTCTCTCTGCTCCTCCTCCTCCTCTCTCTCCCTCCCTCCTTCCCCCTCCCTCTCTCTCCTCCTCCCTCTCCCCCTCCCTCTCTCTCTGGATTTGTGGAGAGACATGGAGGACACTTCCCAGCGTGGAACCAGCTTTGCCCAGTGCCTTTGCCTGCTTCCTCCTCGCTGGCTCACGCTCTCCCTGCAGCTTCCTGGTTGCAATAGCTTTGCACACTGGGGCCTCGACTGTGTCTCCCTGAACTTCACTGGTTGAAGTCTGACCTCAGTGTGGCCGAGTCTGGAGTTGGGGGTCTTTACAGGCATTAAGGTTAAATGAAGTCCTAGTGTGGGACCCTGATCCTCCGGGACTGTGTCTTCAGAAGTGGGTGAGAGGGGGAGAGCTCCCTCCTCCACCATCACAGGGCGGGGGTGGCGGGGGGGGACACAGCAAGAGGCAGCCTCTGTGAGCCAGAATGAGAGCCCTCCCCAGCACCTGTCATGCTGACCCTGACCCAGACCCGGGAGAGGTGAACTTCTGTGGTTTACGCCCCAGTCTGTGGGACTCTGTGACAGTGGCCTGGTGTGACTACTACACTGACTCTGCCAGAGTCTCTGTTTCCAGCCCAGCAGTGTCCCCTGAGCCTCACATTCCTCTTGCACTGACCTGGACCTCCTGACTCCATGTCTAAGAGATGCTTCAGGTTTAACCTGTGCAAAACTGAGCCCTGGTCTCCCCTCACCACCTGTCCTGCTCATCACCCTGCCCAATGACCCAGGATCATCAGGCACCCAGGAGGATGACCCAGATGGAATCTCTGAGTGACTGGCCTACTCTCCTCACTCCGTGTCCAGGCTCCAGGTGTCCTGTTCGCTCAGCCTTCAGACTGTGCCTACCCCAGTCACAGGGTACGGGGCTACTGCCATCCCTGGTACAAGATATCCTCACGTCCTGCCTAGATGGTGCAGAGCCTCCTACCTGGTCTCCTGACTCTGCCTGGACCACCTATAGCCTGCTGACCAACAGCTGCAGAGAGATCCACTTCAGACAAAAATCACACCTTTCCCTTTCCCTCATAGGAGAGCAGTGACATCAGTTTTGTCCCCAGTTGTCCCTCAGTGCCTCTAACTGTACTTGGATAGCTTCTATTAGTTGACTAACTAAATGGGTGCACTTCAATATGTGGCAAATCCCTCTGTCCCTTCCTGTAGGTCTGTTTTGGAGGTCATGCCCAGGAGGACTGGGGGTCCTTGGGGATTCTCCCAGATTATGGCTACATTGGGGGGGCTTAGAATTTTAATCTACTTGGAATTTATTTTTGGTATGAAGTAGGAAGATAATTTTTGAAAACCCATGGTTTGTCTGTTTTCCAAAATCTTTTATTTCTGTGATAATTTGAGTCTAATTTTTCTGCATACTTTTTAATATACTTGGCGGTGATTTGGAACCTTCTATTACAGTCCATGGATATGATTATTTACTTTTACTCCGGTTAGCAAATTCTTAATGCTGTGAAAAGCTATATTCCTTTTAAAAATTAGAACTTCCAGTTGTTCTTTTCTTTACTGCCTCTTTGGAAGAACTGGTTCTGATGCATCAATTCAGCTGGGAATTGATTTCTTTTGTATCGAAGTAATTCATGCTTATGGCTTAGTAATAACCTCTTTTTCAAGGCTTACTTTGTTGTTTTCTTTCAAGTTCTTTTCAGGGGGTTAGGAATAGATGTCTGTTCATTTATTTTCACTCATTCCAGAATCCAAGAACTCTTTTCTGAGTCCAGTTTTGACCACATCTCTCAAGAAGTGATGTTTTCATTGTTATTGTCTAAATACTTCTAATTATACTCTTCATTTCCTCTATTTTAAAGAGTTTTTTAGGCTAATGTTTTTAATCTCCCACAAATTTACTCTTATTGTTATTTGAGTTTTATGGTTTTGTTTCAAATCTCTATTATTGTGGTCAAAGGACACGTTCTATAAATTCTCTAATTTTGAAAGAGAAATTTTTTGAGCATTTTCATTATGCTTTAGAAAGTGGTGATTTTCTGAAAATGCCCCAAAGAAACTTGTAGAGAAGGCACATTCCACTTGTAGGAACCAGGTTTGGTACATGTCCATTAAATTGAGCTAAACAACTGTTTTACCCATTTTGTCCATTTCATATTTGATGCTTGCATGATGCTCAGAGAAGAGAGCTTGACAATTCCCTCTACTGGGATTTCTGATATTGTTGTTGATTTCTCCTTGTCTTTTTAATTTTTTTTTGACTAGCAGACGGTGATGACCTTGGTCTATTTAAATGTATCTTTGTGGTGAGCTCCTATTTATGGCCTTTGCCAGGTTCTCTCTTGGAGCATTTGCTTTCTTATTGACCTACAAGAATTTTTATATGTTAAATATAATTAATTCCCTCATGTATGTTACAAGGATTTTTCCAGCTTCTTGATTTAAAAACAATGCTATTCATGTTGTATTTACAATATAGACATTTTAAAATTTTTCCATAGTCCAATACCATGTTTTTCTTGTGTTCTAGAAGCTTCACAGGAAAGTCAGGGCAGCCCCTTGGTGCCTCTCCTCTCCCCCCCTGGAGTTTCTCTGGCTGGTGAAACGCTGGAGCCCGTCCCTGTTTGCAAGCTATGCTACTGTTTCACCTCCTTCCTCTCCCAACCTGGATGTTCCAGGGGCACATCCTTCCTCAAGGAAAAAGGGAACCCCTTTTTCTTGCAGAAACAAAGACATGGAAACACAATTAACTAAAAATAACATGATACCGTGGGTCAGCCAGCAGCTAAACTGTAAACTGTGTATGCTTTTTCTGCTATTTCTGTTCTGAGACTCATTGCCCCAGGTCTTAAAATTCATCTCCCCTTTGATTAGAAAAAAAATTACACAATGCCTCTATATGTGTAGGAGATTTTAATGGAGGTCTGTAGGGCCCAGAACTGGTTTCATCTAAAGAGCCCTGGTGTCTTAAAAACACACTGTTGCTCTTAAAAATTCCACCTCCATTTCTAACTAACCTCTCCTTCTTTCCTCCTCTCTCCCGTTTTATCAAAAAAATTGCTTTTGCCTAATGCAAAACAATCAGGAATTTGTGTGTGTGTGTGTGTGTGTGTGTGTGTGTGTGTGTGTGCGCGTGCGCTTTGTCTTCTGTTCCTAATTAAATGTTTTTTCCCCCTTAAGAAAAGCAGGTTACTTAAGAGAAATTCTGATGTCAACTGTTAATGTGATTAAATGTGGTAATTGTGATCCCTGAACAATCATGAAATTAGGATCTGGCGTATGCCTACAATCATGTTTAAAATTTAGGAAAAAAATCCACGATTTCTTAAAATAAAAGATTTAAGAAAACACAGCACCTTGCAGTGGTGTGGGCTGGGGCACGGGGCGTGGCCTGGGCCATGGGCGTGGCCTAGGCCGCGGGCGTGGTCTGGGCTGTGGGCGTGGCCTGGGCCGTGGGCGTGGTCTGGGCACAGGGCTGCCTCTGTTTGGACTCTTTAAACTCCATGAGACTCAGCCCCGTGCTATTGTTCTGTGCTAACTCTGAGGATGCACCCAGCATGCGGTCTCGTGAATTTGGGGCAATACCTTCTTTACCAGCTACTTAATCAGTGTTTGACTTGAAAACTGTACAACTGACGAACAACTCTGTCATTGCTAGGAACGTGTTGGGACAAAGTGACCGCCCGCTGTATTGGAATTCTGCCGACCTGGA
The DNA here is from genome assembly GCF_048772815.1 of Callospermophilus lateralis. Taxonomy (NCBI): domain Eukaryota; kingdom Metazoa; phylum Chordata; class Mammalia; order Rodentia; family Sciuridae; genus Callospermophilus; species Callospermophilus lateralis. The sequence goes on along the minus strand of NC_135309.1, from coordinate 13,503,957 downwards.
GCTCTGCCTTCATTGCTGTTACTTTGTTCCCTTAAATATCCATGGAGGTCCTTCCCCTGCCGGCCTGGAGCAACGCTTTGCCTAACCTGAAGCAGATGGCAGACCCCTCGATCGATACCTATTCCCTCTTCTTCAAATATCCATGCTGCCCCAGGAGGCCATGTCAATAGGGAGAGCTGACCTCACACCATGCCGATGACACCATGGGTCCAAGAAGACCCCACTTCCCTTGCCAGGGATTAGATAAGGAAAGGTGCTCAGGAGAGTGAGGGCAAGCCTGCCCAGGTGCTTCTGGAAACAGCCCTCTGTCCTGAGAGGCAGTCATAGGATGCTCAGACCTGAGGAATGGGAGAGACACTGGCTGTTTTTCGGGGAGTAGCATGAACTCATTGTCAGCAGGAGCAGAAGTGCATTCACTCATTCATTCATCAGTACACATTTTCGAGAATCTTGTAAGCCCCCAGGGACTGGAGCTAGTAAGAGCACAGAGCCAAACAGGCATGGTCTGCCCCCCAGGGGCTCATGCATAAACCACCAGCATTTCTGCGACCCCCAAATCCAGTCCCACATGCTCGCCTTGGACATGTGACATTGGCCCTCCCTTGCTGCATAAGATGAGCCTTAGTCACATCACCAAGTGGCCAAAATTGGCCTAAAGGGTCACCATCTTCCATTTCCAGCTCTTTCCCAAGGTCCTCATTGCCTCTCTCTATCTTCCATTCTTACCAACGATTCTTATAGTATACTGGATCCACTCACTGAGACTTAAATTTTACTAGAGTGTAAAGCTACATGCCAAATTAATAAAGTTTTACTAGTAGGTTGTGAGGAATCAGCCAGTAAACAGGGGTCACAATCTTTTGAAGGCTTGCAGGAAGGCTTTGTAGGAAGGGGAGCTAAAATTGCCTTCTCTAGGCAGATGTCTTCTCTGTCTGCAAGACTGACCCTCCTTGGAAACCTGATTCAGCAGAGTGTGCTCAGAGAGCTTGATAGTGACCCCTTGGCCTCTGTATAGACCTGACCTCGATCATCACAACAATCTCCCTGGGTCTGAGAGCATCCTGCCAAGGACTCATAGGTGTCCTAGACCCAACACTTTCTTGCTGTGTCTTGAGCGAAGTTCTTAGCCCTCTGAGCATCAAATTCCTCCACCTGTAATATGGAAAAAAATCTCCTTTGCACATTGATGCAGAGACTAAAATAAGCTACATGGCTGAAATACGGGGCTGAATTTAGATTGTTACTGTTCACCTCTTATGATGGTAGTCACAGCCAACACCCTGGATGTGGGAAGCCCTTGAGTTGGGACTGAGAGGACTGGAGCGACCCCATTCACAAGCACATGATCAGACAGGTCCTTGAGGGCCAAGTCAGCTTTAGTCTTGAAGCATCTTTACCAGTAGAACAAACAGAAAAGAATGGAGGAGGAGGAGGAGAAGAAGAAGAAGAAAATCATCTTTTTATTAGGAGAAGAAGCCTCCTCCACTGAACAAAGCCAACAACCCACTCGTTACATTCATCTTGTTATTAAAGATCAACAGGATTACGGAGTTAATTACGGTGTCCTAGGCGAGGCAGGCTCCTGTCACCAGTGCTGCTGAGTCATGCCGGCTCTCACTCCTGAAGATTTGTGTTGGGTTCACCTGGGGAAGTTTTAGTGGCTCTGGCACAATTAAGCACAGGAATTAGCAATTGCCAACTCAAACCAGACAAGTGATCCAGGTTCAAGATAGAAGCAGGTAGAAGACACAGACGCTGTCTCCCCTCTGCCTGTCCCCAGGGTCTGTGCTGTGCCCAACAGCCCCGGCCGGGCAGGATGTCCACAGCACATATTAAGTGAATTTGGGGCTGTTAATGAGGTAATTGCAGACTAAATATATTCCTCGAGAATCAGAGATAAAAAGTTTCCCACCATTCTTTCCCCCTTGTAGCCTTTTTTCTTTTCTTTTCTTCTCCTAAGATCTTATTAATTTGCAAGCCGGCTAATTGCGACTCCTCCAGGCTAAACCACTCTGCAGTTGGCGCTGTCATAGATGGTGGCTGGGGCTGGGGCTGGGGCTGGGCGCGCAGGTCCTGGTTTTCTCCCTGCCTATTACACACATTGTTTTAGGTAATTAGCATCCACTTTCCACTGGCAGCTCTGACGCCTCGCTGTCTGCACAGTGCCTTGGCTGACAGCCCCAGAAACAGCCCTGCTGAACTTCTTGCAAAATCATAGGATATTATTATATAATTCCGCCCTGATGAAAGCTCAGAGAGAATTTGCACACATAGCTATGCATGAGCTTTCCCTCTAGACACACACACACACACACACACACACACACACACAGTGCCTTTGGAAGGAGTTTGCTTCCACCCAGGCAGGGATTTGGGGGGAGAGCAAAGGGAAGAGCTGGGTTTGAATTCTGACATTTTGCTGCCGCCGAATCAGGTAAGAACAATGACCAACTGGGTTTTTGATGAGCATTTAATAAGTTTTAAACTTATCTGGCTAGTGGAGGCTAGTTCACCTTCTATCAAGTCAGTGTTCTCTTCTCCAGAGATAATAAAATTAATAGAAACACTTCAAAAGCACCTATGTTTGGTTTGGTTTGCTTTGCTCTGGTTTGCTTAACTTTAGGTACCATTTTGAATCAAAATCTAGAACTTTGGACCACAGTTGCGTGGGCTGAGTGAAGCCTCCCTTGGACACACCCTCCTCTCTCTGTCTTGCTCCTTCTCCTTCCTCAGCGCTGTGTCATCTGGCTGGCTTCCCCCGCTGTCTCAGTCTTTTGACATGTGAACTCTTTGCTTTCAAGGTTTTTCTCCAAATCAGTCCACGGTGGGTGTTTCTAAACTAGTTTGCAGTTTTTTTGCTTTCATAAATAACTGAATCCCCAAAGAAAATACCTCCCTCTCTTTTTTTGTAGTCATTGTTTAAAATAGCTGCTACAGCCACAGAGATCCCAGGATGTATGGGCAGCACTGTGTCCCTGGAAGCAGCCCGACACGCGGTATTTCTTGCACGCATGACATCTAGGCGTCTTTGTTAATTGACAGTTCAGTGTGTCCTGTTTCTCCAGCGTTGGGGGAAGCTGGCATGCTGATGAGTCTAAAGTGACACTAGATGAGTCCATTGTTTTCTTTATTTATTGACGTTTTATGGGGACTTAATTCTTAAACCTCAAGAGCGCAGGATGGAGTCAGGCCACGCTGCTGCCTGGGCTGGAGCCTGCTGACCCCTGTGGCAGATGTTTCAGTGACTAAGTGGTGGGGGGGCAGACAGAAGCTGCCTCTCTGGCTCCTTCTGGAAAGACTGAAGGACCCCGGGTTGGAAACACCACAGATCAGATGACCTGCAGGTCTGAACAGGGCCAAGAGGAAGAGAGGCCAAGAGAGGAGGAACCTGCCTCTAAAGTGATAAGTCCTGAAAATCTGTCACTTCCCTGTAATAGTCTTCTCATTGTTTTACTTAATCCCAGTAATTTGAATCCCAGGAGGGGAATTTGAGTAATATTGCAAGAAACTGAGACCCAGGGCAGATAAGTGGCAGAGCCGGGGCCTGAACCCAGGTCCTGCGGCTCCCTCTCATACGATCTTTCCCTTCTTCTCCCCCCTTTCCCTTTTGGAAACAAGAGTGAAAAACCAATGGCGAGGGGGGCAGGAATTCAGATGCGTGCCCTCCCGTGGCTGAGCCGGGTAGTCCAGTGTCTGGACCCCCTCACTTCTTTCAGAGGCTCTGTGGCCTCCGCTGACCTCAGCCACAGCAGGCCTGGGCCCCTTCTGAAAGCACAGGGCTCACTCGTTTGCATTCTAGTACCCCAGACATCACACACTGGCAGCCTGAGAGCCCCAACTGGCCTAAAATGAGTTTTTATTAGTCCTTACACGTCGTATCACACAACATATTTTAAAAATTAGATTCCCTGCCAACACTGAAAAATTGGGGTGTCTTTTTGTCCATCCAAGACAGCTTAGCTTGCCTCAGATCAATCTTTCTATTAAGAAAGATGAGAAAACCTCTATTGTTTGATGAGGGTGAGAGCAAGGTCTTCCTCGTTTGGTCCTGTAGCAACAAAATGCCCAGCCAAACAAATGCTCCACCCCCAGATGAAGACGTGACTTCCCCCTAGGCTGGTGACCTCCCAGAAGCAAGGCCCTCCTCTCTGGAGGGAGATAACCTAATCCAGAGATGCTCCAGGGCTTATGTGTGCCTCACGGGCATTTGTACTTTCCACACCCAGACTGGGTTATTAGGAGAAAGATGACAAAGGAATCGATTGAGGACCAGAGGACAAGGACCCATAGATGTCACTGTTTCTGAAATGCAGGTCGCAGGAGGAAAGGAGATAAGCTGGGGTTCTCTTGTGCAGCCGGCCAGGGCAGGATTCACTCTGCAGTTGCTCTGTGCTTTCTACACGGCATGGATCAGAGCCTCGTCTCTGAGTGTCCCACAGACACAGGTCACCGTGTGGAACGCAGCAGGGGCTGTGGAATCCTGTTGCACTGAACCGCTTTGTACCACCAAGTGCTTAAGTCATGGCTGCCTCGTGAGAAATGCAGCCAGTGTGTGCAGAGCCTGTGCCCAGCTGGCCCGGGATGGCTGCTGCAAGCATCCCCCGCAGTTAGCACTCAGGGCCTCACAGGACCAGCACCGCAGCGGCCATGGTGGGCGCATTGACACCAGGGCGATCGGCCACACCAGAGAGCATATGAGAGCCGGGACATTTTCCCCTCCAGAGCCACCTCTGGCCAAACACTTGCCAGCACCCGGCCACCCTGGCCAGCACATGGCCACACGCTATCAGCACCCGGCCACACGCAGCCATTTCAGATCAAGACTGGTCCAAAAACGGGGAGCAGAGAAGCAAGTTACGCGCATGCGCACTGGGCGTTCCCTCGCCCCTACGACCTTCTGCTTTGCTGGATAGCAGTGGGAGAGATGAGCAAAAAAGTCCAGTTTAATCCAGTAAACTCAGTTGGCCCCGATAATCCAGGTATTTCGATATTTTGATCTCTTTGGGGTCAAATATTCAGTCCTATTTTCTCCTTTCCTTCGCACCCCAGGGTAAGCTTCAGGCGAACAGAGTGGTGGATAAAGACTGGATGGCAGGGGGTGTATGGGGTCGGCTTCACCTGCCCCCGGTTGGGGAGGGGAAGCAGCAGGACTGAGCAGAGAGAGAGATGGAACTGGAAACAGTGATGATAAGACAGCAGGGTTCCCAGTGGCCCTCAGAGCAGATGTGTTTTCACCCTGCATGGAGTATTCAATTGTTTCAACAATTACCAAACTTTTGGTATCTTCTCATAAAAATCAAGGCTCCCAGGTCCACGGAAAAGCTGGAGGATGTGGCGTGGATTGCCCACGCGGGAGCGCCTTTCAAGAGTGTGACTTCCATTACTCAACCCTCATCTGGTCCTCTTCATGATTAAGAGATAAGCTTTGACATCCAACAGCTCCCAGTAGAAATCCAGCCTGGCAACTCAGTAGCCATGTGACCTCAAGGAAGTTACCTCACCTCTCTGAGCTTCGGTCTCCATGTCTGTACAGTGGGGTGAAGCAATGCCCAGCCCACAGGGTTGTGATGAGGATTAAATGAGATGGTGCTTTGAAACTTCTTGGCACAGAGCCAGCGTGTAATAAAGGCTGTCTATGTGCTGCACGGATTCAAAAGGTCTCGAGATCCTTTGGGGAGGATTTAAAAGGTGGCTGGCAATTGAGCTTTTACGGCCTGATGAAGGCTTCTGCTCTGGATCTTCCACATGCAAACTTTCATCTGATGGAAACCCCGGCTGTGAGGGTGGATCCCGTCCATAAACTAACTCAGTCTTCTGGGCGGGTCATGACCACCAATGTAAACAGGTCAGAAACTAAAAGAAGCAAATATAGGCTTTGCCTTGAGAAAACAAACGGGAAAGTCCAACAAACCCAAAGAGATACAACCCCTCAGGACGTAGCCTCCATTGAGTTTCCCTGGGGCAGATGTTGTGGGTGAAGGGAAGATGACCCGAGGCCGGGCAGGAAGAATGCAGAGATGCACCAGCCTCTGGCCATGCTGTTTCTGCTGGGTAGGAGGCGTCTAGCACCTTCCCTGCAGACAAGACCCTGGAAACAAGGGTCTTCCCATTTTTCTCAGGGATCCCCACTCTCTCCAGTGATATCCCCATCACTCAGATGGCATCCGGGCAGGAGTGTCCAGGTATGGAGAGCCACTCCAGCAGAGACCTTGGACACACAACCAACCTTAGGGCCGGTGAGGATTGTGGCAGCAACTTGCCCCATTGGTAAACTCTGATGCATAGGGTTTTCTGAGTCATCTCCTTGTTCTTGGTTCATTCATTTATTCAGCAAAAAAAAAAAAAAAAATGAGCACTTATTATGTGCCAGGTACAATAGGGCCACTGAAGAGCCCAATGCAGTAGACAGATGCAGAAGTTTACGCCAACATGGTGCTGCTAAAAAGTGTGGGCCTGCGGGTTTGAAGCCTCGGATTGGACGGAAGATGGGATTAGCCCTGTCCTGGGAGCCTGGGAGGGTCTCAGAGGAATTCAGCCAACTCTGCTCCCTTCCCTGGATCTGCTTAGAGACTTGACTAGCAAATTCAGGAATCCGAGTCCCCACCAGTGTCAAGGGCTGGATTCTGCAGCCTGGCCCTGGAGAGAAAACAGAGCCCACAGAACCGGGGTCATCTGCAGAGCCAACCCTGGAGACGCCAGTCTGACGCCAGGAGATCAAAGAGCAGGGAGGGGCGCAGAGAAGGGGTGGCCCCCTCCTTGTTTCTCAGTGGGGTCCTTTTCTGTACCCAGCATCCCCTCTCTCCTGTGCATGGCAGACTTAGCGCAGACACTCTGGGGCTCAGTAGGGCTGCTGCAACTCCAGCAGAAACCTGGGCTTCCCCAGGTGTGCGGAGCAGGCACCCCACGCCGGGCCCCACCATGCGCTGGGCCTGCTGAGGGGTTCCGTCACCCACACTGCTGCACACGGAGCCAGCCCGAGATGCCCACGATGCGTGCTGCGTCTGCGTTCTGTCCTTGGGAGGAAGGACAGATGTTTTTAGACCTTCCCTGTGGCCTTCGCAGAGCGTCATGCCTGGCACCTGGACACCAGAGGGCGCTGCGGCACCAGTTCATTCCCAGAAGGCTCCAGGCGGGAGCCTCCTGGCCGGGTCCAGCAGCCTGGATACTCACGCAACAGACCCAGGGGTGGAGGCAACAAGAAAGGGGACCCCTGTGGCTTCTCACTCCGAGTTGTCCCTGGTGCTTCAGCCATTTTCCTGGAAGAAAGGAAGTAACTGCTACTACCCAGAGATTTCAAAACCTGTTGTGATTTCAAATATTAAAAAGAGTAATGTGCATCCTGAGAGCAAGCAGTTGTGGTAGTCATCTCTGGACAGACCCCTGGCAGGGACTCATGGACATCAGGAAAGTGCTGGCTGCCCAGGAAATAGCCACGGACACAATTTTACTTGGTGTCAGGCTGGGTATCATCAAAGGAGCCTGGCCTTCCCGCTTGAAGTGGGGCTTGAGTGACCATTATCATTTCCAGTTGTCCTTCCTATCCACGAGGTTCACCTCCCTGGATGTAGCCAACGGCAGATCGAACGTGTACATGTCTATACCATATGTCCATAAAATGCTCCACATCTACAGCTACACACATACATGTCTTAGTTGTGTCTATACTGAAAACATACAGAGGCATGATTGGCAAGCAGGTGGAATATTTCTGTGCAGAAGCGCATTTTAGGGGACAACCTAATTTCACATACTCTGCCATACTGTCAAGTGACGCATATGTGAGGGCTCAAATCCTGCACCCTGATTTTTAGTCACCAGGCTGTGAAGCTTCAGGACATTTTAGGCAGCATTGAGGTGTTAGAGCTGGGTACAATCAAAGGACCCCAAGGCATACTCCAGGCTTGGCAGTGACCTCAGCAGCTGCCTTTCATGAGATTGTGAATGAAAATGCTTTTGAAAGCAGAAAGCCTGCACAAGAGCTGGTGATGCGTGATCTGGGTCAAATGCACCCCTCCCTTCCTCCTCCTCCTCCTCCTCCTCCTCTTCCTCCTGCTCTTGGAGGCAGGGTTAAACCGAGACAGGAGCTGAATTTAAAATGCCCCCGGTCTGCACTAAGCTGCCCACTAGCTGTGCAGCCTCAGACAGGCCTTTTCCTCTGAGCCTCAGCTTGCTCCTCTCTGGAGCGGGTATGGTGATCATCGGGTCCTACAGAGGGGATGGTAACTGCACACACTCGTTGCCTCTGTGAGCCACGCACGCAGTGTGCCTACTGCTCGGCACATTTTGGCACGTCCTCTCTTCCCAACAGACCACAGGGTGGCAGCTCCCGTTATCAGCCATTTACAGAGGAGGGAGGGGAGCCCCAGGGAGTCTGCCAAGCTTCTTGAGGATGCGCTCCTCCTTCTGCCCAGAAGTGAAATTGGATTCCAGACTCAGGAACTTAGCCCTCTGCCCACTGGTCAAGAGGAGCGATTGCCTGGTGTGTTTGACCAGGAGGGGTTGTGACAAGATGGCGCCTGCAGAGGGGAAGCCTCTGACAGTGTAAATGACAACGTAGGTCCTCGCAATAATCTAATAGCCGAGGGAGATTTTGTTGGAACTGAGAAGAGAGAGGGGCAGGAAGCCGTGGGTCGCTGTTTCTCTCGGGCACAGGTTTGTGCTCTCCAGGATGCTAGGCGCACACCCTCCTGTGATTCCCAGGCTCGTTCCACCAGGTGAGCAGGGCAGGTTTCATTATTCCCATTTCCCTGAGGATGAAAGGGGTTTTTGTGGCCCAGCGAATAGCCCTTGCTGACAAATGTGCAGGTGAGATTTCACAGGGCTGCTGAGACTAGACACAGGTCAAAGGCAAGAACCTGGCAAGGTGAATGGCATACAGCAGGTGCTCAATCAATGCACACTGGGTCTGCAAGTGCAGGAAAAGCCCTTCCAGAACACATCCACTCACTCCTCCCCAAGGCAGGGATCCACTGTGAGGCTGGAGTGGGCTCAGCTGCCGTGCAGAGAGACTGTGCACACATCATCCTGAGGAGCCCGGGCTGTCAGACAGGATGCCTCAGATCCTTCAGAGATCTTAGGGCTGGAAATCTAGAGTCCTCTTGGAAGACCTCAAACCCACATCTCCCACCTGCACTGTCACTCGCTACAGGCAGTTTTTTTTGTTTTTTTTTTTTTAACAGGTGGCTGTTTTTCTAACGTACACGTGGGTTGCAATTCACGTATTTCTAATAAACGCATAGTGCACAAGAAAATTAAAGTTCTGGAAACACAGGGGATTTGACCCAAGGCCTTTGTGAGCTAAAGGAGAAAGCAGTGTCAGAGCAGAGGCACCACACAGATAATTAGTCACACCAGGAGCTGGAAGGCAAGACAGTTCCCTGGGAATCCAGGGCTCGGGGCTGCTTCCTGTTTCCCTCTGGACCTTAAGAGCTGCCACAAGAGCCCCTAGAGTGGTGTGGGACAAAAGTGCCACAAAGTGGGAGACACGCACCCAAACGCTCTCCAGTGGGCACCCCAGGTGGAAAGGCTTGGGGGGGCATGTAGGTTTCTCCTTTCAGCTTGTCTGCATTTTGTCACCAAGTGTGCGTTCCGCAGGTAATTTGGGTTGCTATCGAGAAAGGAAGGTCTGGCTACTTGCATATGGTTATGATACATGCACCTCATAAACCCAGAAAGAGGTCCACTCCCCTCTCCATGCAGGGGGGCGCTCATTTTGTTTGCTCTTTGCCATGGGCTTGCTTTCTGATCATAACAATGGACACGGTTTACTGAGCCTGTACTTGGTGCCAGGCGTACGGCCGGGCGTTTGTCCCATGGTTTTATTCTCACGAGCGTGCAAGGTGTGTATCAATGTCTGTGTTTTCTAGCAGTACTGTGATGTGTAGAAACAGGACAGAGCTCTCAGATTCAATCCTGCATTGGTTTCTGCCACAGTCTGGCTGGGCACTGTGGCTCTCAACAGGTTTCTTGCCTCCACGTGGAGCTGGTGTTTTAGAGACCGGATGTTGGCCTTGCGGGAGGGGTCTGGCATGGAGAGACGGGGTCTTTGCCCAGAGCTGTCTCCTGTAAGTCTTGCCTGGAAGGCGGGGACAGGGTCTGTCAAACTGCAGAAGCTGTCTTGCAAAGAGAGGACCCAGTTTGCCGGAGGAATATCAGAGTCAAGGCTGAGAACCTGGGTCCTCCCTCGGTTCTCTCTACCTGCTCTGAGCCTTGCCTGCGACTGATGGGATTCACGGAGGTGAAGCGGTGAGCTCTGGGCAGGAAGCACTGTCTGCGGGGCCTACCTGCAAGGGGACATCAGAAGGGCCCTTCATCTGATATCTAACTGCTCATCCTGCCCCTCGGGTGGAAGTCAAAACATAGTTAAAGTTTAGTGGACTTAATGTATTTAATAATAAAAATAATAATGGCCCAATTAATAGCAATCCTGTGCACTTTAATGGGCGCTTTCATCTGAGAATCAAAGTGGTTGAGAAGGGGAGCCATCATTAGGCTGATTTTACAGATGAGGAAAATCAAACTAACGAAGTTCAACGACTTGCCCAGGGTCAGAGCCTGAGTCAGCGCTGGGACCAGGCTCCGCCAGGCTCCCTCCCCCTCCTGCTCCCGCCCCCCTGGGCCTGGCCCTCCTGTAAGTATCTTTCATCTGAGAATCTTAAATTAATCTCCCAACAATTATCACCATTCATCAGTGGCCAAAAAAAAGAAACTGTCCCTGGCTTGCCAAGCAGAGGAAGCCCCTGTCCCCGCCTCCCGCAGGCTACCGGAGGCCAGCGGCACAGGAGACCCTGGGCCAGTACAGGCTCCTGGGTCTCACCCCTCAGAGGGGCTAATCTCCCCCGAGACCCAGAGGGTGGGAGTGGAAAAGGTCGCAGCCCATTCTCAAAGCCATTTCCCTCCGGATAATCTACAAGTCCTCCTGGTGGCTCAAAGCGTTCCCTGCTTGAAAACCCGGACACTGGGACATGGGGTGAAGAACACAGGCTTTGGAGCCATCCTCTGAATGGGAACCTTGACTGTCATGGATTCAGCATGTACCCTCTGATTGCTCAACCATCTGAACCTTAATGTCTCCGACGGTGGCCTCTGCGTGGTTGTGCCCCAGTACCTTTGACTCTGCTAATATCAGCTGCACGCTTCCCCAACGCCCCCCCCCCCCCGCCTCTCTTGAAAATGCTGTGAAATCTTATTTTGCATATGCCATTCTTGATAGACCGCGCCTCTCTGTGTACACTGTGTATGTTTGTCCCCCGAGTGCAGAGTACACATCCCCAACCGGATATGACAAACCTTGGGAGTAAAAGTTTTCAAAAAGGTTCTCAAGGGTCATTTTAACTGCACTCGGTTTTTGCCTGACTTCTGATTGGAACTGCGTTGTGTTTCCCGGGGAAACCTCTGTGACTGGAGACGGAGAGAGATTCCTACGGAGCCCCTGAGGGAGGGCCTCTGGTGGCCTCTCCATCATGAAGCAGTTTTTATTAGGCTCGTTTTTATTAGCAAAAGAAAAGGTTAAAAAATACTAAAAATAAAATCTTGCCTTTAAGAAGAACAAAAGGAGCCGAGAGAGAGCAGAGACGGGAGGGTGCGTGGAGGGCGTCCTGGAGTGAGCAGGGCCGCTGGAGGCCAGGGTCGCCCCTCCTCCTGCAGACTCGGAGGCGGCTGGAGTCATGACGGGGCTTGCTGGGTTCACGGAACCTGTTCCAGGAATAGCCGGGATTTGAGCTCCTGCCTGTCTGATCCCCAGGTTCATGTTCTCTAACAGGGCCCAGGGAAGGCCTCGAGAGTGAAGGCGTTTTCGTGGGTTGGATGGTGAAGAGCGTCACCTGGCAAATCCACCAGGGCCCCTGTGGGCGACAGCAGGTGCACCCACCGGAGCCCCTGAGAACAGGGACGGATGAGAATCAAAGGTGGGAGCAAGACGAGCTGCAGGCCCTGGGTAGCTGCTGCCCCCTGGAACCTAACAGGGGAGACGTTGGAGAGATTGTCCCCTAAGAAGAGCTCAGCCCTCCAGTCCGTCTTACAGATGAGGACCCTGAGGTCTGAGGAGGCCAGGGGATTGGCATGGACACAGCACGGAGCATCACGGGGAGATGGTGCCCATCACTTGTGGTGGGCTGCAGGCGGCCTCCTCACCCCTCACTCACTCATCTGTTCATTTCTTCCGTGATTATCTCACCAGCCCCAGAGCAGCTACCTCATCCGGGACTGTGTATCCTACAAAAAGCCCAGGGCAATGAATTTTTTTTTTTTTCCCTCTCATGATACTTCATGCAAGGCTTCAATTACAAATAGTTATAATCACTGACATTTATTCAGTTCTTACTGTTTGCCAGGGACTGAGAAAAGGACTTGCCTGCATTATCTCATTTAATCCCCACAGTACCTCTCGGAGGGAGGGAGAATGGTTATTGTCTTCCCTTTTACAAACAGGAAGCCCTGACTTAGAGAGATTAAATAACTTGTCCAAAGTCAGCCAGCCGAAAGGGATGGCACCGAGCTCACAGCAAGCCTCTCTGACCTCGTTGCCTCATCCCTGCGCCCTTGCCATGGTTCAGAAGCGCCTACCCATAGGTCAGGCGCGGCCTGCAGACCCGCTTTATTTTATTTTTAAATTAGGCCAACACTGTAAAAACCCAGATTTTCTTGTTTATTTTTCAAGATAGTCGACAAGACCCCAGGAGACCTGCGTGGTTCCTGGGCTGGCCAGCTGCACACGACACGTGCACCCAAACACTGCCTGTCCTGCTCGTGGACACCACTGCCCGTCTCGGAGGTAGGTAGCTGGGTTCGTGGTCCTTTTTATTTTATGGGGTAAAATGCAGGGTTGTGACCTAGGACTGGTGTGCCCCAGGTAGACACTGGAACTTCCACCATCAAGACGGTCGCCCTTCTCTCTACTTGGCCTACTTCTTGGGAGCCCCACAGACGCCAAGAGGTCAGGGCAGTGAGCAGCTAGTAACACACTCTCCCCAGGCGCCTCCTGGCTGGCCTCAGCTGCAGAACATAAAAGACAGCCCCACAGTGCCAGAGAAGATGGTCCAGCGAAGCCGCTGGTCTCCCGACGCAGCCCGTGGCCACCCTCTGAAGGCAGATAACGCTTTCAACGAGATCACCTTTTATCTCCACTTTGTGGGCCCCGGCAATAGAACCCAGTTGCCAAACACAAATTAATGCGTAATTATTTTCCTTGCCTGAATCATTCTCTTTCATGTGTCAGAGCCTGCTGAGCAAATAGCACCACACCTTGGGCCCTAATTGTGGTGCTCAGGGCTCGGAGCCACGAGAAAGTCTTTCCTCACGCCTCCCTGAGCACCGGCGTTCAAGTTGGAGCAGCTCCTCTCTCCCCGACTCCTTTCTAAGGGAAAAGGAATATATGTTGGGAGGTCCCCAGCCACTGCCAGCTGTTCCCTGGCCCTGGGAAACAGCCCACTGCCCCCAATATGAACAGCCACCTTGGACAGGGGCTCCACGTGCTAACGGCTGTTCTTTCTTCTGAGTCATTAAGTGACTAATTATTTACTTAGTCAATTTAAGACCACCTGTCTTTGCACTAATACTATAATGGGGTGCCTATTATACTATCCATCTGCCAACTGAGGTTTAGTCATGACGAGAGCGAGGCCGGGGAGAGGGAAGGCGAGCGGCGGCCCCCCGTCCAGAGCACTGCGCGCCCTGCGGATCCTCTAAGCCTGTGGTGTGAGTTATTTTGAGCCGTTTTTCTTTTCTCTGCCCTGGCAAACACAGGTGACACTCCCAGGTCCGCGATGGCACTGTAGACACCGGAAACTTCTGGACGAACCGAACCCACTCCCTCTTGTCGTCAGGGACAACGGCATCCAAACACGTTTGCGGGGGGGGGGGGGGGGGGGGGGGGAGTGTCAACAGCTGCGCTGCTCTGCCTGGATGTGACGCCATAGGTCTTCACCAGACTGGATTCCAACAGCTCTTCCTGAGGGTCCCCTGGGGTCCTCGGGATGAGGAGCATCGTGGGGTTGGTGATCTCATGTTTAATTAAGCAATATATGAATTGGGGGAAGTTCTGAGGTCAGGCAGGGACCTGGACTCTGGCTTTCTTTCTGTCCCCTCTTGTGATTTTCACCAGGATGGACATGAGCCCCACCCCTGGCACTGATGACTGCCCCTCCCCTCTCCCCTGGAGAGCTCATTTTGGTCTTTCTCGGAGCAGGCACTCAGTAATCATTGAATCAAGGAATGAGTGTGTGTGTGTGTGACAGGGCTGGGGAGTGACCCAGCCAGCTGTCCTCTAGGAGACCACAGTCACACAGGACAAATAGAAAACTCAAACATGCCTGAAAGAATATGTCAGGAACGTCTCTCCCGAGGGGGCGGCTCTTCCATCTGGGAGTTAGTCACAATGGGACGGCTGCAGGTAGGAGACGCTTGGATATTGGATCTGCACTATTAATATTTTCTCCATGAACATTTCACCTGCATTAGTAATATTTCCTCCATCACCTGCTTAAGTCTAGACAATCAGCTCAGAGAGAAACAAAACCCTGATTTATAGCTTATGCCAGTCACCGTGGTGTAAATTCTCCAACCACAGCCAACTTCAGAGCGGCAGGTACTGCGTCCCGAGAGGCCCAGAAGCTCATCCCTGCCCAGACTTTCCACCCTACCGAGGCAGTGGATGTAAATAATCTTAACAGCATTAGATAATAGTAAAATGTAATAAAATAATTAGGAAGTGATGAGTTTTGAGTATTTACAACCTTTGTTTATAATATAATTTATTTAATTATAAGTTTTTATAATTTAATCTCTATAATTGCTGCATTTAACAACAAGCTTGCAAAATTCCTGACAATTTAATAATTGGCTCTGGCAGGCCGGTAAGGGCAGGCTCCGGCACATTCCTGTGCCTACCCAACAGGAGAGGTCGGGGAGGGCTTCTCAGAGGAGATCCCTGGCTGCTGGGCAAGGCTGGGAAGCAGGCCAGGAAGGGGTCTCGGGCCAGCACCCCTCTTCCTGCTGCGGCACAGGGTCAGCCCCTCGCTTTCCCCAGGTCAAGACCTGGGGTTTGAAGAGGGCATCCCCAATTTGGGGTGCTCATTGAGTTCTGTATTTAGGCTGCTGTGAAGTTCCCAGGAGGCCCCTTCAGAAGGTTCTGGGTGCTCTGGACATCTAGGATCCATCACAGAGGCCCAGTGGCTTGCCCCGGACTTGGCCATTTCTCCCTGTGCTGCATGGACTTGGATTTAGCTTGAGTCGACATAAACCAAGGGCAACAAAGCTTCAGCATAATTCTCCGGATAAACTTAAGCCCTAAATGCTGTTGCCGAGGAGACAATCAGGGACATTTGCTTATTTGTTCTGCATGAAATAACCAGTTTCCCTGTTTACAGAAAGCTATTCAGAGCTTTGCCATTTAGCTGATCTGGGCAGACCCAGCCAAGAACTTGAAGTTTTGGGGTGTTTTTTTTTTTAATTAAACACCTACTGTGTGCCAGGACTTTCTCAAAACCAGTCCTTTGCTACCCACAGTTGGGAAAGATGCTCCCAGATAAGCCTGGTTCACAGAAGAGAAACCTAGTGCTCTTGAAGCCTCAGCATGGTTGCTTCTCACTGAATCCTGAGGCCAGCTTCCTGAGGCCATTTTAGAGATAAGGGAGACAGGAGTGCAGAGAAGGTGAGTGAATAATACCAGTGATTATCTGGTGAGTGCTCAGGAGGGTGCAGGGATGTGACATGCACTGACCATTCCTGCCTGCTGCCCCGGGAGAGGGAGGTACACTCCCTTATTCTGCAGGAGAGACTCCAAGGCTTAGCCAGACCTCAGGAGGTGAGAGGTGGACCAAGGGTTCCAAACCCAGTTCACTCCAGAATCCATGCTCTTAACCAGGTGGGCATGGTCCAGGGGCTGCATAGAGGTTCCAGGGACAGGAACCAACAGGTTCTTCTTCCAGAGCGACATTCCTCCCGCTCCCCTTGGCTACCACCTCTGCTCTCCTACAATTACCACGGATATTCCTGCCTTGTGCAGGAGCAATGGGGTGGCCGTGGGTGAAGACGCAAGCGCCAGTGCAGAGCACTCTGGATTCTGGCTCCTCTCTGTTTCTGAGGGCACTTGAACCAGGCCTCATTGGTTCTAGATGTCAATCTAGAAAAGTTAAGTGAAAATAAGACCATGCTTTGTCCTCCCTCCAGCTCCTTCCACCCCGGGGAGACGCAGCTCAGGGGACGGTGAGGAAGTGCCCACTTGCAGGAGGGCTGGGGGCCTCCCGGGGAGTGGCAGATGTCCTTGCCCCTTCTCTCCCCCACCAGCCACCGGCTCTGCTGTTTCTTGCAGCAGTAACTGCTCCACACCTACACCAGCGCCTCCTTCCAAGGAACACCTCATACCTTTTCTTTTCTTTTTACTTCCTTTTCTTGGGGAGGGGGTAGTTTGAATTGATTTAGGAGAACTCATCCAGTCCCCCACGGACCCAGAGTGGAGGGGAAGGAGAAGGCTCAGAGAATGTCCGAGGGGCACGCAAGTGTGAGCTCCCAGTGTGCACCGTGCACTAGACACACTGGCCGAGGGCTTTCCCATGACCCTCAGCTTGCCTCTGTGGAATCCGGTTTTCATGGAAACAGCCACAAATACTGTGGACTCCAGTTAAAAAGTTTCATCTCCAAGAAGGGGGCGCACTGAACTTAGAACCTCAGAAATTCCAGCAGCTCTCTGTCCGTGGACAGGTGGATGAATCTCACGGGACCCTCCAGCCTCCTCTGCAAAATGGGAGGATACAGACAGGAGCTGGGCAAATCTTCCCTGAGATCCTCAGAACTCTGAGGTTGGAACTGTTAGCATACCCATTTTCCAGGTCAGAGACGGAGACACTGCAAGATGAAATCACCTGCTCTAGTCCTACAACTGGAAAGTGGTATTCTACCCTGGAATACAGAATACTTCTGTTTGTTGCGTCAGAATTTTTCTTCTTTGCTGGATTTTCCTGAGTGCTCTACCATCCAAGTCTAACTTTGAGCCCAGAATTAGGGGGCTGCTGACCATCGACAAGTTTTCACCCTCTCAGCCCTGGCTGGGAAGTACACTAGCCTGGAACTCTGGGCACCTGAGCCCACCCCAGCTTGCCGGAAGGCAGCTGCGCCTCACAGTCTCCATGGCAACAGGACTCCAAGTCCCAGGTACCCATCAGCCCTGCCCTCCTTGGAGTTCCTTTCCCATATCAGTTACAGCTGCCCGTCCCGTCCACTTTGGTTTTGAAGATGCTGCCTGCTGCTGCCATTTTGCCCACGTGGTCTGCCTATTCCTGAATGTCTCTATTTATTAATGAGGTTCCTATTTTAAGTATTAATACAAACCCAGGCCCTCTGGCCCTCAATCCTCATTTCCTTCCCTTCTCCTCCCTTGGCTGAATCTGGATTGTTAACAGGACCCAGCTTGGAACTTTCAGGGCAGTCCCTCTGCCTCCCAGAATGGGGGAGGTGCCAGGACTGGCCATCCACAGGGGAACAAAAGTCGCCCACCACCGGTTTTCCCCGGTCGCGTGAGCAAAGCCTTCCCATTGTAGAATATTTTCAAAAGAGACTTAAGCCCCAAACACCAAGCTATCCGTAATGCCACAATTACTCAAAGTAGTAACTCTTACCTCCTCATGTTATTCCAGGTCTTTCTATATACATAAATATATACATATACTATAAGTATATACACATACTTTTAAACATCTAACAGAGCATACAGACTTTAAACTATCTAAAAATATAAATACGTGCTTTTAAATGTGTAACAAAAGTTAGTACTCTGTGATCTACCTGTTGAGTAGCCCTTATCGAATGTGCTTGGGGCTGACAGTGATCTCAGCTTTGGTTTTTCTACACTTTGGACACATTTGCATGCACGTGATATTGGGCTGGCCCCCAGCCTAGATGCAGAACTCATCTGTTTCATATACACCTTGTATGCACAGCCTGGAGTTCATTTTATATAATATTTTTAGTGATTTTGTGCCTGAAACAAGTTTTGTGGTATAGTTTCATGTGCTACCAGGTAGGTGCTAAAAACGTTTGGAATTTGAAGCATTTGGGGATTTCGATTTTCAGTTTGGGGATGCTCACATTTTGTATGTCAGCTTAGGCTTTGATTTGGGTCCTGAAGTGGAAATGGCTGCGTGGATTTCTGTGATTATAGAGACACATTATATAACTGTGAACAGGTTTCAGGAAATGGTGAAGAATAAAGTCGCAAACCGCCCCAGTCCCAGCAGCCTGGAGTGACAGCTGTACCCCCTGGGGTGTGCGTCCTTCTCAGCCTTCTCTGTCCTTCCCAGCCGTCCTTCATCTTTCTGGGCCGCTCTCCATGCAGTGCAATCTGTATACACTGTGGTTTTTTGTTTTTTTTTTAAATATATATATATATAAACAGAAACAAACAAGCAGTTTTTTTGAATGGTTATATTTTTCCTGAAATATTATCCTGTGAGCATCTTCCCACATTAATAAATGGAGCCCTTCTTCATGATTTTCAATGACCACACAACGCTGAGTTTTATGCCTGTGTTATGATTCGTCTCACCAGTGGGGACTGTTGGTCACCTAGACCGTTCCTAACGGTTCCTCTTTACAGTCAGTGTGGCCATACGCAGCCGCACGGCTGAGCTCCTGAGGCGTCTCAGTTGTTCTTTCATATAAATCCCAGGGAGCAGCCCCGCTGCTCTGGAAGGCTTAGTGCTCGGAGAGGCCCTGGGCTGCATCAGAACCCTGCTCCTGGGACACTGGGAAGTGAAGAGCTGCCTGGAGGGGGTCCCTTCCTCTGACACGCCATGCACAGCACCCGAATTACCCCCTTCTCTCTCTCTTCCTTACGTTTCCCCCCAGAAACTTCAAATTCGCTACTTGAACATCCCCTTAGAATATCCACACTCTGTGCACCACAAGAGATCCAGATATTTCTTCCAACTTGATGCTGTATTCTCCAAAATGTTTTGGTTGAAAACACTTCTCTACCTCTGTTTTATTTGAAGTACATCACGGGACTGAACCAGGTTAGAACCAGGTTAGAAATGGAGCTCATGGGCCTATTAAGAGATTCCAACAGGGCTGGGGATGTGGCTCAAGCGGTAGCGCGCTCGCCTGGCATGCGTGCTGCCCGGGTTCGATCCTCATCACCACATACAAACAAAGATGTTGTGTCTGCCGAAAACTAAAAAAATAAATATTAAAATTCTTTCTCTCTCTCTCTCTCTCTTAAAAAAAAAAAAAAAGAGAGAGATTCCAACACTGTTTTGTTACTCAAATTGCCTCTCCCCCAAAACTGTATAGATGTCATTTATGTATCATGATATAGGTTCTGAAATGGTATGTAGTGCACACACACAGAAATAAGATAAAATAACGTAACCTAAAATGAGATTTGCTGCCTTCTACCTCCCATCTCCATACTCTACCTAGCATTGGAATGTGGAGGGTGCACCTCCACCCTCATGTGCCATTGGGTTGCAAATTTCTTTAAGGCAATTTATCCCCTTCCATCTCTATCTCCCTACCCTCAGCATGGTGCCTAAGAAAAAATGGAATTGCAATAAATGTCTACGAATTTAATTTGTTGTGATGTCCTGAGGTCCTCAGGGTGTTCATAAAACTTCTCAGGCAGGTCCTCAAGAGCTATAACACCAGTGCTACATAAACAAAGTGACATAAATAATGCCAACAATAAGCTGAGCAAATGTTTGGGGTTTGTTTTATTTATTTTTTCTCCGTCTTGGGAATTGGCTACACTCTGGTGCATGCTATCAGGGAATAAATGGAGATCTGACTCCGAAGGTACATGAGTCTGGCTATTCCAGGAAGACTTTCTTCCCAGGTGGCCCATGCATTAGTCAGCTTTTTGTTACTGAAACAAACACCCGAGATAATCAACTTATTAGGAGTAAAGGTTTATTTGGATTTGGAGTTCTGGTAGTTATGGTCCATGATCACAGGCCCCTTGGCTCCTGGGCCTGTGGCAAGATAGCACATCATAGCAGAGAGTAGGGACTGGAGCAAGTCATCCACCTCGCGGCCAGGAAGCAGAAACAGAGAGGAGGAAGAAGTAGGGGCCAGGGTTCCACAGTCCCCTTCAAGGACATACTCGATGACCATGAGAGTCTCACCAGGCCTCGTCTCTGAAAGGTTCCCTACCTCCCAACAGCCTCACCCTAGGAGCTAGCCTTTAACACCTGGCCCTCAGGAGCATTTAAGATCCAAACTACAGAAGTAGAGCTGCACGTTGGGATTCACCCTGGAAGAACCCAACGGTCTCCAGTTCCTCTCAGGCCACTCACTCGGTTTTCTGCATTCAGCTAGAATTTAATTTGGACTCATACGGGGGGTTGTTCCCTAGCTAGAGTCCAAAGCTGCCTAGAAGGCAAAAATCACGAGCTTAATTGGAACCCTGTCCTTTGGGTTGAAGAAGGTCACACTGTCCCATCTCTTCTCCAAAATTCCTCCAAGTTTAATTTCCCTCCTCAAGAGCCATCTGGTGCCTTCACGGAGGTTCTCTCTTCTGTGGCCCTCAACGACTCCCTGAGGAGGGGGCCATAATGCCCATGTCAAACACCAGGACACTGAATCCCAGGAGGGGAGAGGACTGGGGCTCTTGGGGCACCTCGAGTGCAAGGCAAGGCTGGCCACGCTGGGCACTTGGAACACACAGTTATTCCGGGTGTACGTGCACTTTGTCTCTTTGGACCAGAGTCATTAACTCCCCTAGGGAAATGAGCTTGTGATTAAATTTTGTGTCCTTCTCAGAACCCAGGTCAAGGTTGAAGTGAAGGTCAAAGTCACAAAGCCTAACCCAGGATTTGAGACCCCTTTGCTCAGAAGCTGTGTTTCTAATCTCTTGCCAAAGAAAACCCAACCCCAGTTCCCAAGCTGGACACCCCAGGACACTCCTAATGGCCCCGGTTTCTCAAACATCATTCCAGCATTCCCCTGCTCAGCCTGTACTTCAGTCAACCGAGGTGTCCGGGGTCCCCAGCTGTCTGCACCTTTCTTCCCCAGGGCTTCTGCACACACTGCCCTGCCTTCCCGTCCCCAGTCCCCAGCCAGGTCTCCACGCCTCTTTACCCACTGACCTCCTCCCTTGGGAAACGCAGGCATGTCAGAGGTCCATGCAGTGGGCCTTTCTAGGGACAGGGCTGGAGTGGCCAAGACCCTGCCACAGGCAAAACTAAAATGAAATCAGACCGTCTACCTTTCCTGTATCTATTCCAGTCAGACCATTTGACACATCAACCACACATACTTTTCCTGTTAATAAAATATCATCTTTAAAAACTACAGAAGGAACTATCTTGGAGATTATGCTTGGGAAGGTATGCATCTCACCCTCTACCCCTCCCCGGCTACTGCTGCCTGGACAGTGTCCCTTCCTAGCAGCCGTTTTATCTTCCCAACAGCAGGTCGGGGTCCTCACTGCAATCTCGTAGCCCAGGGCTCCCGCTTTTCAGTAATGACTGCAGAGAGATCATGATTTGACTTTGATATTCTACCTTTTCAGCTAGATGGTGAACTTGTAGAAGACAGGCGTTGCAAACAGAGGTTGAACATCACTAATCCAAAATGCTTTGGGCACTGACAATAATACACCGAACATCATGGGACGGGTCACAGTCGAATTGCAGGCGCCCTAAAACTATTGTATAAAATTGCCCCAGTCTCTGTGTGTATAGTGTATATAAAACATGAGTGGATTCTGCATTTAGATTTGGGTCCCATCCCCGGGGTAACTTATTATGTGTATGGAAATATTCCAAAATCCACAATCATCCCCAATCTGAAACACGTTGAGAAGGTTTGAAGCATGCAGGATAAGAGATGCTCAACCCGCGTTCATCTCCGTAGTCTCAGCAGCCAGTGCGGTGGTGCCCAGTGCAAGTCCTGTGTGTGATGGAATCCCAGATTGCCAGAGGCACCCGGCTCTCCCGCTGCTCAACTCCCCTGTCCTCCGCCTGTGTGCGAGCTGTTCTGCTGCCTCACTCAGGTCGACGGCCCGCTCAGGGCTCTCTGCAGCAAGCGTCAGCCTTGTCAGAGCAGATGCTATACGTGCAAATAGCACGTGGAAGGTACATGCCAGCCCCCGTGAAACCCGATCGCTGGCCCGGCTGCCGCCCGGACTCATGTTTCAGGTCGCAACTTGGGAAGAGGTGTCTTGATTTGCCAGCAGCCTTGTTTGCTTGAGTTGGGCCTGTCTCCGGGGTGGGCCTGATATAGGACAGCCAGAAATGAGCTCTTTTCACCCAAATAGGCTGTCGAATTACTGCTGACTTCAGATGCCGAGGGGCTTTGATCAGGATTTCTGCACCGGGCCTCATGTAACCACCAACACTTCAGCCAGACTGCTTTTCATTAGTTTGTGAGTTCGACATGGCCTGCTCTGGATTTTATTTTGTTTTTTTTTTAAAGTCATTTAGCTGGTAATGGCTTGCACAAAAGAGATGGTTCATTTAGCTCTGCTTCTTGTCCAGTTTTCTGCAGGGAGAGCGGGTCTGTGCCGTGGGGGTGCACGCTGGTCTATTTCGTGTTCTCTGGGTTCTGCAGCAGTGGACCGTGCTGTCCCCACCTGTTTTGCAGCCATTAAGAAACCTACACGGGGTTTCGGTTGTCAGAGTTTGATTGGGTGCTGGAGCTGGAGTTGGCAAGGTAAGAGCTAAACAGGACCAAGACACACTCCCGAGCCAGCCGCTAACAAGCTGGTGTTTGTTAGGAGACGTTTTCATATGACAAACGCTCAAAATTGTAATGACCCTTAATAAAGTGTGTGGGCGATCTATCAAACACAGAGCCGCTGGGCCCCTAACACGGACACTGCGATTCTCTGCAAAGGGATGCTTCTCCCTATACCAAAAATAATGATCACGATTACAGAATCCTGGGGTCTTCTAGGATGAGCGGATGAGCTAGGTCTAGGTCACTTCTGCAAAAAGGGAGGGCCCAGGAACTTCTGGAAGGGAGGCTGAACTTGGCAGATGACATGTGAATGGTTCCAGCAAAGGCTGCACCATGAGACTGACTGCATGATTTGGTAGCTTACAGTGTCTGGGCCTCCCTCAGTGTCACCAGTGACAAATTACAGGAGATGAGGTCATAAATGGGGCCTGGGTAATTCCAAATTCTGGATTCTACCCTTCTCTTCCTGTTGGGTTCTGTGATCACTAATGGAAAGGGTCCCGGCTACGGTGTTGGGCAGCCTGGCACTGGTGCCCACTTGGCTGAGTCCGGGGGAACGAAGGGCCTCTTAGTCCACTTTCTGTTGCTATAACAGAACACCAGAGACTGGTGATTTATCAAGAAGAGGTTTATTTGGGTTCACGGTTCTGGAGGCCGGAGAATCGAAGAACATGGACCTGCAGCTAAGTGGCTTCTCCTGAGGGCTTTGCATGCAGCTTCAACTTGTGGCCCAAAGTGGAAGGGCAAGTACCTACATGTGGAAGAGGTCAGACGTGAGGGGTGACCATGCTGTACAGCAACTTTCTAGCTAACCAATCAGGTCCCACGAGAGCGGGAACTCATTCCCATGAAAACAGTGCTCGACTCTTCAAGGTTGCTCTCCCCACAGCCTGATCACCCTGTGCTGTAGCTCTGGGGATGAACCTCACTGCATTCAAGCCATCTCAGATGGGGACCCTTCAAAAGATGCATCTAGAGCCTCATCCTGGAACCCATGGGTGTGGCCTTGCTCAGAAAAAGAACGTTTGCAGACATCATGCATCTCAGCATTTTGAGATGAAGGGAATATCATGAATTATCCAAGTGAACCCTGAATCAATGACAAGTATTCTTAAGAGAGACACACAAGGGAATCTGACACAGGCAGGAGGGGGGAGGTGAAGGGACCATGAAGGTGAGATGGCAGTGATGTGGCCTCAAGCCAAGGGCTGGCAGCCCCGGGAAGCTGGAGGAAGCAGGTGCAGACTAGGGGGCCTCTGGAGGGAGCAGCCCCCGCTGACACCTTGATTTTGAACTTCTGCCTCTCAGGACAAACGACTGCTGTTTTAAAGCCACCAGGAGACGGCAGTGTGTTACAGTGGCCACTGGACACTATCCACAGTATTCAGAGAAGGACTGAATCTCTCTGAACCAGCTTCTCCCTTGGAAATGAAGAATGGATGACCAGGACCCCACCAAACCACCGCTGGGAGGAAATCCCATGGGAAGGAACCCCCAGCCCCTGCCGGGTGCCCAGCACAGGTTGCTGAGAGAAGTGACCTCGATTTTCCTGGGATGTGGACCAGTCGGACACTTGGGCTTCAGGGGGTGGAGCCACAACGTGACCCGGCTTAGGTTTGGCTGAGAATTTACTGGCCGGCTCCTGGGATGGCAGGAGGGCAAGATACAGTCCAGTCTTAAGGGAATGAGAGGCACCCAAACCTGCGGCGTTCTCCTCGGGGCTCCGAGTTACATGACGCTCTCTCTCAGGAGACTCCGGGAGGCCTTGGGGTTTTCTGCAGCTTCAGGTTAACATGTTGACACAGTAAAAAGGTGTTTTCAAGATGTTTGGGGCTGCAGAAGGCAGGTCTCCCTCTCATCAACCCCTGTCTTGCCCAATCTGATTAGATCGTTCGGTGGTTGTGTGTGGAGCTGGGGTCAGTCAGCCATCGCAGCACCTCGTCTTAAAATCCAGCCCCACCCACCCCATTTAGACGAGCCAGGAGGCTCCGGCTCCTGTCAGCAGATCCTCCCACAGGAAACTCGTATGTCTAGTGTGCAGGTCACAGAGGGGAAGGGAGAGGAAGCCGGGCTTGTATGTGGGTTTCTGCCTGGTCTTAGGGTTGTCCCGAGTTCCGACTTTGCTGCTAACTCTGGGCACACTTTCCTCCCCGAGATGGGGTTGGCATGGCCTGTGCCTCTTGTATCTAAGATTGC
Organism: Callospermophilus lateralis; assembly: GCF_048772815.1. Classification (NCBI taxonomy): domain Eukaryota; kingdom Metazoa; phylum Chordata; class Mammalia; order Rodentia; family Sciuridae; genus Callospermophilus; species Callospermophilus lateralis. The sequence goes on along the minus strand of NC_135309.1, from coordinate 13,479,090 downwards.
CCAGGTCCCTTGGGCTCTCCAAAGATACCAATGGAAGGCCCATTTTCATATGTCCCTGGAAGGTGCTCCTGGGCCAGCAGCCACAATGGCCCTCGGGATTCCCACGGCTGGACTTAACCGAGGGTGCTCACGCTGGTTATTTTTTTCTTATCATCAGTTATTCAAATCTGTGCTTAAGAAAACTGGGGGAAAATCAACTATTCCATAATAAACTCAAGGATTTTTTATTAAACCTAAACCTTCTTTTAAAACATGGGGAAAGAGACAGGTGGGGGAAGAAGGGGTGGAAGTGGGGAAAACCTGAGATTCTCAGAGAGGGGCAGAGGTTTTCCCAGGGTAGCTCAGCTTGGGAGCCCGGGGCTGGTCAGTCTGCCTTTAAGACCCTGTGCAATGTCCAACCCTCTGTTGTAAGCCACATCCCTTTCTGGGCTAGTGTGGATGCCATGAAGGAGTGTGTCCCCAGAAGGTCCATAAGCTGCAAACTTGGTCCCCGGGGTGGTGGTGTTAAGAGTTGGTAGAGCCTTTAAGAGGTGTGGCCTGCTAGTAAGTGGCCAGGTCACTGGGTGTGCTGTCCTCAGAAGGGCTTACCATGGTTCTCGAGGGGCCAGTTAGTTCCCAGGAAAGTGGTCATAGAAGAGCAAGCCTGACTCCTAAGTCCCTCTGGTTTTCTGTCTCTCCATGTGACCCCTCCTCCTCACCCACACTCCTGCCATGGTGTCATCTGCCATGTTGCCATGCAGCCATGTGGTCCAGACAAGCAGCTGCTAGGGCCAGGAACTTCCATCACTATGAGCTAAATAAACCTTTTTCCTATATAGTGCACCCAGTTTCACATGTTTTATTATAGCAACAGGCCACACCTGACTTCATTTATTGCTGTCATTCTAAGGCCTACCCTGGCACCAGTGTCCTATAAATGTTTCCATTGAGTAAGTTGAGGCTCTGAAGAGCCAGCATGGGGTCATGACAGAGGTAGCAGAGGAAGATGAGAGCAGAGTATAGGGTCACAGGGCCCTATAAAAACATAAGTCCCTAACCCCTGATTCAGCTGGAGAATTTTTTATCTGTGTTATATATCAGGCATTGAAATACGAGTGTTTTGGAAACGAAAGTTTCACTGCCAAGAAAGTTTGACAATCAATCATTGCAGTAGATAAGGCCTTGGCTCCTCTCTAACGCTGACAATCATCCAATTAACACCTGGTCCATTCGAACAGGTGGAGCACCCCCCAGGAAAGCTTTGTGGTAATTTGCTATCAGTATTTTCTTCTGATGTTCATTTCCAACTCTCAAGGAATCCCAAACAAATGGTAGAGACTAACTGTATTTTCTTTTCAATCCTCTCTTGAGCTGAACCTGGAATCTGTGCGCTCAGAGACGTAAAGAAAGCTCAGAGGCTCCATGCTGATGTGTGCCATCGGAGGCCACAGGGAGTGGAGTAGTGTCCGCAGCTCAGAGGCGCTGTCCCTTCCTATGCCCTCCCCTAGCACCCTGCTCAGGCAGCCAGACGATGCCATCCATCCTTCAGTGATGGGATAGACGGGGCAATGTGTGTTCCTAACACTGGCATCGGAATCCTTGTAAGGAAAGCTACAAGCTTTGTTTGAGCAAAGTCCCCTTGCTCGAGTTCGTGGGAAGAACTTGGGATGTTGAAGCCCAGATTTTTGGCAGGTCCAGGGCTGGACAGAGGTGTGTGCTTGTGGGTATGGGAAGGGCAGGGACTGTTCTGCATTCGATGAGAAAAGAATCTGTTGCTCTTTGGAGGAGGGCAGAGGGGTGAGAAGGGAAGAGAGGGGCCAGAGCGGAAGCCCTGGAGGACTGGGGGTGCTACCTGACTTCCCACGGGCACCTCACTTTTCCCTGGGTTGCCAGTCTTGGCGCAGCTGAAAGGTGGACAGAGATAAGGAAGGGGTCACCCCACAACTACAGGCACCACTCAGTGTGTCTGGTCAGTACCACCTGAAGCCCAAGCAAGAACGGCTGTCTGCTCCAGCCTCTCAACTTCTCTTGAGGACACAATATGTCAAAACCACACACACAAAACACACGCATGGACTATTGATGGGGGTCTCTGTCTTCGTGGGCCAGCACAACCCTATCCTTAAATATCCACATCATTGCCAGGCCCCCGGGAAAGGCCCCCAGCACCTCTTGCCTTCAGTCCTTGAACCAAGGTGGCCCGTGCACATGCTGGCGGGTGTGAGCATTGAGCTGCGTCAGGGAGCAGAACGCGTGAGCGGCAGAGGGCCTGGATCAGAGAGAGCTGAGTGATTTCCCTGTCTTTCTTTTCAGAGTATGAATGCACGTTTCAAACCCTGCCAGGTCCCCTGTTTGATCACCTCTCTTCATGTTCCAAATCAGGGTTCAAGATGAATTCATGAACTGGCACAGTTTGCAGCAGCTGCACATGTAGCCTGGGGAACATTTGGGAATATTAGGCAATTGATTTGCATTCTAATTTGTACACATGTAGATCGAGAGGTAACATACGCTGAGCATCAGACTATTTTTGCAGCTGAATGGACAGAGAAACATTTTTAAAGAGAAACAAATGTTTAAGTGTGAAATTTTGAAGTGTTTTATATTGTTTGTTTGTTTTGGAGATGGGTTTGGGCTTGTTTTTATGTGTCGGTGGGGTTTTTTATTTTAATTTTTTAAATTTTTGGGTGCTAGGAATTGAACCCATGCTAAGCATGGGCTTTATCACTAAGCAACACTAAAGCTCCAGAATTCTGTTTTTAAGGGAAAGAAATTCTGGCACATGCTACAAAGTGGATGAACCTCCTCGGGGATATTGTATTAAGTGAAATTAGCCAATTGCAAAAAGATCAGTGCGGGGGGCCAGGGTCATGGAAACAGAAAGCGGTGGAGGCTGCCAGGGGCTGAGGAGAGGCCGTGGGGAGCTGGTGTTCAGTGGGTCCAGGGTGTCACCTTGCAGGATGAGAAGCCTCTGGACTCAGAGGACAGCAAGGCCAACGGGACAACACAATCAGAGCCGGTGAACTGCCCATGAAGACGGTTTCAGTGGGAACTCTCCCGTTATGTGAATACTGCCACAACTTCTAAGAATACGTTAACTTATGATTCAATAAATTATACTTTTAAATTGTTTTTAAAAGTAATTGCTGCTCAAGTTTTTGATAGTATTTATAATTTACATTTTGCCTTTTAGTTACAGGTCATTTTGAATGTTTCAGAACAAAATTTTTCTAAAAATATATATGGAAAAATAACTTGTTTAACTTTTTCTGTGTACTTTACATTTTCCGTAAAACATGGCCACATTTTGTTTGTTCTAAATAGAAATATTTTACCAAGCAGTTTGTGAACTTGATTCTTTACACCCAGGTTAAGCTGCCCTCCGCTGGATTCCTGTGGTGGGTCCTGGAAACCGAAGAGCATCTGACACCCCCCACCACCCCCTCTGTTGGCTTCCTGCCAATGAAGCCTCTCTGGACATTCTCACCTCCTGAGCTAGTGAAGCCTCACCTCAAAGCCCAGCTGGAAGGCCACCTCCTCCAGGAAGTCCTCAGTCATCTCAGGCAGAATTACATGCCCCAGGCTAAACTACTGCATTGCTGTGTCCATGCTCAGCTCTGGCAACTGGCTACAATGTTATCTGTCTTCTCATCCTTGTCCTGCCAAGAGGCTGCAAGTCCCAGAAGTCAGGTCCAGTGCCTTACTCATCTTTCATTCCCAGTCTCAAGTCATTATAGATGATCAATAACTGCCTGTTGAAATAACTATATATATAATGTACATAATTATACATTATTATATAATATTCTTAATATATGATAATATATTATATATCTTTTATTACATTATGTTATATAAAATTTTATACATAACAATGCATATACTATAAAATCAGTACATATATATATATATATATATATATAATGTATTTGTGTGTGTGTGGTACTGGGAATTGAACCCTGGGGTGCTCTACCACTGAGCTACATTGCCAGCCCTTTTATTAAAACATCATTTTTCAGTTTGAGAAAGGCTCTCACTAGGTTGCCCAGGCTGGCCTCGAGCTTACCATCCTCCTGCCTCAGCCTCCCAGGTCGCTGAGATTCCAGGTGCCCACCACCGTGCCCAGCTGCATTTTCTTAATATCACAGACACTGTTTCAGATGAAAGGGGCTATGGGCTAAAAGGAGTTCTCTTGCTAATTACTGCTCTGGGGGAACTTGCTTCCTAAGCTGTCACTTGTCACCAGGCTACCTGGTCCCAACACCTCTCACTAGCTCTCTGCTTTGCCGCTGAGAGCATGAGGAACAAGCAAGATCCATGGCAGAGGAGCTCCCTGAGGGCTCCCCCAGGATGACTGTCTCAGAGCCTGAGCTCTCTGGGGACTTGGGGAGTGTTCGGCTCCTGCAGACCCAGCTCCCTGCAGGCCCAGCTCCCAGCTCCAGCTGCCCCAGGCTGGATGAGAGAGCGAGCCAACCCCCTGTCTTCCTTGGTGGCACAGTCTGGGGTTTATGCCTGCTGTCCCAACCTAATTATCCATCACTTTCACTCTCAAATGTGTCCCAGTTTCACAAAAAGCTACCGGTCAACTACAGTGAGGAAACCAACAGGGCCATGTTGCCTTCTCCACGGGTCACCATTATAAAGAAAGAAAGAAAGAAAGAAAGAACCCCCCAAAAAAACCTGTGTTCCAACCTTCTCAATTCTAAATGGTGAACGATTCTCCATCCCCGCCCTCAACCCGCCCCCCAGGTCAATCCTGAAAAAAAAACGAGAGGACTAAGCTTCCAAGTACTTCCTCCCCCCACACCAGTCACCTCCCGCCCCTCCCTACTCCCCGCCACACACGTAATGTTTGTGCCACCTGGGAAATTATATTCTTAGAAGTTATGGGAATGTAAGATGTGGAGGACGAGTTGCGTCGTGTCCACCTCCAGGTGAACCCAGTGGGGCATCCTAAGCGCGAATCTGCAAACAGCCTCAGTTTGCAAGCTGCCGACACACTGCTGTTTAGAACCTTCTAGGGCATCACCGGCATCAGCCAGAGCTCACTCGGGGCGCACACCCGCCGACAGACTGTGCAAACCCCTCTCCAGAGAGGGTCCCTGTCTTCCCATCTCCTTCCACAAAGGACTCCCCTGTGGCCCCACGAATGGATGAAAGCCTTTCGCTTCCTCTGTCTCTTTAAGGGCGAGGAGGCGGGCCTCCAGGAAAACACCAATTCCTACTGTACCTCCACAAGAAAAAAGAAAAGAAGAAAGACGGGCGAGCGATAATTGCTCTCTGCCCCCAGGTCCCGACGGAGCGGTGAGTCTCAAACACTTTAAGTAGGCGCCACAAATTGTGCAAGCGCTGGCCGGCTGGCGGCCCGCCCGGTTCACAAGACGGCGGAATCTGCTGGCTCCTGGCAGGGCGCGCGGGAGGGAGGGAGGGGCGCACCCCGGGGAGGGAGGGGCCTGGACGGCGAGGAGGGAGGGGCCTGCACCCCAGGGGAGGGAGGGGCCTGCACCCCGGGGGAGGGAGGGGCCTGGACGGCGAGGAGGGAGGGGCCGCACCCCGGGGGAGGGTGGGGCCTGCACGGGGGGGGGGGAGGGGTCGCACCCCGGAGAGGGAGGGGCCTGCACCTGGGGAGGGAGGGGTCGTACCCTGGGGGAAGGAGGGGCCTGCACCCCGGGGAGGGAGGGGCCTACACCTGGGGAGGGAGGGGCCTGCACCCCGGGGAGGGAGGGGCCTGGACGGCGAGGAGGGAGGGGCCTGCACCCCAGGGGAGGGAGGGGCCTGCACCCCGGGGGGGTGGGGGGGAGGGTCTGCACCCGGGGAAGGAGGGAGGGTCTGCACCCCTGGAAGGGAGGGAGGCGTCGCACCCCGGGAGGCGTCGCACCCCGGGGAGGGAGGGGCCTGCACCTGGGGAGGGAGGGGCCGCACCCCGGAGGGAGGGGCCTGTGAGGTGGGCGGGCCCAGGACCCGAGAGGCGGGAGCTGGGGTCCGTCCCGGGGCGGCACCCTTCCTGTAGTGATTCTTCCCCGCGCAAAGGGCTTTAACGCCAAGCCCCTCCCAGGTGCGGACCCTGTCCTGGGCAGAGTCAGGCTTTTACCAAAACTGGATATAGCCATTTTCATCCCCATTTTGCACAGGGGAAGGAAAAAAAAAAAAAGAACATAAAATATCTAGTCCAGCTTTGCGAGTGGTAGCAGCGAAGGGATTTGACCCAGAAATTTCTCCTTCTTTCCAGAAATGTCCAGGGTCCCAGAGGCCCTTGTTGAACCCTCCATGCGCAAACATCCTCAACCAGTACTCGCAAGATTCTTAGACATCTGGTCAGTTTACTTCCAAGCCTGGATACCTATCTTCCCTGTCCCACCCACCACCCCTTTTTCTACCTATTGACTTCTAAGACACTCTTTAAAGTCCAAGGCCAATGAGCTGCTCTGACGCCCCTCCAACCTCCAAGTTGCAAGTGGTATCTATCCTCCAGCCTTTTGTGTATCTATTTTCGGTGTTAGGAGGAACTTTTGTCCATACTTTATCTTCTCTGGTATCAGTATAATTCTCTTAAAATTATGCCATTAACTCAACAGCCCTCTCACATCCACTGGGTCATGGAAGTGAAGTTGTACAGCCCTGGCCGTGTGGGATTAGATCTTGTGGCCATCTCCTCCTCTGTGTGGTGAGCTCCTGGGCAATGGCCTTTGTGTCCCAGTGCCAACACAGTGCCAAGAACCTGGGACCCCTTATTAGATGCAGTGAAAAGCAAGGTTGCTTTATGTTACTGAGGAAGGGTCTTATTTCCTCCCTGGTAGATCCTGTGAAGCATTTCTCCTCCCTTCCGGATGTGGATCCAAATGTGCACTCTGATGTCTTTTTGTTGTTGTTGTTGTTGTTTTTTGGTACCAGGGATTGAACCCAGGTGCTTAACCACTGAGCAACCTCCCCAGTTTTTATTTTTTAATTTGGGACAGAGTCTCACTAAGTTGCTGAGGGCCTCACTAAGTGGCTGAGGCTGGCTTTGAACTTGGAATCCTCCTGCCTCAGCCTCCTGAGTGACTGAGATTTCAGGTGTGCGTCACCACACTCAGTTCTGATGTCTTCATCACACCCTTCTGATGTCCAGCAGAACCCACCAGGCAGGAAGTGCCCGCCTACAGGAAATGCTTGCTGACTCCACTGAGTTACACCCTAGAGTAGGACTGTTACACCTGTGATGTCCCTGAAGGCTGGCGACTATCCCATGGAAGGCAATCCACGTTCATTCATGCATGCACCCATTCATTCAAATGTCAAGCACAGACTAACCTCCCGCCAAGAAGACGAGCATGATCCAGGCCTCCAGGAAATTCAAGTCCAGAACTGACTCCATTGAGTTTCAGATATATTCGAGTTGCAAGAAAGCCTCCAGACAGCCAGACCCAGCAGAGCCCTCTGCCCCACTCTCAGTCCCGAACACAGCCGGAACAGCAGGCTGCACCACAGTTCCTGTATGCTGCTCCAAGCCTGGGTGTCTCTCTGCCCTCCTAAGGGGCAATCAGGTAGATATATCATCTGGGTCTTCCCAGTGTAAGAGTAAGAATAATAATCTGGATACTTGGTAGTTCAGTGCTCACCAGGACCCAAGGACTCCTTCCTCTCCCCATTACAGAAATGGAGACTCAGGGAGGTTAAGAATTTTCCCAGATCGCATGACTGACTAGGAGGCAGGTGGTCCATTTGAACTTAGGCAGTCTGGGCATACTGAGCCTGGGAAGCAAAGTCCACATGACATGGCAGAGGAGGTGAGGACAACTTCATACAGGGCAGGAAGAGAGAACACTCCACGTAACATCAGATGACAACCCAAGGCATGTCAGACTCCCTGGGCTTCTACAGCTGCCACTTGCCCTGGGTGGTGTATCCATCCCTCCATCTGCACAGACACCTGCAGCTGCCGTTACCCTGCCGCTACAGCCACAAGCCCAGAGCCAGTGCATGGGCCTATCTCGTGAGCCACAGTGAAGAAGTGTGAGCGATCCTTGACCTGGCTCACTAAGGCCAGCAGCCTGGTACCCGTGTGAGAAGGAAGAACCTCGTGTGCCCTGTGCTGTCACTCCCATCCCAGGACGACGCCTGACTCAGCCTGGCACCAGGCCTGTGGGGCAAATGTTCGGCTTCGTTTAGAATTGATGGTTCATTGGCTTGAAGCCTTGCCAGGCCTGATTCATACTTTATAATTTTTCATTTTAATTTCCTGGTATTCTCTGGCACCAAGCCACTTCCTGAAAGGGGCTTTGCCACATTTTCAAATGATCCAACATGGAGCAGGCCACGGGGCTGACTGGAGCTGCCGTGCTCACATCAGATGCTCGCCATGTGGCCGGGACTGCGGGAAACAGAACAGGCACTCTGGGCTGCTACCTCCCAGGACAGTAATGACTACGCAAGGGCACACTGCAGGAAGGAAGCCACATGTCTGCCACGGAAGCACAAAGGAATTAAACACAAAAGTTCTGCCAGCATCATGAGACCAGCCACAGGCTGTACCCAAATAGAGATGATGGCCCAGACTGGAGGAGGGACCTATACGGCAGTCAGATGGGCCGGGTTCCAGAGTCAGAGACCCCGAGCATCATAGGCTCTGAGCGGGCAGCTCCCATCTAGCTCCTCTTATAGGAACTGGGGCCAGTTCCTTCCTTAACCCTGAAAAGTCTCCCTTGCTCCATTGGTGCAAGGAAACCAAGAGAGTCCCTGCTGGTCACAGTCTTCTCATGAGAGTTAAAGTGAACCCAAAGCACTTAACCCACGGCCCAGCTTGCAGGGAGCTTAGAAAACAAGAACAATTATTACAGTCCCCTTTTCTTATTTTTAAAAAGACTTTATTTTTAGATAAAATTAAGGTTCACAACAACATTGAGCAGAAAGAACAGGGATTCCCGTGTCTGCTCTGTCCTTACCCATGCACAGCCTCCCCACCCAGCGTCTCACACCAGGGCGTAGGAACCTACCTGGACACTTCATCATCACCCAGGGTCTGAAACCTGCACAGAGTCTCAGTGTCACGTGTTCTGTGGGTTTTGATGGTGGGTAACAAACACGTGTCCCCCACTCTGGGGCCTGCAGAGGAGTGGCAAAGCCCCAGATGCCTCTGGGCTCACCTCCCGTCTCACCTTCCTCCCTGAAGCCACTGATCTTTTCACTGACTCTGTAGCTTTGCGTTTTTGAAATATCCAGATTGGCTTTTTCACTCAGAAGCATGCATTGGAGGCCCCTCCATTTCTTTCCCTGGCTGGAGAGCTCCTTTCTTTTTAGGCTTGAACGAGATTCCATTGTCTGGATATGCCACCATTTTACTCATCCACTCAACCTACTGAAAGGTGCCTTGGTTACCTCCATGTTTTGCAAAGTATAAAAACAGCTGCTTTAATACTCATGCTGGGGGATCTGTGTGGACATAAATTCTCATCTCATTTGGGTAAATGCCAAGGTGGGTGATTGCTGAAACATATGGTGAGAGGGTGGGTGTCCAGATCTGCAAGAAACTTACAAATCATCTTCCCACCAGCAAAGAATGACCGTCCCCATGGCTCCACATCCTTGACAGCTTTTGGTGTTGTCGGTTGTTATGGGCTAGATATGAGGTGTCCCACCCCAAATTCATATGTGAGACAAGGCAAGAGGGTTTAGAGGTGACGTGATTGGGTTATGACAGCCTTAACCTAATCAGTGTGACGTCTTCTCATAGAAATTAGCCGGGTGGTAACTGTGGTCTGGTAGGTTGTGGCTGGAGGGGGTGGGTCATCAGGGGTGTGCCTTTGGATTTATATTTTGTCCTTGGGGAGCAGAGCTCTCTCTCTCCCTTCCTGGTACCATGTCCCCAGGTGCCTTCCTCTACCACCATCTTGTTCTGCCTCAACCGGGGCCCAGAGCAATAGAGTCAGCCATCTGTGGACTGAGACCTTGGAAACTGTGAGTGCCAAGCAGACCTGTCCTCCTCTAAAGTTCTTCTTCTCAGGTCTTTTGGTCACAGCAGCAAAAAAGCTGGCAGAAGCACCGTAGATCCTGATTTGGGCCATTCCAATAGTTGTGTAGCGGTGTCTCGCCCTTGCTTTAATTGGCAGCTCCCAGGTGACGTAGGATGTTGACTGGTTTTACTTTTGCTTCTTATTCCTCCATGAGGTTTCTGCAAGAATGAAATGAGCTTATAGAAAATCAAGAGCATAGTTGGTCCATAATAGTTGCTGAGTCAACTACAGGTTTACATGGCCTGGAAAAGTGAACACTCTTGCTTTCTGGGTCTAACAGATACAAGGTACATTTGGTGACCACAGTGTCTTTCCACTCAGTAACTAATCTTACTAAGTACCCTTCCACAGCCCAATCATTGCACTCACGAGCTTTACCATAATTACCTGTGTTCTTATCTGTCTCCCTACTTCAGGGAGCTCCTCCAGGGCAGAATTTTATCTTTCTTATTTATCCATCCTTGGCACCTTGCACAGGGGTGATACTTGGAAGAAGTCAGAGTTTATTTTTTTAAAAATAAACTGAAAATACTGCATGAATTACCCTATACTGGATTTTGGCCCAGCGTACGGACTTGGGTTTAGAAAAGTCAGCCTGAGAAGGTACCATGAGCCTTCAGAGCTGGTCCAGCTCGACCCCCTCACCCCCATATTCTGTGCTCTCCAAGCCCTCACTGCATCTGCATGCTGTGACGTGTGCCCCTGTGTCTTGCACTCAGCTGTGAGCACCCTGAGAGGCTGAGATCGCGTCCACACCCCAGCCCTGGCCCAGAGCGGCGCGTGAACACCTGCAGCGTGATGATGAATGAGCATGGCGTGTGGGGCCCTGAGCCCAAGCCCACGCTCCTCCCAACCAAGAACCCAGAAGAACTCCACCTGGTTGGAGGCCACAGGCCCCGGACTAGGAGACAAACACTGTGAGGTACTAACCCCGGCCTCATCCTGGGGGTGGACAAGGTTCATCCCAGGTTTGTGACAGCAGCAGTGCCAGGGCGTATGGTTGGTGGCAGAGGGTCGGGAATCCGCTCCTGACCTCCCTTCTCATGCATGGCCGAACGGCTGGGCGTGGAGGCGGACCTACCAGGGGAGTTAAGATGAGAGCTTGTCCTGCAGTCTCTGGGGAACCAGGCCCAGGGCTCTCTTTCTCCTTTCAGAGCCACTCAGTCCTCCTCCTTCAGTAACATAAAACAAAACAAAGTGGGACTGCAAGGCAGGAGGGAGGACGCAGCAAGGTGTCAGGTGTCAGGCCTCAGATCCCATCAAAACGATGATTTGAGAACTGCTGTGAGTGCAGGTAGCTTGGGAGAGCTCTAGAGCTCAGGAAAGGAGCCACAGCAACAATGTGGAGGACCTGAGGACCCTGGGGATACTGTGAAGAAAAGCGAATGCAGGGCAGGTTTGCTTAAAGTCATCTCCCAAACCCCTTCACGCACAGGTCTCCCTTAGAGGAAAGGGACAACAGGACAATCCCAGTGGTCCTGGCCACCAAGGACCCCAGCAGCCCTCCCTGCCTCCATGGACCCTGAAGTCTTTGCTTGTCAAAGACATCCATGGACTCCTGTTCCCAGACATGCCTGGAGCCTATATTGCTGTCCTGAGCCGGTTATCATGTCCCCCAGCCGACACCACCCAGTGTCCTCCAGTGAGGGCACCTCTCTCTGGCTAGCACTGCTCTCCACAGACCAGGTCCAGCACCCTTGCTCCCTCATCAGACCTAGTGTCTTTGTATGTCACCGACCTGGTGCTGCCGCAGGCCCAGCGGTTCCTGCTCTGCCCTGACCTCCAGACCCACAGCCTCCACCAGACCCAGCACAACACCCTACACCTGGCTGGGACACCTCCAAGGCTGGGCCCTTGCCTGCTGCACTTACCTGGGACCTTCATTTGCGCCTCTGGGTGAAGCTCTTTCCCGACCACACTCGGTCGGTCGTCGTGTCCAGAAGAGGCGGACGCTTGTTCAAATGGAGGAACATCAGCGTGCAGCTGCAGACAGCGCGGCAGCAGAGATGGCCATGTCCCCGAGGAAGCCGGGGAATTCCTAGGACCAGCTCCAAAGGAACGGTCACCCATGAACAGCCTGAAAAAGAATCCAAAATAATCATCTGAAGAAAATTCAGAGAGCTACAAGAGAACACTCAGCTGAGTGAAATCGGGAAAGCAATACAGGTACAAAAGTAAAAACTTTTAAAACAAAATAGTGAAAAAGAACCAAATAAAAATTAGCCATCTGAGGATTAGGCCATAGCGACTAACACGAAAAAAAGCAACGGAGATCTTCAACTGCCGACTGGACCAAGCAGAAGAAAGAAGCAAAAACAAACTCAAAGGTCATTGAGAACAGAAATAAATGAATGAATAAATGAATGAATGAATAAATAAATAAATAAGGGTGAAGACCATTTACAAGTCTTGGGGAACATCATGAAGCAAGTGAATATGTATATTATGGGAGTTACCAAAAAAGGGAAAAAAGGAATGAACAGAAAACTTATTTGAATAAACAATGATTGAACACTGCTGAAATCTGCAGAAAGAAATAGACACCCAGATTCAAGAAGCCCAAGAAGATAAACAAAGGTATACAATGAGACACACGTTATAATTAAATTGTCAAAAGTCATCCACAAAAGGAATTTTTAAAGCAGCCAGCGCAAAGTAAAATGTCAGAAAAGGAGACTCCCCATATGATCATAAGGTTTCTCAGCAGGAGTTTTCCAGGCCAGGAGACAGTGGAGTAATGTGCTTACAGTAGGGAGAGGGGAAAAATCACCAACCAAGAATGCTGTACCTACAAAAGCTACCCTTTAAAATGAAAAAGAGAGAAATTCTTCGCGGGAGTCTATTCCCCCTTGACAGAACTTGCAAGAAAGTCTTGAGGGAATTCTTCAAAATGAAATGAGAACACACTAAGCTTAGCAATATGAGGGCGCAGGGCCCAGGAACCTCACTGGGAACACACCGAGGGGGACGCAACCACGCAGCACCGTGACAGTGGCACGTGACTTGTCTTAAGCCTAATATAGGCTGAAAAACAATAAGAATAACTGTAACCACAAAAATCGTTCATGGATTTGCATTAAAAAGAACACAAAGTGTGAGTGAGGAAATGAGAACGTGGATTCCAATGTGTAACTGAAGTTAGGATATTGACAACTTAAAACAGAGTGTTAATGACTACAAGATGGTTATGGCAAGGCTTCTTTCTGTTAAGCGCCAAGAGAAAATCCTAGATATACAATAGGCAAAGCAAAAAGAATCCCGGGGAATCACTGCAAGGAATTCAAATAATACAGGAAGGTGGCAGACAGAAAGAGGAGGACAAAACCACTGGAAAAAGAACAGTGAATTAAACGGCAACGGTCAGTCTCCACCCATTACTTTAAATGTAGGTAGATTTAACTCCCCAGTCAAAAAGCTCAGAGTTACCGGAAACCAGTACCAACCAACCAAGGAGCAGTATTCGATCTACAAGAGACTCATTTGGATTTCAGGTCAACTATAGCCTGGAAGTGAGGTAATAGAAGAAGGTTTCCATGCAAACGACAAGCCAAAGGAAAACAGGCGCGGCCATGCCTGCATCAGAATAAAGCAGGCTTCACGGACTGCCACAAAGACCCAGGGAGCCAAGGACAAGTGGGTAAATCCATCAAAAGATGTCCCAGTTGGAAATACATACGCACCCAACATAGAGCACAAAAATATGAAGATCACGCATTGACTGACTCTGTTACATTTTATGCCTAGATGTTCTAGCCCTTATTTGAAGTGTGCATTGAAACCTCCTGTAACAGAGGCAACTGACGTGAACACCCCTGTAGATCAGATGGATCTAATAGATACAAAACTTCCACCCGCCAGGCCCCGGTGGCGCATGCCTGTAATCCCAGCTGCTGGGGAGGCTGAGGCAGGAGGATCATGAGTTCCAAGCCAGCCTCAGCAAAAGGAGGTGCTAAGCAACTCAGTGAGACCCTATCTCTAAATAAAATACAAACTAGGGCTGGGGATAGGGCTCAGTGGTTGAGTGCCCCTGAGTTCAATCCCTGGTACCCCCCACCCAACAGCAGAAGATGAATACTCTTCTTAAGTGCACGAGGTCTATTTATCCAGGATAAGTCACATGTCAGGTCATGAAACAATCCTAACAAATTTAAGAAGGCTGAATTATATCAAATATCTTTTCTTATCACAGCAGAATGAACTTTTGAAATCAAAACAAAATCAGTAAAGGTAAGAAAATGAGAAACTTCACAAATACATGGAAACCACACAATACACTCAAACAAGCATTGACTTAAAGAGAAAAATCCAAAATTTTTTTTTTAAATAGTGATAAATGCCTACATCAAAAAAGAAATGAAGGCGGCTGGGTGTGGCTCAGCGATGGAGCACTTGCCTTCCACATGTGAGGTACTGGGTTCAATCCTCAGCACCACGTTAAAAAAAGTAAATCAACAAAATAAAGATACTGTGTCCATGTATAACTAAAAAATATTTTTAAAAAAGAAAGTTAAGGAAATGAAGAAGAAGGAAGGAAAGAAAACCTCTAATACAAATTTAAGTTTCCTACTCAAGGAACTAGAAGAAGGAGAACAAACCAAAGGCAAAGTTAGGAGATGGAATATAATAAAATGTATAGCAGAAATAAATGAAATAGAGAATAGAAAAGCAACAGAAAAAAATTAATGAAACCAATATTTATTTTGAAAAGATAAACAAAATTGATAGAGTCTTAGCTAAACCAAAAAAGAGAGAGAGAGAGAGAGAGAAGTAAAATCAGAAAGAGAGAGGAGATACTGCAACAGATACCTCGGAAAATAAAGGGGATCATAAGGAATTATTATGCACCAATAAATTAGATAACCAAAAGGAAATAAATTCCAGGAAACGTGCAACCTACCAAGATTGAATCAAGAAGAAGCAGAAAGCCCAAACAGAAAAATAACAAATAAGGAGATTGAATCAGTAATCAAAATCTTCTCCACCAAGAAAGCCCGGGGCTAGATGGCTTCACAGATAAATTCTACCAAATATTTAAAGAATAATTGACACCAATCTTGTTTAGACTGTTCAAAAAATAAGAGAGAGAGAGCACTTCTAAACTCATTTTGTGAGGCTGGCATCACTTGGATGCCAAAGCTTGACTATAGCACCACGAGAAGAGAGAACCCCAGTGACCCCAGACGCACAGTCCTCAGGAAGACACCAGCAAACCCAACCCAACAGCACACCAAAAAGTCCCTGCAGAAGACCGAGTGGAATTCACCCCTGAGATCCAAGGATGGCTGCACATATCCAGTCAGCCATTGTAATAAACTCCACATCAACAGAACCAACAACGAAAACTACAAGATCATCTGAGAAGATACAGGAAAAATGATGAAGTTTAATTCCATTTATTACCAAAACCTTCCAAGAAAATGAGAATAGAAGGAGCTTTCCTCAAAAATAAAAATAAAAAGGGTCACATATGAAAATCCCACAAGTAACATAATTAAGGAGAAACTTTGAAAGCTTTTCCTCTAAGATAATGGAGCCAAGCAGGCATGAGCCACTCTGACCACTTCTATTCACCAGAGTCCTGGAAGCCCTAGCCAGAGCAATTAGACATGAAAAAGAAATAAAGTGCATCCAAATTGAGAAAAAGAAGTAAAATTATAAGTTGTCTCTATTTATAAGTGACATGATTATATATGTAGAAAACTCTAAAGAGTCTACCAAAAAGAAAGAAAAAAAACCTGTTAGAACTAACCAATGAACCAATGAATTAGTACATTTTCAGGATATAAAATCACCATGCAAAACTCAGGACCATTTCTCTACACTAACAGTGAGCAATGCAAAAAGGAAATGAAGAAAACATTCCATTTACAGTAGCATCAAAAAGAACAGAATGTTTAAGAACTGTAACCAAAGAGGTGAAAGACCAGTACACAGAAACTAATAAGACACTGATAAAGAAAATCAAAGAAGACAAAAATGGGTAAACATCCTGTGTTTATGGATTAGAAGAATTAATATATTTTCAATGTTGATACTTCCCAAAGTGATCTACAGATTCACTGCAATTTTTATCAAAATCCTAATGGCGTTCTTTGCATTAATTTTTTAAAAAAAAGCAATCCTAAAATTCATATGTAACCACAAAAGACCCTGCATATACAAAGCAATCTTGATCAAGAAGAAAAAAATCAGAGGCATCACTCTCCCTGATTTCAAAATACATTGCACATCCACTCTAATTAAAGCAATGTGGTACTGGCATTAAAAACAGACTCACAGGGCTGGGCTTTGGCTGGGCGGTAGGGCGCTTGCCTAGCATGTGTGAGGCCCCGGGTTCAATCCTCAGCACCACATATAGAATTCCCAAATAAGTCCATGAATTTACTGTCAGTTGATCTTTGACATCGGTGCCAGAAACCACTAATGAAGAAAGGACAGGCACTGCAATAAATGTCACTGGGAAAACTGCACATCCACATGCAGACTGAGGACATTGTGCTTTTATCTTACACCACAGATGGGTATCATCAGCTCAAAATGGACCAACGACTTCAACGAGAAGAAGGACACTTTAGAGCTACTGGGAGACCCTGGAGGAAGAGTTTTCAGTGGGGATATTGGCAATGACGTTTTGGCTCTGACACCAACAGCACAGGAAGCAACAGCAACAGCAGACAAATAAGTGCATCAAACTTCTGCTCAGCAAAGGAAGCCAGGAGGAGAGGCAGCCATGGAGGAGAAATGTGAGAACCGGCATCTGACGAGGGGCCAGAGCGTAAGGATCTCACACAACCTGAGAGCAGAAAAGCCAGATGCCTGATCAAGAAATGGGCCAAGGACCAGAGTAGACATTCTCCAAAGAAGGCATGGAGATGGCCTACGTGGGCATGAAATGTGCCTGACATGCCCTCATCAGAGCGGTGCAGGTCAAAATACCACATCACCTTACCTCCTTACAATGGCCGTTATTACAAGGATGAAAGATGGCAGGTGCTGAAGAGGAGATGGAGAGAAGGGAACTCTTGCAGTGACCCTGCTGTGGGGATTGCAAATTGGTACGACCAACATAGGGAACAACATAGAATTTTCCCCCAAAATCAAGAAAGCTGCAGTATTATCAGGGGTTGCTCTTTCAGGTTTGTATCAGGAGACTGCTGCACCCCTGTGTTCATTACAGCTTTGCGCACAACAGCCAAGAGGAGGAAACAACATAAACGTCCATGGAGGGTGTCCATGGTAAATGGATAAGGAGATGTGGTATATATACATGTGCGTGTATATGTGTGCACATGTGCATGCGTGCGCGCACACACACACACACATAAGTGCACTGTGGAATACTAATTAGTATTTACAAAGAAGGAAATCCTGCTGTGTATGACATCATGGGTGAACATGGAAGATGTTGTGTTAAGTAGAATAAGACAGAAAGGTTCACTTTCTGCCTGATCTCACTTAAATGTGAAATCCAAAAAGCTGAACCCCTAAAAGCATAGTGTCGAGTGGTGGCTGCCAAGATTGGGGTAGGAGAAATGCAGAGACGGTGGTCAGCGTAGGAGAAATGGGGAGACTGCAGGCATGTAGGCTGAGCCGATTCTGCTGCTCTAGTGTAGGGCATGGTGAGCATCATTGAAAATACTGACTTGTGCACTTGAAATTTGCTAGGAGCACCTTAAGTGCTCTGGCCCCTCACATCCACATAGAAAGAAAGGGAGAAGAAGGGAGTTAGGCCGCAGCTGTGTGAGGTGACTGACTTGTCAATTAGCTTGACTGATCAACTCAAATGTCTGTGTGTATTAATTAACACACACAGTAAGCATCTATAATTTCATCTGCTCACTGTACCTCAGAAAGCTGTTAAAACGAATAAATGAAGTAAGGTAAAGTAAGTGAAATAAAATGCTAAAATAAACACTGTTCTCTTTCCTACCCTTGGCTTTCCATGGTAGTTAAAAAAAAAAAAAAAATGTCAGAGAAGGAAGTCCAATGCTTATTATGGGAAGAGTTCCTGAGAAATGGCCACTTTGCAATATCTGCTGGCACCCGATATCTGCTAGTCGTTCCTTGACTAAGGAATGACTCCCAGGTCCCTTGGAGGGACACAAAGCCCACAGTTGTCCCATTTAAAAGCCCGAGGGCTTGATGCGTTTGGGGTTGGGTTGCTGTCTCAGTCTACAGAGTTGACAGGAAACGAATCCCGTCCCAGACAGAGCTTGGGGAAGAGTGTGACCAAGAAGTCCCCGACCCATGGAAGCCCCCGTCCCATCACCATCCCCAAGGCCATATGCTTCCACAGTCCGCACATTCTGATCAGTCATCTTCCCCACATTTGATTCATTATTCGGTTGACAGGAAACCCAACAATGGCGTGATTGGACATTTCAGGTGAGGGTGCCTCGGGGACAGCAGTTATTTGCTGAGAAACCGGTTGTGGTACAGGAGCCGCAGGGGTGGCGTCTCCCTGTGGTGCTGAGAGCCTGCAGTTCATAACTTATTGGTGCCAACAAGGAAGGGGACTCACCACCATGGGATCCTTGCAGAAGACACAGGGGTCTTTCTCTGCTGGAGACCAGGTTCCCTGGGGCCCTGCCTGACTCCTTTCCCTCCCACCTGCCATCCCACAGAGGACCTTCGGGGTCTCCGGGGGCCCTGCCATCTCTTTCTCCTGCCCCCTGGGGGTGCCCTGTCTGTCCAGGACATTGCTGCCCTTTGCTGCCCTTCACAGGAGACACTAGTCTCACCTCTGGATCTAGGTGAAGAGTTCTGGGTGGTGGGTGAGCACTCTGCGGGCAGGCGTGGACATGGCTTGAGGGAGCAGGAAGGACGGAGACCCCACTGATGCTTGTGGCACGTTGTGATTTGAGGATTCACATCCTCAGGCTAGGAGGAGGACACTGGGCCCCCAGAGGAAAGCTCACCTAAGATGATGAGCCAGGAGGTAGAGAGAACCCAGCTCCAAAGCCCGTGCTCTTTCTGAGTCTGTCTGTCTACCCCCACCCCAGATGGGAGAAGAGCCCCCCAAGGCCCCTGGAGAACAGGTCCCAGAGCTGCTCATGCCGGACGGGGTTGGCGCCCTCCCTGTACCTGGCCCTCAGTCAGAGCCTGGTTCTAAGGACTGTGGTTTTGTGACTCTAACTCCCTACCCTGTCTCCTGTTTGCTCTGAAAGTGTTCTGTCCTGGGTCATGGTGACCTTACCCCAAGTCTGTTTCCACCAGAGGAAAGAGGCCAAGCTCCGAGCGGGGCAGGGCAGGCTGCCTGTCACACAACGGTCAGGTAGGGCTTTAGGCTGGATGGGACAGGGCTCTGCCTCTTTTGGGGCCTCTACCTGGTTTGTCAGGAGAATTAAATAGATTTTTTATTTTTTAAAAAAATGCCTGGCCCAGGGTAGGTACCCAATGAATGGAAGTTAGTGTTGGCTCAGGAAAGGTCACTGAGGTTAGCTTCATGTGTCATATCCGATGGCTGCCAGGAGCCCTTGGCAAGAGGTGGCTGCAGTGTCTGGGTGCCCGGTGGCCTGGCAGGGGTTTGCCATGCAGAGTTGGCACCAGCCAGTCTCCAGCTCCTGGCTTTTGTCAGTGACCTCACTCAGTCTTCTCATATGCACTGAGAGGGACACTCACAGCCCCATTTAACCAAAAAAAAAAAAAAAAAAAAAAAGAAAAAAGAAAAAAAAAAGAAAGAAAGAAAGAAATCTGAGGCTCAGAAAATCTGATTGTAGGTTGTAGTGGAATGGGACTTGGAGGCAGGAAGACCTGCCTTTGAGTGCTACATCTGTTACTTTGTAGCTTTATGACTTGAGAAATGTCCTTTCAATTCCATAGGATACAATTTTCTTGACAGTAGACCTAAGTAAAAAAGAAAACTGTCTCCTTTTTTTTAGAGAATTAAATAGATTTTAAAAAAAAATACCTGGCATAGATGGGCTGGGACTGTGGCTCAGAGGTAGAGTGCTCACTTAGCATGTGTGAGGCACTGGGTTCGATCCTCAGCACCACATAAATGTAAAATAAGATATGGTGTCCACCTAAAATTTAAGAATATGTATTTTTTTAAAAAGCACCTGGCATACAGTAGGTGCCCAATAAATGTAGTGCTATTATAGGAAAGGCCACTGGGTTTAATTTCACATGTCACTTCTGAGGGTTACCAAGAGACCTGTACTGAAAAGTATTCTGAGCATGTCTGAGAAGGAATGCTGGTATCGACTAGTCATGTCTGCCCTGGCATGGGAGGGGGGTGACTGCCTGTAGTGGGAGGTTCCCATGCTTATGTTAATATTGTCACCAGAGCCTTACCAGGTGGGGTCTGGTTCTAATTTTACCTTTATACAAAGTGACCCCCTTTTTGACTACACCCCCTTTATTTTCTCCTAGTAATAATTTATTTCTCCTAGTAGTAATTTCCCAGGTGAACTGGTTTCCCTTAGCTTCTGTAGCCTCCCTAAAAACCAGGTAGCTTAAAGCCAGAGGCTTATTCTTTCATGGCTATCGAAGCTACAAGTCACTGGGATGAATTGGGGGCTGGGGGGCATTCCTGGTCTCATCCAGCCTCTGTGTCTAAAATCCTTAATTTAATCCTATTTGCCCAAATCTTCTTTTTCCTCCTAGGTCTCATTCATAGGTCCTAAGGCCTCAGACCTGCTGTCTTGGGGCCTCTAACTTCTCAGCCTGCCAAACAGCACTTCAGGAAATGCTTTGTTCACGCGAATGTATGTCAGGGAAAAGGGTTCCAAGTAATTGCAACATGGAAGGTCCAGCAAGCACACTCCCAGGCATTTACACAATTGATTGACGCAAACTGCACATAGAAACTCTGTTCATAGTTGCCAAAAGCTGGAATCAACCAAGATGTTCTTCAATAGGTGACTGGATAAGCCAATTGTGGTATATCCAAAGGATGAAATACTAGTTAGCAATAAAAAGGAATTAGCTGCAGTCACTCAAACACATGGAGGAATCAAATCTATATAGCTTGGTGAGAAAAAAAGTCTAAAGGCTAATGCTGTATGATTCCAATTACATTAATTCTAGAAGGGACAAACTATGGAAATGATAACCAGGTCAGTGGTTTTCAGGTGTTCTGGGGCTTGGGGGAGGAAGGACTAGATGAGGCACAGGGTGTTTCTGCAGAGTGCAGGAGCTATTCTGTCTGAGGCTTCAATGACGGGCACACAACTGTGCATTTATCAAAACTTGTAGGACTTCCAAACAGAGAGAGTAGCCCTTCAGGCACATGAGCCTATGCAGTCATTCAGGATGGGTGAGGGCAGAGTGGAACACAGTGTGACAAGATAACCTACTGTACTATAAACGCTGGAACAATTTCGCCATAAGGGTGTTGAGCAAAGTAACTTTGTG
This sequence comes from Callospermophilus lateralis, assembly GCF_048772815.1. NCBI lineage: Eukaryota > Metazoa > Chordata > Mammalia > Rodentia > Sciuridae > Callospermophilus > Callospermophilus lateralis. The sequence goes on along the minus strand of NC_135309.1, from coordinate 13,457,764 downwards.
GTTGCATGAAAGCAGAGGGAACTGCATACAAGCACTGTCTTCAAGTGAAAAGGGTGCTTCTCTGGGGCAGCTCAGCGGTCTGAAAACTTTACATGTGTGATTAGCTGAGCAATCAATTTATGGGTAGCAGAGGGCAAGTAGCCAGGCTTCACTGCTGGATTGGGAGGCTGTAAAGGGCTAGAATAATCCAGGGAACAGGGAGAGCTGGAAACATAGTGTGAATTCACGTTTAGCTGGATATAAATACAGATGAATACACATATCAAGTTTCCCCAGGGAAACAGAACCAACAGAATGGGTGGGTGGATGGATGGTGGGAGGGAAGTAGGTGGATGGATGGGTGGATGGGTGTGTGAATGGATGGGTGGGTAGATGGATGGATGAATGGGAGGGTAGGTGAATGGGTGGATGGATGGATGACTGGGTGGATGGATGAATGGATGGGTGGGTGAGTGGATGGGTGGATAGATGGGTAGATGGATGGTTGGATGGGTGAGTGGATGGATGGATAGGTGGGTAGATGGGTGGATAGATGGATGGATAAATGATAGCTCCATGATGGACAGGTAAGGAGTTAGCAGAGAAATTGCTTAGAGGGCTTGGAGCCTGAGAAGTGCCACAGAAAGCAATCTGAAGAACTGATGCCACTGGTGTCATGGTCAGTCAGAGTCTGAAGGCCTCGAAGTCAGGCCAGCTGCCAGTGTGACTGTCGGTCTGAAGACCTGGGGAGCTGCAGGGAGTCTGTGGCCTAGAGAGCCTGGCGAGAGGACAAGCATCCAGCTTCTGGGGAGAGGTGGGGGAGAGGGAGGGGCATCTGCTTTCCTCTGCTCTTTCATCTCCACTCTCAGCTGGTTGCATGGGGCCTTCCCATGTGGGTGGGGGTGGCTCTTCCTTACTCAGCCCACGGATTCAAATGCCAATCTCTTCTGGAAACGTGCTCGCAGACATACCCAGACAATACTCTGCCAGCTCTCTGGGTACCCCTTAATCCAGCCAGGTTGACACCTAAATTAACCCTCACCCATGGCTCAATACTCACGCATACATTTCCCTTATCAGCTGAGAGGCCCTGGAAGCAACGACCCCCAGTAGCTGGAAGACGGGGAAGATGGGAGTCTCCTTTCTTTCTAAGTCGCTCAGTGTCAGTGTTCTGTTAGAGAGGCACAAAATGTACTGAGACCAAGGCTGTGCTCTGACTCTAGATGCAGATATTTCGTACTGAGCATGTGATTGAGGGTGGGCCTCCACCGGACACTTTCCTCACCTGCACTGTAGCTGAGTGTACCCAGGCACAGTCCAAAAAAGCAGGCACTCTTTTCCTCATCCCATGAGTTCTGCATGGCTCCCAGGTGCTGCCACCCTTCAAACTGTACCCCAGGAGATGGGGGACACCCAGGCAGTGAACTGCATTCCTATCAAGCTGGGTGGGAAGGTCACTGAGTGCAGCCATCTCCCCTTGTCCACAGTTTCAGTTACCTGTTGTCAACTTCAGTTGGAAAACATTAAATGGAAAAGTCCAGAAATAAGCAACTCATAAGTTTTAAATTGGGCCCCCTTCTGGGAAGTATGATGAAATCCCACGCCATCCAGCACCACTCTGCCCAGAATGTAATGTGCCCCTTCTTCCCTCACATCCTGTATGTACCACAGGCCACACAATAGCTGGTCAGCTAAGAGGACGGGCGAACCAGGGAGCTTCCGTTCCACAAATGCTCATTTGACTCAATTATATGCAGGAGCAGAGAAGCTAGTGATTGGACACCAAAGAGGGGGCACAGAGGGCTCCCTCTAAGTGGAAAGATCAAAGTTCCCAGCTTCACAGGGAAAGGAAAGCGGTGAGCTGAGGTTTCCAAGGTCAATGGTAAGAATGGATCTTTTCTCTGTGACATTGTGAAGAAGGAAAGAAACTCTGCTAGTTTTGCTACCACAAGGCTTCAAAATGCAAGGGTTCAAAATGCACCATATAGGGAAAGGTGGCATCTACAGGGTTCAGTGCGGTCTGCTGTCACAGCGACCACTGAGGTCTGGGAGCAAGTTCTCCAAGACAAGAGAGGGAGAGCCATTTTGAGTAAGATCTTCCCAGGGAGAGCGCATTGCCAGAACTCTGGTGGCAACAGTGTATTGTTCTATTCTGTTACTAGCGATGGTAATTGTCTCTTTCCAGGCCTAATTTGTAAGTTAAACTGCACATACATAAACAGGTACACACATACAGGAGGGACCGTGGTGTGTGCAGGGTTTGGTGCTGTCCGCAGCTGCAGGCACACACCAGGCCTCCACCACGTTCCCCCTGTCTGCACGTTTGCCTGTCACTCCACGGCACGGAGCTCAGGAGTGCAGGAGCTGCACCACTTTCTGCTGGGTCCCTGGAGCCTGGAGCTCGGGACACCCGCAGATCTTCACTGAGAAGAGCTGGGCCAACGGAGCCACCCACAACCCCAGCACCTCCCTGGTTCCACAGCTGTGCCAGGTTGTAAGCACAGACTTGAGCCTCCATGGCCCGCGCGCTCGAGGTCAAGGAGACCCGCACACCATCAGCAGAGGGCTCTGCGGCAGCACACCTAACACTGCCCTCTGCCTTCTTTCTCAGGCCTTTCCTCCACCCACCTCTTGAAGCCATGGAGTGGGAATCTAGTGGCCAATTAGGTTGCTGATTTGTGTGTTGAACAAGGTTCATTCCACCCATTAGGCAAATATGTTTTTAAAGCACCTGGTGAGAAAGCAAGGAGCAATCAGTGTCTTTGTATTGGGGGTGCAGGCGGGGGGGGGGGGGGGCGGGGGACTTGGGGGGATGTAGAGAGGGGGCGGGGCTATGGGGGCGGGGCGTGGGTAGGGGCGGGGCGTGGGTAGGGAGGGGGCATTTATACCTTTCTGATGCTGTGGAGGTAAATGAGTTCTGAAAACAAAAGGGCTGATGTGGGGCCAGCAGCACTAATGGCTGGGTGGGAGGGAGCTCCCGCCCGCCCGGCAGCCCAGAGACAGCAGCTCAGAGCCGGGCAAGGGGGCCTGCAGGTGTCCAGCCAGGTGGCTCCGCAGAGGAGGAGCTGTTTTTGCTTTCGATAAGCCTTAGCTCATGTGGGGCAATTTGGGTTGTCAATGTGTTTGTTGGTGGAGTTTAATTTTCTTATCTGAGCCCCGGCCCTGCTGGGCAGTGGTGGCCTTAGCTCAGAGGGCGGGTTCCACCTATGGAGGCATCACTGGTGACAGCCAGGTGGCTGTCTGGGTAAGGACAATGACAGGTCCCCTCACCCTCTCTCACTCTGCCATGCACCCAGCTGTGTTCTTGCGATGCCAGGGCACCCTATGTCTTCACAAGGGTGCAAAAGAGATGGTTCTATGGGTGCCATGGTGCACTTTTGAGGGGCTGAACAACATGGTCTGGTCCCTGTCCCTCTTCTCTGTTCCTCTAGCTGCTTGGTTGTGTAAAGGAAAGTTCCAGACTTGTCCATCTCAACATCCACTAAGCCCCCTTCAGCACAAGTCTGGCATGGGTTCCACCTAGAATTAAGTAACAATTTTTAGCTGGTTTTCGATGCATTTTTTTGTACGATTAGCCTTCTATAAATGTAAAATGATCATGGCTTTCCATCTAGAGTAATAATGTAAAGCTACGTGTAAAAATAGTGAATTGATGCTTCTAAATTATTAAGTCTGTGATTTTACGGATGAGACCTTGATTATGAAAGGGGTGTTTGAGTAACTGGTGTCTGAAAAGCATCTGCGTAAGGGAGGTGCACTGCCCAGAGGGGTTAGAAGAGCAGATTCTCAGGACCTGTTCCACTGCTGTGTGACATTGGCAAGTCACAATGCAGCTGGGTAAGATTCTCAGAGACTCACAAGACATGGCACAGACCGGGGCCAAATGGAGTCAACTGTGGCTCAGGAGGGGCCAGAAGTACACGGATTCCAACCTAGCCCACAGAAGGTGACCAACTGGCTGTCCCTTCTCCCTCTTCTCTGCCCTCCCTCCCTGCAGATCCTGCCAGTCACTGAGAAGTGGCTTCCATGGCATTGCCCAGGAGGGAGGATCTGCAAGGTGGGAAGTGAAGGGCAAGTGCAGCGAGACAGCAGCTACTTTGAGAAATATCCAGGCCCTGTTGAGGCTGATCTTTGGATGGGAAGCAAGAGATGAGTGCCCCACACAGAAAATTTAGGGTAAGTGTTTAAAATCATTTGGTAAACTAACTAGTTGCTTTAAAATAACTGGCTATACTATAAGCAGAGAGGAGAAGAAGTCAGAACCAATATTGATGGAACTACTGGCCCTGGACATGCAGTCCCAGAGAAGGGGGTGGAGCGGTGGTGGGCAGGTTCCTCGTGAGCATGCGCAGTCATCCCCAGCCTGTCATCTTCAGGGTTCAACCAGCAGTGGGTAGAAAGTATCCTCGAATTGCATCTGTGTTGAATATCTATGGACCTTTTTTCTGTGATTATTCTCTATAAACAGTACAGCATAACAATTATTCACCTAGCATTTATTAGTCATTGGAAGCAATCTGGAGAGATTTAAAGTGCTCAGGAGGATGTGCGTCAATCCTATGCAAACACTCTGCCATTTTACCTGAGGGGCTTGGGCACCTGTAGACTTAGGTATCCGCGGGGTCTTGGAGCTGGTCACCTATGGCTGTAGGGGGATGACTATAGACAGACCACTGACAGTGATGGCCAGAAGTCCCAGAGCTGGGGACGCGGTGACCTTCTATTATCTTTATTACCTTTTATAATTCGAAGGCAAAAACTAAAACACACACACATATGTTTTGTGGTTTTGATGTTTGCAGAACAGTCTGGGAAGGTGCGGTATCCTTCCTAGGGATGATAACCAGATGCACATAAGAAAACCCAGTGGACCGAGAGCACCAGACAGAGGCAGGCCGATGGGACAGGGGAAGGGAGGGACCTGCCAACCCGGAGGAGCGCGCTCAGAGGCAGCAGGCCACCAGTGTCCCCAGATAAGACAGAAATCCTGCCATGGGCAGCTCGTTTCTTAAAGATGCTGTGTGAGTTAAGCAAGCTGGCTGACAGCGACCAGTTGGAAATCTTTGCTCCAAATCTCTAGAAAACCCACGCAGAGCCTCCAGCTCCTGGGAGTCCTGGGTAAATGAAGACACAGAATGGAAAAATGAACTGAAATGAAAGCCGGTGAGCCCTCCTCTGGTCTCTGCTCCCTGGAATCTTGGCAGGGTGGGGGAACCTCTGGAAAGTTCTCCAGATGCCCCTCCTTCTGGCTGATAGCAGTGTCCAGGTCTCCAGATGTGCCAGAAGCCAACACTGGCCCTCTGTCCTTGGAGAGGGACGGTTCTGGGGGCTCCTCTGCCCTCACACCTGTGCACAGCAGGGACAGATGGACATTTGCTGGCTGTGTGAGCACATGAATACCAGAATCCATGAGCTGCTTAGGAGGAACTCAGCTCACTTAGACTAAAGCAAGAATGAAGGACAGGACAATGTGGAACGGGGTGGGTCTGTTCCCAGGGTGTGGCTGTGTGTCTTTCCCATGGGCCTCCTGGGTGTTCCCCTGGAGGTGCCTTTAGACAAGCATTTCCCTAAAGGAAGTGTGTGGATGTTCCGAAGGAAGACACCTACAGTTCAAAGAGATTTTGAAAATCTTGGATTTAGCCACAAAATGCTTTTTAAATTGAAGAACTCTTCAGAGGCTTTTCCTAGTCAGAATATTGTGGCCTTGGTTCATCTTTGGATTGAGGAGTAAATCAGGAGCCCGAGCGTCCAGGGCAGCCCATCTTAGAAATGCTGCTGTAGGAAATGGGAAGCCTGAGGTCCACGTGATTCTCCCGTCTCTCACCTGGGAGTTGGAGCTTGCTTGGCAAAGCCCTCCCGGGGTTGGCTGGAAAGGCCATCGAGGGCCGGGAGCAGAGGCCCTACCTGACTCACTAACATCTGCTAGCACTTCCAGGGCTTCTCCTCCTCCAGGTTCTCACTGAGCCTCACCTCATTTGGTGCACGCAGTCTGACTACCATTTTACAGATGAGGAAAATGAGGCTTGGGGAAACGAAGAGGTGCCATGGTTTTAAAATTATGATGAAATACACATAATAGGAAATTCACCCTTTTAACCATTTTAGGTATACCAACCGTGCCATTAGTGCATTCACAACAGTGTACAACCTTTCCAGAACGTTTTCATCATAAGAAATGCTGCTGTAGGAAACGAGAAGCCTGTTCGTTAAACAATAATTTCTCATTCACACTTTCCCTGGCCCCTGATAATCCCTAGTCTACTTTCTGTCTCTATAAAGTTGGCTATTCTAGGCCCTTCTCATGGAGACTTTTGTGTCTGGCTTATTTTACTTGGTATAATAACTTGAATGTCCATCCATGTTGTAGTGTGTGTAAGGATCTTATTCCTTTTTAAAGCTGAATAATATTCCATTGTATGCATGGAAATGCCACATTTTGTTATCTCTCTTCTTCACGGCACCTGCTGTCGTGAATGATACTCTTTTGAACCTCTTTATTCAAACATCTGTTCATGTCCGTGTTTTCAGTTCTTGCAGGCATATATCTAGGAGTGGAACTACTGGTTTAAGAATCATTTGAGAAGCTGCCAAGCCACTCTTTAGTCGCTGTCCCAGTTTACATTCCCACCAGCAATCCACAAATGTTTCCCTTTCTCCACATCCTCACCAACACTGGCCGCTTCCTATTTTGGAGGGTTTAAGCACTTTCTAAAACTACAGCCATCCTGGTGGATAGGAAGGGGTATCTCACTGGTGGTTTTGGTCTGCAATTTTCTAATGCTCAGGGAGGCTGAGCAGCTTCCCAGGTCCTTGCTGGTCTGGTATCTGCCTTTTTGGGGGAAAGGCATAGTCGAGTCCTTTTCCTACTTTGCACCAAGTGGTCTGTTGGTTGTTGTTGAGTTGCAGGAGTTCTTTATATATTATAGTTACTAATTCTTCTTCAGACATGATGTGTAAGCATTTCCTCTGTTCTGTAGGAGTCTTTCTCTCTCTCTCTCTCTCTCTCTTCTCTCTCTCTCTCTCTCTGTCTCTCTCTCTCTCTCTCTTGTGCTTTCAGAGCCAGTTCTTTTTTCTTTGTCTCATTCTCCATGCCTCTCACAGTCCTGAGTTTCTGGAAGGTCTGGTGCCACAGCCAGGGAATCAGTGCCACATCTAGGGCCACTTTTCTCCTGTGCCTCCTCCCACGAGTCTGAGCTTGTGGGTTTGGTCCTCCATCCATTTCGGAAAGCCTTGCCCACATGCGGGCTGCATGCGGATGCGGGTCCTCCCAGCACGTGGAGTCTTGGCAGCTGGCAGAAGGTGACTTGACTGTGTGCGAGGCTTCAACTCCCCCGGTCCCGGAGCACAACTGGCATGGAAGAGGGTGCTTGCAGTTGTGGTCATTTGTCTAAGATCACAGAACTGACAGGACCAGAACTCAGAGGTCAATGACAGCCGTAACGAGGACAGTGACAATGACCAAACCATAACACCTCATGTGCCGAGCACTGACTCTAAGCCAAGAGCTCTCACTTCCATGTCCTCATGAAATCCTTCTGAGGACCTCGTCATTAGTTTTATTGCACAGATAAGAAAACAACCAGGGAAGTGGAGTCACTTTTCCAAGGCCACACAGCAGGTGGGAGAAGAGCTCCGTTCTGAAGCCCATGCTGGTGACTAGTGAGCTGCTCCGGCTGGGACCTGGACCTCCCTCCTCAGCCATGGTGTCTCAGGGCAGCCACATCCTCCCTCCCTGCTGATGTCCCATCAAGTGACTCTATAGCTGCACGGCCCAGTGGAAAAATCAAAATGTAGGGCCTTTGTATAAAAAGAGGGGGAATATTTCCCTTTCTCCTTCGTCCTCCACCCCCACCCCCGTCTGTGTCATGGTGGTTTTCCTTTGCTCTTTATGGGCACAGGGCGAGTACAGACCTTCACAGATGCCAGCGACTGGGGTGGTGCCTCCTAACCTGCAGCACGGGGCTCCTGCACCCAACCTCAGCCCTCCCTGCTTCTGTGCCCAGGCACCTGCCAGGGTCTGAGGGCAGCAGCATCACCAGGTGGGGCACAGAAGTATGCAGCGTAGAGCCCTCCTGGGGAGACAGGCAGCAATGGGCATTGGGACCGGGAAGAAGCTGGGCTCCACCTCTCCCTGCCCATCAGACTTCACCTGCAAAACACTGGTGAAAAGACGTAGTGACCAGAACTTGCAGATGATGACCACCGGGCCTTCCAACCCAGCTCAGGACCCACTGAGCCCCAGGTGCGTTGATCACAGGCCCCAGAACTCAGGGACATCTCCCTCTCTCTTGCTCTCTTTTCTCCAGGCTCCCTGGAAGACTGGTTTGCCCAGGCTCTGACCCCACCACCACCAGGAGCCCTTGATCATGGGAATGCTTTCCACCTAATCCCGTGGCTGAGAGCCACAGAGGCCGGAATATGGATAGGAAGTCAAGGACATTTGCCTCCGGATAACTAACAACAAAGACTTGGTAAACCTGACTGTGGGGACAGTCTCTGAAAAGCCCCTGGGGAACCCTCCACTACCCCAACACACAGGAGCGCCTGGAGCTGCCCCATGACCAGGAAGGGCAGGGTCAGCTTCTGCTTCTTCCAGAAGCCAAGGAAAGGAGGGATATACTCTGGACCCAGGTCAGAAGCCCTGAGCCGCTGCGGGCCCCTGGTTGCTGTGTCCCCCTCAGATGCTCAGCTCTTCCTTCGAGAGGTGATAAAGGGATGCTGGCGCCCAGCACAGAGGCTGCTGCACGGCACTGGGTAAAAGAGCAGTTCAGCAAAGCGGCCCTGAGCTCCTGCTGGGGCACCGCAGAGCCAGGCCCAGGAGTCAGTGCCAGAGACCTGTGGAGACCCACGTCCCTGGCCACCCTGCAGATGTGGCCACATGGGTCCACTCAAGGGAGGCCTGATCCTTCCTGCTCGGTTCTCAAGACGGAAGCAGGGCGTGGGCACTGGGCATTGCTCCACCGTGGTCCATCCTTCCACTTTCCATGACAATTCATTTGACCCCATTGGGCTCAGTCTGGGGTCCTGGGCGCTCACGTGAACTCTCCTTGTTAACCCCCGCACTGCCCACCCCACTCTCCTTCCTTCTCTCCTCCACTCACTCATTTACCCAACCAGCAGCAGCATGAGGGGACCACATGGTGGGCACCCCCATACTCCCTGGAAGAGGAGGGTGGCGGTGGTCAGAGGAAAGGAGGAAGAGGCACAGAAGAGTAGTCGCGTCTGTCCAGTACCTGCCTGTGCCCGTCGCTGGTCATTTTGCTTCCTCAGTCAATCCTCCTGGGCTGCACAACATGCGAATTACTGTCTTCATTGCACAGACGAGGAAACCGAGGCCCCAGAAGCCCTCTGCACCAATGACCTCCAAGTGTTGTCTCCAGATAGTAGCATGTGCGAAAAGCCACGTGCCTGTACCCTGTAGGTGCTCAATAAATGTTTCCTGAATTGGTTGGGGTTGTATCTGTTCAGATAGTGGTTTCTCCATCGCTGGGCCCATGGGGGCTGGGCCAGGTCCTTTCTAACTCCCTCTGGAGCCCAGGGCTGGTGGGGAGAGGAAGGTGGGCCTGGCAGCCCAGACCCAGCGAGGGGCTGTCCCCTGCACTTCCGCAGGACAGAGCGCCCTTTGTTTATTGTGCGTACACATCCTACCCAGTAATTAGCATTGGCAGCTTCATATTGAGCTTTTGTTTTCATAATTCATTTGCCTGCGATGACATAATAAAAGGAATATTGATTCAATCTCAGCTCCTCTTGGCCGGAGGCCCACATCAACCAATAAAAAAAGAATTACTAATTGCAGGGTGTGCTTCTCGGCCCAGGCGCTGGGACAGGACGTTTTGATAGCAGGAGGGAAGGCGGGCAGCTCAGCCCCTGGACCCCCCCAGTGTGGGCAGGGAGCACTGTAGACCCCGGACACCATCCTCCAAGGGGCTCAGTCCAGCCTCTCCATAGAAGCAGGAGGAAGAGCAAGCAGGGCTGCCAGGGTGGAGCCCAGAAGGGAAACCCTTCCCAGGCCTGTTGACAGATGTGGTATCAAATGAATTGTTCTCTGCTGAGACACGACTTTGATATTTATTGGTTCAAATTGCCTGGCTGACTCAGTCTTGTGTAAGTCTCCCTGGTCCGTTTTACCCCTGACGTCTCCAAAGCCACACGGGTGCAGCGATGGCTGGGTTTACCTAAGATCAGACCGGGAGGGGGAGGGGCCCAGGGTAATTACAGTGGGCAGCGTGGATCCTGTGTAATCTCAAAGGCGATTTATGGGGCGAATAACACGATAATGCACCTCGAGTGGAGCCGTGGAGGATTAGCCGCCGTGGCGATCACTGCAGGAAATGGCTGGGGGCGGGGTGTCCATTAGACAGATAGCCAGCCTGTGTCCATCTTTTTCTCACTTCTTTTCTGAAACGCCAAGATAAGGCACATTGGGGTGCAGATTGTGGTCCTTCTTGGGTTACTGTTCATTAGGGTTTGTTTCCGCTGTGCAGAGAGCTAGGGGTGGGGTTTGTGGGATTAGGACTAGACAGGATGACAGCAGGGAAGGACTGACCCAACCCCGTCCAGCTCTGGAGTCAGAACCAGGTACAGCTCAGCATGGCCCGAACAAGGACTCCTGGTCCCAGGGGGAGCTTACGTGGCTTCCTGGGCAGATTCTCTCTGACCAGGGCCCACCCTGGCTCCACAAGTGTACATGAGTCTGGATTGTTCCAATGTCATTCTCTGAGTTGTGGTTGATAATCTCCAAGTAAAATAGTGGGAAAGGCCCTGAAGTCTTGAGGAGAGAAAACTCTGACGGGGGACTTGTGAGAACAGCAACAGCTCACCCCACATCTTCACCCTCCTGCCTTGACACACCCCTCATCCCTCACCACAGGGAGGGCCACCAAGCCAGGGGGCATCCCTCCAGACCTGCACCAGATGGAACACAGACAGGACTCTAATGCTCATGAAGTCAGGGTGGGCAAGACTCACAGGGCTTGCCCCACCCAGGCATGCACCTGGCAGTGAGCAGGCATGCACCAGGCATGCACCCTGCAGGTCTTGGGTGCACCAGGCCTTAGGGCTCCTGACTCCAGCCCCTGGCACACACCCCTCCTTGGTTTGCTCCTTAGACTTTGACTAAGCCCTCCTTCCTCTAGGCCCCACAGGGAGTGCGAGTAGATGGAGGAATGCCCTCTCTAAGGGCACCATGTGAGTCCCCAAAGAGGACGTTTTGGGAGGCCAGGGGTGGTGGGGACTTGGCAGTCCCTGCTCCGCCTCCCTGTCCACACTGATGGGGACATCACAGGCTTCCTTTCTCATAGGTCATGTGCAGTCTCCAGGCAGACACATGCCATCAGAGTTGGCCCCGGGTGCAGTGGCTCTCCAAGCTGCTGGGAGTCAGAAGCACCTGTCCTCTGGCACCGCACCTGTGCCTGGCGGGAAGCTACACTCTCGGCACCTTTATCCCATCCAACTTTGACAGCACCCTGAAGATCAACATTTGTCTTATTTCTTGAGGAAAGTGAGGCACAGGGAGGTGACACAACTTGCCCAGGATCAAGTGGGCAGTAGAGGGTGGCATTCTCCTCGAGTCTGATGTTGGTCTTGGGCCCAGGGCAGACCCCCTCCCATGGGCTGCTGGAGTGGGGATCTGTGGTACGCTCCTCCTGTACACAGCAGGCACAGGGAGCTTTGAAAATCACCGCTGACCAACTTTCTAAAGCCCCTGGGGGAACATGTGTTTGTCCTCCAGAAAGGAACAGTGTGGTGAATTTCCCAGTCGGAGAGAAAGGTGGCAAACAGGGAGTCCCTGCACTGGCTGGCAGTGCTCTGAGGCTCCCCTCTCAGGCCCAGCCCTGATGGCTCCCTGCTAGAGCCCCTGGCCCTGGATGGACTGCGATGCACCAGACCCGAGGCACAGCCCATCTCGCTTCCAAGGACACAAATAAAAAGCAGCAGGTGTGTTGGTGCTTATGGGTGTCAAAAGGCAACAGGGCAGCAAACAGAATCACAGGCTGTCCTATCCAACCGCGAGGGAGTATTATAGACCCATAGGCTTTCCTATAGAAACGAATACAAAAGACCTGGTTTTCTGGGACCGGAAATGCTGCATTTTTTGTGTGTGCATCCATTTGGTATTACGTCTGTCATGAATGAAAACGGAGATGCAATGACGGTAGTGCCCGAGACCGCGCATGCGCAGGCCCCTAGGCCGCCCCACTGGCTGCCTGGCCACCTGAGTCCTGCCCTGAAGGCGTAGCTGTCAATTCCACGGCATGTCCTGCATGTGTTGGGATCTGCAGGACACAGGGTCACGAGTGCAGTTCTTGTCCTCAGGGAGGGAGGCAGAGGCCTTGAGGCCATGGGAAGTGTGCATGCAACCTGCGGAGGGAGGCAATGGAGGCCTCCCTGCGCCCTGCGCGGGACTGCTTTGCAAAGACAGGAAAACACTGCCAGGCGGGAGGCAGCCCTTCCACGGTATGTTACAGGGGACACCACTCCCCGAAGGCCACAGAAGTTGCTGGAGAAAGATTTTTAAGCAGGAGGTGACATGATCAGATCCTGCTGTCTGATGTGGGGAGGTTGGAAAGGGGCAAAAAGAGGGAGAAGAGGAGCAGGAAGAGGCCAGGCAAGCCCAAGGTGGTCTGAGCCAGGCAGGGTAGAGAGGGGTGCTGGTGCTGTCTCATAATCCCTGGGGGGGGGGGGGGGGCGTCTGACTCTGCTTCATTGGGAACTCCCTAGAGAAAGGCCATCACGCCTCATTTGCTAATAAAGAAGTGAAGGTCAGGCCAGCGTTCAGGGCTGGGTGGAGTTCCTGATCCTGCAGGTCCAGGCAGCAGAGAACTGGAGTCAAGGCTGTGGCAAAATGGCAGCTCCTTACAGGTCATGCATTAGAGGGGAACGATCCTGGGCACGGGACTGTGTCAAGCTCTCCCCTTCACACCCATGTCCGGTTGGTTGTCGCAGGCCCTTCAGAGCCTAATCCCTCCATCTTGCAGCCGAGGCCATTGAGCACCAAGAGAGGTGGAGTGACCTGCCCCACCTCAGGGTCAGATCGCACGCACACTTGAACTTCACCTTCTGACTGCTTCAATTCTACATCTTTATGTGATTCTAGGAATCAAGGCTGTGATGACAAAAGAAAAGTTAAAAAAAAAAAAAAAAAAAAGGACACATCTTTTCCACTATGTAAATCTGCTCCCTGCAGGTGTAGCAGAAGTTACAGGTGCCACTCCAGGGACAGGTGCTGCTGGATTAGACAGCTCCATCTGCTCATCTGTTACCTTGTGGATTGAGAAATGGAGGTTATGTGTCATTTTCAGGGCAGGTGATCACCACGTCACGGTGTCACTTGAATTGACTTTTGAGAGGGGTGGGACCCTGGGAAAAAGATCATGATGAGAGGCACACATGAAGTGAGTGTCGGTGCCCTGGATCCCAGGCAGCTGGGTAGGGCAGAGCCAGGGTGCCACGTGGCTCCTGCTGGGGAAATTGGCCTGTTCCTATGCCTCCATTCATACCGAGGCCAAATTCCCCATTTCCCCTTTCCTTCTCTGCTACATGCTACACTCTCAAGCCCAAATGCCTACAGGCTGGTAAGTGAAACAGGGTGGGGTGGGCGTAGGATGGACCTGCAGGGGTCTGAGAAAATCCTGAGCAGAGGAATGCTGCGCACCTTGTCGGGGTGGGTTCCTGAGTGTGGCATTTGGGGACACTGATAGAATAATGACACTTAAGACTTGTACATTCTGCTGTTTAGACATCTTACATCACAAACAGGAACCACAAACAAATACTGAGCTCTGGTAATGGATATGCACACGGAGTGTCCAGGGTAAATAATCTGAGATTGATGACTTTCTTCCAAATGCTTCACACAGAAAATGGATGAGTGGATGCAGACGGAGAGATGGATGAATGGAAAGTTAAGTCACATGCCAATGGGAACATCCAGGGACTGGATGCTGGCTATTCAATTCTTTCAATTCTATTCAATTCTTTTCCGCATATTTGAAAGAGTTTATAATGTGGGGGAGCTCTATGGAGTTAGACTTGTCTCCACCGAGGAGAAGAGCTGAGATGAGGTGAGGAAAACCAGGTAGACTAGGGAGCAAGTGGATTACGCTCAGGGCTACTGGAAGGGCAGTTTCAACAGGCTCAAGTTCATGAACATCTTTCTCCCTATGCAAGATCAAATGCCTGTGTCAAAGACAGGTTCTCAAGGATTAAAGATAGAAACACCAGTAACACGGAGGCTTGAGCGATCACCTCTCCCATCTCTAATATCTCCCCCAAGCCATCCCAGGTACAGAAGACTCTGTAGGTGAAATCAGCAAGCCTGTGCAGCAAGCAGAGAGGACTCCCCCTCCCACTTCCCTTCAGCTGGCCACCTCCTACACAGAAATTCCAAAGCCACCTCTGTGAAAAGACCCTTGCTGGGTTTTGAGACCAGGGTATGAAAGCTCTCCAAAACCAAATATTTCCCAAATAGGTAGATAACTTTAATGAAGACAGCTGGGGGCCCTTTATCCATTTATCTCACATCCTCTTAAGCTGAAGTCTCTGAGGACTTCATTCCTTTCTGACTTCTTCCTACCAGATAAGCACAGAGAGATAGTCTTCATTTCAAAGGATGCTCCTGGGATCTGTCTTTGAATTTGCATCCCTCAGGGTTCAACTTTCTTAGGGAAATGGATGCAAGAAATATTTTGCTTCCCTCTTCATTACAGGTTGAGTCTTCCTTTTTCCTAAATGCTTAGGGACAGGGACAAACATGTTTTGGATTTTGGATTTTTTTAGGATTTGGAAATATTTGCATATCTATCTTAGGGATGGTACCCAAGTCTGGAGACAAAATTCATTTATGTTTCCTATACACCCTTTGTACATTGCCTGAAGATAATTTTTACAATATTTTAGATAATATTCTGTATGAAACAGAGTTTCACGGTGTGGAGTCTTCTGCTGTGGTATCTTGTTGGCACTCACAAAGGCTTAGATTTTGGAACATTCTGGATTTCAGACTCTCAGAGCAGGGATGCTCAACCTGTACAAAAACAAAATGGTGCAAGTGTGATGATGACGTGAGACAGGTGATGGGCGGCAGATCGGTAGTTGGGCAGCTGCTGCCCACCCCAGTGACTGCTGCCACCAGGACATTCAGTCCAGTGGTGCTGGCGCTCCATTTTGGCTTTGTTTCTCCCGAAGCCAAACCAGAAATAAGAATTCTTATGTCAAATCTCTTTTCTAAAAAAATTTTTAAAAAATGGTCAATTCTTTTTAATTGAAATTATAGAGGTCAAAGGAAGAGTGTCTACAGGCCACATTTGGCCACAGCATGCGACCTCTGGTTTATGGAAACACTTGACGTGGTTTATAGTCACATATCATTGGATGGTGGACTTATGTATTATTGGACACCATTTGATTTTAAGAGGTTGTTGCTTCTAACTTTAATCCCTTTTTTTTCCATTACTCCCTTGGGACGCTGGTTAACTCCTTGTCCCCTCAAGACTTCAGAGTCTCTATTGGTGAAAAAAAAGAAATTCATCTGGTTTTTCCAAATTTTCCTGATCAAAAAGATCACTGGGTCACAGAAAAGGAGTTATGAATGACTTTTAAATATGTGAGAAAAACCCTCGACCTTCCTCCTCATGAAGAAATGCCCACCACTCTCAGAGGCATTTCAAGCTGATAATGTGGGGGTGAGGAGAGAAGCTTTGCTCAGATACTCCTGGCAGGGTGCTTCAGGCTCTCAGGGGCAACATGGCAATGTCAATCAAAGCAATAGATGCACACACTTTTGACCCAGTTGGTCATTTCTAGGAATGTTTCTTAATCATGTGCACATGTAAAGTGAAGTATGTGAAACGTTGCTCCTTTCAGCATTCTTTGCATTGGTAGAACAGCAACAACCTAATTGTCCATCAACAGGGGATGAATTAAAAAATGAGAGTTCATCTATACAATAGGTTATTACAAGTCATTAAAGAAAGAGATGAAGGGGCTGGAATTGTGGCTCAGTGGTAAAGTGCTTACCTGGCACACGTGAGGCACTGGGTTCAATCCTCAGCACCACATATAAATAAATAAAATAAAGGTATTGTGTCCATCTACAACTAAAAAACGTTTTAAAAAAAAGAAAGATGAAAAAATCAGACCCCTTGTTATGCAGTCTTATCACAATAAACTAAGGCAAGTTAAAATTAAGCACAATTTATTCCAGTGGTATGACTGTAACAACCAGTTCTCTAAAGCAGGTGGGAGGAATCCCAAGGGTGGCATTTGTCTTTGTCTGTAGTATAAATACTTTCACCAGGTAGATTTCAAGCTACCAATATGTCATCGAACTTGAACTTGAAGAGCCAGTACATAACTACCTCTATTAACTAGTATGGAAAGATCTCAGAGACATGTTAAATAGAAAAAGAGAAAGAAAAACAGAGCAGTGTGCCCGGTACACCATCACTTCTGCAAATAAGAGGAGAGAGAATGAGGAACACAGGTATGGCACACTGCCTGGTTGACCACAGAACTTTCTGGAAGGATGCACTTGTGCACTCCTGTGCACACACGTACTACATGCAGAGCCATTAACTCTGCAATTGGGAGCAGAACTAAGTGTGCTGGGGGACAGAGTAGATGGAAACTCCCCTGCTCTTACGCATCTCTAACATGACAATTATCAATAATAAGAATGTTTCCCATATGCAAATGATTCAGTAAAAAATGTCATGAATCACTTGGAAGATTCAGGGAATACTGATTCCCTGGCTTTTCCTGAGGATGCTCAGAACTGACATCTTTGCTGTAGGACTGAGGAAATCTGGTTTTGACTCATGTCTCAGATGATTCTATTCTCAAGATGATGCAAATTCAGGTGCCACTGCCTGGCTGAACTTCTCCATTCCACCAGGACCAGAAGGCAGGGCCCCCAAAGGACAGGAGCCTGCCCTGGAGCACCAGGCAAGCAGCGTGAAGCCAGGGCTGAGGTCTGGAACACAATACTGACCCTCTGGTGCTGCCCAGGGCCTGGCATGGCCTGAGAAGGACAGACCCAGAGAGTAAAGTGGCCCAGGCAGCCACAGCCCAGGGCAATGCTCCCACACTCACCCTCAAGAGCACTTCCAAGAGGTCCTGCCTTCTTGGGCTCCAACCCACTAATCAATGTCCCTCCAGTCCTCTCAGAGGACAACCCCTCCAGGGGACATAGGACTGGGCAGGGGACCCCTTTGCGTTTGCACTGGGTTTGTGAAGCAGGACCCATTTCCCCCAGCACTCCACCAGCTATTTCAGAGAGAGGGGAGGGGCCGGAAGGGGAGAGAAGAGAGCCTTTGTCCCAGGGCCAGGCCTGACACCTGATCCTCCCGCCCCTCTGGCCCTGGGTCTCAGTGTCACCTGCCTTTACACAACTAAGGAACTGCGCGTTTTCAAAAACAGCAAATCGTGCCTCCGTGTACAACAGCAAACACGGTCCCGAGACAAATTGAACCAGGTTCTGGGCGCTTTCTCCCTCCAGTTAACCAAGACGCGCGTTTATCAGAGGTGCCGATCTCCGCGCCCTGTGACCGCAGGCAGAGATGCAGCAGAACGACACCCCGAATTATGTCTTTAAGTGCTCGTTGGAGACACTTGTAATCACGCTTTATTACTGGTCTCCTCCCCGGCATAATGAACTTTGATGAAATAACGAAACAGCCCTGGCGCCTGAGCCGTCGGCCGGCGGCCCCGCCAGCTGGGACCTCCCGTGAGCGCGCCGGGCGCCCGCTGGCTCCAGCGCAGGCAGGGAACCTGGCCCCCGCCGCGCTCCGCCCGCCGCGCCCCGCCCCGCGTCGCGGACGCCCACCACCAATTGGAAATGGGGAGTAACCAGGAGGCGGAGCTCGCCAAGGACAGAAGTGGGCGGGGCCCTCTGCCACCACCCACTTGGTCTAGATGGGGAAACTGAGGCTCGGAGAGAGGAAGTGACCTCACCAAGGCCACACAGTGACCGAACAGGGACACAGATTCAAGATGCTTCCCTAGCCTTTGGGGCGGGGGGGGGGGGGGTCTCTTAACCAGTGACCCCATCCCTGCAGAAGACCTGAAATCAGCGCGCACCAAGCCAGGTCGCTGTGCTTCCCAAGGGATTCTGAGGAGCAGCCGGGGTGCCCAGAAGTCAGGGATGGCGGGGGTCGGTTCCCCTTTGCAACTTGAAGTGTGGACCTTGCCCGGAAGTGTGCTTGCCAGAACCGCCTGCTTCAGAGCTGTAGGAAGTGCTGCTATAGCCCTCTGAGCAGAGCTGTAGATATGAAATGCCCTTCTGCAGAGGACCTGCTAACCACGCAGGAGCCCCCAGGGCCCAGATGCTGTGCCTGCAGGCTGACACTGTCCCCATTTTGCAGACACGGGAATTGGGGCAAGTCATCTACTATTTTTCTCTTCCTGAATCCCCTTCCTTCCTCGTGTGTCTGTGGAAGGAGATGGCGCCCATGAAGCCCCAGCTACAAACTGCAGCCTTGGACCTCTAATTTATTTAGAAGCATGGGGGTGGGGGTGGGGGTGGGCATCTAATGCCCCTCTGGCAAGAAAGAGTTTGTTCTTTTCAAAAGCATACCTAGGTACATGGGGGGTGTTTAAAACTCCTTGGAAAAGATACTTCACTTCTCTGTGCAATGCTGTCTGGGATTCATTTTTGGCTGCACTATAAGCAGTGTGATGAGCATATGTGTTGATTTTTATTTTTTCTTCTTCTTGCTTTTAAAAGAACTGTCTCAGGATCAAAATTCATTGCAAGTGCACAGGAAACAAGGTTCAGGAAATCCGCAGAGCTGGGCAGCACTGCCATGCATCAGTTTGGGAAAACTTTCAGCACCCCGATAGGTTCCTGACACACCCTCATTGATAGGTCTCACCCCCATTCCCAAGCAACCCCTCCTTTGCTTTGTTGTTTCAGAACATCCCCTGTCAATGGACTCTCGTGTCTGGCTTCTCCCACTGAGAGTCAAGTTGGTGAGGTTCATCCATTGCCCATGCATGGACCTGGGATTTATTCCTTTATGTTACTGAACAGGCCTGTTGGGTTAGGCCACATTTTGTCTAGACATTATAAGTGATTTCATTTTATCTACACCCAAAGGAAGGTAGTGGATGTCCAAAGGACCATCATAAGGAACCCACAATCCACAGGGCTTTCAAATTTGCACCAAATAGTTGATTGTTTAAAATGAGGGATGTTGGGGATCGTTTCCATTTGATGGAATGAGCATTTCTCTTAGCCCGTTTTCTGAGGTTATGACATTTTGAGAGATTGATTCTTTATATGGGAAAGAAGTTTATTTTGGCTTATGGTTCTGGAGGCTAGACGTGGTGACATTCTCTAGCCGGTGAGGACTATGTGCTGTGTCATGACATGGCAGAGAGAAGAAGGGCAAGCAGGTAGGTCAGGAGGGACAAAACAACGGGGTCCTAAGGCAACTAATCCAGATCTGAGACAATTAACCCAGCCTGGGAGAAAGACTCAGTCCTCTTCGTGACCCAGTTACTTCGTAAGGGCCCAGCCCCCAGCCCATCACAGTGGTCATCAAAGTTCAACCTGAATTTTGAGGTGGACAGACCATGGTAGAACCATCTCAGTGTTGCACAAGCCCTGTCCAAAGACTGCCCAGACACAGAGGTCCTCTGTCAGGTTCTCTGCCTCCTAAGTAGGGACTCGGTCACCTGGATGGACTAGAAGGCTAGGAGAATGGCCAGTACCCTGGTGTTGAACCTTTCCTGAAAGTGGTTCTCAGGACGGGCAAGCACAGACAGCAGGCCTCACTTCCTTTATAGGAAGTGAGTATTGGCTTTGTGTCTGTCTGCATTAGGTGACTTCCTCTCCTTCTTTTGCTAACAAATAATGCCATTAACAGCATTCCATCTGAGGCTCCCTTTTGTCTCACCATGCAATCGGGTAAGCTGTGGAGGAGCAGACACACGCTCCTGCCTCCCCACAAATTTTACTAAAAGGAACTGATAATTGGGGATTGACAAGTTGGCTTGGGTAAGTTTGCAATGCTTCTAAAATTATTCACAGAGTGTCTGGGTCCTGGGAACTAGATCTATGGTTGTGGGAGGCTTGACTTCCGCCAGTCCTTGAAGTTTGGCATGGTCATGTGACTGGTTCTGGCCAATAAGGCATGAATGGTGGCAGCACATTTCACTTCCAGTCACAAGGGGTTCGAGGGCCATGCCATCTGCAATGGAGGGCACATCTCACAGCGGAGGAACCTGATTCCCGAGCACAGGCCACGCACAGTCTGAGATGGGCACCTGAGGGGTCCACGCTGGTGTTGGGGGCTGGTCTGTTACTGCAGCACTGTCTCTTGATTGTCGCAAGACAGGCGCCTAGACTCTCGGAGTCTCCAGCCAAGCGAGGAGGTCCCGCATCAATCAGACCTTTACAAGAAAACTGCCGATGAGGACAGGGGCATGGTGTGGGGAGTCAAAGAAATTAGAGCAAAATGCAAAGGTAACTCTGGGCTCCAGGTAGAGGCAGCGCCCCCGTGATGGCCCAGGAGCTCGAAGGCATTGCCACATGGTCTCCAATGGAGGCCTGTGGCCAGCCACTGCAACCTCTGTTTCCCTCCCCAGGGGAAGGGACGTTCTGCTCTCAGGTGGGCCCAGGGCCTGGGCTCTGGCCACTCCACACCCCTGAACCACCTGTGACATAGCCCTGAGCCTCTCATGCCCGGCCCTGCAGGTCTTGCTCCTGCATGTTCCCACTGGTCCAGATGCCAGTCAAGCAGTTTTAGCTACAGCAGCTGACCAATCCCTGTGGGGCGATGGTTCTGAGACCCCGCCCCCAGGACACCAGAATCCACACGTGTTCCCTGCCCTTTGTAACCCAGTGTGGTATTTGCATGGGGCTTGCCCCCCCACCCACCTTCTGCGTGCTCTGATCCATCTCTAGATAACACGTGATACTTAAAGCAGGGTGAATGTCACATAAACAGTCCCACAGTTTGGAGAATCACGAAGATAAAGAAAGTACCGCGCAGTTGACTTTGAGCGGTGCTGATCCGGGCAGTGGAATCTGTGGCTGAGGAATGCAGCTGTTGGCTGCACACATGATGGCCATAATGCCTTCCCTCTGTACTTGAGAGTTTACAAAACACTTTCAACTACATTAAAATATTTTCATACATATTAAATACCCTGCAGCGGCTTTCTAGCTCATTTGAAATAAAAAGCAAATTCATTAGCATAAGCCATGAGGTCCAGCAGGAGGGAGCTGTGCCCCCCTACTTGTGTGTCTCCAGCCATGCTGGCCCCTTGTGGTTTCCCACACCCGCAGGCCCACTCTGCTCTGCGCATGTGGACATCCCTTTCACCGCCAGCCTCCGCATCTGGGGCTTGTATCCTCGGATGCAACCCACCGAGCACTGAAAATGTTAAGACAAACACTTGCATCTTCACTGAATATACACAGGTTTTTTTTTGTTTTTGTCATAATTTCCTAAATAATGCAGCATAACAGTTATTCCCATAGCACTTGATTGCATTAGTCCTATGAGCCACGTGGGAAGAGTCGGAAGGATCCAGAAGGACTGGGTCGGTTTTATGATAATACAGGTCCATCTTACAGAAGGAATGTGAGCATCCTGGGGGGTGGGGTGCCCACGAGGGAGGGGGGTGATGGATGTCCAGGAGCTAGTCCCCTGTGGATACTGAGGGATGGACTGTACCCTGCGGGTGGCCTTTTCTCTTCAGCTCAGACACGGTAAAGAGAATTTTCCTTGCCACCAAATTAAGTCGCTTCTGCACTCTGGTCATTTTCTATCCAAATGCCATGTTTTATTCTCTTCATCTCATGCACAATTTAACGTGAGAATTCTCCCCCTTGCCTGGCTGCTTCCCCAACCTAATTGTGAAAATGGAGACTTACCCTTATAAACCAATGCCCAGAACAGTTTATTGGATTTTCTTCCTTTGAAGTACACATTTATTCCCATTTTTGGCCACAGAGGAAGAGGAGTAAAAAAAAATTTGCCCTCAGCCCCAGGGCTAATCCTTGGTGGAACAGAAACAGGATTCCAGATCTTCTGGCCCCCGAGCCTGTGGCCTTTTCCACTGACCAAGCCAAGATGCACTGCCCACTGTCTTGTGCCCTGTGCTCCTGTTTCACGGAGAACCTCTCAGCTTACAGCCATATGGCAGCGACGGAGTAGATGAACAAATTCACACTGAATGGCGATGGGCTGGTGATCCCTTTTCTGCAGCCCTTCCTAGGAGGACTTAGATTTTAACAAGGATGTGAAAGTAGCGGTATGGGCCTCAGCATAAGCGGGGGTCCATGGCCTAGCGCCATGAAAGGCCCTGGTTATCTGGAAGCTGTTTCAGAGGGTGCTTGCTCCATTAGGGGCCCTGGCAAGGCAGTGAGACCCTGGCCCCCTGCCGGCCAGGCCTGGGTGCTCTGCAGGCCCAGGTACATCCCCACTGAGGACCTCAGATTAAGACTCTCAGCAAACAAGGCAATGCCCTGGACATGGGGACTCTCGGAAGAACATGCTCCCTTCACAGTGTTCCCTGAGTGCTGCCTGTTTGGGTTACACCTAACTGCACTCCTTATCATACGAGTGATACACAACTCCCACTGTAACATCCTTGGACGGCAGCACAAGTGTGCTATGTGGGTTAGTGTGACAGCACAGCAGTCCCTCTCTCCACAGTGTCACTTTCTGTGGTTTCAGTGGCCAGAAGCCACACTCTCCCAAGGTCCATGCAGCACAACGGGGTGCCCGGTTGGAGATCAGGAGCCGTTCGCATGACCTGTAGCAGAACATGCAGCGTGTGGTCACGAGGCCCTGCCCCATTCTAGTTGCTGCCTTCATCTGGGCCTAGTTGATGGAGCAGCTTTCCCACAGATGTGTCCACGGGAACAAGCATACACAGGGCCAGATGCTGCCCGTGACCTGAGGCAGCCTCTGTTGGCCTTGGAACCTCTCCCCAGGGATGGAGGGGCTTTGGGTCCTCAGCTCTGATGGGGGGCATTCTGCATTTGCTAAAGATGCTCAGGCTCCCCAAGTCACTTCCTTTTCCGAGAGGACCCCCGAAAGGGGCAGAGCAGGATATGAAATGTTCAAGGTACTGCCTTCTGTTCTTCATGAACGACCCCTGAGCACCAGGAGTCCGAGGTGGACACGCATCCTGTGTAGAGGAGGAGCAAGGTCCCCAAAGGGCAGGGCTTGTCCTGGATTCCAGGGCCCCCACAGGTGCAGGTTTAGAAGGTGGCATCACTTAACCGTTTCAAAGACCCTTGGGTCTCTTTCCTGTAAGTCCACGAAGCTGCTGAGATGAGAACAAAGCTGAGCTGACCTCCCCTGCTGTCCTGCCTGGATGGAGCCCTGCTTCTGAATGCTTGGTACAAGGACAATCTTGCTCTGGTGAATGCTACTGGGAAGGAATACTGATAAGTGACGAGATTAGGGACTAATTCGTTGGCTGCCCATACCTGAAGCCAGCAGGAAACTCATTTGAGGATTAATAGCTGGATTTAGTGATAAAGGCATCCGCAGAGACGGTGAGCTCAGGGTGCTGAAGGGGGGCCCCGGATGCCCACTGTCAGGGGGACGTGGGGGGTGGGGGGAAGAAGACAGCACGCAGTGTGAAGGCACCTGTGGGAGCAGAGGAGAACCCAAGACCCCACACACTGGACCCAGGCCTGCCTGCCTCGGTCTACAGACAGAGAAAGGAAGGCTCAGGCAAAGGCCAGGACTGGCCGGAGACGGCCTCTGAGAGTCTGGGTCCCCTGTGGTCACAGACATGGGTGGCTTTTGGCATTATCCCACTGCCACCTCATCTCTGGAGTCAGGGTCCTCTGTGTCTGCCGCAGGAACTCTGCCCTCTCTGGGGTCAGCAGCTGCCTGAAGCTGGGCTGCTGAGCTGGAGGATGATCCTGCCGTGGGGGCGGAGGCACAGTCACAGCCAGGCCCGGGCAGCAGAATGCACTGGGCCAGCAGGGAGAGCTGCTCCGGAGGGAGGGATGCACTGGGCCTGAGGGGCAGCTGCCACTCTGGGCCAGGTGGGACGTGGCCTCGGAACGCAGGCCCAGGGTTGCCAGGCCTTAGGATTTGGAAGCGGTTCCGAAACCCAGATGTTTAAAGCCCAATGTCTGTTTGTTTTTCTTCTTTACGGAGTCAAGTGGTTCAACTTTCCCCACAACACACTTAACATCTGCAGACAAGATGGGACGCGAGGCCCCCACTTATGATCCCCGATCACTGTACTGGGAACATGGAGGTCTGGAGAAGAGTTAGCAGAGTTAGTTTGTCTCCTGTGCGTAATCTTTTCACTGTCCCTCACTGCGCGTGTACGAATGTGCACGTGCATACGGACAGGCACAGTCTGACAAAGGGCAAGAGCTCTGCACACCAGCAGTTCATGGTAGGGGGTGGCCCTTATTTGCACAGTCCGCTCTACAGCCTGGCTGTTTCCATGCCATTGCTCACTGTCACCGCAGACTGCCCTGTGCCCAGTATCCATCACTGCAGCAGGTTCTTGAACCCTATTCCTGGGACACAGGGGAATAAAGTAATATTACACTCTTCATGGAATCGATGAGGAGGCCAAGGTCCAGAGTGGCACTCTGACCAGCTCAAGATCACATGGTGGTGAGAAGCAGAAGTGGAATTCAAAAGCTACTCTTCACCTAGGGGTCTTCATCCCCTGCCACGCTGCATTTGTGTTTTCCCACTTCCCAACATCTAAGGCAGGGGTCAGGTACCCACAGAGATCTAGTACCTTGTGGATAATCCTAAGCAAAGAATTCCAACTTCAGTGACACTCCGTAGAAAAGAGGCAGGTTCAAATGCTGGGACCTCAGGGTCAGGCCTCACTGTGTGCTGACCTGGGAAGTCATTTCATCCCTTTTTGTCCTTATGAGCTTCTGTTTTGCAGGCTTGCTCCCTTAGGGCTCTGGAGGGTGGAAGATGGAAACGGTGTGTGCTCCTCCCGGAGGCTGCAGGGACACTGTCCTCCTGTCCCCTCCAGCCTTAGGGTCTATCCCATCTCCAGCCTTTGCATCTGCTGTCCGTCTTCTTGACTGGCACTCCTATCTCCCTGTTATGAAGATTGTGATGCCATTGGACCCACCCAGGTAACCCAGGCCAGCCCACCCACCTATCCCGAGACCCTGATGTGAATCCTATCACCGAGTCCCTTTTGTGGGGGAGGTGACCTTTCACAGGTTTGCCTGCTTTATCAGATGGCCCTGAGTGTTCAATGAGGAAATGAGCATGTCTGTCACCAGGCAGAAGGAGCATTAGGAACACAGCTGCCCCTTGCTGTCTCTGAGGACCAGTTCCAGGACCCCTAGGACCTGGGGGAAAAAGGCAAGATGCTAAAGGCCCTTAGACTAGGTGGTGCTGTATCTGCACAGGACCTCCATGTCTTCCCGTGTCCCCGAAATCACCCCGTGATGACTTGCGATGCCTAATACAGCAGAAGTGCCTGTAAGTAGCTCTGCTCTGTCTTGTTTAGGGAATAACAGGGACAAAGTCCGCACTTGTTCAGTACAGAAGCAATTTTTTAAAAAATATTTTCAGCCCTTGTTTGGTTGAATCCATGGAGTGGAAGCAGTGGGCAGAGGCCCAGGGTGGACCTTCTTGCCAGGTCTCTGAAATATGCATCCTGTCCGGCTTGGGGTGGGGACCCAATTTTGAAACATATTTTTATATGGAAAACTGTGCTATGGTCTCAAAGAAACGCCGGGAGAACCTTGAAACACCCCCATCTCGCTGGGAGAGTGGCCCCTCCTACACCGGCTTCCGTCCAGTCTCCCGGGCAGGCGCCCCCGACCCAGCGCGGTCACGACTACATGCATTTTGGTCATGGGACCTCCATGTCCCATGACTGCCGGCCTTGCTCCTTGCTGCTGCACTGCCATGCGGCCATGACAAAGTGCCACCCACCAGGGGTCTTCATGTCCACCACGACGTTCCCCGATGTCCCGTTGATGTGGTTTTTCTCTATGGTTGTGTTTGTCATTGCTGAGAATCTCTGCGAGCTCATGGTGAACCTGGTCCGTAGACGTTTGTTGAGTAGATGAATAAATAAATTCATGGAAAGAACGACATGGAGTAAGAGTTAACATATGAATGAAGGAGTGGAAGCTGATTAATAGATACATCGCAGGTCGTTCATTTATTCCTCTTACAAAAGTTTGAATGGAAACATGACTGACCCAAACCTCGTCCTCGTGGGGCCGGCATCCCCGGGGAAGAGGGAGGGGAATGGGCCCGGTGGCCTCAGAGAGCGCAGGATTGCAGAGGAGATGCGGCAGGGAAGAGGAGGGGACAAGGGCCTGGGGGTGGTCACCTCCGACAAGGTGGTGCCAGGCTCCTCTGAGGAGGGACGCTGAGCTGGGACTCCGGAGATGAAGGGGAACCAGCCATGCAAAGATCGCAGGGGACAGAGTGACAGAAGTAAAAGCAGTGGCAAATGACCCAAGAGATGTCTTGGTGTGGCCCAAGGAGAGGGAGCAACAGAGCATGCAGCACAGCAAGGGCTCAGGGGCCGCGCCCCACCCAGGACACCCGGGAGGGCTCCAGGCGGAGGAGAGGCGAATGGGTGGGTGAGGGCTGCGGGGAAGCCGGTCCCAGGAGCAAGAGTGCAAGGAGGAGCGATAGTGTTCCAGACTGCATGGCCCGTAGGTGTTGTGAGGGGCTACCCAACGCCTCTCTAGGCAACAGAGGCTGGGGGCACTGCTACTCGTGGAGAAGCCACCTGACCTCTGCTTCCCTCCTCCAGCGCAGACCTGTTAGTCCTCGTCCCATGATTACTCCTCCTGGGAGTGGCCTTTGTCACGTGCCCTTCTCAGGTGTCATGAGGCAACAGCTCCACTTGGTACCAATTTTCTGTCTTGGGAGGTTTTCTGTTGCTATAACAATATACCTGAGGCCTGGTAATTAGTAAAGAGTACAAGCTTACTTGGCTCACTGTTCTGGAGGCGGGAAGCCCAAGGCCATGGTGCTGGCATCTGCTGGGCACTTGCTGGGGCCTTCCTGCTGCAGCCTAACATGGCGGAGGCAGCACAGGGCAAGACACAGCAAGTGGGCTGGCTTGGGTCTTCTTACGGAGCCACTAATGCCATCATGACCTCATCCAATCTTTTCAACCCAAAGCCCCATTTCCAGACCCACTAACCTGTGATGTTGGGGATTCAGCTTCCAATATGTGCCTTTGGGGGCACAGACATCCAGAGGCCCAGGTGTCCCCCACACCCCTGTTCTCAGCCCAGCCGCTGACCAGCTCCACCCGCAAGGGCCACCCTCTTCCAGCCACACCCACACGCAGGAGAGCACAGAGGCTTTCCTCAGGGAAACAAATTTTTGCTTAACCTTCTCTGTGACCCACAGAGGCAACAGGTGCCAGTACAGGGTGTCGGCTTACCGGTGAACAGCCGCTCTTGCTCATTTTACTTCGAGGGGTTCACCCGACGGCATTAGCCTGGCCACTTTCATTATTAAAAGAGTATTTTCTCCTCTTTCCACTTTCCTATTGGGGGGAGGCTGGGCAAGCTGCTGCGATATCAGCTTGGAGGTCTGTGGCTGGGCGGGCTGCTGACTAAAGGCCCAGAATGGCCCCGTGCACGGGGCGGCCCCAGCCGTGTGGAGGGGAGCCCTGGGCCCTGTGTGCGTGGAGACCCTGTGATGTACCAGACTCCAAAAGTTAAACCAGAAGGCAACAGTGAAAGTTCCCTCACTTCCGCTCCCACGTCTGAGGATTCACCCAAATGCAGATGGAAAATATTTGGGGAAAAAAAAATTGCCTCTGTGCTGAGCATATGCTGACCCTTTTTCTTGTAATTATTCCTTAACAAAACAGCCTAACAGCTACTTAGAGAACATTTGTTGTGTATCAGGTATTTCGAGCAATCTGGCGGTGATGGGAATTGTACAGGAGGAGCTGCGTGGCTGGTCTGCAGATCCTGTGCTACTTTATATGAGGTCCTTGCGCATCCGTGGAAGTCACCATTGAGATTAACCGACCTGTTGCCTCTGACTTCTTTAACATGGCAAACAGGTGGCATCCCATGTGTGGCTCGTGGCCATTTCTGCTGGATGGGGCTGGCCGGGCCTCTGGTCTCTGCCCCCACAGCTTCCTCCCCCCAATTCACCTTCCTCCTGAGTGGGACCTTCTTCCTGGTGGGGTGGTGAGGTCTCCAGACAGCCAGGGCTGCAGTGGGGGGCAGACCACCAGATGCTGAGACCCCGACCCCTTCCTTTGGGGCAGCTGCTGCACCTCCAGCTGCAAGCCACAGGCACAAGGCAAACCAACCCTTCCCTACTGTGTTTGCAGTGCTTTGAGTTGGGTGCTCCTTGCTTTTGTCCAGCACCGTCTCGGGTGCCCAGCTGACCCTGGCACTCACAAGGTGTTGGGGAGGCGGTTGCTGAGGCCATTGTTGGTGTCTGTGGGACACCAGGCATCTGGGCTGCTGGAAGGACTTCACACCAGCTCTGATCCCCTCCCTGTTCAGCTTCCAGCCAGCTGCTTAGCACGGGGTCCCGAGGCCTCTGCTGGACTTGAGAGTGTGTTGGAAAAGCTGTGTTTATGCAACTGAATGCCGCGAGATGGAGCATAGCCGGGGCCGCTCTTAGAGACGCCAGCTGTTCACCAGCCTGGACCAACCGTGGGACCCGAGGACAAGGGAGAATTTAGTCACCAGCTGGCACAGTGCAGCAGCAGCCCAAGTTGTCCTTGGGAGGTCTGGGGTGATGTGATGCGCCTGGCTCTTCACGCAACAGTGTCGGCACTTGCCAATGTCACTTTAGTCTACAGCTATGCCCGAGTCTGGTTCACAGAGCAGGGGATTGGCATGCCCTGGAGCCCCCAGGAAAGGCAGCGTCGGGCCCCTCAGTATTGGTCAGGGTTCTTCAGAGAAGCAGAATCCTTAACATTTAGATGCAGACAGATACAGACATAGACATGGATGCACAAGTTACAGGTAGATTCCCTTTTTCGGGTACTGTTGGTTGATTGCAGGAATGCTTACCACTGAGCCACACCCCGGTCCTTTGTATATTTCATTCTGAGGCAGTGTCTTGCTAAGTTAATTGCCCAGGAGGACTTTGAGCTTCCAATCCTCCTGCCTCAGCCTCCTGAGTTATTGGCATTACCATTGCACTCGCTGATAAGATTTTTCAAGAATTGGCTCATGGGATCAGGGGGCTGGTAACTCCAAAATGAGCCGGGCAAGCTGGCAGGCTGAAGGCCTAGGAAAGAACTGGTGTTTCAGCTTTAATCCAAAGGTAGTAATGAAGCCAGAATTTCTTCCTCCTCAGAGGACTGCAGTCTTTTCTCTTAAGGCCTTCAACTGATTGGACTAGGCCCATCCACATTACAGAGGATAAGAATCTGCTTTACTCATAATGTGCTATTTAAAAAGTAATCTTATCTTTAAAAATAAAATCATCTACATCTTGACTGGTGGTGGACCAAACAACTGGGTACTGTAGCCTAGCCAAGTTGATATATGAAATTAGCCACCACATTCTCCCCACCTGTAACATTACTGAACAGGAATCTGTCCCCACTGTAAGCACATGGAGTCAAGAAGCAGGGTCTTTAAGACAGGACGTCTCAGGTGGGTCTCTCCTGGGTGTACTGGATGTCCTTCCCAGACCCCCACTGCTTCTGCCTCTCCCAAGCTCAGAGTTGGCCTGTGGGGAGGGAGAGAGTGGGCATCTCTAGTCACTATATGCTCATCTTTTCAGTTTGACCCCAGAGAAAAACCAAAGACCCAGGAGCACAAGCAATTCCTGCAGCAAGTCAGGTCCTTGAAGGTGAGGGCCACATGTTTGGATTTCCTCTTTATCTGCAACTCCTGACATAACACTGAGCATGTGCTCAGGTCCCATAGATAGCAGTGAATACATCCATGACCCAAGCCTCGGTTTCCCATCTACAATATACAGATACTCTCCTGGTTGTTGGTAGAGAAGCAATCAGGTATGAAAAGCACGTGGAAGCCTGGACCCTGACCTGCCCAGGGTAGAGCTCACAAGGTCATTGCTGAGTGTTTGAAGGGCATGCCTTCTGCCTGGGCAAATGAGGCTACCCTTCAGCATATGAAAACTCAGAAAGCAAGAGTCCCCTTCTCTGAGTGTATGGAATGGATGCAGATGAACAGATATAGGAGGCCTGAGTTTGCAGAATGGATATAGGTGAATTGAGCTTAGAGAATGGACGTAAGTAGACTAAGTTTACAAAGAAGGTAGATAGAGGGGGCTGTGTTTTGGAATGCATGTGGGTGGACTGGTTGCAACCAACAGCAATAACACTGGGTTCTTGAGAGTCACAAAGTGCTCTGTAGGTGTGGAGATCGCCAACGCTGACAGCCACCTCATCACTCTAGTGAATGTAGTTTTCCTTATTGTTTTATGGAAGAGGGACACTGAGGACAAGAAACCCTCAGTGTCTTCTCTAAGGACTTTCATCTAGCAGGACTAAGCCCATCTCCTTCTGAACCTTTCTCTTTGAAACAACGCTCATGCATGCACACACACGTAGCTCTTTCCTGGTGCGCTTGCAGGTGTGCACATGTGTGGGGTGGGGTGTGCACACGCAGAGGACACAGGGCTGCAGGGCAGGGAATGGTCTACGCTAGTCCTGAAAGTGCCAGAACTCTTGGGTGTCCCTGGAAGTCAAGCTTCTTTCCAGGTCATCAAAGTTTACACTTGGGTAATAACACACGCGTAATTAACTGAACAAATACAATGAATCTATCTGCAGTGACATGATAGTTGGTGCTGAATCCTATTAAAGCACATTTAATTAAAAATGCATTAAACCTTCAAGCTGCTGAACACACCCTGCGCGTCTTCAAAGCCGCCCCTCCATGAAAGCCTTCCCCACTATTAAGTGTGAGTCACCAGTGACCCGTCGGGCATGACCGGGTGAGGTGAAGTGGCTCTTAAATGCCTGCCCCAGTATATCACAGGCACTAATGGATTTAAATCAGGGAGATTGATTCCATTCATTCGGCTTCTTGTTTCAGAAAAGACTGACACACGGAACTTAATTGCTGGAGGTGGTTGAAGGCACCCGGGGTCTGGAGCCTCCTGAAGCTGGTGAGTGGCCAGCCGACAATGATCTGGGCTGCTGTGCAGTGGGGGATGAGGATGATTAAAGTCCACAGACAGCCCCACGGTCCTGTCCACCATTAGCTTCCGTCTTCTCAGCCAGCCAAGCTGCTGCAGACCCAAGGCGGAGTCGAGTTACGCGGGACCCTGCCCGTCTCCAGATCTCTGCTCTCAGTCCTGTGCACCCCACGCCTCCAGCAAGAGGCCTGGCACGGCCCTCACCCTCCCTCTGCCTGGTTCCAGCTCGCTCACTCTCCAAACACCAGCTGAAGGAGTGGGAAAGCAAGGATGTGAGAAAGCAGAAAGTCTCCAGAGACCAAGTGCAAACAGCCCCTCTGCAGAGGCGCACACCTGCCTCGCCCTTGCTGGCTCCTCACGCGATCTCTTCTTGCCCAAAGGTGCATTTCCAACACTTTTGCCCAACTCGGGGTTCCTAGGCCTAGAAAGAGGTTTCAAAGCTGCCCATCATTGTTGAGAGAATTCCAACTCCCAGTCTCTTCCCACAAATCTACGCTTCTCCTAGATAATCCCTGGCACGGTGCTTAATCCGCGCTGACTCAGGAGAGCTGGCAGAACCAGTGTTCTGCCTAGACAGTGCAGGGAAGGCCTGTCCTGGAGCAGCACCCAGGTGGGGGTGGAGGGTGCTAGGCTCCACCTGAGGGGTTTCACAGAGGGCCCGGGCAGGTGCTCCTGCAGAAGGGCCACACTGCACCATGGCTGGCTTCATGCAGCTTGGGAGGCCCTGGCCCTGCTCCCATGCTCTTCTCTTATGGTCTTGACTTTCTCAGAAATATTTAAACAAGGGGCCCCACATATGCATTTTGCACTGGTCCCTTGGAGCTGGTCCTGGTGCCGAGAGTTGGCCCCTGGGTGTAGGTCCTGCTCAGCCCCCCACAGGGAGCTCCCAGGGTCTCCCCACTCTTCCCAGAGCCACCAAATGCCTCTCCAGGAAGGCTTCCCATAGGTTCCTTCACTTTTCTCTCTCCTGGCCAAGGGGGTCTCTACATCAGAGCGCCAGCTCACTGGGGACACTCAGTAAGTGAGAGACACACAGGGTTTCCGGTAGCTGTGCCCGCAGCCTGCTGCATCCACGGAACCCTTGCAGGCTGCCGTGGTCTTCTGAATTTCCCTTCCTTCTAGTTCCTATGGTGCAAATGCAGGGGAGCATTTCCCAAACTTCACGCTGCCGAACACTACCCCAGCGGTCAGAAAGCGTTCTGGGGTCACCTTCATTTAGGGGACACCACTGCTTGATCCTCCTCAGTAAGAATCAGAGTGCACAAGCTCGAGGCTCTGAGAAGCCCTGCAGCAGACACCCATTACCCTGTGGGCTCCAGGTGTTCCTCTCGTCTGTGACTGGGCAGCCTCTCCCCCACACTTATTCACATCCATGCACGCTCAGGAAGCAGTTATTTGGTCCTAACATCATGGAGATTAACACATGGGGAGGGAAGCAAGAGAGAGCGGGAGGATTGAACCGAAGTCTCTGTTGCCTGAATCCCTATCAGCAATGCCAACAGAGCATCAGATGACATGAATAACACGTCAGGTAGGTGGGAACACTCTTGAGGTTACACACGCGGATCAGCTGCAGCCAGCAGCCTTGTTCTGGGGAACTCGGCCGTAGTGCCTGGGGAGGGACACAGACGGAGGACAGGAAACCCAGGCACTGGCCCTGACAAGATGGCTGTCGGTGATCCCCAGTAGCTGTCTTCACACAGGAAAGAAATCCCAGGGTGGTCACCCTGTGGGTGGGGGAATATGAAGGGACATCTTGGTGGTCAGGGACAGAACCAGGACTCGGGTCCTAGTCTGTGAAGCTGATTTCACATCTTAGCAGCGGATGCCGTCTGTGTCCCTCCCCAGCCCCCTTGGCTCTCAGGATCCGTCAGGTTGTCTGTCTCTGGCTGCAGCAGGACAGAGGCCCAGGAAGCGCAGCCCTCGAAGACCAGGAGGCTGGTGTAAGTGCCACCGCTGCTGTGCTGTTTAGGGGAAGCGACTCTGAGACCGGTTCTACAGAGTTCCCGTGGAAGTTTCTGGAATTGCAAGTGGTCCCTGACTGACAGTGGCTCAGGTTACGATATCCCTGCTTGATAGCTTTGCTGGGGTGTGAATGTGTCCTGCTGTTCTGTGGCTCCTTTTCCACACGCTATTCAGTAAATTCCACAGACGTTCGGCCCTTTGTTACCAAACAGGCCTGGAGGTAGATGTCCTGCTCACCTACTGGCCACCTGGGTTCTGAGGACATCCAAGGTAGGCAGGGCTAAGCCATGCTGCTCGGCAGGTTGGTGTGGTAAGTGCATTGCTTACTTACAATGTGTTCAACCCGCCAGGGTCTTACCAGGACGTACCCCCATGGTAAGTAGAGGGGCATCTGTGGCCTCAAGGTGACTGCAGGGTGGGCCACCTTGGTCACAGCCCAGGACAGCCTAGAGTGGAACCCTCTGGCCTGTGTGCAGATTCCTGACCCTCAGAAACTGCAATGTCCTCAATGTTGGCTTTTGCAATTGCTGTTTTGGAGTAATTTGTTGCACAGCAATAGCTCAGAGGAGGACAGCGGGGTCAAAAGTGAGAGCCGTCTGCAGCCAGCCTGGCTCCATTGTCCCCTCCCCCCACCTGCCACTCACGTCTTCCCCACCAAAGCTCTTCTGCCGCCTGGCAGCAGATGAGACCACCCTACAATGTGACGTTTTCATCAGGGTAAGCCCCGCCATGGAGGACCCAGGATTTTTTGATGAGCATGAAGTGAGGTGTTTTCCTGGTGAATATACACAAACAAAAAGAATAACAAATTTGGAAATATGGCTATATGTCCATGTAGTCACCGGTCGGAAGACATGTCAGCCCAGGCAGCGAGAGTGTTCTCTGCGCCAACTCAGTTCACCCTCCTTGAAAGGAGAAATGTAGGTGTTTACGACAAGCAGAGAAGCCAGCATGTCCCCTGACTCTCAGGATGAGGTGACATGTTTAATAGTCACTTGAAAACTATGATCTACACCACCCAGGAAAATCCTGCTACTCGGAGGGTCAGCCTTAAAAACCCAGGTCTTCAAAGGGAGGGCTGCCCCCCAAGCCAAGGACTCTGCCAGTCCCCAGCACACTGGCCAGACACTGTTCCCAGGGCCCACTCAGCACTAGTGGCCAAAGACAGCTGGTGACGTTGCCCACAGACAGCGAAGCATCCATGGTGATCCTGGCCATCCCGATCACCCTGTCCCAGGCACCTCAAGCCGGGGTTTTATGTGCATGTTGTGTGACTTGTCCACGGGCTATTGGAAACAATGTTGCCCATGGCTAGGAGGACGGGCCCCAGAGCCAGTGCACCCACCCTTTGATGCTTCCAGCTGTGGGCTTTTGGCGGCTGTGCTGACCCAACTTTATGTGTTTCCTAACCTGCAAAATGAGGGTACGGACAGTTCCTTTCTCCTGAGGTCATTATGAGGACTCATCCTGGTTCAGAGCAAGCAGTCAGTCAAGGTGAGAAGTGATCGTTGTCCTTGTCATGGTCTCCCAGGATCTGCACAGTCAGCATGCTAAGACTCAGGAATTGGTTTTCTCTTTCCCATATGAGGGAATGGAAGCTCAGGGCAGGGGCGTGCCTTTTCCAAGGTCACGATTCACCTCCAGGGTGCCCAGCCCCAGGGCCAGCCTGGTATTTCCGCTCTGCCAGGCTGCGGTGCTGATGCGGGCCATCTTCTTCCCATTCACGAGTCCTAGTGGTCCCTCTCTAGATCCCACCTGACCACTGGAGGCCTGCTGCCGGGGTGGCCTGAGCCATGATCACAGTGGGGACCATGTCCCACCAGCTTCCTCTTTCTATCCTATGTGTCACAGGGACAGCTATCTGATTCAAGCATGGCCATGGAGTGACTTGTCCGTGTGTGGATTGGTGCAGTCTTAACAAGATCCCTGTGAAATAGAGATCACTGTGATGTTTTCAAGATCAAGTTTTCTTGTTTGAATGAGTCGATGAGTGAATTTACTGAGGCTCTAAAAATAGAGCCCTGTGGAGGGAAGGGAGGGAGGGAGGAAAGAAGGAAGGAAGGAGGAAGGGAGGGGAGGGGAGGGAGGGAGAGGGAAAGGAAGAAGGGAGGGAGGAGGGGAGCGCTTTCCGAGGCTGGGAAGAGCCAGGAGTCCAAGATGGCTGTCATTGGTAGTTTGCTCCTCTGCCTCCAGGCGCAGGTGTCTGTGCAGGGCAGAGCATAGTGGTGATCAGGAGGGCGGAAGTGGGTTGAACTTCTATGGTGTGTGTGCTGGCCGGCCCCAGTGCCTGGCCTTGCAACTGCCCAGTGAGGTCATTTCTGCGACCCTTTCCCATTTCTAAAAATCCATCTGTTTATTTATTTAGTTATATATGACAGCAGAATGCATTTTGATTCCCTGTCCACAAGAACCCTTTCCATTTCACAGGGAGGAAACTGAGACTTCAGGAGGGGACAGGACTGGTGGGGGTCGCTAGGGCTCGCCCCGTAGGAACTTTCCAGGAGCCACAGCCTCAGCTCTGCCCGCAGCGGACAGCGGCTGCTACCTCTGTCCTTTGGCCTTGGTGGTCACCACCAGGATGGACGTGCCTGGCCTTTGTTGTCTAGAGCAGCCCCCTCGCTTGCTAGTGTGTCTCCTGAGCCTGGTGTTCAGGAGTTGAAGACACTTCCCTCCAGTGCCCGGGAATGAATGAACCCGTGGGGTGACGAGTTTGTGTGAAGGGCTGAAAGATCTCATTAGAGAAGGCGTGTGTTCTGGCTCAGCCTCGCCCTGGGCCTTGGCACTGCCGCCGGCTCTGTCTTCCGCACTGTGTCCATCCGGGCAGGCCACCGAACCTATCTGGCTCCTGGTTTGCTCATCAGAACACAGGAAGGAAAGGGGGGTCATGTCTGAAGCCCCTTCTCCTAGGAACGGGGTCAGGAGCAGGGTACGAGGGAGGGTTGGTAGATCAAAGGTGGGAGGGGAGGGGAGCGGCTGGGCAACCTGTCCAACCAGCTGAACTGGAGGCGGCTCTGACTCCCGCAGCAGAGCGCCCAAGCTCCCTGCAGCAGGAGAGCACAGGCTTCCCCAGCCAGTGCCCCAGCAGCACCAGCACCAGCACTAGCACATGCAAGGGATGTAGCTGCTCAGGCCCTGCTGAACCTCCTGGGTAGGCTCCAGAGAGCTGCGGAAAATAAATAAATATATATATTTGCTTTTATTGGTGCATTATTGTCATACATGCTAGTGGGGTTCATTCTGACATAATCTTACATTCATGGGATTTAATTTACTCCATTTCAGTCCCCAGTACCCCCTTCCTCCCTCCCTCCCCTTTCCCCTATTCCCCTTCTACTCTACTGGTCCACCTTCCACTCGTTTATATCTTTAAATAATATACATATAGATACACAGAAAGGTGTGACTCACTGTGGTCTATTCGTACAAGCACACATTCTAACTCTGCCAAACTAATTCTGCATTTCCTCCCCTTTCCTGTTCCTCCCCGCTCCCCCTCAATCTCCTTTGGCCCTTCCCCTTGTCTTTATGGTTGTCTTTATGGTATCCACCCGCCAGCCCTTACTTTGCTCTAACTGCTGCATATGAGAAAGAACATTCAACTCTCCATTTTCTGAATCTCGATTATTTCACTTAGGATAATATTCCCCAGTTCCATTTAGTTTCCAGCAAATGAAATAATTTCATTCTTCTATATAGCTGGATAAAACTCCATTGTGTATGTACACCACATTTTCTTTATCCACTCCTCTGTTCACAGGCACCTGGCTGGTTTCACATCTGGTTATTGTGAATCGTGCTGCTCTAAACATTGATGTGACTGTGTCCCTATAGTCTGCTGATTTTAGTTCTTTAGGATAAATACCAAGGAGTGGGAGAGCTGGGTCATAGAGTGGTCCCCTTCCTAGTCTTGAGGAATCTCCCCACAGCTTTCCAGAATGGTGGTACTAATTTGCAGTCCCACCAACAATGTAGGAGTGCACCTTTTCCCCACATCCTCACCAGCATTTATTATTTTTTGTTTTCTTAATGTTTGCCATTCTGACTGGAGTGAGATGAAATCTCAGTGCAGTTTTGATTTGTGTTTCTTTGATTGCCAGAGACATTGAACATTTTTCCCTGTTTTTGTCCACCATTTGCATTTCTTCCTTTATGAAATGTCTGTTTAGTTCTTTTGCCTGTTAACTGACTGGGTTTTTTGTTTGTTCCCTCCCCTTCTCCCTCTCTTTGGTGTTAAGCTTTTTGAGTTCTCTATATATTCTGGTTATTAATCCCCTGTCGGAGGAGCAGCTGGTAAAGATTTTTTTTCTGTCGGCTGTCTCTTTGCTCTCTTTATATTTTCCCTCGCTGTGCAGACACTTTTTAATTTGTTGCCATCCTACTTGTGGATTCTTGGTTTATTTCTTGTACTTTATGGGATCTTGTTAAGAAGTCGGTGCCTGTGCCAATGTGAAGATTGTTGACCCTACTACCAAAAACAGTATGCCGATTCAGTGCAATTCTCATCAGAATAGCAATGACATTCTTCACAAAATTAGGAAAAAACAAGCCTAAAATTCATTTGGAAAAGTAAGAGATCCAGAATAGCCAAAGCAATCACAGGCATTACCATACCTGACTTCAAATTATACCACAGAGCAATAAAAACAAACTGGTATTGGCATCAAAATTAATGAAGACCAGTGTGATAGAATACAAGACACAGAGACACACCTAGTTACAGTTATCTGATCCTCGGCAAAGTTGCCAAAAACATATGTTGAAGAAAAGATAGACTTTTTAACCAATGGAAGTGGGAAAACTGGACACCCATATGTTGAAGAATGAAACTAGATTCCTCTCTGTCACCCTGCACAAAAGTCAGATCAAGGTGGGTCAACGAATTATGACCTATGAATTATGAATTCCACCAGAATCTTTGTGATTGCTTAGAAGAAAGCAAAGGGCAACAATTTGCATTCCAATGAGCCTCCGGGGTGATTTTGAAACACACTTGATGGTCTATTTGGGGATTCAGGCCTGAGTTCCTCATTAACATCCCAGCACATTATTTAATTAACTAAAACTCTGCCCAAGACTTACAAGAGGCCCAAGGGGCTGAGAGTGAGCAGTACAGGGATGGAGGGGTTCTGGGGTCTCTGGACCAGCCGGCCTTGAGGAAGGAGTCCTAGAAAAGGAGGGCAAGATGTAGACCTGCAAATGCTAACTACAGCTCACAGCCAAGAAGCAGGGCCAAGGGGGAGGGCAAGGTGCAGGACAGGCTGGCATTTTGTGACCATCTTTACAGAGAAGCTTGCCTTGCATGCATGCATCTGTCTAAAGGGTGCACAGGAAACTGACCAGAGAAGGTCGCCCCTGGGAAGGAGATGTGAGAGTGAGGGGTGGAGGGGAATCAGACTTTGGCTTCTGCATTGTTTAGATTTCTTTTTAACACCTGTATTTATTTCAAGACAGCAGTAAGAGCTCTGAGTTAGCCCTGCCCTCTCTTCACACATCCCCAGGCAATAGCTGTGAGGATGGGCTCTCTCCTCAGCCTGGACATCCACCCGTCCTCGGGCAGACCCTGTGTCCAGTCCCCTCTCCTTGCCCTGTTGGGGTTTTACCTGTAGGGTGACAGATGAGGAGGAGACGGTGACAGTGTGCTGGTGAGGCATATCAGGAACATGGTGGGGGCCTAAGGATGGCTTGGCAGAGGTAAGGCAGCTTGTTTTAGAAGCTGCAGGAGCTATTTTGGATTTGTACTTTTATCTTGGGTTTAAGTGCATGTGTGTTTGGAGTTGTGGCCAGGAGGGGTTGGGGTGAACTGACCAATCGTCCCAGTTTGCTCAATATTCGGGGTGGCTGCATGTGGGACTTTCGATGCTACAATCAGAGCTGCTAGTACCCTAGAGTAGGTGCAGCTGGTAGTGGCAATCAATGAGGCAGGGGAAAGAACAGCACAGGTGGATTTGGGTGGAGATGGGCAGACCGAAGATGGTGGGCTTGACCCTGAAGTGACCTTGACCAATGACCTGGCTTAGTTGTTGGTGCATGTAGTCACAGAATGTGTCCCTCACCCCCAAGCAACTCCGTACTACTGTTACATCCAGGAAACTCCAGACTTGAATGTGTAGCCACAGTTACCCTGCACACCCTCCTGCTCTGGTTACACCAAACAAAGATGCGCCTACATCCTCAGAGCTGCTCTATTCCTCACCTACAAACATCAGTCGGAGGAACCACCTGGCCAGCGCTCCTGGAGCCCTCTCGGCCATGTTGTCGCTGCTGTTCGGGGGGCCTGAGGTACAATCTCAGACGGAGCCAGGACACTCTGCTGGGAATCCACACAGGGGACCATGTGCATCAAGGGGTTGCCAGCCTCCCCAGGGACTCCAGCTCCCCTGGCTGCAGCTGAGCCCAGGGCGTGAATGCTTGTGCCTGCATGGTTTGATGGCAGTCCAGGATGCAAGTGTAGATGACTAATGCCACTTTCCAGCGGCTCTGGTTCAGCCTTGGGTCACCCTAGTGACTGGACCCAGAATCTGGTCCCAT
This sequence comes from Callospermophilus lateralis, assembly GCF_048772815.1. Classification (NCBI taxonomy): domain Eukaryota; kingdom Metazoa; phylum Chordata; class Mammalia; order Rodentia; family Sciuridae; genus Callospermophilus; species Callospermophilus lateralis. Next base: position 13,418,192 of record NC_135309.1, on the reverse strand, counting down.
CTACCCAGGATAGCAGAGTCCTCAAACATAGAGGTTTGGAGAGAGACGGGTACCCCTAAACAAAGCCTGGAAATGCCAGGGAAGGGCACTTCCCCCTCGACAGGCAGCTCCCGATGGCATGGCTGCTGTAAGCTGGAGTGGGGGCCTCTGTCTCTGCCGTCTCTGGGGCATTTCGTAATTAGTATTCATTAAGGCAATTATTTTAATAAATTAGACTCAGTTAAATCTAACCATTTCATCTCAATTTTTTTTAATTAAAAAAAAAAAAAAAAAGAAAACCTGCCTAGTCTAATCCTGCAGCAAGTACAGTACCCCCGTCCTGCTGGGGACTGGGATTTGTTTGGCTTCCATAAGGCATTGGGGCCAAAGCCCTGGAGTTTACCTAACACGACATCTCATTTTGCAGATGGGTGAACTGAGTTCAGAGAAGAGAAGATCCTTGTTCAAGGCCACTGTGATGGTAGAAACGGGGTCCACTACTTGTCCCCAAAGTTCACATGCTAAAGGCCTAACATTACATCAGGATGTGACCTTATCTGCATACACCAGGCAATCAGGTTAAGCAAGACATTAAGGCGGGCTCTACTCTAATACGCCTTGTGTCCCTTATAAAAGGGCAAATCTAGACACAGCTACACCCAGAAAGAATACCAGGGGAAGACAGAAGAGCCGTGCTTCTACAGGCCAAGGGGCACCTACGGTTGATAGGAAGCCACCAGATGCTGGGGAAGGGAGGGGCTCTCTCTTCCAGGCCTCAGGAAGAACCAACCGTGCCACACCTTGAACTTGGACTACCGCCTTCCAAAACTGTGAGACCATCAAATTCTGTTAACCACGTTGTTCGTGGCACTTTTTATGAGGATGGCAGTTATACTGAATTCAGGCCACCCTACGTCCTCAGTTTCTCTGAAGGCCCCGGCAAAGACCCTATCTCCAGGGAAGATCCCAGTCTGAGGTGCATAGATTCAGCCAAGTGTCAGTGGAGAAGCAGGACCCCCCAGCGAGCCCGCTCCCCACACTCCCCAGGTGGCCCGCACTGGCCCACTACCTGACGGGGAGCTGCATGGAGTTCAGCTTCATCCACTTGCTTCAAGAAGTGACAGGACGGGGTGGCTGCTGGGCCTTTTCCCATTTCCTCTGTCTAGATAGAGGCTTGGCAAGCAGATCACGGCCCTCACCCATGCCACCTCCTGCCCCCGCCTCTGCCGCAGGTTCTTGGCAGGACACAGGAAGTCCCAGCTCCTCCCAGCTCTCTTCAAAGCATTCTTCTCCTACCTTTGATTTTTATTGGTTTGTGTCTTCAGTGCTTTGTCTGTAATTACAGTTTGCTTCGTGCCTTGTTTAATAATGACTAATGTGAGGCAAAGGGGAGCACAGAGCTAAACGAGCATTTAGTAATTAATATTCATTAAGGCAATTATTTTAATAAATTAGACTCAGTTAAATATGACCATTTCATCTCATTTTTCTAAAATTGAAAAAAAATTAAAGAAACAAAAAAACAAAACCCACCTGCCTGGTCGAACACTGCGGCAAGGGCAAGAAAGTGGGCAGAAGTAAGAAAGCAAAGACCAGGAGAGGGACAGGAAGGGTGCGGGGAAGGCAGGGGCAATGGGATGACGATGTCAGGAACCTGGGAAAATCAGCTCATCATGTAGCTGGTCATGTTTTACATTAGTAATGGCAGGGGACATTGATGAAGAGCTCACCAACCGTCAAGACCTTTGTCTTGATCGTTTTATTTAATCCTCACAGCAATCGATGAGACAGGGTCTTTACAATTATTGGCATGTTATAGACGAGGGAACTGGGTTGCCCAAACTCACACAACTAGTAAGTAGAGGCTGAAAGCTAGGAGGCCTCACTAGCTTTCAAAAACTAACAAAACCTGCCCTGTGACCTCTTGCCGCCAAGGCCCCTGCACTTCACGTGTTAGAAAATGGAAAGTAGCCATCTCCCTAAGATGTGCAAAAAATGGGCACTTGATTAGTTCTCTGCTGTTGTTTCCTTGAAATTCTTAATAATTTGTTTAGCAAAAGTGCCACATTTGCATTTTGTACTGGGGCTTGCAAATTATGCAGCCAGCATGAGGTACAGGTTTTGCAGCTATAACAAACAGACCCAGAAACATCAGGACTTTAGCAAGGTCAAGTCTCCTTTGCTTCTTACTCAAAGCCTGCAGTAGTCAATTCTGACAGTAAAATTGTTTCTATCTTCATTGTGTAGTTTCCCTCTTGGGTTCAAGAAAATTGTTCATTCTCACCACACCCTGGTCGGGAAGAAGGGAAAGAAGCCAGGGAAGCCCAGGCCTTTAGGGCAGAGCCTGGCAGTGGTACTTGTAACTTTTACTCTCATTCCATTGGTCAAAACAAGACCACACGGCTGCACTAAACTTCCAGGGGAGTAACAAATGAACACTTTAGCTGGGGGGGGGTTGGCACCAAGGTAAAAAAACCAACCCTTTGGTATTCCACCCAATTTTGCTCCTGCATCCTTGGGCGAATGATCTCAAGCAAACCAGTTTTCTCTCTCTCTCTCTCTCTCTCTCTCTCTCTCTCTCTCTCTCTCTCTCTGGTTTCTAGAAAGCCAAGACGCATTCAGGCAACTCTTAAGACTGAGGAGGGTCGGTGTCCACAGCCCCCTAGGGTGCTGTGCAAGATGGGGTGCACCTTTGCCTGCTCCCTGCTTCTTTGGAGTGGGCTTGTTGGGACATCACCCTGTCTCCACCCTCCACCCTATCAAAGCATGAGGAAGACAGGGTAAGGGCACCCGTGTTGAAGTACTTCAGAGCAATCTGAGAAGCACATGGAGGCTAAATCATAAAGAAGCTGTCAGCTTGGATATAGGACTGACCACGGCTGTGGGCGGCACATTGCGGCATAAGTGAAGCTTAATCCGATCGCGGTCGCGTCCTTTCCTTTCTACAATGCCTCTAGCGGCTGTTGTGCTGCCACTGAAGAGTCGGGTAGTGGCAGCAACAGAGCCCTGTCAAGACGGCAATATCTACTCCCTGGTCCTTTCTAGGAAAGATTTGCCAGCTCCTGAATTATTAATGGCTGGGCAGGAGGGAGCTGATTTCTTCCACTGAGAATCTAGGGCCACCTCCTATCTGGGATCTGGCAGTTGGTGATTTCAGGGCTGCTGAGAATGGAGCCCAGGGCCTCATGCATGCTAGACACCCACTCTGTCTCTGAGCTACCCCTGTCCTCTGTGGCACCTGAAAGCTTCCCGCATGTGCTTGTAGTTGAAGTCCAGGGGGATCTGGAAATGTCCCGAAATGGTGGCATCAGAGAGGCAGCTAGTGCTTTACACGATACACTCCACCCGCCAAGAATACTGCACATGGTGTAGAACCACCGTGTGGGCAGGGCATCAGTTTGGGTTGGATTTCAGTCCTGTCTCCATTCCTCCTTAGCTTGTAAGTGCTCTTGGATTTGCACCTCAGCTGCCTGGTCTTAAAATTGCGGGTACTGAATTAGGTTGGGCAGGGACCTAGAGATTTAGCACTCCTAATCTAAAATTGGACCTCTCATGAGGGGTTGCCGTCCAAACACAGGTCACTAAAAATATTCCATGAAATCATCTTCAGGATGTGTATAGGTTATATGAAACATAAATGAATTTCATGTATAGACTTGAGTATTCCCCCAAAATATCTCATCATGTGTATGCAAATATTCCAAAACCTGAAACACTTCTGGCCCTGAGCATTTCACATAAGGGACATTCTTCCTGTCTCTGTAAGATGCAGCCCTGGAACTTGGGCACAACACAGCCAGCACCCAAAGGGGCACTTTGAAGGTTGTCCTGAATTTAGCTGGGGCAGAGTTGCCGTTGGAGGCTCCCATAGGCTCTTCCCAGGCTCACTTGGAAGGACCTACATCTCACCCCAGCTCTGCCACCAACTCCCTCTTTGGCCTCCAATGAGTCTCCACCCGGGCCTGTCTCCCCAGGGGTATCATGGAGGGGCCTGCTCAGCTGCTTGCTAATGCTGTGAGGTGCTTTGATTTCCAGTTTGTGAGTTCTTTCTGAACTCTCTCCAAGTTTTCCCCATTCTTCAGAAAGAATACCCCTTGGTGCCTGAAAAGGGCCGAGTCTGCCCTGTATTTAGAGGACATATTCCTCCACGGGTCCCTGGGGCTCTGTTCCTGTCCGTGAGCGCAGCAGCGGAGCCAGCAGCCTGAGTCAGAGGCTGCACCGCCCAGGCATCAAGGGATTTCAAATTAGAGGATAAGACACCGGAGCAGTTTAATAGGATGAAAGAATAATGCGGCCTTGTTAGCAATACAGTAAAACTAAGCTTTTCTAATGCTGGGGGTGCCCTGGCTAATTAGGAAGGCTGCAGATCTGAGGGCTAAGCACAGTGGCTAGGAACAGACTCCCCACCAGACCCAGCCAAATTCATTTCTTCTGCCAGTGGTAACTAGCTGTAGGATGTGGGTCTTTCTATTCTAAATTAAAATGAAGTAGGTAATAGCACTCAACCAATGGTGTCACTGCAAGAATTAAATTAAAAAGAATTTAATGCTGCGAGAGCAAGGTAATCCAGAAGCTCACAGACTTCCTTGGTCCCAGCATCCTGAGCACCTTGGTAGCTTTTCATAGTGCCCTTAGGCAAGAAGAAACAACCAAAGCTCCATTCACCGAGCAGTTAGCTCCCAAAGATTTAATAAGTATCTGTGACATAACAACTTAGCAGCCCTTTGAAAAAAAAATAGTACTCATAAATTGAAAGGATAATAGTATTTCTGTTTCATTCTTAAAAAGCCATAAATTACATTTGCCCATCAATATCCCCAAGGGATTGGTCTAGGGACCCCTGTGGATACCTAACTCCAAGGACTTTAGAGTCCCTCAAATAAAATGGAGTAGTGTTTGCACAGAACCCAGACACATTCTCCCTTAGAAATCCTCTCTAGAGAACTTACAATACCTGAACCAATGTAAATACTATGTACGTAGTTGTTAGACTGCATTGTTGAAGGGGAAATGACAAGAATACAAAGTCTGTACAGGTTCAGTACAGACACAACTAGTCATTCAAATATTTTTGGTCCACGGTTGGTGGAGGTGGAGCTGGTTGAGTTGGAGGTTTATATCCACAGGAGGTTGGTGACTGTCTCCAAAAGTTGTTAGCTCAGGGAACTTTCCAGATACAGCTGCACGCACAGGGCCCCTGCACTTAGGGTGGGGACGTGCATGCTTGTTGGGTGCTCCCCCATTTCCCACTGGGTGCACCCGGTCACCTTCACTTCCTATCCCACATGGACTTTTATGGAGTCCTTGTGCTTTACTACAGTAACTACCAGAAATCAGAGCCTTGACATCATTGAAAGGGATATGATAGAATTGATGCTGACATCTGGAGCTAGCTGTGTGCACCGTGTGCTTTAGATATTAAGTGTGGCTTGTTTCCCTGGAAAGTTAAAGTAGATCAGAACACCTATTGAGGTTGCTGCAGCCCTTGGGCACGTTGGCTTGCAGTTGAGAACCTTTGAGGGTAAGCTCTCAGAAGATGCCTGCTCTTCCTTCCTCTACAGAACCTCCTCTTACATTCTCCTCCTCCTCTCTTTCTCCGACCAGCCCTCCTAGACGCCACTTCAGATCCATCCTGTACCTCTAGCATCTGGCACTGGGAGGAGTAGGGGTGGATTTTCTAACTGTTCGAATTGAATGAAATCCTGTTGGTCTTCACGTCTCAGTCCCAGGATTCTCAGAGGCTCACTCGCTTCCCTGGACCATGGGACACCTTGATGTTCACTAAACCGATGCACACATCTGAGTCACAGCCTAATAGGTTGGCAAGACCTGACACAATTGATCCCAGTCCTGAGCTGGGGTCTGTGTTGGTTTCCTAGGTTCCACCAGATCATTGTATTAGAATCAGCAGGGGTCCAATTAATAGGACTTTTGAATACAGCAGTGCTTCTCAAAGTAGGGTCCTCATACCACCTGTGTCTGATTCACCCTGGGTGCTTGTCCACAGGCTCCTGCTTAGATCAACTAACTCTTTACTTTGGTTCAAACTATTTCCTTGGGTAGTTCTTATATCCACTATTTTTGGCATCCACTAACACTTAATTTGGAGAGCTAATACCAGGCAACTGTACCTCCAATCAGACGCTATTCAATAGCAAGGTCAACATGAACCCACTGGCCCCAATGCTTTGGGGAAGCAGAACCTACTGTTTCCATCCACAGGAGGTTGGTGGCTGACTCCAAAAGTTGTTAGCTCAGGGAACTTTCCAGATACAGACCCCACTCCACTTTCCACCTCTAGCACCCAAGTACACAGGGTCTTCCAAGCCCTCGTGCAGGGTTTTCCTGAACGGGGCTGTGACTACTTCCTGTCCCTGGAATCTCAGTAAGCTCCCTGTAAAGCAAGTGGGAGAGGCTACATGTATTTGCAAGGTGCCTTTCACAATCCTGAAAGCACAAATAACTTCACTCCTTTTCTTGAAATAATGGGGAATTTGGGGAACTTTTGCAGAGAAGTAACTTGATCATTTCTTTTGCCTTTGACTGAAGGGAAGGAATTTTTTTTTTTATCAGTTCCCAAAAGACTTGTGGTAACTGCCTCAGCACAATCCTGGCATCCTCTTCCCTTTACTCATACTGAAGAACTGGATATTCTTTCTAATGGCCACGTCAAGTCTCCTGAGCCCCTGCCAGCCTGTCTCCATTCACTCCCGTAGCACGCTGGGCCTATTATGCAATGTCACCGGAGTTGTATAAAACAGGAACCTGATACTTTTGTAATATTTCAAAGTTTTTGAGAAAATCAAATGAGACAAGGAATCTCAAAATATCAGGCAACTTAAGGTATTATTTTTGTCCATTTATCTCCTAAATTGCTCTCAGAAGAATTCTCTCGCATGCACGTTGGTGGGAATGAAAATTGGTATGGCCATTACGAAGAACAGATGGGGGGGGACAGTTCTCAGAAAACAAAACCTGGATCCACCGTGTGGCCCAAGAGCTCCAGCACGGGGCTGCATCTGAAGGAGACGAGACCATCCTATCCAAGACCAAGACCTGCCTACCCGCCCGTGTTTACCCCAGCATGTCCACAGCAGCCAAGGCGCACGGTCAACCAAGGTGTCCCTTGACAGATAAATGCATTAAGAAAGTCCAATGAGTACACACAACAGAGTCCCCTTCAGCCATACGAGGAACGGAAACTGACTGCCAACTGGGGCAACACGGAAGAACCTGAGGACATCATGTCCAGCAGAAGAAGCCAGCACAGAAAGCCAGGTGTCATGTGTCTGGTCACAGGCAGAGGATGAAAAGAATGCACCTCATAGAAGATGAGAACAGAATAGTGGTCACTAGAGTCTAAGAAGCGGGGAGAGGATGGAGAATTGGGGCCAGATCCTGGGTTCCAAAGTCAGGTAGGGGAGGAGTTGGTCGTAGCATTCTGTAAGCACCGTGGGGTGACTGCCATCTCCAACAATTTATGATATATTTCAAAACAGAAGACTCCTGAGTCTCCCCTCACATAGCAAAGATCCATGTCCCTGCACATAGAGACAAAAATGTCAGTTACCCTGATTTGTGAATGATACTTTGTACATAAAAATCTATATACGTATATAACTATAGTGTACCCCATAAATATGCAAGGTACACATAGATTTCAGCATAGATACTTTTTAAAACCTCTTTATTCTAGATGTGAAAGACCTCTGCCTTAGTTCCGGTCTCCTGGCTTTTCTAACACCCCCCACCACACACCACAGTCCCCGCCCACCTTCTCCCTCCCAGAGACTCTCCTTTCCTCCAGTTCCATCCTCCTTAAAGGCTCATCAGACATGGCACCTCCCTGAAACCTCCCTGAGGTGCCCATGGGCCTCCAGGAAACAGCTCAGCGGCACAGCAGAATGGTCAAGGTCCCCCGGCCTGGCCAGCGCCCCAGCCTTCTCCCACTCTGGATGTTCGTCCCTCCCCAGGTAGTCCCACTCTCTGTGGCCTCAATTGCCATCAACTGCAGGTTTGAAAATGTTAAGTGAAAAATTCCAGAAATAAAGAATGCATGGTTTTAAATTGCTTCCATTGCCATACGGTGTCATGCTGTTCGATTTTTATTAGTTCTAACTGCCACTCTCTTGCTATGTCTAGTTTATAAATTCAACTTTATCATGGGAACCCAGGTAGAGGAAAAAACAAGATACCTAGGGTTTGGTGCTATCCAAGGTTTCAGGCACCCACTGGGGGTGTTTCTGGGCACCCCCTGCAGATAAGGGAGGGGCACAGGACTCAATATGTTTCCTGCACACCCTGGTTTCCCAGGCTAGACCTGGGTTTGTTCCTCCCTGGGCTCCTTCTTCCCCTCCTTCCGAGTCTGGAGTCCTCCTGCGCCACCTGCAAACCTGCCAGGAAGCCCACCAAGCCCCGCTCAGCTCTCACTCTCTGTCACACACAGATGCACCCTCTTGGAAAGGCGGCCTGGAAAGGTCTATCAGAACTGCTCGAGTGCAAACCTTGATCCAACAGCCTGCCCCTGGGAGTTTGCTGTCGGTTCAGCCCACGGTCCCCACACAAGAGCCCAGAGAAATTTAATAAAGATATTCTTCACTGAGGCACTGTTTGTTAAAGCAGCAAAACATGAAAGAGCCTTTCTGTCTCTCTCTAGGGGTCTAACTGTACAGTTGATTATATAGACATACGTTGGTATCCTCCAGGGATTTGTCCCAGGACCTGTGGACATTAAAATTTGGAACTTCTTTATGTAAAATGGTGCACTATCTATATACATCCTCCTGAATGTTTCCAATCCTTTCTAAATTGCTTGTAATACCTAACCCAAGTTGTGCACTATCTACATACATCCTCCTGAATGTTTCCAATCCTTTCTAAATTGCTTGTAATACCTAACCCAAGGTGAAGTCTGCCTTTGTTAATAAGGTAAGCAAAATTCTGTATTGTTTAGGAAATAACAATAAGGAAAAAAAAATGTTTGTACATGTTCAGTGCAGAGGCAATTTTTTCCAGATATTTTAATCTATGGATTGGAGGAGCAGCTAGAATAATAACAACAAAGGAGATCAATGCATACGATACCAAAGGACTCTGAGCTCTATACCTGCCTGGAACCACGCAGTGAGTGCTGTGTGGTCAGTTTACATCAGTAGTTGCTATGTGCTTCTGAGATGAAGAATATGGATTTGGAGGAGTTTCCCCCCTCTAAAGTGTTTTGGAATGGTTTCAAGTCTTCCCTTTGCATATTTTACTTATTAAGAAATAATGATGGGAGGGGAGAGGAAGGGAAGAGGGGAAGGAAGGACAGCAGAATAAAATAGACATTATTATTAATATGGCTGTATGCGTATCCGTGACTGCATGACCAAAGTGATTCTGCAACCTGTACACTCAAAAAAAATGAGAAATTATACTCCATCTGATTCAAATGTATGATATGTCAAGATCGTTGTACTGTCACGTGTAACTAATTAAAAAAAAAAAAAAAGAAAGAAAAGAAATAATACCGATGTGTGCTTTGATGAGCCCTGTCAAGGCACCATGCCTCTGTGAAGTGTTCTTTAATGCCTTGGTCCAACAAATCACCTCCTCCAGCAGACCCTTAGCATCCATCTAGAGCTGAGCCCGTTACCCCAGGAGGCAAGGATTGGGCTCTTCACATGCAGGCCAGGGGAGGATTCCCAGGGCAGGTGTGTCCGAGTCATCCCTGAGTGCTCAGCACCCTGTCCAGGGCCAGAGTGGGCTCAACCCATCTCAATCCAATAAATGAAGCTCATTCTTCCATCCCTGAGCTCTTATGTGGTGCAGAAGGAAAGTACTGTAAGCACATTTCTTTTCCTCCAGTGACTTGCAGACATGGAGCTAAGGAGGGCATCTCTGGAGCACTGGAAATGTTTCCAGGAGAAATAGCCCATCAGGGTCCTTGGTGTCCTTGGGATCAGAGTCAATGATACAGGTCAAAAAAGATAACCGAGATCACCACAGCAGGGACTTGGACAACAGTCCTCAGCAAATTAGGTGGGCAGTTGCTTTAGAGGGTCATGGGATGACCTTGGGGCTTCTGGATACTTCTCTGCTCTGCAGTTCAATGTGAAAACAACTATGGTAACTGATGCTGAGACACTGGCCATGGCCATGCAGTGCTGTGTGGCTAAGTGGGATGGGCTCAGCCTTGGTGGCCACTAGGCAAGGTGCCCTGGATGCTTCTTCAATTTAGAGTGTCCCCACTCAGGGTGGGTGCACTGGGAGGCAGCCCCGTGGTATGTCAAGGTGCTTCTGCAAGACCTGGCCCCAGGACACAAAGCCCTCTGTCACAGGCTCCTCCCCTGGCTGCAGCTTCAGTATCTGACCCTCCCCTGGACTCAGCCAGGCCGATGTGATTGGCACCCTGTATCTGTGGGTCCACATCTGCAGATTCAACCAACTGTGAATTGAAAATATTCAGAAAAAAATTGGTCCTGTACTGGACATGTAGACTTTCTTGTCATCCTTCTCTGAATGACACCATATAGCACCTACGTACGCTGACTTAGGTACTGTCAGTGATCTTGAGATGATTTAAAGTATGCAGGATGGTGTGCATAAATCATATGTAAATATTATGGCATTTTATATGCGGGCCTGAGCATCCTTAGATTCTCATGTCTGTGGTCTCCTGGAACCAATCCCCAGAGGCTACCAACGGACAACTGGACTGAGAATTTACACACTGCAATCCTAAAATGTCATTGTCGTCCTCATTTTAGAGATAAAAAAAAGACTTAGTGATTATAAAATCAGGCTGAGGGTCAGAGGGCAAAGGAGATAACGTTTCTTCTCCACCGACCTGACCCACGGGCCACAAGAAGGTGAGTCTGGGATGTTGGTGTGTGCCTGAGGAGTTATCTTCCCGGCTCTCCCACTGGACAGACGGGACACCCCAGCCCCAGGACAGCAGCAAGCACAGCGCCCGCGTCTGTCCTGTGCTCTTTGCTAACATGCACAACATCACCAGCAGTCCACCAGAACCAGGACCACCTGTGACTCGCCATTGCTCACAGGGTGGAGTCAGACCTCAGATCCGCAGTGACACCACTCCCTGTCCCTGTGTTGAGCAGGTCATATCTCCCAGCCCAGAGAGGAGCAAGATGACTTAGTGAAGGAGCTTGTGCATGAAGGTGAGTGACAAGACTTTCAGACTCCCTGCTGTGTCCCCAGATCTACAGCTGTGATATCAAACTCTGCTCCATCCCATCTGATTCTGTCTTGAAGTCATGCAGCTCAGGCCCTATGCAGGGACTACCTTTGCCTGTCCTCCCCTCCAAGACCTTACTAAAACTCCCCTTGGATTAGATTTGCTTGATAGGTGTGCCTTTTTGTTTTGTTTGTTTAGAGGTTTTGTGCTTTGTTTTGTTCTTTGGAGGAAATTGATAGTTGGCACTTCCTTCCTCTGGCCTATAAAACATCATATGTCCTCTGGCCTCAGCTTGTCCGGCTGACTCCTCTCCTCTTTGCTCTCTGAGCTTCAGCTACACAGGACTTCTTGGATTGTGCCATGTTTCCCAGCCCCATGGTGGGAGCTCCTCTGCATGCGCGGTTCCTTTGGCCTGCCCCGCTCTCCCAGCCTTCTCTACCTGGTCAGCTTTTGCTCTTCCTTCAAACCTCTTCCCTGTCAGTTCTCCTGCAGAGCCACTGACTAATCCAAGTCTCCCTGAAATTTGCTCTTTATAGACATTTATTTCTGCTTCATAGCAGAAACAATGTTTAGTTTCTCTTTGGTTTGGGGTTACAGTTAACCCTCCATACCTCTGGCTTTTGCATCCAAGGATTCAAACAAAAAAAAATTCGAAAAAAGAAAATGACATCTGTACTGAATATGAGCAGACTTTTTCTTGTCTTTATTCCCAGAACAGAACAATAGTTAATTACATAGCATTTGCATTGGATTAAGTGGTGTAAGTAATCTAGAGGGGATTTAAAGTACACAAGGTTATACACAAATACTGTGCCATTTGATATAAAGGGCGTGAGCATCTCCATCTTGCAGTATACCTAGGGGTTCTGGACTTAATCCTCTGAGGATGCAGAAGAACAATGTTTGATTACTGGGTCCATCCCTCTAGGAGGTGACCTCCCTGTGGACAGGAACTGAGTCTGTTTTATCACCCAGTCCCTTGCACCTTGAAACATTATAGATGCTCAACAAGGAGTGTTTGGATAAGTCAATGAGTGGGTGGGTGAATGATAGCCAGACTTCACTTTTAAGAACACCTCGTGATTGTGGGTCTGTGTCCGTGCCCACGAGCTTCACTTGCTCCTGGAGCAGGAAAGGGAACATGGGGGCTGTAGAAATGGAGGCACACTGGCAGTGGGGAGAGAGCAGGGAGGAGAGGACCCTCCCTCTCCAGGTTTGGCTCTGGAACTGAATCACATTGAGATAAACGTCTAACCCAATCCTTTGTGGAGCGTTCCCCTTCAACTTCATGCTGTGGTAGAAAACCATCAGGAGGAACAAGGAAAAGAGATAAGGGTTGATATTCTGTTCAGTGCAGCAAATACGAGTTTCTTAGTATCGCATCTTTGGGATTGAACCATGGGTCTTCCTCGGCACAGGCTTTTCTAGATTTTCAGAAAGCTCAGCTCCTTAAGTTCCTGATGGGGCCTGAGAGCATCTCCCACAGCATCCCCCACCCCCACTTTCAAGGGATGGACAGGCAGGTAAGGGTCTCCAGCCTCGGGACTGTTGAAGCACCAAGACGCTTGCTGTCTGTTCTTCTAGGCTGAAGATCTATCTCATGTTCTGCATTTCTACCTGGGAGTGTTTCCATCATAACTTTATAACATATTACTAAAAAAGAAAGAAAGTAATTCTCGTTGCTGTTCACACCTTTATTAAGGTCTCACTGACAGCTAATGAACCACACACAGGCTGACAGTACACAATGATGAGTGTTGACGTACATGCGCCTAGGAGACCTTCAATATCAGACCATGAACATGCCCCCACCCCAGACCTTCCTCAGGGACTTTTGAGATCCAGTCCTCCCCTGCCACAGATTCACACACTCCTGCTCATGTGCTGGGTGCAACCGCAGATTCATTTGTGGTTTTTTTTCAATGTCATCTCCCCTGGTTAGAACTTCTCCCCACCCCTTCTACAGTTGCAAGGACTGCAATAGAAAGCAAAAAGGGTATTGCACTTTTTGTGTGTGTGGGGAGTAATAAGATCTTTCTTTGGGCAGTAATAAGATCACCTGCTGGCTCCTGTTGAAACGTTTTACTGTCTTGGGGTACTGGGGAAAGTCTGGCAAAAGGACTACCTTGGTTGCTTCCATCAAATGACCCCTATGAAATTGGGGAGTCAAGGATTAATAAGCTCTCTCTTGTTCCACCAAGCTCCCCCAAGGTCATTTAGGAAATTCCAGGTTAGACCCATTTTGCATCCTGGATCAATTTGAAGGAAAGGAAACATGCTGTATTTGGAGGAATAAGCAATGAAGATAAGGTGGATGGAGTAGGTCTTTCAAGACTGCACCTTTTTTAACATAATAAAAATGATCTTCACATTTCACTTTAAAAACTCGCCAAGAATGTGCGGAGGGAGGCTGATCCCAGAACACCCTGGCAACTGGCAGCCGGGCAATTTGCAGGCAATTGACGGCTATGTATTTGCATGATGTTCACATGGAAAATAAGGTGTTGACTGTTGACACAGCTTCTTGGCAAAAGTGCTCGAACAACTCATTCCTTTCCAAGCAGCTCTCAGGAGGCTGGACCCCACGATGAGTCACAACCTGCCAAATGCCAATCAGATTGGTAACGAGGCTCCTACCAAGCTTAGCTCCTAGAAAAGTGCACACTTCACATACACGTATCAATTTCTTCGTGTTACCCTGTAATGAAACATCCCTTTGTGCTTCAAAGGAACAAGCAAACCACCAAAAGATCAGAGTCCCAGTTGGCAGGAAGTTTCCCGACAGGCGCCTGTTGGGATAGCACCAGCCGCAGCCGGGACTGTAATCCCAGGTGGAGCTGACCCAGGACCGGGCAGGGTGCTGGGCCCTTCACTCGCATTGTCTGGTTGCCACCCTATGAAGGCAAAAAACTCATGATCCCTTTTAGCAAAAGAGGCAGTGGCGGCTGCGGCTGGAAGACTCGTGATTTGCCGGCACGGTACTTGGCTTTGAGGGGAGAAGGAATACTTGAAGCTGTTCCACGTGCTAAGAGGGTAACCTGTCTGTCACAGACACACAGCAGACCCAGATGCCCTCCCACCCACATGTCCTTGCTAGATGCTGGCACCCGTTTCCTGAAGATGGCCCTGGGTTCCAGCTTGCCCTGGACAGGCCAGAGCCGCCTCAGGGGTTCACCACCCACAGTCATACTCTATCCCTCTTCCACTATCCCTGCCCTACCCCTGACCAGGACCAGGACTGTGACCTAGGGGTAGTCTAACAGCCCAACCCCTCCCTTTGGGCAGGACAACCCCTGCGGAGCCATTCACACTGCAGAGGTCCTCTGGGGCCAGTCTCTGGGAACCATGCTTACAGGATATTCCCCATCCTTTCCTGGTTTCTCTGCTCCCTCCCAGGTCTCCTGCAAGGACAGACCCTCAATAATGGGTTTGTCCAAGAATCTCTAGTCCAGCTTCACTCCTAGGAGATGAACTCCGACAAAGTGACCCAGGGAGGCGAGGAGAGTCCTCTTCTCTCCATGCCAGGTCAGGGCTCCGTAGCTCTGTGTGTGGCCCCGGGGCTGGTCTCAGTGCAGCAGGGAAGAGCCAGGGCCAGAGCTGGATGCAGGCACAGGGCTCAGGCCTCTGCTCTCAGGGAAAGAAAGAGTGGTCGACACACAGAGCACTTGCGTCCCAGACCTGGGCTACGTGTGGTGGACAGTGCAAGAAAAGCACTTCCGCTAAGGCCTGGTTGCATGAGCATACAGGTGAATGATATATTCAGGGGGTCTGGGAGAGGAAGGAAGGCTTCCGGTCTTTCTCTACTCCAGCCTCAAGCACTGAGCAGAATCAACAAAATCACTACCCCCAACTGGGACAGAGAAAATGACAGATACCAGCTTCCTTTGAACTGAGGTTAAAATCAGGGAGAGTCTGAGATAAACTCTTGAATCCTATGGCCCAGAACCCATCATAATGCAGACAGGTGCCTGAGGAGGTGATATCTCTCTCTCTCTCTCTCTCTCTCTCTCTCTCCCAGAGATTGAACCCAGTTGTGCTTAACTACTGAGCCACGTTCTCAGCCCCTTTTTCTAGTTTTTTTTTATTTTGAGACAGGGTCTCCCTAAGTTGAGGAGGCTGGCTTTGAACTTGTGGTTCTCTGACCTCATCCTCCTGAGTCACTGGGCAAGGTTCTATGTTTCTGAGGTTGAACTTAAAGATCCCAGGAGTAGGGTGTGGGGTTCTCTGGGGTCCTCGTCATACAGTGCCTTCCAGAGGGTATGAAGCCAGAGCCTGTCATGAAGCTGACCCGAGAGCCCAGCCTCCCATGGCTACTGAGGCCAGCCTGTCTCCCATCTGTCCCTCCTCCATCCTCTGCCTGAACACCTATGTGCATTCAAGGGCCGTCCCACTCGCATCCTCGCCACAGTTAAAACCTCACTCTTCATCCCCCCAGGTACTCTGCAGCAATCATGGCGGGATATTGACCCTGTGCCGGTCACTCTTCTGACTGTGGATGCAGAGGGAGCCAGAGGCGGCCCACGGTGTGACAGGGAGCCATGCCTGGCTGGAGCTCCAAGGATTTCTTGCTCCCCACCTTCATGGTTCTGCTCTCTGCACCTTTCCATAGCCGTCCCCCTGAAGGCTGAGTCCCCAACTCACCATGTTAGTTCACTGACTGACTGGGACAAAGCACCTGAGGGAATCCACTTCAAGAAGGAAAGGTTTGTTTGGGCCCGTAGTTCATGGTCAGCTGACTCCGCTGCTTTGGGGCCTGTGGCGAGGAGAGCGTCATGGGGAGCCTGTGGTGGGCAAGGCCTTGCTCGAAGTTGCAGAGGCAGGAAGCCCTGGTAGCCAGGACACCGAGAGTCAGGAAGGGCGGAGCCCACTGCCCCCTTAAGGGCTTGCCCCCCATCCCCTGTGGCCAATGTCCTCCTGCTGAGCCCCGCCCCCTGAAGGCTCCAATGGACCCCAGGCTGGCCACCAAGCCTTAACACAGGGGTTTGGGGGACACTTAAGAGCCAGGCCATAGTGCCCTTCACCTCCCCGCTCACATTGCCGCTTCCTCCTGAGCCGCTTTGGCCTCTCTCGTACCTTGTGGGCCAGGTACTCCGGCCCCTGTGTTTCTGGTCACCATGCTGAGGGCACAGCACCAACGTGTTTGTGGATGGCGAGATCCGCAAGGGCAGAGAGCCCGCCACACAGGCATCTCTTCATGGCTTCCTCCCCCTCTGATGGTACTGGACGGGGGCTGTGGACGGGGCTGTGGATGGGGCTGTGGACGGGGGCGAGGGTCATCGCGACAGGCACCCTGTCCTGCCCCAACGCCATGTGGACTCCAGAGGGAAAAGGAAGGCGGCTTTCTCGGGACCCCACCCTGCCGCAGAGGGAGAAGAGCTCCCAGCTGAAGTGAGTGACAAGAATGACCAGGCTAGGGATTGGGGACCATGACTATGTCACTGCAGGATGAAATGAACGCAGTTGGAGACAGGCCAATCGTCTGGCACACTCAGTGCAGCCCAGAAGAGCAACGGGTCTCAGTTTGGCTGACTGCACCTCCACAGGCTTGGGAGGCCACCCGCACCATCTTGGCATGCCCAAGCCCCGTGCTGCCCATTGCCCAGCAGCCGTCCACAGCGCCTGGACTCCAGGAGCTCCGCTGGCCTCAGTGAAAATGTGATGTCTCTTTCTCATGTCCCAACAGAAGCCCAGACTGGAATTTCAAGTGTGATCTCTGCATCATCTCTAACTTGGTTGTTTGAAGCAGCCGGACAAATAAAAAGAGTCTGCCGGTAATTGCCTGCAGCTTCTAGCATGATGCAGCCCAGGGTCAGATCCTCCCTGGGGACTTGTCTGCAGCGAGTGCTTCTTGCCTGAACAGGACAAGAGAAAGAAAGGAGCACAACCAAACACCCACAGAAAACAAGAGGAACTGGGCCAGGCTGGGGTCCCGCCCACCCATGACCTCTGTTGGACGTCCCTCCCCGACTCCTGTAGACTGCAGCCTGCAGGGACCCAGGGAGGTGGGTACACTTGAGAGCCACCAGAGCAAGGGAAGTCCCTGTGCGCTGCTAAGGGTTGTTCCAGTGAAGAGGAGCTGGCCAGGACGCAACCTGATAGCTCTCTGGTCAGAGGGCAGCCGGACGGTATTCCTTTACACAACAGGCCTGTGCAGAGGCTACACGCTCTGACCTATTGGGTTTCATGCAAAGCGCTGATAGACTTCCTGGGATAATTAATAGAGGAAATTGGAAAGGAAGGAACACTCTATCAATTATCAATAGGCAGCTCCAAGGAACTTGTCAAATTAAGTAGTTAACATACGATGAAAAGAAGCCCGAGGGGTTTTGAAGCAGCCCCTTCACGATGGAGCAGACCGAGGAGCTGGGACATCTTCCTGCTCCCACAGAGTGTGCCGGAGGGAGAGGGCAGAGGAGGAAGCCAGGCACCGCTGTGGTCCAGGGAAGGTCACCTTCATTGAGGCGCAGAAACAGGAAGCCAGGGCAGTGGTCCCCCGGAGGGCACCACGCAGCGCTGTGTGGCACTAGGACGTGGTGAGCCAAGTCGTCCCTCATCACCTCCTGGGCCACCACAGACGACAGCCTACATGACCAGGGCATGCTGGGCACACAGCCTGTGCAGGCCGCCAGGCCCGGCCCCAGGGCACCCTTCTCTCCTCCCTCTGTTGAGTCATCATGTGTGCATAACGGCCTGTCCCCACGCACGTCACGGTGGCCCATATGATCATAAGGGAGTCCGGGGACGCTGCAGCCGCCCGAGGTCCTAGCAGTGGCTGGCCTGGTGCGTCTGTGGTGATGCTGCTGCAAACCCCACAGCAGCTCCAGGTGCGTAAACTGGAGCACGCAGAGGACGCAGGCCTGAGGCTGGAGGTGGTCAAGGGACCAGGTGCTCGCTGATGACTCTCTGTTGTTTTAAAACGTGCTCCAAGTTCTAACCAAAAACATTTCCTGTGGAGCAGAATTCACGCCTGCCAGAGCCCTCAGCGCCACTTGTGTCAAGGGGCTGCGCGCAGAGGCTGGTGGGAGTTCCCTGGCAGGCGCTTGGTTTGCACGAGCAGGCTCTGGGTTCGTCCCTGTGCCACACACCCACCCACACAAGGGGCCCGGGCCATCCAGGTTCCTTCCTTCATTTAATTCTTTTTGGGGTTGGAGCCCAGGGCTTCATGTGTGCCACATAAGTGCTCTACCACTGGCCACCCCGGCCTCACTGAGGTCTCTGTGCGTCACCATGGTGTCCGCACACGGGAAATGGCCCAGCACGGCGTTGCTCTGTGGCTGACCCTTGCCAAGGGGCCACGCTGCATGTATTGCTCCTATGCCAGCCCCCTGACATAGCCCTCTGAAGTCCTTTTGAAATAGATTTATTAAGTTGCATAAAGTGAGGTGACTTTAAAAATTACATTCAGGAGATGACAGCACTAGTCGTAGGACGTGCCCGTGAGATCTGAGCCCCTCACCGTGCACAGGGCTCCGGAGACGCTGTGGGCTGCCCTGGGTTTATCACCGCTGCTTCTGGAGAGGACGTCACTGTGTCAAAACCAGGCAGGGCGACTGCACGAGAGTTAAATGTGTGATCTCCTCTAGCTCACCTGTGTCCTTCATGAAATAAGAATTATTTTTTGAGGTCGCTTTTACAGATGAAGAAACTGAGGCACACAAAAGCTAAGCGCCTGGCCAAGGACATCCGGTATGGAACTGCAGAGCCTGGACTGACCCCTAGGCCTGAGTGACTCAGAACATGGGGCAGGTAAACAGCTGCCTTCAGAGTTACCAGGCTGTGTTTACCACTCCCACAGATTTAAAGAAGATAATGCAGGGGAAGCCCTGGGCCTGTAACGTACCAGAAAATTTTTTCTTCCCTCTGAAAGGTGCACAGGGCCTGAGAGACATTCACGTTCATGTGCCTCCACTTCTGCATGGCAGAGAAAGCTGGCGAGGGTGAGCACCTCCCAAGGTCCTGGGGCAGGTTGCCACAGAATTGGCACTTGGAATTCTCCAGGCGCCTGAAGAGTTCCTTCCCTTCCCTTCAGGACGGGCATGGATAAGCCCCCTCAGGGCCTGGCTGCATCTTAATGGAGACCATCCTGGGTACAGCCCAGTCCCCTCTCTGTCATCGGCCCCACCACTGCGCAGGGGCTGTTCCCGGGTTCCTGTGCCTTCCCGTTTGGGCTATCCACAGTGTGAACGGCATGGGGCTGCTGTGTTATTCTTCCTGATTGTTCAATAAGCACGAATTGAATGCTAAAGGGCCACATGGAGATATGCGTTACCTTCCAACAAAGGTTAAGTTAGCTGGTTTGTCACTGAGACGTCATCAGTGCCCCTATGCGCCATGGTGGAGGCCAATCCTGCGCTTGAAGACTCGAAGGCTGGAGGGAGAGGCGCAGGCCGAGGTCAGTTGTCACCAGCTGGAGGTGGCCCTGGGCATGAGCAGCAGCAGCAGCTGGCTAGGTCCTCCCCCGTCCCAGGACTGGCCGGCTCTCTGCATCGCAGAGGAAGCCTGGGAGTTAGGCTCCTCTATTTCTGCTTTTCCGGGAAGGAAATAAAGCTCTTCAGCCTCAGGCGACTTGCCTGGTCCTAGGTGGAGCTGTGTTCAGGGTTCTCTTCCTTTAGCCCACTAGCGAGCAGCCTGGGGCAGGGGCCTACCTGGGCAGCTTGACCCCATGATGCGGTTGTCCGTCAGGCCCCTCCTGTCCTTCAGTTTGGCCAGCCTCAGTGTTCGAGCCTCATCCTCCCACGTGCGGTCCCGTATTCTCAAGATGTCCCACCCACACTAGAGGATCACCTGTGTCAGCTTCCATTGCCGTGACAAAACGCCCCGAGACAATCAACTCAAAAAGAGGGAAGGTTTATTTTGGCTCCTGTTTTGGAGGTTTCAGCCTGTGGTTGGTTGGTCTATTGCTTCTGAGCCTGTGGCAGCGTGGAACATCACAGCTTCCCTCGTGGTGGCAGGGAGCACAGAGAGCGAGGAGGGGCCGGGGTCCCAACATCTGCCTTAAGGACACACCCCCAAGGCCTAACTCCCTTCCATTGGATCCCCCATCCTACATGTTCCACGGAGCCTTTAACACCTGCGCCTTGGGGACTCCCATCCAACCTTAGCAACGACCCAAACAGGGAGCAGGGGAGTGGCAGAGTAGAGTCAGGGAGTGTCCTGCCTGAGGGGCTTCCTGTAAGTCCCACCCAGTCAACCCTCTCCCCAGGCCGTGGCTGCTGCTCAGTGGACTCTCGGCCAGTCCACACAGAGCTGGAATTCCTGAAGTAAGACGAGGGGAAGGGACGTGGGTGAGCAGCCGGGGTGACCGCTGCCCCTCTAGTTTTACCCTGGACTTGAACCAGCGACGTGCTGATAGATGCCCGATTGGCCACCAGGGGTGGATGCAGGGGCGCTCTGGTGCATGGCCGTGGCTGGGGCTGCAGTGTCAACCTGGCCGTGCTCTGCATGGGCCATGCACAGGATGGTGGCCGCGAGTCCGTGACCAGATGAAGCCCTCCTGGCCTGGAGTCTGGGCCGGGTGTCTCCACATCGATGAGCAGGCACTTACCACCATGTTACGATCCCCTCCGCCTTCAGCACAGTGACGTGGACAGCCTGGGTGCGGGGTGGCCCCGAGGCCCGGAGCGGTCTCCACGGTGTGTGTGCCACAGAAAGGGGACCTGCAAGGCCCCTCTCAGAACACTCACTGTGGCTGGGTGGCCCGTGGCTGCACTGACCGCGGGTGAACTCGGGCCGCCCACAGGGTTGCTAAGAACTCCTGAAGGTTTAACCCCTGGCCACCGAGCGTTGGTGCAGCTGGCGCGGGACGGTCACAGACTGAAACCTGCCTTGCTCCAGGGAGGAACCTGTCCCTGTGACACTACACCAAGTGCCAAGGACCTTGAGGGAGGGAGCATTAAATGTGTGGGCAGGCATCAGGGACGGTGTGATTCTCAGCCTTGGGACAGCACTGAGGAGCCAGGCAGAGGTGATAGACGTCGTGGGAGCCTCCAGGTGGAAGGCCCGGCCTCCACACGCAGAGCCGGAGGTTTCCTGGAGCACCTTTCTCCTGCCTCTGGGACAGCCGCGCTCCCGGGGCAGTCCTGATGCCAGGGGACTTTGGCAGTGTCTGGAGTCCTTTGGGTTGTCACAGCTGACATCTAGTGGGTAGAGGCCGGGGATGCTGCTCCTCATCCTGCAGTGCCCAGAGCGGTCCCCATAGGGACCGTCGGGCCACCAAGGCCAGCCCCAGGCTGAGGAGTCCTGTGCCAAGAAACCAACCAGCAAGCGCTGCCCCCGTGAGTCTCGTGAGCCACAGAAAGGGCTTCTCTTCTGTTTCTTTTTTCTGTCTCTCCCTTGGCACTGCGGAGGGGTGGGGAAGGAAGAGGCTGTTTATATTCAATCTCGCTTCCACAGCAGGGAAAAACGCTGTTTATACAGAACATCAAAGGGGGCTGCCGCAGATATCAATTCCATATTGCAAGAGCCTTTGCCAAATCAAATTAGCTTATTTTCCTTGATATTGAGTTTGACAAGCAAGGAGACTGTGAAAACCAGAATTCCAACTGGGCGTGCCCCTCTAATTCGGTAAACTTTTTTTTGAGCATTGAGATCCCAACAGTAGCCTTATTCTTCAAGCAGGGATTATGTTACTGTCTGTATTTATCTTGTCTGGAGATTTGCCTCTTCATATCCCCAATTCCTTCTAATATTCAGATTCTCCGGAAAAGTGACGGGGGCGGCAGGGGCTGGTGGACTGGCAGTGGGTGCCCAGGGAGAGAGGCCCCTATGCCACGTGAACCCACCACCCAGATGATTGTGTGCAGGGAAGGGGCGGGGGGGGGGGGTGTCAGCATTAGTGTCAGTCAAAGGGGAGAGAGAGAGAGAGAGAGCTCTCATTCCCTGGGGCCAGTTGCTTTTAATGGTTTTTTGGCTCCTGGTGGCTTTGTGATCTCATGAGAAGGGGGTTTTCTGCAAGGGCAAGCATACAGGTGCCCCTTTCTCCTGGAGTCCCAGGGTGTCCACTGGCTTCCTGGAGCTCAGCCAGGGAGCCCTGGTCTGGGACCAGCAGCCACTGCTGTAGCTCAGAGCACGTGGAGGGAGAGGTCTCCTGGCTCCAGACAGACTTGGGCATGTGCCTCCTGCCACCACCTTACACCTGTGACCTGGGGCCTCACCTCCTGGAATCAGGTGCTCTGCGGTGAACTGGACATCGACATCTGCTCCTCCAGGTGGCCCTCTCACAGGCGAGGGAGGTCACTCTAAATCACTGTGGAAAATCGGCCCTGGATGCAGATGGAGCTGAGGAAACCACTCCCTTAACTAGTATTTGTAAAGCTCCAATGGCTGCAGATGCCCCAGGGAATGCTGGGAATTCAGATACACTAGGACCAAGTCCTTGCCTGCAGGACCTCACAGGGCCACTGAAACCCACAGGAGAGAGGAAGGCAGATGTGCAGGCGCTGAGGCCCTGGGGTGCACCCGAAGGAGTGCCGTCAGGAGCTGTGAGGATGAGGCTGGTGACCAGGGTTGGCTCTGGGGGTGAGAACCTGAGCCAAGGGATTCTGCTGCTGGCCCAGGGTCTGAGCTCAGGGCCAGGCACCTCCAATACCAGCCAGACCAAACGGCTTCTAGACCAGGTCACCAGGCTCCAGGCTCCTCCAGAGGGCTGGCTTTCAAGTGCCATCTCGGTAATCCTGACCCCACTTAATCATTTTTTCGCCTGGTGGCACCAGCTCTGCCATTTGGACTAGTGATTTCTGCTTTCCACAGAATCCCTGCAGTGTAGACGGAGCCCGTGGGTCCGCAAGGATGGGCCAACTTTCTTGCCCTGACTACTCCGCCCCGGGAGGGGGCCTGACGCCCAAGTGCTGACTCAGCATCGAGCCCACTGCCCAGCGGGAAGCGCAGGCTTACCTAGGCCATAGGAAGAGCACGGGGTCCCTCGAAGAGCCGAGAAGGTCTGCAAGGCTGGAGCATGGGGGATGTGGGGGCCGGAGGGCTGCAGGGGATGACAGGCCAGATTGCACGGGGCTCGGGGGGCACGCCAACACTCTGCTTTGTCCTGAGAGCAGTAGGAAGTCACCGAATGCCTCCAAACACCTTGGACAGTGTCCTTCCCTGCTCTGCTTTTCTGTCTGAACCCTGACAGCATGAGGAGCCGACTCTGTATTCCCAAGTGTCCTTCCCACACTCCCCTCCTTCTTCTCTTCCTAGAAATAGCACTTTGGATCTCCCTTGGCAACTTAACCCTTCCTCTTTCTTAATCCCAAGGCTTGGGAGGTATTGATGTCATCCCAGCTCTTGCAGGGAACCTGTGACCCTAAGTCCATGGATATGTCCCCTCCATTTGACCAGTGGAGTTGATCTGACCATAATCAAAAAAGGAAAAAGGGCACAGTGGAGAGATGAGCTGAGTTTCCCAGAATATGAAGCCCTCTTGCCCCTGAGAACCTCTTCCTTTCCCCTGGATAGTATGGCATAAAACTTCCCGCTCACCGAAGGATCTGTGACAGGAGAAAAGCTTGTGCTTTCTGAGGGCCACTTCAGGATGAAGTTGACATTCTGAAAGTCAGATCCAAGAAATGTAGCCCAACGGAAACTTGAAGATACTTTGTGAGCACCTGAATCAAGCCTCACCTGATGTCCAGCCACCTCTGGGCCTTTCAGCCTCCTGAGCCAAGGATCCCGCTCTGTTTGGTTAAGCCATTCTGAGCTGGCTTTTGGACACGGAGGTGCTTCATCAATTCCGCGGGCTTTAGCAGCGATCTAATGTTGCTGATTCTGCAGAAGAGTTTTTTTTTCAGACTCCTCAAAACCCAGGGCATCTGGGAGGTAGAAGCCATGTGGAAACTGTAATCTGAAAGCATGAAATCTCATATTTTACCCAAGTATTATGACGGGCCGTCAGTCCAAAACTTCACACCACAGCACGGCCGAATTCACAGCGAGCGGTCTGAGATGCATGTGGACACAGTTCCAAAGATTCAGGATTCAGTTTCCACTTGGAGGAGAGCCTAGAATTTTTGGATGTCTCTCCAAGGATTCAAGCTGGTGGATCTGAAAAGCCAGCAGGGGGATCTCCTGAGAAGGGTTTTCACGGCTCTCCGGGACACTTCCTCTCTGTGGATAGGAAGGCCCTTTGCTGCCGGGCCTCGGGCCCTTCCAGGGGGAAGCTGGCGGGGGCTCAGAGGGGTGAGTAATGCCGGAGGCTGGGAGGCAAAGGCGGCCTTTGGCTGGGGACGAGCTGGAGTCAGCAGCAGTTGGCCTGGTGGGCAGCGCAGACTCGGAGGCCCGCGGCTGCCCGTGCTGAGCTTGGTGCCCGTCTCCTCCTTTTGAACTCAAGGCAGACGCTAAAGGGCAGTCCCAGCCCTGCTGCGTTGAGGCCTGGGTCTCGGCCACCAGGAGCCACACTGAAGAATCGAGGCTCGGCTTGGCCTCTGTTCCATCAGGGCCTCTCGAGCCTCGGGCCTTCTGCAGAGCAGTCTGCTCAGGGACACTTCAGACGGGAGAGAAAGGGGCCTGGATGCCGCGAAGAGACCAGGAAAGGACTCGTGATCAGCCCGTGCGTGGCCTGTGGGAACTGACCCCTCTGGAAGCTGGCCAAGCACCTGATCCCTCTGAACTTCTGTTTCGTCCTCAGTTCAATGAGGGACAACAATTGAAAAATAGGAGCCCAGGGGACACTTCCGCACCAAACTGTGCAAGAGTGAGCTCCCTCCACGTGAGCACAAGAGTCAGATTCAACCCCAGGACGCTACAAAAGCAGTAACCCGCAGGCCAGGGTCACGGAGGGAGGGACCAATGGAGCTGAAAACCGCCGCTGCTTCCCGCACGTCCACACGAGACGTACCCTGGGTGGGGGGTCACGCAGGTCAGCCCACGCCTGGGCACGTGACCTCCTGTGGCTTCTGCCCAGTGAACCCGTGCATGAAGGGAAAACTAACTTCCTCTAGCAGAGTGATGTCACTGTCACTCTGCAGAGGTGCTGGCCCGCGGCGCAGTGGTGCAGACGTCCAGCTCGTGGCCTGCGGGAGATGTGCCAACGTGACACATTTAAACCCTGCGCTGATCCAGGACAGTTAGCATTGACGCTGGGGGAGAGGCAGGCAGAGAGGGAGGGACGTGTGTTCCTGTTGATGACAGGGGGGTGGGACTGACCCTGGGGCACCCCAGAGAGGCAAGGCCCCCACCCAGTGCTCAACAGCAGGCGGAGTTCAGCAAGGCAAACTTGGGGTCTCCCTTCACAGTGGTCCAGTTGGCCCACCACCCGTCTCGGAGCCAATAGACCACAACAGCCGTTTGGACGTAAATTGCTCTTTCTTTCCCTGCTAATGGGGGACTTCCTTTCCCGGGGTTGGAGGGGGTGAGGATCTCTCTGGTGACTTCTGCTTATTTCCCACTTGAGCCAGAAAAGCAAGTGCAACTTAAGACAGGAGAAGCAGGCCAGGCCTCCCGCGTCACTGAGGGTTCAGATCGGCTTTCGTGGTTTGGAGGGAGTGACCGTTTTTCCCAGCCCTGTCCTCCATCACCCTCCCGGCTAGAGTGTCTGGGAAAATTGCCTGCTGGTTTTGCAGGGACCATTGGGTTAAGAGATAGATTGAAAATAATAGGAAGATGTCAGCAACTTCCTCCGTCTGAGCCAAGAGAAAAAGAAAAAAAGAGCAGGAGGCCAGTGGTCAGCGTCTTGGCCTGGACCCTGCAGCCAGGCCGCCACAAACCCGGAGCCGGTTCCACCCTTGAGGGTGGAGTCAGCGCACCCCAGAGGCCTTCTGAGGCCACTCGGGGAACTCTCAGCAGAACAGTGAGTGCTGGGAGACCTCTTGTTGTCCATCCTGAGGGTAATGGCACTGGCTGGGATGCGTGAGAGAGGTGTCAACGGGAACAGGGGACGACGGCAGGAACGGGACACGGCCACGTTAATTTCAAGCCCTTGAAACCATTGTTCTGCCTCTGGGCTGAAATGAGAACCGAGGTCTGTCATCAAACAGGTCATCTTCCAGAGGACCCCCGTGCAGGGCGGTGGCGTCCCAACCCCATCAGCCACTGAGCATCCTGGTGGGAAAATAGGATCTCAGTGCAAGTCAACCCCTCTCGCTAGGAGAAAGGCAGGGAGCTGGAGAAGGCTGGTCACAGGAGCAGAAATGGGTGTGCGACTGACCACAGGAAGAGCGAGGCCGGCTGTTTGAGGACCGGCCAAGAGCATCGCAGTCCCCCAAGAAGGCTCAGCAGGCAGAGCCCAGCCAGCCTCAGAGACATGCTCCGCTGCGCCACGGTGACCAGGGCTTCCTTTCTCACAGGGAGAAGGCTCCTCTGTAGGACAGAATTTTCCCATGATTGTCCTCTGGAATTCCATTCGGGAGGGGGTGTGGCTCTACTACCCCCCCCTCCACCCCCAAGAAGGAGTGATTGATAATAATAACTTCCAAAGTCATGGCCACGTCAGCTGCCTGCCTTCCCGGTATGGCTTGCATTATGGGCCCTTTATTGCGTGCCAGATACAAGGTCATTACAATAAGGTAAACATGGCCGATATCCCCACGTGACCAAAGAGGAAGCTGAAGGGAAATAAATCACGCCAAGAGACACGGGGACTCTGCACTTGAACCAGGGTCTGAACACCAGATTTCTGTGGCTCCAGTGGCCCTGCTTAGTTCCCTGTTACTCTTTGTAACTGTCTTCCCCAAACCCTGAGTAACATGTGGGAAACCGAGGCTGAGGGAAGGGGAGGAAGTGGCCCCTGGCCCTCAGTGCCGAGGTTGGCATCCTGTACTGCTCCTCTTAAAGAGACCGGGGGGTGTCAGGGAGCCAAGGAGGAGCCCTTTGGATGCGCCCCTGAGCCACCGAGAGGAGGTGAAGGGAGAGACCTGGAGAGTCGGCCCCCCATGGCCTCCTGCTCCTCGGGCCCTCAGAGTGACTTCTGTTCTCACTCTCTTGAGAACCATATTTTTCAACTTCTCTCTCAATTCTCTGGGCTCTCCAATCCTCCCATGAACCCCTCCCCCACTTTTTTTTTTTTTTTTTAAGGTGGCCAGAATTTGCTTTCTGTTGCTTTCAGCCGTAGAATTCTAATTGTTACAGTAATCTGACTAAGTCTGAAAGCCTGAAGCTAGGAAACCAAGTTCTGAGGTCATGTCCAAGGGAGGACAGGGCAAAAGAGAGGGGTAAGCCAGAAAATTAAAATGGATGAAGGTCTATACGAATTGAATGCAATTCCAATCAAAACCCCAATGGCATTCCTTACAGAAATAGAAAAAGCAGTCCTGAAATTCATCTGGAAAAATAAGAGACCCGGAATAACCAAAGCAATCCTTAGCAGGAAGACTGAAGCAGGTGGCATCACTAGACCAGACCATCAACTATACTAAGAGCAATAATAACAAAAACAGCATGCTATCGGCACCAAAACAGACTGGTAGACCAGTGGTACAGAATAGAGGACACAGAGACCAACCCACATAACTTCAGTTATCTTATATTAAATTATATTATATCTTATATCAAAGGTGTCAAAAACGAACATTGGAGAAAAGATAGCCTCTTCAACAAATGGTCCTAGGAAAACTGGGAATCCACATGTAACAAAATGAAATTAAAAGTCTATCTCTCGCCATGCACAAAACTCAACTCAAAGTGGATCAAGGACCTAGGAATTAAAGCAGAGATACTGCACCTAATGGAAGAAAAAGTAGGCCCTAATCTCCATCATTAGATTAGGCCTCAACTTTCTTAATAAGACTCCTGTAGCACAAGAATTAAAACCAAGAATTAATAAATGGGATGGATTTAAAATAAAAAGCTTCTTCTCAGCAAAAGAAACCATCAGTGAGGTGAAGAGAGAGCCTACAGAATGGGAGCAAATCTTTACCCCTCACACATCAGATAGACACTAATCTCTAGGATATATAAAGCACTCAAAAGCCCTAACACCAAAAAAACAAATAAC
Source organism: Callospermophilus lateralis (assembly GCF_048772815.1). Classification (NCBI taxonomy): domain Eukaryota; kingdom Metazoa; phylum Chordata; class Mammalia; order Rodentia; family Sciuridae; genus Callospermophilus; species Callospermophilus lateralis. Next base: position 13,390,116 of record NC_135309.1, on the reverse strand, counting down.
CCAATCAATAAATGGACCAAGGACATGAATAGACACTTCTCAGAAGAGGATATACAATCAATCAACAAATATATGAAAAAATGCTCAACATCTCTAGCAATTAGAGAAATGCAAATCAAAACTACTCTAAGATTTCATCTCACTCCAGTCAGAATGGCAGCTATTATGAAGACAAACAACAATAAGTGTTGGCAAGGATGTGGGGGAAAAGGTACACTCATACATTGCTGGTGGGGCTGCAAATTGGTGCTGTCAATCTGGAAAGCAGTATGGAGATTCCTTGAAAAACTTGGAAAGGAAGCACCATCTGACCCAGCTATCCCACTCCTCGCTTTATACCCAAAGGACTTAAAAACAGCATACTACAGGGACACAGCCACATCAATGTTTATAGCAGCACAATTCACAATAGCTGAATTGTGGAACCAACCTAGATGCCCTCCAGTAGATGAATAGATAGGGAATCTTTGGCATATATACACAATGGAACATTACTCAGCATTAAAAGAGAATAAAATCATGGCATTTGCAGGTAAATGGATGGAGTTAGAGAAGATAATGCTAAGTAAAGTTAAACAATCTCGAAAAACCAAAGGCCAAATGTTTTCTTTGATATGAGGATGGTGACTCACAATGGCAATGGGGGGGGGGTCATGGGAGGAATGGAGGAACTTTAGATAGGACAAAGGGGAGGGAGAGGAAGTGAGGGGGCATGGGGGTAGGAAAGACAGTAGAATGAGTCAGACATCATTACCCTGAGTACATGTATGAAGACACCAATGGTGTGAAAATACTTTGTGTACAACCAGTGTTGAACAATTGTGCTCTATATGTGTAATATGAAATGAATTGCATTCTGCCATCGTGTATAACAAATTAGAAAAAAAAAAATTAATGGGTGAAGGTACACTGCTGGCAGGAAGTCAGCACAGCCGTATGGAGAACAGGGTAGAAATTCCTCAACAAGTTAAAAATAGAACTTCCATATGATCAGCAACCCCCAGGGGTCAAAGGAAACCAGATCCCTAGCTGAAGAGCATCTGCACCCCACGTTCATGGCAGCACTATTCACAGTACCCAAGAGTGGAAACAAGCTAACTGCCCATCCATGAATGAGTGAATAAAGAAAGCCCCCTCTTTTACCAGGCTCAGCTGCTTAGGAGGCTGAGGCAAGCAGACTGCAAGTTCAAAATCAGCCTGGCAACTTAAAGAGACCATGTTTTAAATTTTATTTTTTTAAAAAAGGATTGGGGATGTAGCTTTGTGGTAGAAAGCACTCAGGTTCAATTCTCAGTATATCAAAAATAAAGAAGGAAAAAATATGGTTCTCACACACACACACACACACACACAGAGAAATACTACTCAGTCATATAAAAGGATGAAATCCTGACAGTGGGGCAACAGAGATGAACTGGTGAACACTGTCCTAAGTGAAATGAGCTGGGCACAGGGAGACACAGACCTCACCCATGTGCAATCTAGAGATCAGATGAATAGAAGAAGAACAGGTACAGGAGGCCAGGCAGCAGGGGATAGAGAGAGGATAGCCAATGGACATTGAGCCACAGCCTAATAGGAGACACAGTGCTGTGTTCGAGCACACAGGAGCATGGCTGGGGTTCACAATAATGTGCTGTGTGTTTCCAACAACAGGAAGAGAGGACCTGGAATGCTCTCATTGCATAGAGCAATGAGAGCATGAGATGGCAGCTAGCCTTGATCACTACAGTGTCTGCAGCTACTGAAGCGTCACGCTGTGCCCCATAAGACGCACATGGATGTGCCCACTGAAAACAAAAATTTTAAAATGACAACTTAAAAAAAAAAATAGGAAAACCTAAAAAGCATCTGCTCGTGGAGATAGAAGCTTCGGGACCAGGGAGGAAGGAGGCTGGGCTGCTGGAGGCTGCCAGCCGCTGTCCTCTAGTGAAAGCCGTCCAGAGGTCTTTCCCACCAGGTCCCAGCAGCTGTCCGTGTATTGGGACGTGCATGTCACTGCAGAACCAAGACAGACGTCCCCCCAAGCGCACCCCTGCTTTATTTTTACATTTCTGTCTCTATTACAATGCTGCTCTCCACTCCAGCGAAAGGTCCAGCTTCTGCTTTTCAGTTGGTTAAGTGAAAGGGAAATGAGTCGACCAAAAGAAAAACCTTAAATAAATAGAGCGCCGATCACAATTACACGTAAAAAAAATAAGTGACATTTAAGGTGCTACGTGGTTCCTTTATTACCTCGTGGTGCAGCTAATGGGACTTGACACCTGATGACAATGCCGAGCCCAGCGTTGTCATCAGACCTGGAGGAGCCACGGGAAAGCGCACCTCTTCACCTCAGTCACCTAACTGCAGGTCCCGAGACTGTTAACCTGAGTCGTCACGAGATGAACTTTTTTGGGTGATGCAATTTGTGACAGGGAGGACTCTTCGTCCAGAGCCACTCCTAGGCTCAGGGGCTGTACCTGTTCCATGGGGTCAAAAATAACATAAAGGGTGGGGCTGCAGCCCAGGGCAGCGCGCCTGCCCGGCCAGTGGGAGGCAGGGTTCCTTCCCCAGCCGCGGAGAAATAAATAGACACATAAAGCAGAAGAAGTGAATAAACTTTATAATAAATAACTGTCAGCCTCAGGACGGGCAGCGTGGCGGGGGGGGGGTGGTCTGGTCTGATTTGTCATGCAGACTGGCATTCCTGAGAGGGCAGAGGCAGTCCCGTGTCACAGCTCAGGGACATCTTCAGTGGTGGTTGTCAAGGACCCGAGACACTGGTTGTTCGGCACTTGCTGGCTTTGACTGTCCAGCACCAACGGTGACCACATAGGACATTCCAGTTTTGTTATCAGCTGGGCATGCACCGCTGCCAGTGGCAAGCCCCTCCTCGTGGTTCTCCCCGTCCAGTGACAACGGCTGAGAACGTCAAGTCACCCTTTCTGTTAAGCAGGTCATCTGTGGGGATGTCCACTGCTGCTTGTTTCAGTGCTGTCTCCCCAGATCCCACATTGAGCTCCCTCGGTCTCCTTCTGGAGCAGGATCAGCTGCAGTGTGGACACCCAGACAGTGGCAAGAACAGGGCTTAAGGGTGTCCAACCACACCATGAAGCACCCACGGGCACCACGCTATGCTAGCAGAGTGCCAGCCAGGCCCTACGTGGACAAGCCCCGGTCATCAGGAGAGTCCCACTGGCCCATCCGTCCTGCCTCAGGAAAGGAGCCCTCGTTGCACTGTGCACAGGGCTCCCTTGACTTGCCTCAAAGCTTTAACCCAAAGGCCACTGGAGACGTGAGCTGCTGTTTGGTGAACGACTCCTAGAGGTTCTGTGGGCCAAGGTCCCTGAGGGAGTGAGGGAGGCTTTTACAGTTGAGACTGACTGGCGGACACACTCAGGAAATTCTCCTTGGTGTGACTGACATTGTCAGGGGAAGATTCTCATGTGCTAATCTTATAAGGATCCTAAAGTAAGGGAGCAACCCACAACCAGGCAAGGAACCCAGCACCCCATTTCTCCAGGACAGCTGCTCCTGGACAGGCAGATCTTTTAGGGGTGAATCACCCAGGCCGGGATAGTCAGGAGGAAAAGAGATGCTGACTCTGGCTCCGGAGGTTCAAGTCCAAGATCAGGCAGCCCCATGGTTTGGGCCTCTGGAGAAGGCAGCACATCACGGTGGGAGCACATGTTGGAGTGAGCTCACATCCTGATCCAGGAGGAAGAGAGAGAGAGAGAGAGAGACTGATCCCTAGGACTCACAGTCCCCTGTGCGGGCACACCCCCAGTGATCTAAGACCCGCCTTTTAAAGGCCCCAGTACCTCCCAACACTTCCACTCTGGATCTTTGGGGGACACCGCCAGTTTTCAAACCCCAACCAGGCATGCACACCTGTCCACTCCTCCCACATCGAGTGGGAATATCATCTCAGCAAAAATGCCAACCCATGAGAGACACCACCTAGCCCTTGGTAAATGTTGTTACATTCACTTCTCAGGCATCTAAGCAAATATAGATAAAGTTTAAACGAAAATAGTAAGTTCAACCATCACAAGAACATCTTCCCTGATCTCTCAAAAAGAGTCAAGCAAAAAAGGTTTTGAAGCATTTCCTGTAGAACATTATCTAGCTGTTTGGAAAACTCTACATGATACGATGTTATGGTTGGAATGTATCTGACCCCCCAAGTTTATGTCCTGAATGTGTGTTGATTGAATAGTGAAGGACCGTAAACACGTGCCCGTGATGTAATGTGAACTGCAGAACTTAGATGGACTTAAACTGCACAACTCAGATAGACCTAAGTTAGTGGTGTAAGAGTCTACACCCCAGGAATAACCAGGTTTACCCCAGACTTCACCCAGTTATCAGATGCAAGCACAACTGAACTAGGACTCAGAAACCCAGACCTCTGGGGGCCAGTGGGACTAACAGGACCCGGACAGAGAGATGGAGACCTCCGCCACTGTCGTCCCCCCCTGCACCAGACTCCTCCATCCTGGATAGAGTTCCAGTGACCTGGACTTAAGACATGTCACAGGTGAGCGTCTGGGACGCTTGGGTGTAGACTCAGTTGGGACTTAGAATTAAAGATGTGTATCTGAATCGTGATGAGCATTAATAAAATAGGTTTGATTGAATCTAACTGCGCCTCGGACAGAAGTCTATAGAAACCGTTCGTGACAATCCCCTAATTCAAGTGTGAAGAGTACTTGAACAGGACACCCTTGGGAGATGTCATGAGAGTGGTACGTATGGTATTGGAGACCCTGTATGTAGAGAAGGGGCACGTTGGCCCCGTCTCAACACGGGCTGCCCCCCACCCTGTTGTGCTCCGCAGGTAGCCCTCACCGGATGCACAGAAGATGCTGGGACCAGCTCTGGCTCTTCCAGCCACCAGAACTGGGACCAAATAAAACCCATGGAATAAATCCCTGTGCTCTTTGTAAATGACCTAGTGATTGGTTACAGTAACAGGAAATGGACCCACACATAGCGACTTGGAAACAATGTTGCTGTTCCCAGGCTGGTGCTGCCAGGGAGTTTGGAAGTCGCAGTCCTCATCCACAAGTGCTTTAACTGTAAGCCAATCAGAGACACCCAGGAAGGCGTCACAGGAGAATGGCAGCTGGGAACGTGTCCCACAGAGCACCCCTTGGAAGAGAACTCCATGACATTCCAAAGAGGGGCAAAGTCAGACTGAGCTTGGTAAATAGAATGCACCCTCACGATAATCTAGAGAATTCCAGACAGGCCTAATTATTCTTTTTATTGTCTTTTCTTTTATAAGGGGAAAAAAGAAGGAATTTTTGTTTACTCAATGACTGTCCAGGAAAAGTAAAAGATAGTTTGAGTTTACATGACATCCTTAGAGTTTTACGATTCTGAATTTGGAGCCCCAGTTTTTTTTGGGGGGAACATCAAAGACATTTTTCAGAATATATTGGCCACAGGAACAAGGAAAGGTTGGGTCGCCCCACTGAACACAGGGACAAATTAATTACCAGAAGTTACATAATAATTAAGAATGTCGGCCCTTCCTAAACTAAATAATCTGCATTGCTTCACTTAAAAAAAAAAAAAAAAAAAAAAACTTAGAAGAAAGCAGAAGCAGAAAATCAATGAATCAACCAATCAATCATTAAGGCTTAAGAATTGAGCATAATCAGACAAAAATAATTCTTTGTTTCCTTTTATGGAAAGAAGATACATAGTCTAAGATCATAACTTTTCTTTAGTTATCAGACCTTTCCTTTCCATTATGTTTAGAGTTTTTGCTTATTGGTGTATTTTATGAAAATAGTTAAGTGTATGGAAATTCATTTATCTTGTCGAAGTCTGAAATACGCTCCAGCCCTCCCTTACAGAATAATGTCCCGTGTTCTAAATCAATTCGACCTCAGATGGCTTGTCTAATGAACCTGTTACAATCTTTTCCTGATGCTACCTAAAGCCTGATCACTTGAAAATGAAGTCGGATCCACAATCTGAAAGGTAGCACTGCTGCGCCAGCTCCGACCCCAGGACAGGAGGACGTCATTCTTTTACACAGCTATGTCATTGCTTAGCTCTTCCTGACAAGCTCTTCTTCCAGTCCATGCATTTCCTAACCTTTACAAAACCATCACAGAATATAGTGTACTCTTCTCCAGCTCTTCAAAAGGTGGGGAGTTTCCATCAAAGGAGTTCTGGGGTGCTTACCAAATGGACAGGAGCAAGGTGGGCATATGACCACTCGTCTCTGCGTCTCCACTGTAACCTACCATCACCTGGCTCCTAGCACTCAATAAACGCCGAAGGAGAGGATGGGAACAGGTGGCTCAAGGGTTGGAATTTTTTTCTGTCTTCAAACTTGTCATTTTTTCCTTTGGTTCCACTTACGATTAACAAATAGTTATGTCATGTTTTTAAATAGTTAACAACCTCCTTTTCTGGAGAAAATTTCTTCCATTTCCACTTAGTAGTTCAGTACGACTGGATGAGGTCATCCTGCTCAGACACAGCCCGGATTCCTCCAGACTGCACACTGGGGGGGGAGGGCTCTCCAGCACATCTTCCAGGTCTGCCATACTTGGCTTGGACGTATTCCACGGCTTCACAGGGCACGTGGACCTTCATGCCTGCAGACTCAGCCCAGCACAGGCTGAACTTGAGCACCAGGTACTTAAATTCTTCTCCTGTTTTGTGCTGAGAGCCTTCATGGCACACATAGTCAATCTCCCCACAGGAGAAAAAAAATGTCAAGTTTCTCATCATCTTTTCCCTGGAAAGACATTTCCAAGCTGCCTCCACCCTCCCAACTTGTGTTTGAGTGGAAGTCCTGTGTCCTGAAATGCTTCCTCTACACCGGTGGTGACCTGCTTGTTTACACTTTCACACAGATATGTTTTCATGCTGAAATATAGATACAACATTCCACTGAATAATCTGCCAATCTGTTCATCTTATTAACATAAGGCAACCTCTACATATCATATTGATCTTATTGATTGTTTCAATCAAAGTGACATAAAGAGCCAATGCTCCATGTAAAGGCAGAATGCACATTAAAATGATTACCAGGTGAGGGTATCTGAATAGGCTCCCTCAAAGATGTCCATGACCTGACCCAGGAGTCAGGAATATGCTGTTTTACTTATTGGCTTTGTTCATTTTCTGTTGCTAAAACAAAATCCCTGAGGCTGGGAGAGTTATAAGGAAAAGGACTTCATTTAGCTCACATTTAGCTTAGAAGTCCAAGGTTGAGCTACAGAATCTGGCAAGGGCCCTGTGCCACATGGTAACAGGGCAGAAAAGCAGAAGGGCAAGTGGGTGCCTGCAAGAGGCGAGCAGGCTGGGAGGCTTTGTAAGCACCCACTCTTGCCAATAACTAGCCCATGTAACTAACCTACAATGGAGGGAACAGCCTGAGTCCCTCTTAACAACTCAACCCCATCTGTTTAAGGAATGTTCCTGGTTATTGTGACCAATCTATTCTGAAGAATCTCTTTGATATTAATGTTTTCCCAAAATGAATCTCCAAATTTATTTTTATTATATTAGTGCATTATAATTGTACATAACAGTGGGTTCCGTGCGGTGTATTCATCCATGCCCGTAACCATTTCCTCAGTTCATTTCCCCAACACCTCACCTTTCCCTCCCCTCCTCCTCCCCTGGACCCCCTTTCTCTATTCTATTGGTCTTTCTTCTACTTATTTGTTTTTTAATTGGTGCATTATAATTATATCTATAAACAGGACTCTAGATTTAGAATCATAAAGTTCTAAGGCTGTCGTTTAAACTTATAATGTATTTTGTGTTTTCTGGACAGTCACTGAGTAAACACAGTATAGAAAGAAAAAGACAGTAAAAACCATGGGACTTATCCAGCGTGTAGCACAGCCCCACCCAGCAGCAAATGGCACTCAGACTCCCAGCACGAAACTCCAGGGATCAAACTGCGTGGGCAAGTGGCCCCACCAGGGGCACACTTGCGTGGTAGAGGTGGATCTCCAGGTGGCCACTGGGGTGAGGTCTAATACAATCGCAGGGACCTCACCCCTACCCTGGAGGGGCAGCAGGAGGTCGGAGAGGAGGGAAGGACATTAATTGATTCCTGGTTTCTCTCGTTGTACATTGTATGGCTGCCCTGAAGCCCAGGCACAGGCTGGCGGCCCCTGCCCCTGAGGCACGGTAGGGTCAGGAGCTTGTCCTTCCCGAGGGTCCACGCGCACACACATGGCCTCTGATTTTAGACTCAGTCTGACCTCCAGACCGGGAGGATGAGCTTGCCTTAGTAAGTCACTAAATTCATGGTAATTTGTTACATTAGTCAAAGAAAAGGAATACAATGACATCTTTTCCCGTTTTTTTTGTAACTTGAGATCAAAGTTATTCAACACTAACTTTCAAGGCTTCTTCAAAATCAGAGATCTTACAAATTGAACTCAAGTCATTCCCTCAAAAAAGCAGGCAGTCACTAATGATATTTAAAGTGTCAGAAAAATACCACTGTAGAATTTACCTTGATAGTAGTTTAATTAGATTAATTCCCTAATTACTCTAATTAGAGTGGATTTATGTAATTTGTGGCCTGACTGAAGTTGCAAAAACCCATTCTTTTAAAGAAGACATGGGTTACTAACACACAGTCTAATTTGACATTTTTTTTTACATTTTCATAATTTTAAATATGTATGAAAACAATGTCAGCGTAAGTCTAGAAAATTTAGAAAATCTGGGGTATGTAAGCTGTCTAGCATAAACCAGAATATTATGCTAACATTATTTTCATACTGTTTTAAAATCAGGAGAAGACATTATCAGAATAAGTTAATTTTCAAATATTCTCAACATAAACACACAATTGATTATCACTTTCTCCTGTTTTATATTGTGCAGCAATGATTACCCTGTGTTGTTTAAAGGCACTGCATGAACTGCCTTCCATCTGGGGTGCACCCTAGTAACCAGAATCATTGACTTAGTTCCCATCGAGCCCTTCTTTTTCAGAGATGTAGTCTCAACAGGCAAATATTCCTTAAAAGAGCTAAAATATTTAATAACACTGGTAGTTAAGTTGTTTTGCCTTTTGATCATTCTTGAGTTCTTCATTTTAAATTTATGTAAGCACTTTTAAGTCTATATAAGCCAATTAACCTAAGGGGCTCCCAGGGAATACGAGAATTTATGATCTGATTCATTAGTTTTCTCTTGCATGGACCAGATATTCCTAGAGTGTGGTGTAATGACACAGTTTACAGCCACCTGGGAAGCCTGACCTCTGCGGACATGAAATCCTCTGTCTGTATCAGGTCAAGGAGGGGGGATGCGTTCACCTCTTTGAACCTGGCAGCTCCCATGCTTAACAGAAAACAGATATCGAGGGGATCCCCTCCCCAGCCAAGAGACAGACTTAAGCAAGCCAGGAAGGAGTCTTAGCTTCTCTTCTCCAGTTGAAGCATACAGAAAGAACCCAAACTGAAAGAACTGCTGATAAATGTTCAGAGTTAAACCAAGCATCAGGACTGGGCATGATGGTGTATTCCTGTGAGCCCAGTCCTGGGGAGGCTGAGGCAGGAGGACCACAAGGCTGAGGCCTGCTTGGGTAACTTGGCAAGACCCTGTCTCAAAATAAACAATAAAATGATCTGGGGAATGTGGCTCCGTGGTAAGCACCCCTGGGTTCCCCAGTACCCACCCCCAGCCACACTCACACACACATCTCGGGGCTGGGGCTGCAGCTCAGTGGTGAGCCCTTATCCAGTGTGTACACAGCCTTGGGCTCCACATCCAGCATCACAAAACAAAACACTGCCACAGGAGTCTGCTGGCCACCATGAGCAGACAGGTCAGGGAGGAGTGGGAACACTCAGGTGGCCAGCCCTGACAAGCTCGCTCAGCAGCGGGCATCCTCAGGGAACCGGAATCAGACCCCCCACAGAGCAGCGCCCCTTTTATAGATGCATTAGAAAAAGGGGCTATAGTATGTGCAATTCTCTACTCACCTGGATGGAGAGGAGGCCTTTCTAACCTGGCCCTCTGTGTCCAGCACAGGTTTCCTGACCCGGAAACTATGGCATCCTTCAAAATCAGACTAAGAAATGAAAAAGTAACTGGGAAGCGACAGAGGGCGCTCTTGCGTGGCATCTCATCTAGGATCAGGAAAAAGGAAGTAGTATATTTTCTGGCATCCGCACTTGTTTTCTTGTTTGGCTTTTAATTTCTGTGGTTGAGCATATGCAACTTACCAGGAAAACGTCTCCTCCTCAACTGAGAGAGTCACTTGGGTTTGGATTGATCCCAGTTCCAATGAAGTCATTCTTAGGGTTAGTTATTAATGAACCCAATAATAATCAGGCTTCTTAGAAACCTTCTATTATGGCCAATAAGAATGAGGGCGTCAACACACACTCAGTTGCCCTAAACAATACCTGATGCTAATAAATCTGTCCCTGAGTGGCTTGTATTCTAGCCAATCGAGCACATCGGTCTCCAAGTCATAAGGAATTTGATCAAGGAAATCCCTGGAGAGGTCATTTCCTCTTCTTCCATGTCAAAACACTTTATATGTCCATTCAGGGGCTGAAATGTGTGTGTTTTTTTTTAAAGGTGGAGAAGGAAACACTGAAGAATGCTCAAAAGATTGGAGTTTGTCAAAACTCAGAGCTATGATCCAAAACAGCCTTAATGTTACTTAATGTTATTTACCTTAATAAACCTCACCCAAAGAAGGGATTCAGGTTAATTTCCGTGACAAAGATGGAACTGAAGAGTTGGCTTAAAAATAACTTCCAACACCTGTGAAATGCCTGAGATTTGCTTTAAAATATAGCAAAGTTGGAGTTGGGCATGGTGGTGCACGCCTGTAATCCCAGCAGCTCCGGAGGCCGAGGGAGGAGGATTGCACGTTCCAAGCCAGCCCCTGCAGCTTAGTGAGGCCCTCAGCAACTTAGTGAGGGCCTGTCCCCAAAATAAAATAAACAAATAATAAAGGCTGGGGATGTGGCTGAGTGGTAAAGTGCTCTGGGCTCAGTCCCCAGTTCCCCAAACAAAAACATTTAACAAAATTGATCTTCACACACACTTGAGTCTCTCTCTCTCTCTCTCTCTCTCTCTCTCTCTCTCTCTCTCTTTCTCTCTCTTTCTCTCTCTCTTTTTGGTACTTGATTTTCAATTTATTAACCTCTCTATTCAATTATTCACATTCCCCTAAATATTCTATATTACATATGCAACCAATAAATAAAAATTTCTAAACTTAACAAATTATATTTCTCCAAATATGTAAACATTGATTACAAATCAAATCAAGCTCTTCATAAATCTAACAGTTTTGGTTTCATTTTTGTTCTCTGTGGTACTGGGGATTGAACCCAGATGCACCCTACCACTGAGCTACATCCCAATTTTTTAATTTATCTATCTATTTATTTATTATTGATTTTATTTTTTTTAAATACACGACAGCAGAATGTATTACAATTCTTACTACACATTCAGGGCACAATTTTTCATCTTTGTATGAAGTCTGTTCACGCCAATTCATGTCTTTATACATGTATTTGTTTTGTTTTTGTTTTTGTTTTTGCATTACAACTCTTATTACACATATATACCACAATTTTTCACATCTCTGTTTGTATATAAAGTAGGTGGACACCCAATTCGAGTTTTCATACATGTACTTTGGATAATGATGTCCATCACATTCCACCGTCTGGGCTAATCCCCTGCCCCCTCCCTTCCCCTCTCTCCACAATTGATTCTCAAAACACTCCTCCTGCAATCAAATCGTTTGCATCACAGTTAGTAGACAGACACTTCATTGCTACAAGGTTGAAAAAATATAGATACTGAGGTTGAGGAATAGGAAAGAAGGGGAAGTGAAGGGACCTTGGCCCTGAGGGGACCGAGGGCGGTGAGCGGCAGGGATGGGGAGATTCACCACATCAGCCTCCTGGTGTCTGTGTTCAAAGTTTTCCATGATAAAAAGTTGAGCAAATAAGTTACAAGTACAGAAAGAATGTTCATCCAGACACACTCCAGGGCCGGGCACGCTGTGCGTGATGGTGATGCAGGAGGTGGTGTGGATGTGCCCATTCTCGGCCTCGGGGCTCCCCTCCTGGTGCTCCCTCTGTCCTAGCGGCAGATGCCATTCTTTTCCCCTGTAAAGAGGGCAACTGAGGCTGCAGAGATGGGGGGGTCTCGCCTCCAGTCCACAGCGCAGCAGGACTGGGATGACCTAGAAAAGCAACAGCGGGGAAGGGAAAGCCCAGCCCTGGGAGACGGGACTTTCTCAAGGCGCCTACTGTGCGCTTTCTACCTAGTAGGCAAGTTAGCACCCAAGATCTCACTTCTGCCCTGGAAACAGCGTGCACACCAAGGGATGATCACTTTCCTTGGAGTGAAAAGGGACCTCATAACATTGGAGGGTCTGGCAAGAGCGGCTCTGCGGCGCCTGCCGTCTATGGTTCTGGTATTTTCTCAAAAGGTGACTTTGCACTTTCCCTTCTCTGAACCTCAGTTTCTTCGTTGCAGAGAAGTGGGAATATGACCCTCGGGCAGGATGGTAGCAAGAATGAAATCGCCACGTCCACCTGGGAGGTGATGGCACCAGAGCTGTGTTCTGGGAGGCTTTGGGACAGGCACACTGTTCTGATTAGTGGTGGTGCCAGGGGACATCGGGGCTCTCTGCCATGTATCCAGCCCCCTCTACTCCATAGCTTCCTTCTAACCACTGGAGCTTCAGTCCCACCCACATCACAACCGTAGGACACGCGGGAAGAAAGGCCTCACTCTGGCCAAGGGCAGCGACCCCGCATATTGTAATTCAGGATCCTGCCCCTGCCCCAGTTCAGAATTCTGGTTCTTCCTTTGCCGGTCCAGGAGCCTTTGCCTGGTTTGGTGGAGTGCCCCCACCCAGACCCCGGGTGCTCCTCGCCCTCCACCTGTGTAGTCCAGGTCCTCATCGGGTCAGCAAGGTGCAGTCGGTTATTAGACCTCCTCTGCTGGACTCTGGGGCCCAGCACCATGCTGTCGACCAGTAGACAGGAAGTGGAGCCTCATGGCATTTGCTGACCGTCCAAAGGCTGAAACATGCCAAATGTGTGGACAAAGTCAGGCTCCGTATTCCACCATTCCCATTGGCTCTTTGGGTCACAGGTGGGTTTCCCTATCCTGTTTTGATGGTCATGGTCGCTCTGTGCACTGCACATGCTGGGACTAGTCAGGGGGCAAAGAGATGAGAAGTTTATGGGAGAGTCAGATTAGCAGTGAGATTCGCAGGAAATTCCTAGATCACCCATTAGTCAAGGAATAATTACAGGTCTCTTAAAAACATCCAATTCATAATGAATATCACTGGTAGAATAATAGCTATAAATATAAAATGTAATTACCTAAATCTACACCTGGAAGAGTTCAGACTTACAAAATAAGAGAGAACAAAGTAAAATTGATGAGGAATACTCAAAGCTGTGATGAATAAAACTTGAGATGAACAAAACTCCCTAGATTAAACAAGCCTGCATCGTCACATGTACAATTCCAGGGACCGGCTTGTCCCCATTTCAGCAGCAGGCTCTTCATGTCCTGGGAAACCTTTCAGTTCTGAGAAATGCAGGATGATCTGTCATCCTGAGCATAACAGACCTGTTGCAGGGAACGTGGGCCCAGCTGCTCACCTTGGGTTCTGGTCCCAGTCTTCTTATTTATACATTAGGGCTAATAATAGTTTCCACTTTATAGGTTCTTGGGGAAATAATCTGAAATAATGTACAGAATGCCTGTCATATGTGGCAACTGCTCAAAATATGTACTTATTCCCAGCCAGACTGTGGCATTTGGTGGCCCGTATGGGGAATCGAACCCACGACCTTGGCGTTATCAGCACCGCAGTCTGGCTGGACACAATTCAGGAGCCACTTGTCAAAAGAAACGAACTTTATTTTTAGAATACACACACCATACCACACAGCTCCTCAGGAAAAACACTCAGAGCCCATCTGCCACCACCAGCTTCCCACAAGCCTCTCAACTTCCCCCACTCCTCCTGCTCTTGAGGCCGATTGGCTGGGTTACGTGGGCGGAGCCAAAAAAAAGTCCCCCAGTGAGCAGCTCCGTGGTCTGAAAGGGCGGGGAAATAGCCCAATGAGCATCACCGCAGAGGAGCCAATCAGTTGGCAGCTAGAAGTTTGCTGGGGCCGCTGTGAGCCAATCATCAGCTGGCAGCTGGAAGTTTGCTGGGGCCCCGTAGGCTGTGGCTCCCAATACCCAAGATTTCTGTTGACTCCTCCTACACTAAACTCATGGAGGCACATGCAGTTTAAGAGCCAGGAGGTCCTGAGGGGCCTGCAGCAGTCACCCTGTGCCGAGAAGCTTTGCAGACAGCTGTCCTGGGGTCCTGGGAGATATGGCTTCCAGCCCTAACCACCCCCAGGCCCGCCAGTGCAGGGGATGGTGGGCGCACAGCAAGCACCCCCAGGACCTCAGGCCGGGCCAGACTCAGGCCATCAAGTTCAGAGAGGGCACAGCTCCTTCCAGGCTGCCCTCACCAGCTGCCATCTTGGGCAGGGAGCAGTGGTGACCTGCCTCAGGCAGATTCCAGCTCTTAGGAACAGGAGACTCTGGTTCTAGAAGGGAACTCTTGTTAAAACAAACAAGCAGCCAGGCGAGGTGTCGAGGACTCTCAGATCCTCTGTGTCATCGTTTGGGCTTGAATCATAAAGCTGTCTTTCCCTCTGGAGCCATGGCTTAATTAATCCTTCCATTTGGCCCTGGCTCCGCCGTCTCTTCCCTTGATTCCTGACACGGAGGGTGGGTTCTAGGGCCATATCCTTCTAGAGCTTAGCGGGGAAGTCATGGAGGTGGGTGGGCATAGAGCAGGTAGAAGTGGGTCACAGGAGGGGTCTTTGAGCCATTTCAGAGTGTCCTTTACTCCCCTGCTCTAACAGGCTGACTCTTCTGTGCATGAAGATGCTGGGCCAGTCGCTGTTAGGAAGCTCCCTCCCTGCAGCTTGGTCTCTCAAGGTGTTCCATGCTACCTCAGTAATCTGCACACAGGGCTCTGGGCTAGTTCTGAGGCAGGGTGCAGACTTAAGCCAGAGGAGTTTCCAGGAGAAATCAGGGTGGCCACTAAAGCCACCCACAGGGTGAGCCTCCACAACAAATGCTAAGTGACCAGCATCTCTGGGGCCACTTTTCCTCTATCGGTCTCTCCCCTGCCTCTGAAGGGAGACCTGAGTTTCAGCTACGAATACGGAGAACCCAAGAGGAGAAAATGGATCTAGAATGAGTGACTTCGGGAAAACTCATTCTAGGGTATCTGAGGAAGTTAGGACCCCTGGGTGATGAAGGGACTGGGGAGGCTTAAACCTAGCCAATGAAAAGTCAGGCCCACAGCGTCTTTGTCCTGGAGAACAGGGGCTCATCTTTCACATAAGTGGGCAGGTGGATCTGGGAGGTGGGGCTGGGATGGAGGTGGCAGAAACACTCAGATGACCCTGGTGCTGGCAGTGCCAAAGGGCACAGTCTTTTTGGAACTTGCTTCATCAATTTAAAGGAAAAATGTAAAGTAGAAGGTAAGACAAGTGGACCATCGAATGCTGCAAAAAAAAAAAAAATGCTGCAATTTAGAAATGATCTGTTTCAAAGCAGGGATCTGCTCCCTCCCTCCCAGTTTTGGGAATCTCAGGGCCCCCGAAGAGTCTGGAGAAGCCCTGGGAAGTGCCCTACCATATTCTGACAGAATGTTCCACACAAGCTACTCCCATTCGGTGTGTTGCCCCTGCGGCTTTTCAAAATGAAGTGAGAGAACACAGGCTCAATTTTGCAATAAGCTCAGCCTTCCTTCTTCCTTCCCAATCTGACTTGTGTGTCTGCACTTAATTAATTGGGCTTGTAGTTGATAGATCCTCTGATTTGCACAAACAATTAAGTGTAATTACTCGGGAACACCCATACAGGCTCATAACCGATTATGCTCGGCAAACTTGGCCAAACAAAATTAGAGATGCCATTTCCAAATCTGGTTCTGCTCTGTATCCTGCACTCATTCTGGACAATAAATGTGCAAAGCAAAGTTGACTTACACGTTCGGCCTCTGATGGCATTCTGATGTTTCATCATATCTTCCAGGGCTTGATTCTCTTGTTTTGAGGAGGACTAAAATCTCCCTTCATTCCAATCCACTGTGTACATGTGGGGGGCCCCTGCAAGGACTAGCACCATGGGTCTCAAACCCCCTTCCCCATAACCACTGTATACAGAGCATTTTGCCAGATACTCCTTGTGTACCATCATCTTATTCTACTTTGATCATGTCTGGATTCCTCCAGCCCCGTAAAAGGTTTAGCTCTCTAGCCTTCGGAAATACACATATAGACAGGGTCGAAACCAAGCTTTTCACCTTTGTTTTTGCAATTACCTTTGCAATTTTCTTATGGTACGTGAGAGTTATAAAAACAAAAAGACCCAGGATCCCCCGGGTGGTGCCTTATCAGATCTGGACTGATGAGACTGGTCCTGCCTACCTGTGTGGTAACAGGGGTTGATGGCGAAGCTCAGAGGTTGGCAGAAGGGGCAGTTGATGCAGATTCTGGGTCACAGCTCCACATACCCTTGGGGTGGGCAGTTTGCAGAGATTTTTTTTGTAAAGTTGCAGCAAGACCTCAGGGCCAGAGAGAAGTCTGAAAGAAAGCAGGGCTGCAAAGCAGTTGTCTCATCCTCCTAGGGAAGGGAGTCTTGGCGCAAGGGACAAAAGCCTTCATTTAAAAAAAAAAAAGTCTGGGGGGATTCATGTAGATCAGATCTGGGTATCAATGGGGATGCCACACCTTCCCTGGCGGGGGTGAGAACCTGACACTTGTCTGTCATGTCCTTTCCACATTTAGTACAAAGCACATGTGCTACAGTCAACCTGCTTCCTCTGTGAGACTCCTAGCAAGCCACTGAACCTCTGCTAGCCCAGGGGAGTCCTTCATGAAGTCGTCTCCAAGTTAGGAATATCTCCTAACTTCCCAGTTCTGGCGATTTTAATTGTTTTTATCCTGTATAATTTTTTAAATTTGAATTAATTTAATATTGGTAGGTTGTAAAATTGTGGTGGATTCCATAATTGCACAAATAACACATACGTATATTTTCCATGTTTAGAGAAAACAAATAATTACAGATAAGGCTCAGGTGATTTTTGATCATCGCCCCTAATTTGTTGTTCTTTCAACCCTTGTTGTACCCAGGACATACAACCCTGTTCATATTTAGGTGTAACCAGGATTGAACGGCACACATGCTGCAAGATGTTTCCCGTCATTCACCATGCCCTAGAGCTCATTTCCTGGCACCGATTCGCTACACGTCTCATTCTCTTTAACAACTGCAACATGGAGTTTTGGGTGTGATGCGTCGAAGGACTGACATCTAGATTGTTTTCTACTGGTGCAGACGATGTTACAGCAAGACTCTGTTGGTGTGTCCACGTGGTGGGTCTGTCCCCTCCACAAGATTGCGAGCTTATTTGCAGGTGTCTATTTCCCTGGCAGGCGCTCTAGCTGGCCAGTAGCATGCACACCGTCTTCAAGTTTGTTGAATAAAAGAAAAGTCAGTTTGAGTAGCTTGAGCCTGCACAAGATGAGATCGGAGGTGGAATGGTCTTGCCTTTCCAAGCGTGCAGCTCAAGACCACAAATGCATGAGCGCCACACTGTTAAACGTCTTCGGATCTCTAGAATACACAAGGAGACAAAGGCTGAAATCATTTGCTTCCAAAGCAGGTCCTAATTAAGTTAGGCTGGCAAAGCTGTAGGATCTGGAGAGAAATCGGGCTGTGTCCTCAAAAAGCTTACCATTTCATGAAGAGGGGGCAGAGTGACACAGTGTGTTCTCAGATATCCTCAAAAGAGGACACAGGAACATGAGACACTCCTTCAGAGGCAGAAGCCAAGAGCCGGGAGAGATTTTGCTGAGGGTGTGACTGATGGCTTGCAGTGAGGAAACTCTCAAAGGAAAGAGCCTTTCAATGCATTAGAAGCAAGGGCCACCGATAAGATGAGGGTCTGGGGAGCTGGTAAAGAGAGTCCAGAAAAGAAGAAAGTGGCCTAACTTAGCGCCTTCTGCTCCTGAGTGTGCCCCCGCCCCCAGGATCTGGTGACAATGCATATTCTGACTCAGCTCCTCTGGGGAGGGCCCCGGATTCTGCCTTTCTACTGCACCCTGGAACCTCCGAAGGAAGAGAGAAAGTCCTTGGCTGGTTTGGAGGCCTTAGGCTAGAAATAAAAATGGCAGGAATTTGTCATTAAAACTGTGGTTGAATTCCAGAGAGGGCTGAATATCTGAGCAATGAGATAGCCTTGCGTGTTTGGAGCACTTCCTACAAGTCAGCCCTGCAGCGTGGCCTGCTTACAGGAACTGCAGCCAGCTGAGCTATCACTATGTACAGGCCGCCTTCTCAGTGCTGGGAATTCAGCACCGACCCATGACCCATAGAGGCATGCAGCTCCAGAGGAGGTTCCATGGTAGCAAAGTGAGGAGGGACAAATGAATGAACAGTCGGTGCAGATAAATAAGTTCCCGGTATTGAGTAGCGAGAAGCAGTGCAGGGACGAGAGCAAGGACAAGTGGACCAACCTGAGAGAGTCAATTTCATTTTCCAGAAAGGTAGTCAAGGCAGAACTCCTTGGTGTGTTAAAGAACCAGGGGAGATGAGGGTTGTGTCTGGCTGTGGAGGTCCGTGCCGTGGGCAGAGGAAGCAGCCAGGACAGATACCCCAGGTTTTACAGGTGAGGGAAGTAAGACCCAGAGAGCTTAGGTAACTTACCAAAGATCTCCTGCCTGGGATGCAAATGCACCCCAAGCTCAGGTTCTTAACCTTGGCCACTATTCAGCTGCCTGCCCCGGTTTCATGTCATGGGGCCTCTCCGGTCATTGAAGCTCTGGCAATAAAAAAAATGAATGCCTTTTTTCTGCCAGGCACTGGTCACTTACCCAGTGCACGTGGGCAGTGCCCCACCCCAATACTTAAAGAACCACTTGGCCTACGCAGGTTCCCCAGGCGCTTCTCATCCCAGGGCCCCCAGGTCCAGCCCTCATCCTCTACCATCACTGAGAAAGCGTCTCCATTGGCTCCTTCCTGGGCCTCCTCACCATCTGGCTGTGTGGCCATGGGCATCTGCCTGGCCACCTGGACCTCAGGTTCCTCATCTGTCAGTGGAGATGCCTCCCAGAGCTGCTGGAAGATCAGATGAGGAAACGTGTAACAGCCAGGCTTCTGTATTTGAAGGCTCCCCTTTCAGGGAGTCTACCAACCATGGACCAAAAAAGAAAATTCTATAGAACATGCAGTCCTCTTTTTCCTTGTCATTATTCCCTGAATAATAAAATATAACAAGCATTCACATTGTATTGGATCTTATTTTCAGCATATGATGGGGCATTCCTGGGCTATCTGAACATTCTCCATTTTACATAAGGGACTTTCACATCCTTGGATTTGGGTACCTAAGGGGAAGTCTGGAACCAGTCCCTTGTGAATACTGAGGGACAGCTGAATGATAATGAGAGCTCCTTGTTTGGGGTCATCCACCATGTCCCTGGCACTGTGCTAAACAGTGCATGTCCCTTCTCTCAGCTATCCCTTCCAACAATCAGACATCTGGGTACAGTAGCAGCACCCTGTTGTGACGACATAGAGCTAAAGCTCAGCGAGAGGCGAGCAGTCATGGTCCATCGTCCGCAAGTGACAGAGCTCGGAGAGAAGCCCGGCAAGGCCTGCCTGCAGCACAGGAGCCTGCAGCGATATCTCCACTCGTGCAGAAAATGCTGTGGGCTGGGCTGGCCGAGGAGCGGGCGGCAGGCAGGAGGGGGCAGCAGGCGAGGGAAGCGCTGGACTGAGGCCTGGGGGGAGGGAGGCAGCCCTGTGCAGCGTGCCTCAGGCAGAGGGACAGGAACACCACGGTGTCTGGTGTCTGCCGAGCAGAAAGGCCAGCGTGGCTGGGAGAGGGTGAGACAGAGGAGGGACGTTCAGGGATGAAACTGACCAGCAGGCAAGGGGACACTTTGTGACATCTGAGGCCAGGTGCTAAAAGGGGTCCAACTTCTGCCTGGTTCTCCCTGGCACTTGGCCTTGGAACACGGCCCTCCTGCTGCAGGAGGCCCTGAGAGCAGCTCGGACAGACTGCTGCTGAGGCAGGTGGAGGCAGAGTCCCGGCGCAGTGCCCGCGGCCCAGTGAGAGCCCACACCAGAGTGAGCACAGGGGCTTGATTTATGACAATTTGAAGAAACTCACAGATGAACTGTGTAGCCTAGAAATATTGAGAACAATAAGACCAATGTAGGTATGGCACGAATGGCTAAAACACGTGCAGGTAAGAGTCTAGCTTATCCTTTGCTATCATAGATACCTGAATCAATTATAAAAAAAACACAAAATTTATCAAAACTGACGCGTGGCCTTTCAGCCTTACGTGGCTCCATCTGCGGTGGAGAGAAGCATCTGAACGTGGAGACGCAGCAGGAAATCATAACTGCATAACACTGCACTCCCAGGATAATGCCGTGGCCACCTCCTGCTGCCATCTGTGAGCTCAAGTGTGCCCAATCTACGCTGGAAACACCAGCCACGTGATGCTCATGACCTCTGTGTGAGCATTTGGTCTCTCTAGTAAATGGCATGTCTCAGGAAAGTCATTCCTCGCAGTTCTTGAAGACCCTTCAGTGTATATAATACTTACAACACCCAGAGCACGTGTTAATTGACTGTTTATGTCACTGGCCAAGCTTACAGTCAACAGCAGGCTATTAGCAGTTAATCAGCGTTTGATCAGTGCGGACATAGGCACACGGTCAGCGTTCTGTCGCTGTGACAGGTTACATTCGAGGGGAGTCAAAATCACATGTAGATTTTTCCACTCTGTTGGGAGTTGGCTGTGCTAACCCCCGAGGTGTGCAAGGCTCCACTGTCGGCCTGACTGGGTCACCGAAGGACCCAGTGCTGAGCAGACCGGCCATCCCCACAGAGCCGTGTCCCCCTGCAAAAGCATCATGAGCAAAACAAATGACGGCACCTGTTTGGGGCTGCACCACTGGGGTGACTTGGACGCACAGCAGCAGACCACGGCTACAGAGGCATTTGCAGGGGTCACCCAGCTAGGAAGTGTGAGGGGAGGTTCAATCCAACCCCGTGACCCTCTGCCCACCTCCTAGCTGTGCAACTTCAGGCCAAGATCCCTGCAGAGGCGGGGATCTCCGGGGAGATCACATGCTCCTGCCTGAAAGGCTCCACCCTGAAACTGAAGCAGCCTTCTTCACCAACCTTGGGGCTGTCACACCCAGTCAGATTGGAGGGCTTCGGCAGCAGGAGTCTCTGGAGGAACGAGCATCGTTCTTTCCTTGGGGCTCCTGTCTCTGAGCTCTGGGGTCCAGTCCAGGAGTTCTAAAATAGTTTTTATCTCAGAGTGGAGGCCTATGCCTATAATCCCAGAGGCTTGGGAGGCTGAGGCAGGAGGATGGTGAGTTCAAAGCCAACCTCAGCAATGGCAAGGCACTAAGCAACTCAGTGAGACCCTGTCTCTAAATAAGATACCAAATAGGGCTGGGGATGAAGCTCAGTGGTTGAGCGTCCCTGAGTTCAATCCCTGGTACCAAAAAAAAAAAAAAAGTTTTGAGCTGCATTGATATATATAATCAAAATCTGCTAAATGGCACATATTTATTTTTTTATTAGTTGTTCAAAACATTACAAAGCTCTTGACATATCATATTTCATACATTTGATTCAAAGGGACTATGAAAAAATGGCACATATTTAAATGGTCCAATGTGATCATGGTTGACATATATCTATGGATTAGTTCTCTGTTAATGGTGACACTGTATGGAACCCTGATTCACAGGGTTCATCATGGACGCGGCCTCCTGCTTTGGCCGTGTGGTGGCGAAAGCATGTGGCAGAGGGGGCTGCTCACCTCAGGGCGGCCAGGAAGCAGAGAGACGGGAGGGGCTGGCTCCCCAGAGCCCCCTAAGGCACTGATGACTTAGCTTTCCTTGCACCAGGTCCCTCCTCCTGAAGGTCCCACCACCTCCATGGCTCCTCGGCCGTTAGGGACCTTCCCCATTCAAGTTGCCACAATTTAGGTCTGCGATTCCTAGGCACAAACTTGTAGCAGACCCTGCACCACCGAAGCTCACCTTGTCATCGTCCTTCTCTCCGCCCCCTCGCCAGGCGGCCACTCGTGGGCACTGTCACCGTGGGTTAGTGTGCACTTTGAAAACATCTCATTTGTGAAATCACACGGCTCCTACTCTCTTTCTCCTCTGGCTTCCTCACACTTGGCTTGGCGACGTTGAGACCCGTCCTAGGAGTTCATGGACAACAGTTGGTTCCTTTTCATTCCTCATTAATATTCCACTGTGTCATGTGAGCTGCCAAACCCCCGTCATCTGCAGACAGACGTGTGGCTCTCTCCAGGGGGGCTCTGACCAGCAAAGCTGCAGTGATCATCCATGTACTCAGGTGGACGACACAGTTGAATAACTGAATCACGCAGCAGGTGACGTTTAGTTTTTTAAAAATTGCAAAACCATCTTTGCCAAGTGTCTGACCATCTTGCATCCCTCACAGCACCGTATGAGAGCTCTGGTTGCCCCACATATTCACCAACCGCTGGTACAGTTTTGAACCTGTCAATCAATTGTATGCATTGCTTCCCAAGTCCAGGTTCAGGGGCCTATTATTAGTAGCTTGAAATCTACCATTGGTGGGAGCATTTACACCACAGAAACTTACAAACGCTGTTACCAGACGCCTTCCACTCCTTCCCCACCCAGAGCTAGCTCTTCATCATTGACGAGCACAGTGTCCGTTCTAGACGTTCTAGTGGGTATATAGTGGTACCCCTGACACTTATTTTGCATTTCTCCAATGCCTGATGATATTGAGAATCTTTTCATGTGTTGAAGGATCATTCTCATGTCTTCTTTTGAGAAGTACCTATTATAATATTCACCCGATTTCTCGTTCAGTTGTTGGTCTTATTTTTTTAGAGTGTCAGAGTTCTTTATATTCTTAAGACTAATTCATTTTCTGACATATGTGTTGCAAACATTGCTTCCCCACTCATTTTCTTAGTGTTGTCCTTCAAAGAACAGAAGGTTCTTATTTTAATTGAAGTCTAATTTGTCATCTGTCTCTGTTGTGGATCTGTGCTTATTGTGTTCTATTAAAGAAAATCCCAACTACCCCAGGGTTGTAAAGATATTCTCCTGTGGTTTTATTCTAAAAGTTTTGCGGTTTTAAAAGCTTAAAACTTTTAACAGTTTTACATTTGGGTCTATAACTCATTTTGAGTTTTTTTTTTTTTATGTCCTGGATGAAGTATCAATATTCATCTTTTATCCTACATGGTTATCCTGCACTACTTCTATTGGTGTAGAAATGTCTTGGGACCCTTGTCAAAACAACTAACCAGATATGCATGCATATTTATGAATTCTATTTATGAATTTCCTTATCTGTTCCATTGATCTATGTGTTTATGTTTTTACTAGGGATAGTAAGTTATCCAAGTCTAACCCTTTTTTTAAAATTAACTTTGCTATTCTACCTGTTGGTATATAAGGATGCAATTAATTCTCATATCAATCTTGTATTCATGGTCATTTCAAATTCATTTATTAATTCTGGTAGTTATTTTATTATTCTTCCTTATATTTTCTACATAAATCATCATATCAGCTGCAAGGAAAGGTAGAGTTATTTCTTCCTTCCATATGATATGTTTTCTTGCCTTATTGCAATGGTCAGGTCCTTAATGTTGGACAGAGTAGTAAGAACAGTTCTCTTTGTTTTGTTCTAGATCTCAAAAGAAAACAATTCAATCTTTCTTCATTAAGTAGGTCAGCTTCCGATTATGTTTTTAGATGCCCTTTAGCAGTTTGAGGAACTTCCCCACCATTATTAGTTTGCTATAATTTTTTCAAATGCATTTCCTGAACCTATTGAAATAATCATTTGGTTTTCCTCCTTTATTTTGTCATTCTGTTGAATTATGTTTTATTTGTTGAATTAAATTATGTTGAATTTGTATTTTCAAATATAAAACAAAGCTTTCACTTTTTGGAATAAACTCTAATTTGTCATAATGTATTATCATGGCTATGTATTACTGCATTCAATTTGCTATTAACTTTTAAGGATTTGTGTCTATAGTTCTGAAATATTGTTCTACAATTTTTTAATCATGTCTATCAGATTTGGGCATCAAAGATTCATTGGACTTATAAAACAGGCTTATAAAACATTCCTCCTCTATGTTTTAAAAATACTTGTGACATTTTAGTGTCATTTCTTCTTAAAATATTTGATAGAATTCAACAGTAAAACCATCCAAGCATGGAATTATCTTTTGGGGAAGGTTTTTGCAACAAATTCAATTTAGGCATAGGGTTATGCATATATTCTAGTTTTTGCATGTCAATTTTGGCAAGTTCTTGTTTTTCAAAACATTTGTTCACTTCAGTTAGTTTGTCAAATTTGTTGGCAAAAAGCTGTTCATGGTATTTTGTTATTATCCTTTCAATGTCCATAGGATCTGTGTTGATAATCCCTTTTTATTTCTGATATTGGTGGTCAATGTGTTTTCCCTCCCTTGAATTAATCTAGTTAAAACTTTATCAGTTTTATAAATTATTTTTAGAGAACAAACTTTGATGTTCAGTAATTTTCTCTCTCTGTTTCGCATTTTATTAATTTTGCTCTTGTTATTATTTCTTCTATTTGTTTTTGGCTTATTTTGCTCTCTTTTCTTATCTTTTTGAAGCAAAAAACTTAGATAACTGACTTTAGATATTCTTTTCTAAGACTCTAATTTTTCCTCTGTAAGCTGTATTCTGCATATTTTAATATGTCACATTTTTTTCTTTCAGATCAAAATATTTTCTAATTTCTCTCATTTTTGTCTTTGCCCCATAAGTTACTTAGTAACATGTTATTTAATTTCCAGATATTTTGTTTTCCCAAATATCTTATTATTAATTTCTAATTTCATTCTACTTTGGTCAGAAAGTATAATTGTTGCACCCTCTTTTTTTGCAAAAAATAATCGTCATAAAATCTGAGACACTTACGCAGTAAAATATGATATCTGTTTCTTCTCAATAGCCCTGAACTCAAAATAATCTTTGTGCCAAAGTGGCATATTTGGGGGCATTATATTCTGTTACCCTTCAAAGATAAATGAAATGGTGCTATCATTTTCATCTTAAAGTAGGAATAAATAAATCTATAATGTTGAAGGAAAGAAAGACAGCACCTTTTTATGATTGTTATCCTTAAATTTATTGAGACCTGTTTGATGGACTGTAATGCAGTCTATCTTGACATACACTATAGGTAACTAACTATGATTTAACCATAATTATTTTAGGCAAGTTACCTAATCTTTCTCTTCTCAATTTATTCATCCACAAGGGGATGGTATCAACAGTCCTAACCTGAAAGGATTGCTGCTTTGCCTTGGTAACTCATGCTCCTTCTCACTTCACCTTAAATGGGACCTTCTCCAGGGGACCCTGTATCGAGTCCATATGTACTCCTCAGTCCAAGCTCAGTACATTTAAATAGTGTTCCCATGGCTCCCTGGTTTCCCTTCAAAGCACTTAGTGCAGTTTATAAGCACTGAGAAGGCAGGATTTGGGATTCCATGGTGTCCCTCAGGACCTGTAAATGACAGTCACCATGTTTTACAAACATCTTCTGAACGAATGGTTGTTCTAAACTCCAGGTACGTGGCCCAGGGAAGATGGCTTTACTAGTCTGAATGCTGCTTTGCTCCACTGTAAAAATGGGTGCTCACTTCCATTCTTCCAAGGATTATGGAGAAGAGTTTGTATTTGGTGAAAATCTAAAAGAAATTCAGACATCTCGTTAAACAAGAAAACCACCATAGAGCTCATACAACCAGGGGGACCACAAAGACCCCCGAGAAGGGATGGGAGAGTCTCAACACATCCATGGAGTATTATGGAGTGATTTAGAAAAACGTGGCCCATTATGATGCGAAATATACGTGACAAGGAAAGGAGATGAAGCAGATTGCGCTAAGAAGTGCTCATTTCTGCTGTGCATGGTGGCGCACACCTGTGATTCCAGCAGCTTGGGAGGCTGAGGCAGGAGGATCCCGAGTTCAAAGCCAGCTTCCGCAAAAAGCAAGGTGCTAAGCAACTCAGTGAGACCCCCCTGTCTCTGAGTACAATACAAAATAGGGTTGGGGGATGTGGCTCAGTGGTTGAGTGCCCTGAGTTCAATCTCCAGTACCCCCCCAAAAAAATAAATAAAATAAATGCTCATTTCTGAAGGACATTTGGAAAAATGCTTGTTTTCTAGAACAGGACATTTTTGACATTGTTTATTTCTTGGGCGCAAGATTAAAAATGGGGGGACACTTTTCATTTTAAGCCTATTTGAATTTTTTAGCATGGGCCATTATTGCTTTTGTAAATAATTCATTCATGCGTGTTTCTAGCATGATGGTGGCCAGTTGCTGGCTGGACAGAGCCTGCCCCTCCTCTTGGTCTAGTCACTTCGTGCTGGGCCTCCAGACAATCTTGGCAGCTGGAGCAGGCCCCAGCGCCGGGCGCCAACATGTCACTCAGCAGACAGCTCCCCAGGCTGGTTGGTAGGGCCTTCTCCTGCTGCATGGCCTGCGTGCACTTCCAGAACCCAGACAGACACACACAAACTGCCCCTCTGGGCAGCAGGGCACCTGGGGCCGTGGCTGGTAGCTGGGAGCTTGGTTTCCGACAACCAGGTTACAGCGGGTACTGCGGTGCCAGGCTAAGGAACGGCAACAAGTCATCAGCAGGTGGGCCCACACATCACTTCCCCTTTCAGGATGCTGCTTGGCACTTCCCAAGAGCAAGAGATTTACTGGAACTTGGCTGGCTGCCTTGCCCTCCTGCAATCCCCGGCTCCAGCAGGTCAAACCAAGTGGCCTCACCCAGCAGCACTGCACCGAGGAGGCTCCAAAGCTCAAGAAAGGCCTCCTGTCAGAGGAGACCCTCTGTGGGCACAGGTCCTGGACGTACAAAGAGGGGCAGGGAGACGGCATTCTGATTCTGACCCTGTCACTCTTGTCCTGAAGGCCCACACGCACCCTCCTCTGAGCAGGTAGCAGGGCCAGGTTGTCCTTTCCACTGTATTCAAAGTTGGTTCCACTTTGATCTCCCGTCTCCCCTCGCTGCTGTTCACACCGGTGAGGCGCCTTCCTGAAGTTATCCCAGGGCAATTTTCTGCCTTTGAAGTCCCCAGAAATCCCTGCCAAGTGCTGTTCTGGTGTGAGGAGGCTGCAGGGGCAGGCGGCCTGGTGCCATTGCCGCACGGGGTGCCAGAACTGGAATGCCCAGACATCAAAGGAGAAGGTGGCAGCGGCGCATGAGTGAGCCCAGCTCTGGCCTTGCCTCGGCCCCAGAGGCCTTCGCCCCACTCCCAGTTGGATCTGGGAGCTTGGCCCAGGAGCCTGGAGACCTGGCTTCAGATGCTTCTGGAGGCAGAGGAAGGCCCATCCCTCTGCATCTTGGGAAGGTGCAAAAGCGCAGCCCAAGGTCCCCGGCGGCATGGCCTGTGCCAGCTTTGCTCCCCTCCAGTCTCTGTGAACTGAGAAGGCAGCATGGGCCCCACGGTGACCACTTGTCAGCCCAGAGGCCACTTCAGGCCCATAGTAGGCTGGTTTAGCCCACATGGTTAAAAAATTTCCTTGCAAATAGGGCAGAGGCTGCAGCTAGTGTTACAATCACATGCTCGGTCTGCACCAGGTCCTGGGGGCAGCCCCAGCACCACTGAAAATATAAGAAGTGTAAATTAATTATTCATTATCTCCAGCTTTTAAAAGTGCAGAGATTTTATGCCAATATCTATAGTTTAGGGTTCCTTTGACAAATCAGTGGTAAGTCTGGCAATACCAGGCTGCTGTCCAAATTGGCGGGTTGCACAGGAGCGGTGTAAAAGCTGCCATCTCTGCAAGAAACCCATGTCCCAGTTGTGGACTGTCCCACCCAGGCTGCTGCTTTCACGCCCTGTGACCATTTACGTTTTGGTCCCCTGAACTGGGTTATTTTACTTTACGTCAAGAGATGTGGCACATGAACCCCGACCCAGGCGTCACAATCTCCCGTAGGCAGGCCGGACCTGCTCCCTTCCCTCTTGTTAAATACAAGCAGAGGTTTCTCAGAGTGTGGCCAGAGTCCCCTGAGGATCATAAGGGGATGCTCATCAAGGTGCAGAAGTACCTGGGCCCAATCCGTCGGCTACGGCAGAGCCTTTGGAGCTGGGCATCCACCTTCTCAGCCAGGCGACGTCCTGGCCGCGGGAAAGCGTTTCAGGCACCTGTGGGAAGGAGACTCCTCCGTGGCTTGCAGCTGTGCTCAGGAGTACAGTGCATTCTCTAGGTGCCCGAGGAAGGGAACAGGACTTACTGAGCCACCCCTCACCCAGACCTCACGTCCAACTACCTGCAAGCTGTAGCTGTCCCTTGATGTCCATAGAGGACTAATCCCAAGACTCCTGAAAATACCCAGATCCCAGAGGCTCAAAGCCCCTTATAAAATAGCTTCCTGCTCACTTTCAGCCTGTGGCACAGCCTTCTGAGAACTCTGTGGTGTGTCTGCATTGGCTTTTCACACCCAGGACCACGTGGATGCCGTGCGCACAGTCAGCGCAGTCTATTTTTTCAAAGGGAATCAAGATGAGAAAAAAGTATGTTTGTGTTCAACACAAATGCATTTTTTTCCTGATTATTTTCAGCCCACAGTGGATTGAAGCCACGGAGAGGGACCCTGTCATCCCTACCACTGTTGAACAAGTGGGGATCTAAAGCAAAGAAGCTCAATGGCGCAGCTGCCGTGGCAGAGCCCAAGTTCAAACCTGGGACCAACCCCAATGTCATTGCATGAGAGCGCAGCTGCTGATATCTCTCCATGCACTGAGAGCAAGGAGAAAGTTCTGATGGAATGAAAACCAGGGAGGGAGCCTTCTTCCCGCTGGCTGTGCCAGGTGAGTCCGCGGGTGGAATGCCCAGAGGAGGCATAGAGCCTGTGCTGATCTGGATCTGCAACGGTCTCCGAGAAATCTCTCTCCTGTGGCCAGCTGGGCCCTCATGACTCTGGGCATCAGTTTGTTGTCATGTGACAGCAAGTGCTGGCAAAGTGATTTGTCATGCGATTTTGGTGGCTGACTTTGAGTGGCGGCTCTGCAGAATCACAGAGGTTGGACCACTTTTCCAGAGGACCCCAAATCAGACCCGGGACCCACAGGATTGCCACACAGCTTGACGACGGCTGTCGGGTCAATTCTTGGTTTTATAAAGAATCTTACTCCTCGTCCTTTCTCTGTCCTCACTGCCGGTCTGTGCCAGGCACACCACAAAACGTCTTGCCCTTAGGAAAATTCTGGGCTTCTGGAGGGAGGAAGAAACAGCACATGGGCCAAAGACAGTCCCGGCAGCATGCGCTGGCTGCCATCTCCTGACTAGGCCACTCTCCTGGAGGTGGCGGTGAGCAGAGAGCAACTTTCCTAGCTCATCTTCACAGCAAGTCTCTATAGGGGTTATTGCATCCCCAGATATTCAGGATGGCATGAGACAATCACCGGTGGCCCACTAGGCCCTGGAACCTGGGGGCTTTGCTACTGACACAGCTGTGGGTCTGCAGACGGACGGCTCCTCCTCTTGAGGCTTTGGTTTTCCCACCTGGGAATCCTGTTAGATAGTTTCTAGGACCATTCTAGCTGGAACCTTCTGGGAGCTCCTAGTACCAGGCACACACAAACTGGAAGGAAATGGGATTTAAAAATGAGAGGGCCGGAGAGGAGACACCCAGGAACGGCCACTGTCTGTAAGGCCACTGCCTCACGTCCACCTGCACGCTCAGAATGGGGCAGTCGATGATTAACACACCTGCCTCACTCTCACTGAAATGCCACTTTTCGACTGTGTTATCTTAGAAGAAAATGAGCCAATTAAGAGAACGTAAATGAGACCGCTTCTTAAGAGACTGTGTCAACTATTAATCGTGCTCAGCTGGAGGTGATGGCTCGGTGACTGGGCCCCCGAGATGGCAGGAGAGGAGGGACACAACAGCTGGCTCCTCATCTCTGGGATGCAGCCCTGAGCTACCCCATTGGCCCGTGGCCCCAGGAGGGTCAGAGCAGTTGGCTTTGTCCCCAGGAGGCTGGCCTTTCAGCCCTGAATTCATCCACCAGATTCTTTTTTATTCCTCCCCGAATATGCACAAAATTTCCAATGCCTTTCCCCTCGCCGCAGTGTGGGTGAGACTTGAACCCTAGCCTACTGATGGCCTCGCAGGGCCAGGGAGCAGAGGACACTGCCGTCAGGATACAAAGATCAGGCATTTCGCAGGATGTTTTGAGGAAGCCACTTGTTGAAATGTTGTTTGAGCCAAACAGAGCAAACCCCAGGCAGTGTCTGCACACAGCAACGTCAGCTGGGGGCCTGTTCGCCTCTTAGATGGGGCTGGGATTGCCTTGAACAGCCCCTCCCACAGCAGGTGGAAATCTAGTTCTGATTTCCAAAACACACGTTATGGGTGACTTGTTGTGCTTCCCTAAAGTTCCAACGTTGAAGTCCTAACCCCTGTACCTCAGATATGGCCTTATGTGGGAAGAGGGTGACTGCAGATGCTTAAGATAGGGCCACAGTAGGACAGGGTTGCCTAATGCCTCGTTAGGAGGTGAAACTGCAGACAGACACACACAGAGGTGGTGACACATCTACAAGACAAGGACCCCAGGGAGAGGCTATGTATCCCCGCGGCCCTGAGAAGGAACCCAGCAGGCAACACCTTCCTCTCAGAACTGAGACAATGGGTTTGCTGTTGGAGCCACATGGCAGCTCTGGCAAATGAACGCGCCCACCCACCCTTCCCAAGAATGGGACTTGGGGAGCTTTGTTCTCCAGGGCCCTGCCTCCTGGGCTCTGCCTCTTCCTGCACCCGCTCAACCCAGAAGTCAAACGGGGCCTTCTTTGGTGGACACACCGATGGGAGCTCACGTGGAGCCTCTGTGGGAGTATCAAAGGTCTGGGGAGCACAAGCCGAGGCCACCTGTGGGGCAGTCCCCCCTGGTCACAGGCCACCCTCCTCCAACCCCTCCACTGCCAGAGCTCCCAGGAGCTCCCGATCCCCATCCTCTGGCATCTGGCACCTGCCTCAGGAAAATGTCCTTCCTCCCAAGCCCCCATCAACGTACTTGTCTGGGCAAGGAACACTCTTTCCCTAGTGGGCACAAACTATTAAGGCAAGTGAACGGTTTCCAGACTCATTCAAGCAAGAAAGAAACTGTGCATTTTCGACGGCTGGGTGACGGGTTACCATGGATTTAGCAGCTCAGACAGCACACGGTGCCACACGCACGTGCACAGGCGTGCTCTTGCACTGATCTTAGGTGGGCTCCCCAGGCCGCACTCAGAG
Organism: Callospermophilus lateralis; assembly: GCF_048772815.1. NCBI lineage: Eukaryota > Metazoa > Chordata > Mammalia > Rodentia > Sciuridae > Callospermophilus > Callospermophilus lateralis. The sequence goes on along the minus strand of NC_135309.1, from coordinate 13,358,676 downwards.
CACTGGCTGGTGAAATGGGAACTTGCTCACTGTGACACGACCCCAGGAGGGTCACAGTCACGCTCTGTTGCGTTCGCCATAGTCTCTTGGTCAGACTCCGTTGGCAAGTTGGAGGTCCTCTCACGCTCAAGGGGAGGGGCTTCTCCAACACGTAGGACAGGGAAGGGTGGCAGGAAGTTTCTTGGTTTCCTCTTGGTGTTGTGACTGCAGAGATTGAGTCACTCAGCTAAGTGAGCGCTCCACCGTCTGGCTGCACCCCAGTCCCTGGGAAGCCCTCTTAAGTTCCTCCTGCACCTGGCACCTGGCAGCTCCCCAGCCATCAGCCCTCCCCCGCTCCAGGGCTGAGCCTGATTGGGCCAGAGGTAGCTCACGTCTTTGCATGATGGGCTTGAGAGTAAGCGTATGACCCAACTCAGCCACTCTGAGGTGAGGTCCACTGAGCAACTTCTGCAGAGTTGGCCACCCTGAGATAGAACCAAGGAAAGCCATGGTCTCCTTGTTCAGTGTCAGTATGCTTCCGTGCTTAGAAGGAACCTGGGTCTGCAGCTTGAGGAGGAAGTCCACTCTAAGCATGTAGAGCGGGGCATGGGAAAGCTGGCAAGGGCAGTCACTGCTCTGAAACCGACTCTGTCTTGCCTTGAATTAGCGTGAGGTCACCTGCAGCCAAATCCACCTGCTACAGCATGGCTCTCTGAGGACAAAGAAACTGGAGCTCGGGCACCTGCAGAGGGAAACCTCAGTCAGTCCTGTCAGCAGGTGTGGGTTACTCTGAGTTTTCACTGCAGACTTTATAGACAGGAGCTGGGGAATGATGGCAGTACTCTGCCCTACGAGAATCAAGAGTCGCAGCTACGGCACGTCACCAGGCTTGGCCAGCCATTCTCAGGGACAGTGCACCCTGGGGCTGGTCATTCTCCACTACTCCTGAGGCAGGAAGGTCACTGTAAGTTATGGGAATTGACTACCTGAGTGAGACATGAAAGTTCATGTCACTGGCCTAGAATAATTAGTCTCCCGATCTCAAAAGGAAAGGAGAGGAGTGCCTTCAAATGCCTTCAAAGCACCTACCAGGTGCTGGGACCTGCAGGCCTCCAATCAATCCTCATACTACTGTGCAAAGTTTAGTTGGCCTGTTTTGCTAATGGGAGCACTAAGGTGACAGGTGACACCACTCACAGTAGTGAATGCCACCATTCAGTACAAACTGTTCCTGTGGGGGGTGGGCAGAGGCCAGGGGAGCCTGCAGGCCTCCTCCGTGGACCTTGTGCCATTTGGCTCCATTTGACAGAGGAGATGGCCGGGCCTCAAGACCACTTAGCTGCTGGGCAGAGTCACCCAGGATGACCTGGAAGACTGGCTCTTCCCCCAGAGACCCTCCACCACCACCTCGTCCTGCTCCCCCTCTGACAAGGCAGGAACAGGGCATCTCTGTTCAGCTCACCCAAGGACAGCAGCCGGGCACATGCAGGGGTCGCTGTCTCCACCTGGAGTGGAATATGCCGTGTCCTGCAATGTGCATTTCATGTTCTTGGGGCGGTGTCCAGAGGGCGAGGGGGAAGCTGCTAATTGCTTGTTGGTTCAGGAGCAGTGTTATCTCTGTGGACTAATGTAAGAACTTTCTGATGTCAGAAAATGCAAACTATGTGGCGCAACCCGTTTGCCATTTTGTCTTTGCATCAGTAGGCTGACAGCAAAATATATTGCTCAAGCATGGTAGGGCTGTTCCATGCAAGCACCAGAAGGCATTTGCTCCACCTCCTTAACTCAAAAAGACACTTAAAAAAAAATCATGGAGGACATAGATAGGAAACTGCTGTGTGAGCCTATATGGCGAATTTCAGATGGGTTGTCTACGACTTTTTTTTTTAAAATGGATGTGGTTGTTGGTGTTTTCTGGCTTATTTTTTATTGGGAGATGTCTTTAGATATTTATTTACTTACATATTACTTTCTTTGATAATCCATGCTTGGATACAAGAGGGTGAAGCAGCTTTGTGCTGGTGCCCAATAGGTCTCCCCCTCTCCTGAGCCCCAGGCCAGGCCTCCCTTCCAGGAAGCAACTCGAGTGCAGCTTAAAGCTACTTTGTGCTCAGCCCATCTCTACACTCCCTGTGCACACACAGAGGCGTTCTCCCAGCCTGCAGCTTTGTTCTGGATCATGTTAGATTTTTTTTTTTTTTTGGATGACTGCAGTGGGATTTATTTATTATCCCCTCTGAGTGGTCATGTAGGAAGTTCCTGTATTTTTCTTCACGTATAATTGTGCGATTAATATTTTCATGTTCACGTCTGTGTCCATATCTGCAAGTGTAACTGGGAGATAAATTGCTAGTATTGCAGGAATAAAAAAAAAGGCACGTTTTAATTTTAACAATTATGACCCAGTTGCCTCCCAAAGAGGCCAGACATGTGTTTGACTTCAAACAGCACCGAGCATGCCTGTTCTCCCAAGCCCACTGGCTCAGGGAGTTATCAGACTTCAAATCTCTGCCAATCTGAGAGGGACAAAGGGCATCTGGTAGTCTCAACTGCATTTTTCTCATTATGAGATTGAACAGCAGACGATCTCTTTAACAGACTTATTTTGCTCCTGGTTTTAATCTTAAAATACCCTAAATCCTCTTAGAAGTAGGTAGGGTCGGATCTTAAATCTGGATGGATTTATGTAATGGGTTTATGAAAGGCATAGAGACTTAGTCAAAGGGGGGGGGGGATCATGCTACGTCAAAGGCCTCTCCCTCGGCCCCCGGCCCATCCCTGATCCCTCTCCTGTTGCAGGGCGTGTCCAGAGTTGCTGTTGCCCCGTGGGTCTACACACCACCCCTGGGCCACACCCCCGTCTGGGAAGTCAGGCCTCTGGACCTCCTCAGATCCTGAGCTCAGAGTTCAAATGGGCTGATGGGCGGTAACAGGGACTCAAAGCACCAGATAAATGAGGAAATGGTGAGAGGGTCCGGGGTCATGGATCCCTGGAAGACCAGAGTCTCATTGTGGCAACAAGAGAGACGCCTGGGTGTGCATCTGTTCCCAATCACAGCCCACTTCCTCCTCCACTGTCTCATCCCAGCCTTTGCAACCTGCCTGCGAGCTCAGAATCACTAGCGCACCTTTCCCAGATGAGGAAACAAGCTCAGAGAGCATTGGCAACCTGCCCAACCACATACACAGTGAATGGCAGCTAAATCCAAACCAGACCTTTTGGGCCCCGGCCCCCCGGCAGGGCCCGGGTGGCTGCCTCCTGAGGGCAGATCCAGGACCCTAGCTGGTCTCCACCCCGGGGGCTCACATGCTAGGGGAACCCTCCTGGGCCGCCAGCCAGCCCCTCATGGAACAGAGGTGCCTCCCCTGGTCTAGATCGTACATCACATGCACCCCTGAAAGTTCACCGCATCTGGAACGTGGAGGTTCATGCTGCCATTTTTAATTCAGAATAGAACTAAGATTGGAATCCAAGGCGGTCTCACTCCGAATCTGCTGCCCCGTCTTCCCCTCCCGGAGAAGTCAAGAAGTCTTCCTGGTCAAAGAGTCAGTGGCTCCAGGGTATGTGAGACAAGACCACTGGTCACTTTGCCTCTCTCTCCAAGAGAGGGGACTCCTGAGGGGCCTGGGCAGTGTTCTCGGGCAGGGAAAGTGAGTCTGAAGACCTCCTACTCCATCTGGAGTTTATCAGCCTGCTCCCCGGGTAGGATTACAGCCAACGATTATCTACAGATCTGGAGCCAGCAGGGACTTTGAAGGTCCCAACTGCCAAGAGGGGGCCAGGCGAGGAGGGGCGGGGGACCCGGAGATGAAAACGTAGCCGGGCATCTTATCTTCCTCCTGAGAGCAGACGGGCTGGCTGGGCAGTCGGGAGCACGCCCCTGACTCAAGGCAGACGTCCTGCGGCCACCCGAGGTGGAGAGGCACCCGGGAGGCCCCTCCCTGCCCTCTCACTCATGTCTTTGCTCAGTGCCACCCTCACGACGGCTCGTCTGCTCGACCTCGCCCTCAGCCCAGAGTGATGCCAGGCGCCTCTTTCCTCTTAGGCTCCATGAGGACTCCCTGAGAAGGGGCCCAGATGAGCCCTGTTTCTCAGATGAGGAAAATCAGGCCCCACGAGGCCAAGTGACGGGATCAGCCCGGATCGCCCAGCGGGGAGAGGCCCAGTCTGCGTTCCCCTGAACCTGCTCGAGGCCGGCTCGTGCTTCTCCTGTCCTAACCGTTTTCCATGTTCCTTGCCCTTTCTCAGGGGTCTCCGCTCCCCTTTCCTGGCTTGCGCTGTCTCCTTGGCACCCACCCCCTGGAACCAGCTATGTGCTGCCCTGCAGTCAGGCCAGGAGCTCCTGACACACATCTACCAAGAAAGAGAAAGGAGTGCACCTCCGTGGCAGAGCCCTCCTCTGGGGTCATGGGTCTGGCCTCTCAGGGCTCATTGGTCCCTGTGCTGCCCAACTCATTTAGCTTTGAGAGCCCGATTCTGATCCCGACGGTGCCTCCTCCAAGTACATCTTGAGATTGGAGTGGTTTGGGAATCCAAATGGCTCCATGGAGACTTCCTGGGGTGTCAGCCTCACAAGACTTCCACCCTTGCTGCTCTGGCCACCCTTCCACCCTTGTGTCCCTTCACTGACCACCAGTGAGGACCTGCTGGCTCTCATCCTCCAGCTGTCCATTCGTTCCGGCCCCCCTCTGTTCTAGACTTGCCCCTTTGGGAGGACAAGATGAGGCCCAGGCCTGTGTTCCGGATCTGGGCACCGTTCCTTCCAGCAGGTCTTATTGTCTCTTCTCCAGCACCCACAGGGCCTGGCACAGGTCAAGGGCTGCAGGCACAGGGTGCAATGGCCATGCCACCATTTCCTGAAACACTCTGGGTGCTGGCAGAGGACCAGGCCATGCAGCTCTAGCATGCTGTCACTCAAAGTGCCTGCCCCTCCCCATCTCAGGTGAGGCACAACTCGGGGAGGCATGGGATCTTGGCGGGGACAACCAGCTCTCTCTCCCTGGACCGGAATCACAAGCCAAGGAACACAGAAAGGGAGGCCCAAATGCATACCATGCAGGGCGCTTTCCCTCCCGCCACCTCCTAGACCCCCAGAGACATGCCAGCTTCTGTAGCTGTCCTTTCTGGCTGGCTTCCCGTCGGTTCTGTGAGCTGCCCACCATCCCTCCAATACCTTGCTCAGCCTGTGAAAGTCTGTTTCAGTGCTTGCAAATAGCACATCCTACGTGGGCCCCCAAGGCCTGGCTCCCAGGCCGGCTCTTGATGTCCTTCCGCCTCGTCAGCTGTCTTGGTTTCTGTCTTTCCCGGAGCTCCTCTGACCTATCCCCTTCCCACCCCTGAGCCTCTCCCACCCTGGTTCCAGCATCAGGGGGCCCCTCTGCATTTCTGCAGAATAAATACCAGGATAGGCGTCCTGCGTCTCTGGGTCCCCTGGCCTACGTGGGGCTGTGTATGAGGCTGTGAGCTGGATGTTTCTGCCCACTTCACTGTAACCTGGATTTTCCTGATTTAGGAACATCCATCTCTCTTAACATTTATCTTATTTAGACCAAAGTGAAAAAAAAAAAAATTGGACTTTAAAGAGATCTTCAGGTGAGTTCTACATTTCAGTTGTATTTCTAATGTCTTTGTCCTGGGTTCAGGAATTCAGGCCACGTTACTGGCTGTTAGGAGTCCTCCACTTTGTACATGTACTTCTCTTCCTATCTCTGCATCTCCATACCGAGTACTTACTGTGGAATCTGAGATGTTTCTGAGGCTATAAACAAGAAAGGAGAAAATAGGTAATGGAGTAAGAGGAGAGATGTCTCAGATCTGGTTGAGAAATAAGGCTGGATGGAAGCTCCTCTCATCAGGGAGCATCTTCTCGCTGTCAGGGGCTGTTTCTGAGAGTCCCCTGTTATCTCATTAGCCCTCACCACAAGCCTTGTGGGCAAATGAATTATCATCCCTATTTCACAGATTAGGAAACTGAGGTTTCAAGAGTAAATTGCCCAGAGATGTCTTAGTGGGAGAGTGATAAGCCAGTGTGAGCACCCAGGCCTGTCTGATCTAAGCAGAGGGGAGGAGGATGCTGAGAGGTGGGCAGAAAGGCAACTAAGACAGACGGAGACCCTCGGGTGGGGGCTCCATGTTGGACGTTGAACACCCAGTAGTTCTTGTACAGGAGAGAAAACAGGGACTCGGAGAGACACAGAGGCTTGCCCAGGGGCACAGAGCAAGAAAATAGATGGGTCTGACCCAAGCTGTTGGTTTCACTGCTTTGGGACACCACCCCAGATGGGAGCCTCATTTTTGTTAGGATCTGAAAGGTACCCACTTGGGCTGGGGGTGCACCTCAGTGGCTGCGTACTGGCCTGCATGTGTGAAGTCCTGGGTTTCATTCCAGCACTTTCAAAAAAAAAAAAAAAAGTTACCCAAAGCACAGCCTTTCCCCTGAAATAGTGGTGTGCTCACCCTCCTTCTGACACTCCATCCAGGTTCCCAGTAAAGACTTGCAGCCCCACCCAGCCTGCACCCCATCAGCAGAACATCAACTTAATCTGGCCCAAAGTTCATGCAAAGGTTTGCAGAATCCCCAAAAGGTGACAGACGCTCCCTAGTTGGAGGATGAGTCACCAATATGCCCTTAAGGACTCTGGCAGTCTTAGGTTGAGAAGACACAGACCCAGGTGACTTTACAAAGACACAGAAAGCACCAGGGTGACCCAAAGAGGGAAAGCAAGTGGCTGGTTTCTGGAGTCAGAGCCCCCAGGCCAGAATCTGGCCCAGTCTCCCAGTCCCTTCCAATGAAGGAGTCTTGGCTGGAAAACTTTGTAAAATGGGAACAAAAAAGACAGGTCTCCCAGAACTGCTGGAACTTTAGATATGAGTGCACCTGGGGGGGCCGGGGGGTGGCCGCCAAAACAGAGTGTTTGGGTGGGATCTGTTATTATGACCAGAGGAAATGACAAGGACTTCAGGGAGGTTGGTGGTAGAAGCTGACTTTGGGGCTGCAGGTAACTACCCAGGTCAGGACCTGCCCAGTGACCGCCATCCCAGGCCCAGCTCCACACCACCTGCAGGTACTTCAATTTTCCTGTGAGATCCATTTGCCCTCTTCTGTTTGAACACGAGTGTCTGTTCTAGGGGGAAACTTTTTTGCTTGAGAAGCAAGAATGTAATCAAGAATGTAAGTGGAGGGGCTGAGGGCATCGTTCGGTGGTGGAACAGGAGGCCCTGTGTTCCATCACCAGCACCGAAACCAAAAACAAGTCAAAAACAATGAAACAGCAATGTCCCGGAGGAGAGGGATGATCAAAGCCCAAAACACTCAAGGCAGGCCTGGGTTCCAGCAGGCTCTCTGGTGAAATCTAGAGTCACGGGTTAGGAAAAGAGTTAATGATAAACCAGCAGCACTGAGGACTTGGCTCCTCAGCTACTCAAAAACCAGCAGAAAATCGAGAGGGGGTGGTAACCACATCCCAAGGCTGTGGGAGCTGGAAGTAGGGGAGGGGGCTTTCAACAACCCTGGAAAATTGAGACCCAAAAGTGAGAAGGAGAAGGAAAGGAGGGGAGGGTTATAGCTCCGCTCCTGCCCCTCCACCAAACCCAGGGCCTGGGGCCCCTCTCCTTAATCCTTCCCTGACTCCCATCCACCACCACCCCCACCCCACCCTACCCCCGCCTTCTCCAACTGCTGGCCTGATTCTGTGAGCTGCTCCGTCTGCCTCCTATGTAGTTCTGATTTCTGATTCTATCTTGGCTCCAGGAGGCATTATCTCTATCTCTGTAATAGCTTCTCAAGCAAAACACTGGACTGGGCCAGAGAGCAAGGACCGGGCAGGCCCTGGTGCTGATTCACAGAGAGACTGCAGGCAACCTCAGAGCCGGCTGAGCAGCCCAAACCCCAGCCTCCCTCCCCTGCTCGCTGGGGCAAAGGCGCCCAGGAGCCAGCAGCCGTCCTGTCGCACTCCATCTCAGGCCCCTTGACCTCAGAATCCACTCATTCATCTCCTCAGTCATTCGGTGGCAGCCCACCGAGCGCCACTGCGCACCACACCCTGATTTAGACGGTGAACAGAGTGGGCAAGGGGGTCCCTGCTCCATCGGGGCAGACGATCAGCTCTGGGGCAAGCCGATGAGATCACGGTTAAGCCGTTGAGAAAGCAACATGGCAGCAGAGTGGCAATGATGTGTCATGGGACATTAGAAAAGGCAGGCTATTCTACCCCCAGGAGCTGAGACCTGATGGCAAGAAGGAACTAGTCCATAGAAAGTTCTGGAAGCAGAGCCTTTATTGTTGTAACAGGGCAGGAGGAAGACTTCTGTATATCTGGCAGAGGGATCAATAAGAAGATACTGGTGTCCTGGCATGGGAACAGTAGGGACGGCACAGGTGGCCAGAGCTGGAAGCAAGAGTTCTGTGGTAACCTGGGACTGGCAGTGCTGCTGACACATCTGTGGGTTCATGTTCTTCTCTACAAATTCATGAAGGAAGGATTCCTTTGGAATCCCGTCGGAAGGACGGGAAAGCTGAGTGGGAGCCGACTGGGATGTGATCCTGTGCTCCAGGGTGTCCGCTCCAACCCTGCGCGGCTGCCCGTGCCCTGGCAGTGTCCCTCGGAGGCATCTCAGGGGCCCAAGTGTGACTCCAGCGCTCCAGTGCTGTTGTTCTGCAAGGGTTCTGAAAACGTCAACTTGAGCTACTGTGAACTCTTAGATGAGACTTCGCCCACAGAGCTCCCTGACTGTGCTCTGAACGCATCTGAAGATCTGGTAGCAGCAGCTTTGTGGTTTTAATGGCAACCAAGGGCTGGAACAGTGCCTGTCTTCCCCATCTCCTCAGGCTCACCTGGGCTCCTTCACCCCTCTACATTACCTTCTCCACCTCTCCATGCTCTGGGCTTTGAGACCAAGCTCTCTAGTCATGAAATATTCAAGAAGACTCGGGGAGTCCAGCCAGCGAGGAGTGACCAGGGAACTCAGTTCCAGCCCTTTGCTGGAATCATTTTATGTTGGAAATTTGGGTACCAGCTGGTACCACGTGCTGTAGGAGGTCAGGCCTGGATGTTACTCCCCAACCCACCACGTCCTAGCTGGGGACATTGTGCAAGTTCTCCAGCTTCCGTCTCCCTGTCTGTGAAGTTCAAACAACTGTAGTGCCCAGGGTATTGGTAGGAGGAGGGGGAAAGCGTAATTTGGGCAATGTGCTTGCAGGGTGACATCCAGCAGCTGGTGCAAGGGCGAGAATTCCACAGTGGGAAGCCCCTGAGTGGATCCCCAGCACCACAAAGAGAGAGAAATAAAGGGCTCTTGGAGCCATTGTTTTGAATTCCCTCTTCTGCCTTCTTTGGGAGAGCGTTTCCTCAGTCTCCCTCTTTATCTTTCTCTAATTACAAAGACAAATCCAAGATGGAGGAAAAATCCAAATTGGGGTCCCAAGTACCCAGCTTCCTCTCAGTCTCCTGTAGGACTCAGGGTCCTGACTCTGCCCTTCACAGAAGCCCAGACATCAGGCAACACCTTCTATTTCTGATTCCAAGAATTAAAAAAAAAAAAAGGGCTGGGGATGTGGCTCAAGCAGTAGTGCGCTCACCTGGCATGCGTGCGGCCCAGGTTCGATCCTCAGCACCACATACAAAGAAAGATGCTGTGCCCGCAGAAAACTAAAAAATAAATATTAAAAAATTCTCTCTCTCTCTCTCTCTCTCTCTCTCTCTCTCTCTCTCTCTCTCTTTAAAAAAAAAAAAAAAAAAAAAAAAAAAGTGATTAGGCCTTTACAATGGGGAAACCTTCAGGGATGGAGATAATGAGGCAAATGTCCCTGGCCTAAGCTGTGACTCCAGGTTCGCAGTGGAGACGGGAATGTGATGTGACGTTACTTTCCCTTTGGTGGTGACATTCATTTCAAGCCTAGCTTTTTTCTATCGACACGTGGTAAAACGGCCGGGGTTTGGTCCTGGCCACATTCCTTCACTACAGTGTCGGGGACAAAGCTGCATTGTGCACCAGGTCATCCATCCATTTTTCCAGGCCTTTCTCCTGCCTTCGCTCTGTGACCTTGGGATCCGCTCCTGGGTTCCACAGCCTGTGCCGTGGCCGAAGCGTGGCCCCAGCCGCCCTTGCCTGGCGCAGTGCAGGGAGCCCTCTTGCTCCTTCTCAGGGCGTGTGTGTGTTCGTGTTTCCACAAAAGAGCCGATCGGCATTGCTTTTTCAAGTAGAGCTTTAAAGGGCTTATTCACCATGACGTCCCCACTTGTGATTTGAGGTCATCCCCTGAGGAGAAATTGCTAAATCTGTGTAAATTGTCTCTGGCTCCTTTTTCTTACAGATTCTGTCAGATTATCTCTTTAAGAATCCTAAACCCATATTGTTTGAGGTGGTTTTAGACTAATGTACCTTCCCAAACAGGTCTTTGTTGTTCAATATAAAGCCATCGAGAGGGTTCCCCATAAAATGAGGTGCTTTGTAAGAGCTCAACACAAAAGACACCTCCCTCTTTTCTGTAGGCTCATTTGGAGAGGGAGAAAAGAAAACTGGGTGTTCTCTTTGCACATATGCAGTAAGGAGAGCCATTTGCTGAGGGCTGGGGCTCAGGTATCGGTCCACTTCCGCCTCACCTGCACCCTCCCAGGAAGGAACTGAGGCCAGAGGAGCAGGACAGGTGGACCAAGTCAAGTGACAGTAATAGGATCGAACCGGGGCTGGTGGGCTCCACCCACCCACCCCCCCTCTGCCGAGCCTTCTAATCCTACATGGTTAGGCCAAGTTCTGGGCTCTGCTCTTACAAAACCAGACAAGCCAGGTCTGTGTACTCAAGGAGTGCTGGGGTCAGCCAGGGGTAAGATGGGATGCCACAGACAATCCAAGGATGGAAGAGCCCTAGCAGATGTGTGTGAGGCCCCAGGGACTCTGGCGAGGGAGGTGAGCTGTCCTGGGCACGGCCAGGGAGAGGCTCATGTAGCAGGTGCTTAAGCAAAGTCCTGGGGGAGAAGCAATGGCTGGAGCATCTTAGAGGCGGGAAGGGGACATGGAAAGCAGAGTTCAGGCTGCCCTCGGGGTTCAGGGGTCTGCATTGAACCTCCCACCAAACCTGGACTGAGAACGTTTGGAAAGGAAGTTGCATCTGTATTGAGCATGAGCAGATTCTTTTTCTCGTCATTCCCTAAACAAGACGGTCTAACAGCTGTTTGCACAGCGCTTACGACATCCTCGGCATTATAAGTCCCCTAGAGATGACGAAGTGTCCGGAGGGTGTGTGCACATTATATGCAAATACTGCAGCATGCTGTGGAAGGGGATTGAGCATGTGTGAAGTTGGGGATCCACAGGGTCCTGGAACCAGGTCCAGGTCTAGGTGCCCAAGAGAACCCAAGGGCCATGCTCAGAAGCCTGGATTGCTGTACATGGCCTGTTTCATCCTGGGCTTCTTCCTCAGGCTGGATGCAACAGGGTGCCTTGCCCATCCCCATGCGAAACACCGCAGGAGCGGCCCAAGGGTCCCAGCAAGGGAGGTGAAGGCCGGACTCACAGGTGTGCATCTGTAGAATCCCCACACACTCACCACAGCCAAAAAATCTACACAAATATACACAATGAGAGAGACACACACAGAGCAAACCAAAAGTACCCAGAAGTAGACACACTCACACATCCATAGACACACACCCACACCCACAGACACACATACCCACAGACACACACACACACATACACACACAGACACACATACAGACACACACACATACACACACACACACACACACACATACACACACAGGGGCAAACAAGCCTACGATGAACCCAGGAACCCTCAGCAGACCCAAGGACACCTGTGCATGCCACACTTACACACAATCACATACACTCTCTCTTCCAAAATACACAATAGAAATTAGATCGAAGGGTCTCCCAGCCCCTCCCACCATGCCCTCCACCCCTGCCACCCCGCTCTGCACCCACCCCACCACCACGTCTTCCCCCCAGGCCTTCCCTTCTTCCTCCAACAGAAGATTCTCCCTCCAGTCTTAAAAATCAACCCAATCTTAGAATCAAATGTGACCTCAGAGGAGAAGGGCTGGCTTAGGGAGTCCCAGCTGAGCAGGGACAGCTGAACTGGGGAGGAAGCGCAGTGTTCTGGGCCCACTCCAGTGGAGCACAGCTGGGAGGAAAGGGAGGTTTGGTGCCCAAATCTGGGGGATTTGGGTCTTGCACTGCCCCCTCCAGGGGTTGAGCAGAGTGGGAGACTCTCCTGGTACCCCACGCATGTCCTGTTGCCTGTGCCACATGTACACCCTGATCCCCGCTGACCTGGTCAAAAGGCAATTTGGGCCCAAGCAGGTCGGTGGGCCTGATAGAGGAGGATGGGTGGAAAGGCACATGCCCAGGTGCCATTTGTCAAGTGTTAATTCAGGAGCCTCGTCGGGTGGCTTGACGACTGACAGTGATTCCTTAAGACTCACCCACGTCTCAAGGGCACTGCTTTCTTTGGGGGGAAGGCTGTTCATTTCCCATCTGCTCTCAGAAGACCCTTTCTACTTACATGATCTGCAGCCAATGTGAAGGTCATGTCTGATTCCTTCTCTTACTTCACTCACTGCTCCGACCAACGCTGATCACGAGTCCAGGGTGGCTGGTGTTCTTCGGAGCCTGGGAACCCATTTGTGTGCAAGGAAAGCTGACCACGCCTGTCCCCCTGTGAACTCACACTTGGTGAAAGAGCATCAATCAGACACGCAGATATTGCATATCGTGTGGCGAATGCCGTGAGGAGGAGCAAAGAAACACAGAGAGGCAATGTGACCCCAGGGAAGACAGCGGGGGAAGGGCTGGCTTAGGGAGTCCCAGCGGAGCAGGGACAGGTGAACTGAGGAGGGAGCCATGTACACGTCTGGTGCCCGAGCACCCAGCGGATGGGAGGAGAAGTGCAAAGGCCCTGAGGTGGAGTGGCTCTGGTGTGTCTGAGGTCACTGAGGAGAGCAGAGTGGGCCACAGTGGATGATGAGAACCAGGTCAGACATGAGTCTGAAATGGCTGGCTGCTGATCAGGCCAGGGGCTTGTGGGCTGCTGTGAGGCCTCGGTTTAGATCTAAAATGATGGAAAGGCGGACTGAAATGATGGGGGACTGAACACTGTCACAATCCAAGTAAACTGTGACGGGAAGCAGCTCTGGCCATTGAGTGGAGAAGGGTCTGGAATAGGAGGTGGGCTAGGAGTAGGCAGGCAGAGCCCATTGGGAACATCCCAGACCTCCAAGGGAGGTGACAGTCACCCCCTAGGTGCACCTGGCAGCCAAAGCAGAACCTGCTCCGCACGGAGCCAGTTGGGTCACATCGTGGTCCACAAAAGCAGCCTCCCCTGGCACCTGCTGAGGCCCTGCTGAGTGCCCAGGACCGTGCAAGGAACTTTACATAAACATGTCACTCCTGTGACCCCCTTTCAAAGCACATGCTATCATCCCATTTCACAGATTAGACAACAACCCGTCTCCTTCAGCCCTGGGTGTGAACATTTCAAAGCCACCTACACACACACACAACAACAACAACAACAAAAACAGAGTAAACAGAATTGGCTCAGACTATGAGATACTTTGAAGTTTATAAAAGAAAGATTTTTTAATTTTTTTTTTCCAAAAAATTTTTCCAAACTTGAAAAAAAAATTGAGTTTTGTCTTCTAGTTTCTTTCTTAAGATAAATATAATGTATTCCAACTTAGAAATAGTGAAAAGAGAAAGAGAAAAGGGAAATAAAGGTATACACGTGTCCCCATGGTCCCCCCTCTCTACCACCTCTCTTAACCCTTGGTCATGCCCTCAGAGCCAGACCCGATATTTCTCACAAGTAAGCTCACGCCACAGTGGTGTTCTGCACATTCCACGGTGTGTGTGTGTGTGTGTTTGCTTGTTTGGGTGCTTGTTTGGGTGCCGGGCCTCCACCATTCGTTCCAGTTCCTGTAGGAGGAGAGCCATCTCCAGCGGTTCCTCCATTCCCAGCCACTTGGGTTGTGCTCTGGCTAATGAAGACTTGTCATGTCCCAAGTTTTCCCGATTAAAATGAAGAATAAAATAAATATTGAAACTGTATTGGTAATAAAAGAGAAAGACACTAGAAAATCCTAGGGTGAAATAAAGATCAGAAATACATTGCAGGGGGAAGATAAATTTGTAATTCACCAAACTCCTACTACTGGAGATAAATGTGTGTGTGTGTGTGTGTGTGTGTGTGTACTTTTTCAGTACTGGGGATTGATCTTGGGGCCCTACTCACACTAGGCAAAAGCTCTGTCACTGAGCCACAATCCCAGCCCTTTTTATTTTATTTTTTTGTTTTGTTTTGTTTTGTTTTGTTTTGAGATAGCATCTCACTAAGTTGCTGAGACTGACCTTGAACTTGGAGTGTGAGCCACTGTGCTCAGCTGTGTATCTACACTTTTATGAATTTGTTGCTTTGGTCAAATAGTTCTGCTAGCTGCTCAACTTTCTTCCACCTTGCATATTCATTCCAAGTTTCTTTGTCCGATAGTTGTCAGGCAAAATCATATGAAGATCAATAATGCTATTATCATGAATGACGGGTATTTATTTAGCTTTGGACGTGTGTGCACCAACCCCGTCACAGAACTTATTTGAATTTTAATTGCTATTTCCCCCCAAAAAAGATAAATGAAGTCAGGAAGGTCTTTCCCACCTGATGGAAAAGGAAAGTCAGAGGACTAAAGTCACAGATCAAGGTCACCTGGCTGGGAAGTAGCAGGGGCAGAATCAGAGGCCAGAGCAGCCTGGTGGCCCACAGCTCCAGCTCGGCCCTTGTCATGGCTGCACAGTGAGACAGATGCAGCAAGCATGGCACGGCACACAGTAGGCACCCAGGAAAAGCGGATTGTTCCTTGGCCTCTCTCTGTCTGTGAACACCCACTGCTGGTGGGGAGCTGACCCCAGGCCTAGGATAAGCCTCCGCTGACACTCGAGCCCTCTTCTTCAGCTGTAGCAGCTCCCAGAGCAGAGCTACGGTTTCTCAACAGCAACTGATTTGTCTATATTAAAAGGTCTCTAAAGTGATAAGTATATTAAAAATCCCCGCAGGGTCTACCCGGTCACTCACCCAGCCACCTGCCGACAGGCACAGCCCCTGGGGGTCATATGCTGGCCGTGGGGGACACAGATGCCGGGGGAACCCCACATGGCCCTACTCCTGAAAAGCAGGTGTTCCAGAACAAGACGAGCCATTCCAAGCCCTTTCCTTGCATCTTCTTTTCTTATCCTTGAAGGAAGCTGAGGCGGGGAGGCACCTTTGTACCATCTCACCTGTGGGAACGTCAAGGCTACAGGTGTTCACAGCTGCCAAGATGGCGGAGGTGCCTGTCTAGCACCATGGAAGCACCTCCAGAGCCCGAGTGCAGCCACTGCACTGAGCTGCCACAGGGCTGAGCATGAGGAAGCTTGTGGGCCTCAGGGAGGCACCTCCTTCAGCCCAGGCAGGCTTCCTGGAGAAGTCCTGGTGTGCCCAGAATGAAGCAGGCAGCAGAGACGGGGAGAATGGACTTCCAGGCAGAGGGAGTGGCACCTGCAGGTCTAGGGTGCATCAGCAGAATGCAGATTTAAGGATCAGAACCATAATAGCTGAGGTTTACTGAGCACCTACTAGATAGATACCAAGTACTCGCCTAAGCTTATTGTACATTGCAACTGATTCTTACAACAGCTTGTGCACTAGGCATTGACCCTTTTTAGAGAAAGTAAAGATGTGTCACAGGAAATGAAGTACTTGGACCCCAACACACAGCCAGAGAGGGAAATCCTTGGGTCAACAGAGCTGGAGGAGGAACTCGGGTGAGACTGGGAAAAGGCTCCAGAGAGTCATGGTCAGGTTTGCCACAACCTGAACAGAGACAATGCTCACCCTCACCCCAGCCCTTAGCCAGGGACACACTGTGCTTCCCTGGTCTCATTTAGACACCGTGATGAACCCACTGAGGCAGGTGTCGCTCTTCCCATTTGATAGGAAAGAAAACAAAAGTTCTGAGAAGATGAGCGACTTTGCCATCCGTGGAGGGTGGCGGAGACGGGACCAGAACCCGGGTGCATCTGGCCCAAATGGCCAGCTGTTCCCATCGCAGACTGAGGAAGGCAGGCAGGGAGCAAGGCCACTCCCACCCTGATGGTCCCATGCTAGCCCACTCCCTGTGGACCTGGGGAGAAGGAGCTCCTGCTGCCTGCAGGTCACTTCCTGACGGTGGTTAAAATGGAGAACTGCAAAGAGAGGAAACTGCAGGAGGCATTCTCGGCATTCTTGCCCACGGCTGCAGCAATATCAGCTTTCTTTGGGGCACAGATTCGCTGAGGCAACCCCTCCAATGTTCCCTTCTGTACTGGAGAGTCTCCCCCTTCCAACTCCAGACGCCCGTCACCCAGATTCCAGTAGGAGCCTCCGTAAGGAGAGGCTGGCCCCGAGCCGGTGCTACCACGTGAGCGTCGCCCATCTGGAACACATTTGGGCACCAAAGGGCCATAATCATTGCTGGTCCTGAGAACATGCACCGCAGACAGTTCACTGGGGACTTTAAAGAAAAACCAAAAAGGACAGACAGTCAACTATGTAAACAAGCAGGGGGCGGGGGACAACACTTGGTTGTGAGAGTGGTAGGGAGAGAAGTAACTGATAGAAAAGAAAAGAAGCAGATTGGAAAATCCGTGGCCATGTGAGGAGGCGCTTTGGGCTCATTTTGCAGACAAGACAACAGAGGCTCAGAAATGCTGAGCCATCGATCCAAAATCAAGCAGTAGCTGACTAGGGGTTGGAATCTGTCTGGTCCTCAAAACGGTACTCTTGAGTCCTAACCCAGTCTGCAATTTAAGAGCGAAAAAAGTTAAAAAAAAAAAAAAAAATATATATATATATATATATATATATATATACACACACACACACACACACACACACACACACACAGTATGTTAGACAAAATCAATATCTAGTTGGATATAAAAAGTGCATTAAATCAGGTCAGGAAAAACAACGAGTCAGTCTATCCTAACATAACGGAAGAAGAGCAGAATACGTGTAACTGAGGGATAAACATGAAAACTATTCGATCTTGGAGAACATTCAATTAACTGTAAATAAAAGCAAGAATTTGCTATTTAAGAGCAAATAAATTCAGTAGAAAGCAGTAATACCTAATGCTAGTGAAGAAGAGAAGAAATGAAAGAGCAGTTGAGCTGCTGGGCAGGTTTCCTCAGTTCTGCCTGGTTGGAAAATAATTTGGCCACATATTTCAAATGCCACGGACATTTTCATATGGGCTGGAAATTTATCTGTCGATCGTTCAAAGTGAAGACCAGTTTTTTATCACAACAACTTCTTAACTTTTTTTTTTTTTTTTTTTTTTTTTTAAAGAATCAGAAACTACTAAAATGTCCCAGCATGCAGGAACAGCTCCACCCATCAGGAGCAGGTATTCAAAACACAGGGCCACAGTCTTTCAAAGTTTCAATTACCAACACTCTGTTGTATCACAGAAAAATGCGTTTGCTAGGACATCAAGAGAAAAGAGGAGTTTGCAGAATGTTATCTAAACTGCGATGGAGATGATTAAAATATGTATCTGCAAATGGGCAGGGACAAGAAAGGAACAGGGACCAAATAAAGCCAGTTAGGTTGTTGGAGTGGCGGCTAATTTCTGATGTTACCCTTGATACAATATTGGTGCCAGAAAGAAAAAAAACAAAAAACATCACACTCATAAAGATGATGGCTCTGTGATGGTATCGGGCCAAATTCCTCCAGGGGCTAAAAATATGTTGAGAACTTCTAGAAGGCTCCATTAACTCTTTAAATTACCACTGTGGGACCATGGAATGTTAAAATAACAATAATAGTGATATAAAAGAGGCCAGTAAGTGAAGGCTGCTTCCAAGTTTACCAAGTCAACTCTCAGGACATAACTTGTGCATGAGGACAACCTACCCCACCAGACCAAATATGGAAGAGTCAGAGGACAGGCGTGGCCGGCTACGGGCCCACCTCCCAGTGGGGTCTTTCCCTGGTGCCCTGTGGGGGCCGACCTTCTGGAGATCGAAGGAGGGGACTGCTCGGCAATGCAGGGAAGCCCCACCCAGAAGCTGGCCGTCTACCGTCTACCGGGGACTCAGCACCACGTCCCCATCAACGTGTGACGCACAGCACGCAGGGGACAGTAGCTTCCCCATGCAAGGCTCTCTGGAGGGGACCACAGGGTTGGCCGGGTGCATGCAGAATCCTTCCGCACGTTCCCTGGACTGGGGTCTCCCTTCCACTTTCTAAGACGCTTCCTTCTTTCCGCTTCAGTTTTTAAGCTCACCCTCAAGTCCCGGTGGAGGGCCCTTAGCTGCACTGTGCTCAGACGGGTCCCTCTGTTGGCGTGTCCTCCTTCCTGAGATCCCAGGACCTGCCAAGAGAGAACGGCATCTCCAGCCAGTCCCCGTGGCCTCCGTCCGCATCCTCGCTAGCGGCTGAACACTTAGGGCAAGTATTAGTTTCTGATGGCCACTGGCACAAATGGCCACCGTGGTGGTGACTTACACAGGAAGCTATTCTCACTGCTCTGGAGGCTGAGGTGTGGACGCGGCTGCCCTGGGCTGATGCTGGGATCAGACAGGAAGGGCTCCTGTCCTGTCACTCAGGCTGGCTCTGCTGGCGTTCCTTGGCTCCTGGCCGCGTCACCCCCACCTCTACACCTGTGGTCACAGTGCCTTCTCCTTTTCTGTGTCAAATCTCCCTCTTACAAGGACACTGTGATGGCATTGGGGAGCCACCCAGGTGTTCCAAAATCACCCCCCCATTTCAGGCTCTGTGATTGAATCCCACCTGCAGAACACCCCCACGCACACACACACACACACACACACTGCTGTGGAAGGTTCTGGGAATTGGACTGAACCACTTGGGTGGCAGCATTCCTCTGTCCACTACACTCGATACTGTGGAAAGTTAGGAGGCAGAACTGGCTACGTCTGACCTAAAAATGGGGACGGGACATGCACCTCTTCTGTTTCCTGGAGAACCACCTCAGGCCCAGCCGGCCCTTCTCTCAGCCATCATCTGCTCCCTGTTTTCTGGACCAGGCTCAGTTTAGGCGCCAGCGATATTGATGGCAATATAAATAAGACCAAGCCTTGCCCCTGAGTGGCGCAGGCCTTGCAGGGAATGACAGATTAGTAAAAGGGATAAGGCATCCTGCCCTGTGTCCCGACGAAGCTGTGACCAAAGCCCTGTGAACACCCAGCTTCCAGACCGCACAGAGACATGAGGTGTGAGAAGGCTAGGCAGGCAGCAGAGGATCAGGAGCACCTGTCCTGGTGGTTGAGAAGGCTACCAAGGGGTGAGACAAGTCCGTCTGGGCAGAGGCTGGGGATACACCATCACTGTCAGGCCGGGGCAGACCTGGCTGATGAAGAGTGGCCTGGGAGCTGGCAACCACGGATGTCCCCACAATGGCACCTCCAGAGCAGGTCACCCCCTCACCTAGCCCTCCCAAGCACAGGAAGAGCCCCACAGGACTCTCCCCACAGGTCAGGGGTCCCAGGGTGCTCCCTGCAGGGGTGCTGACCCAACAGCGCAGCTGGGAGACAGCCCAGATGTGCCTGTGCAGACCCTGGCTCCTGGTTCCCCATTTTTAAAAACAAAGAGGGAGCTGTAGGCTGACATGGAGGGTCACCGGGGATGTTATTCAGAGAGACAAAAGGCTTGGCGTGATTCCATTTGTATTTCTACAGCCCCCCAAATGGATGGGTTCGTGGACCAGGACAGGCAGAGAGGGAACCCTAGGAACTCACAAGGAGAAGGGAGTTGAGGAAAGGAGTCGAAGGGATGATGGCTTTTCACCCTCTTCCCAAGTGTGCTTCATTTTAAGTATTTTTTAAACAAGCACATCTTGCCTTCCATATCTCATTTACATAATCTCCAAGAACAAAATGAAAGAAGAAAACAGGTTTTTAAGATAATCGAAGCAAAGGACAAGGAACACAGTTTTTTGTTTTGTTTGTTTGTTTTGTTTGGAGACGTGCCCACCCAGTGTGCCCCAAAAAGATGACAGACCCATGTGTCTGAGACTGGAGGCAGGGAGGCCAGTCAGAGGCCGGAGAAGAAGAGAAGGTTCAAGTTGGAGCCCCAGCAACTATGGAGAAGAGGTAAAGAGAAGACGAGAGTCTCTAGACAAAAGCAAGTAACATGTGGCCCATGTTAAGTGGCAGAAGAGGAACGGCAGGCTAAATTGTGGAGGCCGAGCCTGGGGTGGTCATAAATCTTGTGCAGTGGAGTGAATAGCGGGGATGAGGTCCTCCACTGAGAGGCAGGTCAGGGAGTGAGTGATGTTCCCAGGGAGAAAAGCAAACAGAAATGTAGTTTCTGTTGGGAGATCTTTGAAAAGGTCGCCCTCCTCCCTGAGACTCCATCTTTCTTACAGTGGTCTCTCTTTCTACAGTGGAGAAAGGGGGCAGCCCATAAGAGAAGAGCTCATGCTTGTGGGCCAAAGGCATGAGCTCCAAGGAGACAGGGAATCTCAGTACCAGGACAGACCCTCTGGCCTCAGAGTCTCTCCTACAGAGGTTTTATAAGTTAGTAACAAAGTGACAGCCACCTGGTCCTCTCCCCTGGGATGCACCCAGACTGCCTCCCTGTAGTTGGCTCTGATCACTTGCCAGCTCAGTGTCACCCAGTACAAAGCCATGCCTCCATCCCAGAGGACCCTGTGTTAATCCATTTCCCATTGCTGTGGAAATATCTGAAGCTATAACAAAGTACCTGAAGCTGAGCACTTACAAAGAAAAAAGTCTACACAGCTCACAGTTTTAGATATTGGAAGTCTAAGTAGGGAAGCCCCAGCTGTTGAGCTGCTGGTGAGGGTCCCCTCAGCTAGGTCACAGCATTGCAGAAGGTACCACGGCAAGAGTAGGAGAGGAAAAGAATTGGGGGCAGGACAGGAAGCCGGAGAGCCAAGACCAGCCCTGCTCATTCTCAATCCCTTCCAGGACACGCCCCCCAATGACCTAAATTCCTCCCCTGCCCACCCCTTAATGGTTTCACGACCTCTTAATAATGTCATGCCGGGACCAGGTCTCTAGCATTGGATCCTTGGGGGACACACTCGATCACATCCAAACCTCAGCACCCCCGGGGCCACCGTCAGTACGTCCATAGCCAATCTCCAAGGAGACCCCACGGCTCCCGGCCTGGGCAGGTGAACCTGCGCCTCAGCAGGCACCACCTTGGGGCAGGACCTGGGAGCCGAGTGCTGCTCCTGGCTCTGCAGCTGGCCTTTCCTGTGGGAGCTCGAGGGGTCACCTCAGTGGGAAGGGACAATTGGGACACAAGGAAGCCAGCGGTTTCCCTTTCTTCAGTGACGTTCACAGCATACCCCCCTCTGGTCAAGGGACGTATGTCTTGTCTTGTAAAACTGATGATCGCAATGTGATCGGCTTTCAAATTCCAAATTCAGCCAGCCGTGTCCCAGTGCCGCTGCTGAGTGTCCCCAGACACAGCCCAGCCCAGCACAGGAAATATCCACTGGGATGAACAGCCTGTGGCCAGAGTTGTCAGGCACGTTCCTGCAGGAAACCGGCCGGCCCCACGTCCCTCGGCCCCCTGGTCACATCATTGATCACTTCCAATGCCAGGGCCTTATCTTCCTGGAAAACCCACAGGCCAGTATGTCTCCGTTGCACTGAGGTGAAGGAGAAGGAACCCACAATCTCTGCGGCCACCGGCCCAAGAGCCCAGCTGGCCGCATTTCACGTGCTTTCTTATGTAACAGGCTCCATGAGTTGACAATGAGGGACAGCTCGCCTCCTTTTATGGATGAGGAAACCAAGGCTCCGAGGGGCAGTGACTGGGCCAAGGTCACGTGCAGCTGGTGGCGTAGAGCCACGAGCTAGTCCCTGTGAGCCCTGCTTCCACCCACCCACAGCCAGGCTGGCGGGGAGTGGGCCAGGTGTCCAGGCCGGTGTGGGTGTCTGTGCAGGACGCTGGTGTGGTCCTTCCCTGGGCCATCACGGCAGGCTCCCCTCTGCAGGTGCATTGGGATGGAAATCTTGCTGCCTTTGATGGAAAGTGTACCCGATCCCGTCCTCTGTGACTCAGAGTGCAGAAGCTGGGGCCCCCCGGGAACCTGCCACCTCCCCAGACACCCCACAGCTCTGATGGGGTCACCTCCCACTGACCCACAATGCGAGAAGTCACCCACTGAAAGAGCCCTCACTGAGAATCCTGGGAGAGACCCGATCAGGCATCGCACGCCTGGGAACAGCTCGACACGTAAAATTGGAACCATGGTTTCTACTGAGTCTGTGGCTTTGGCACTGCTACGGAGTTAAAAAAAAAACAACCCAGGCTGAATCTCCACGAAGCCTCTGCATCCTGCTCCCTCTCTCTTTGATACCAGAACTGTGGATTGTAGCTGGGTCCATGGGGAAAGGCCTGCGTCAGCTTCTCTGGCCGTTGGCTGACCGCGTGTTGAAGTCATGGCTGACGGCACAGAACAGAAGCACACTCTCCTTTTCCTTTCTTTTCTATTGGTTGGAATGCTGAGGTGATGGCAGCTGCTGGGGAAGCCACACTGGATCATGAGATGCCAGTCACAGGATGAGACGGCAGAGGGCAGGGGCTGGGTTCCTGGTATCCCCGGTGAATGCCTGCCTGCTCGCCTGCCGGTGGATTCCCCCTTTCGCAGCTCCATCTTGCTGAAGCTACTGTTATTTGAGGGTTTTGTCTTCTGCAGCTGGACACAACTATACCTGATAACTGATCTGTGTCAAGAGCTTCCAAAGGTCAGCAGGTTGTATTTTCCACCTTGTGCCCCCATTTGGAGCCTCGTGCCTGCCCCTGCAATGAAGGCTGGAACAGTGGCGAAAGTGGAGAGTTGAGGCGGCTTTGGGAAGTACCTAGAGCATCCCTACCCATGCCCGAGTGGGTCCTTTCCCCCCGAGAACCCACTGCCCCCATGAGCCCTGGGTTGGTAAGGGCCTCCACACCTGCATCCGAGTACCTGACCCTCACTCTGATCCACCACCTCCTTTCATTCCTCGCCGGCCTCCTGGCCTCCATCTCTTCCCAGAGAGATCTGAGAGGGATCTCGTTGACTCTCAGGTCTGGACGGCCCCTACCCTCCTCTGCTCAGGAATCCACTCAGGGCCCTCCTCTCCCACTACCAAAGGTCACTCAGAGACCCAGTCTGGAAAAAGGAGGGGGAAATGTCTTCTTCTCTGAAATCCAAAATACTTTCCAACACTTGCACATCTGGAGATGTCCCATAAAATGGCCCATGTCCTGATCCTCACAAAACCTCAGAAGACAGGATAAAAGGAGTCCTGCGTTCCTGGGTGGCGACAGTTCGCTGGGCTGAGCTTCGTATCCGCTGGGCAAAGTTGGACCTGTGCTCTCCAGTTGCAGGGCCCTTCATCTGCCCGGGGCCCCTCCTCCAGGGCCTGCTCCACCAGGAGGCGTTTCAATATGTGCCAACCCTCCTGGACACGGCGATGGTCACGGCACCAAAATATCTTGGTGTTTTGGGTGACAGTGTAGATTTGGGAATTCATATACGCAAGCATGTCTTTTATGCCACAACTAATGGAGGCTTAGAATGTTCCAGAAAGAGTCAAAGGGCAAGGTGGCAACATGCACAGAGGCACAGATGTGTGAGAGGATGTGAGGTTTTCTGGGAAAAGAAAGAATCCTGCATTATTTACCTGGAATTAATAGGGTCGGCGCACACTCTTACTTTTGCCTACTCGTGTCCCCTGCATGGTCCCTATAGAGAAGTTGATATTCTGATCCCTGGGACTTCAGAGTAAATCCTAAATTCCTTTGACTGGCAGATACATCAGTCAGGATGGGCCCCGTGATGCTGTGATAACAAAACAAACCCGAATCTCAGTGAATAGGCATGAGGTTTGTATTCCCTTTGTTCCCACACATGCTCTTTGTCCATTGTAGGTTGTTGGGTCAGGAACACAGACCGATAAAATCTCCATCCCCCATGTGCCAGCGTGTCACTGGGGAGAGCAAGGGATGCACTGAACTGAGCAGGGACAAACTTTCACTGGGAGCAACATGTGCTGTTCACGTTCACGTTTGGATGTTGGTCAAATGTCCTGTGGTGGCTGCCCTGCTTCAGGCTGCAGGGAAGATCAGTCCTCCCCTGGGCTGGAAGGAGAGGAGGGTCGAGAACTCACAAGCACACTGTTGACCCACTACGGCTGAAAGTGCCCCCAAACGCGTGCTACACATAAACCCTCACCGCAGTGGGATTGACAGGTGGCCTTGTTGAAGTGGTTAAGACATGAGGGCTGCATCTTCATGAATGGATCAGTGCCTTATAAAACTGCTGGAGAAGAGCAGCCTGGGCCCTTTTTACCCTTCCCACCTTCTCCCAGGTAAGGATGCAGGAGAACACCCTCAGAAGCTGTGAGCCCTGGCTCTTGCCCTTGACCTTCCCGCCTCCATTCACCAGTTGCCTGCCTGCAGCGTTTTGCTAGAGCCATACAGACCAAGACACACCCCAGCACACAAGGCCCTTCGCCTTCTGACTCGTCCCTGTGCAGCCTCTGGGCCGGTCCTCTCCCCTTTCCCTGGTCTCAGCTCAACCACCTGGAGTTTTAGGAACGTCCATGCAGGTGACCTGCAGCTCCTTCCCATGCTATTCTATCTGTTCAGGATAGAATAGTTCCCTATTTTTCCAGGGTGCATCCTTTATATTTCTTGACACTCCACTGAGGAAGTCCTAATTGGGTAAGCCTGGCATTGCCCTCAATCCAGCAAACACCAGGCTGAGCCTTGGCTGCACTGTTGACGTCGGGAGCTTAGCGCCTGCCCTGTGCATGCCCCTCCCCCACTGAAGCGTGAAGGTGCCTGTCAGGGAGAACAAATATTCAATAAATGATGGAAGCAGCAGCATTCCCTGGATTGCAGACTCCAAGGCCTGCAGTAGAGGGGCATAGGTCGGAGCTGGCAATCTGGAGAGTGTGTGTCCTATCCAAAGGGACAGTAGCCACTCAGCATTTGCGGTCATGAGAAGATGGGACCTGATGTTGCCACATCTTCACTTCTCCCAGAGAAACCCAGCATCTGTATTTCCATGCAGAAGCTCCTAATTTCTTGATGTGCCGATGACGGTCTGCTACCGTGGCTCCCAAATGGGTTTCTGGGAGCAGGCAGCCTGGAGGGTGATCCTGACCCTGCCACCAACTGGTCCTGCAGCTTGGGCCTAATTAAGTAACTCATCTGAGCCTTGGTTTCCTCTTCTGTAAACGACAATGATCATAATAATGCTTCATATATTGTCATGAGGATTAAAGGATGATGAATTTGGGATTAAAGCAGTCAGCCCAGAGCTGGGTTCTTAGTAAGTACTCATTAAGTGCTAGTTATTAATATCATTAAATAATTGCACGTATAACTATATCATTATGACTCTGATAAGGGCCCAAGGAGGGGGAGGGAAATGAGTAAGTTCTGAGAATAGCTAACAGGGGCCTGACCCACGGGGGAGGGGCAGGATGATCCTCGGAAAAGTGATGATGGAGCGGGGGTGAGCAGAGACAGCAAATCATCTGGGGACTTGGGTAGAATCGACAGCAAGTTTGAAGCCCCAAAAAAGGACAAAGTCAAGTCAAGAAGGAAAACAGAATGAGTCCCTTAATTGTTCCTCTTCGATAGTGAGAAGAATAACGTTTCTGGAAGGGAAGTTTCTACGGTTAAATTCTTCCAACAACTTTTTCATATGCAGCGCTCATTCTGTGGCCACCAGCCCTGTGGGGCTTCTGCAGGCATCCTGATCAGCGGGGGCCCAGCAGCCTGACAGTTCACTTGGAAATGCTCATGTTCACCAGGCCCCGCATGCCACCTGGCCCGTGGAGCACCACTGTCCTTCACTGCATTCAGTGAACATCCAGACAGCCGACTGCAATGTCCCCACCCATCTGAAGAAACAGTAAGACGACCTCACAGACGTGGCTCTTCACAGGACTGTGCTGAGCTGGCCTGGCTCTCACCCTTCTGTGGCCTCGCTGGGTCTGCACGGAGACGACCCAGGCCAACGCAGCCCTCCTTCATTGATTGACTTGCCTCACCAGAAATGCTCACAGGACCCGAGAGCAATGGGTTGGCAGAAAGTGACTGCCTCCTGGGGCTAAGGGGTGAGCCAGGGGTCCTGAGCCCTGGCCTCAAGGGAGATCCTGACGGCACAACATCAGGGAGGCTGAGTGGGCAGCTGCTGGCCTCCAGTGAGCAACAGGGGCCTCTGGGCACTCCGCAGATGGAAGGCCTGTTCTACCCTGTTGAGTCCCACCCGCTTTCTAGAAATCCAGGTGCAGGGCTTGTTCTGAGTCTTTAAATTTCCCTAAGTTTGCATTTCTACATTTCCTTTTAGAAAAACTAGAAAAAAAAAAAAAAAAACACAGGTTAAGCTAAAAGAGAAAGGAGGGAGGAGGAGGATGGATGGACACAGGAAGGGGAAGAACCCCTTCGAATCCTGCAGCTCAGTAGTGACGCAGGCAGGTGCAGCTCCGGTGCTTCCCAGCTGAACCGTGGTGGAGCTCACAGCTTTCCTTAACTGGCCTCCAGAAGGTGTGTTGAACCAACATGCGCGTGAATACACACACTGGGCAGAGCGTTCCATTTCATGACCACACCGTCACTTATTCAGCCAAGTCCTTGTTTTTGAATTTTTAGACTCCTTCCAAGATTCCCCTATAGGAAATAGTGCCCAGTGGGGAAATGGTTATGATAATAAAGTTGAGGCCAACTCAGGACTTTGGCTCCTATCACCTCATTTTGTGCTCAGGCGTGCCTGCTCCAGGGGTTGGTGTCTCCCTCCAAGGGGAGGGGGCTCAGCGTAGGGAGGGGAGGACCAGATTTGTTCTCTATGCATAAGGCAGGGATGTGCAAGAGTCCATAAAACAGGTGAGCACTGTATCGGTGTATTGAGACTCCTGTGGGGTTGGAAGAATGGAGATTAGGAAAAGCAGTACCTTTCAGCCTCCTGGGGGGTGCAGATGTTTAAAAGTTCAGGGTATAAGTCCACCCATCCAGACCTTTCAGATTCCTGAGTCGCTTTATTATCCCACACTGACTACAGCTTTCTAGCAGGGCACAACTCCTCTCGCCTGTTCATAACACTCATCAATTTGCAAAAGACTGCCCTCGGAAGATTTAAAAAGGCCTGATCCCCTCCCGCAGCCGATTCGCACCTGGTTCCCAGCTGGGGTTCTTGTCCCTACTTCCGGGGCACAGCAGCTTTGAACCAGGAGCCGCACAGCAGCACTGAAGAGGGTAATGACACTTGAATGGGGTCCAGGCCCTGCGCACACTCGGGGCCAGAACAGGCTTGCTCCTCACCCTCTGAAATGACTCCATAAACAAGCAATTGAGGTGGTGAATTTATACGCATAATATCCTCATTAGCTCCTTTGAATTATGATTATGTTTTCCTATTTGAATTTTTTTTCCCACAGATGATAGAAGTCTTAATATGCCAATAAAAATACATCTGAAGAGATTTTCAGAGGGAGATCTCAAAGCCCTGTATAAACATTAGCTCATTAATCCTCTTCTCATCCTGACAGATGGGCAGCTGTCAGGCCTTATTATCCCCATTACACATGAGAGAAACTGAGACCAGGAGATTAAATGGCACAGTAGCCGGGAACAAAGACTTCGCACAGGCTGGTGGTTTTTTGGTTCTTTTTTTTTTTTTTTTTTTTTTTTTTGTACCAGGGATTCAACCCAAAGGCACTTAACCACTGAGCCACATCCCTAGCCTTTTTTTTTTTTTTTTCTTTTTGAGACAGGGTCTCACTATGTTGCTGAGGCTGGTTTTGAACTTTCAATCCTCCTGCCTCAGCCTCCCTAGGCTCCGCCCCACGGGGCGACTCAGACTTTTGTGCAGTTCACTAAACCTGCTGGGGTCGAGGAGGAAATGCATACAGGGGGCGCCTACTCTATGCCTACAGGTGCTGCCTCCAGTTACCTGTCATTCGGTCTGCCTCCCATTGAGGCCCACGGGAACCCTGCAAGCTGCTCTTGCTCCAAGTTGCCCCACCGATTCAGGAGCCAGGGTGGGATTCAATCCCGGGTCTGTTCTGTTCGCTGTGCCGGACAGCTCCTCTCAAGCAAAAGCGCAGAGAAGCCACCAATATCACACAGAAAGCTGCGACATTTACCCCAACGCGTTTCACAAAGTGGCGGTGGGGAGGTGCGCACAGTGTCCAATGGGCAGGGCGGTTTCTAGGCTTTGGCTCCTGTAACACAGGCAAGGGTCGGACTGCTGCTAGGTGAGCGCCAGTGTGGAGCAGGGGTGAGAGGTCTGGCACCCGGACTCCTCGCAATGCTTAGAGGCATCGTTTCTGCTACTATTACTGTTATTGTTATTGTACTCGACGTGCATGTCGTTATCCCCTCTCCCCCTGTAGGCTTTCCCCTCTCCACTGGGAAACGGGGAGGGGGGGGGGGAACACACATAGGAACAAGGGTCTGAGCCCACCGCCCAGGTCTAGGTAAGCCCCAGCAGCTTCCACGGAGGACAGCCCCAAGCCTGTGCGGACTGATCGTCTCCAGTTACCTGGTATCCGTCTATAGAATTTTCAATTATGTATGACTAATTTCGCACAAAGTCATTATTTGAAGCAATTTGTCTCTCTGTGAGAGGCAGCACCTTCCCCTTCCTGGAAGGCGGGCGGGGAAAATGTCAATCCGCCGTGCTTGGGCTGGAGCGAGGAAGCGGTCACAAGAGTTCAAAAGAGGAAAATAATGAGCAGGTAAGTCATCACGTGTAAAATCCCTCCTCTATATTATCAAAATACAAATTAATTATAGATAAGATCAAACGAGTTCTCTTTAATGTATGGTTTTCCCAGAGAAGGTAATGAAAACCGCGCAGAGGGAGGGAGGGGAGTGGAGGGATGGGTGGAGGGACCGTCGGCACGCAGGCGCGTCTCTCTGCAGACACGGAGCCCGTGCGGCTCCTGAAGGGCCTTCTGCAGAGCTCTGGGCTGTGCAAATCAAATCGGGTTTATTGCAGGAGGTGCTAACTCCCCGTGTGATCTCATCCCCATGGGTCACTTTCGACGTGATGGTAAAAACCACCTCTGACAATCAGGTAGGAAAGCCAGTCCCCAAGTCCTGCAGACCCAGCTCGGGAGGCCAAGGAACTGCGGTCCCGGCCTCAGCAGGGCTTGCATTCCTGATCTTCCAAGTAAGGACCACAGCTGAAGTCAGCCAGTGAGTCATCTGCCTTTGAGGGAGGGGGAGAGGCCGCCCCACCCCCACCGGCTGTATGTAAGGCTAATATTCACATGACAGCAAACATTTTCAAAATAATAGTCCTGTGTACTTAAGGTTAATCAGAACGGGCGCCATCCAACTTGCAAAGGTAGCAATTTTCCTTCATTAAAGCCAAATCAAGAAAGAGAACTTTGGGATTCCTGAGGGCTAATTACAAGGTGTTAATAATAACAATATAATGGCAGTAATTTTCCAGCTTTGCTCAAACCCATAATCTGCTTGAGTGCCTTATAGGATTGTCTGTGAGTTTATATAAAGCCAAGTGTTAGTCCAAAAATGTTTTTCAGTAATTTCATTTTTACATCATGTCTCTCCCGAGTGTTTATGATGATGTGGTAATTGTCGGTGGAGAAGGTGCTCTCTGAGGAGGAACAAGTAGCAGCCTGACACTTCAGCACTCTTCTCTTTCCCTTGAAGTGCACCCTGGGAAGGAGCCATGAGTTCAGGTCCAGGCACCCAGCAGGCCCTGAGTGCTTGGGACTCTATGTGCCTCCGGGGTCACCAGGCTGAAGGGGGTGGGGTGGGGCAGAGCATACCGGGTTGTTGAACCCCTTGGCATCGTGGTCAGGCCCACCTGCACACAGGACACCCTGCTCCTGTAGGGTCAGCAAAGGCGAGATTTCCCAACTCCACAAACTGTTCTGTGGACCAGCTGCAAGAGGCCTTTCTTCTGAGGCTGTTAACTCCCCAGATGTCCATCTCAAAACTTTTGTCTCAAAACTCAGAAGAGAGGCGTTGGAGGTGGAGTCCCAGGGGGGAACGCTCTCGCTGTGCATGGGCAAGGCCCTGGACCTGATCCCCAGGCCGAACCCAAGTAGGAACTCAAAACAGACCAAAGAGAGTCGACCCAGGTGGCTTGAGTGTTCCCCTTCATTTACCTCCTCTGGGTCCCGGTGGAATGACCCCAGTCACTTAGAAGAGACTGAGACTTTCAAGAGCCAGGAAATCCAGCATCTCTCTCTCTCTCTCTCTCTCTCTCTCTCTCTCTTTAGACAGCCTAGGGGGGAATTCTTCTAGATTTTTGGACAGGAAAGAACGAAATTATCTGGTATTGGCAAGTTGGGGTCTGAAGCCAGTTTTTTACAACCAGTTTCTAAATCTGATCATAGAAGTTGCTGATGGAAAAGCTGAAGGGATACGAAGCCTGTGTGGTTTGGCTGACGGTGTGAGGCTTCCCTGAGACTCATCAAGCCTGAGAAATGATAATTTGTCCTAATTGGGTCGGAACCACCGAGACACAGGCACCCTCTGGACTGTTCGGTTGGGAGTTTATGAGCCCGACCGTAGGATCCATGCTTTCCTAGAATGTGAGACTCTTTCCCTTTGGGCCTTCCGGGTGGGGGTGGGGGGGCGGATCAGACATGGAGGGGGCAGGGAAGAGGCCGCTGCTTGCTTTCAGTGTCCCCTCCCAGCGAGTAGAAAATAGCCGTCCATTATGGGGTCCCCACCGTCCAGGTGAGATGCCCCCATCAACCATACGACATGAACGGGGAAAGCCACAAAGACCAAAGCAGACTTCTTGTCCCCGTGAGGTTGAGCTGGGGGTGCTCCGGAGGCAGAGGCCCAGCGAGAGGAATGGGTGCACTCAAGGTCACAGTGACCACATCAGAAGAAAGTCAGGCTTTTCCCCTCCAGGTCTAGAGCACCCCAGGTTGTTTGAACAGTTTGTGAGGGAAACGAAAACTCGAAAGGCCACCGAGATGCTGGGGAGGGGAAGGCTGAGGACCCCTGGCCAGCGGCGGTTTGCAGAATGCAAGGCACCGGTTCTTCCATAGGACGGTGGTGGTGGGCCTGCAGCAGACACCCGAGCCACCCGGCCTTCCTTGTTCACAGAAGGCTAGTTTTGTTTGAGTAGCAATATGCCCATCCCCGGGGGGTAAATCATGGGTGGTCTAAGCCAAGAGTCAACAAAGGACTGACTACAGGCCAAAATTGGCCCAATGCCTATTCTCTGCACAGCCAGAGAAGGGAAAAAGTGTTCACTCGTACGCCTACCTGTGCGCGCGCACACACGTATGTTCATGGAGGTATATCTAAAGATTAAAATCAAAAAAGCTATTGTGAAATAATAACTGCATGAAATTTAAATTTCCACGTCGATAAGTTTGTCAGGGTGACCCGCTGTCCCAGTCAGACCTGGAGGGGAAAAGCCTGCTTTCTTCTGATGTGGTTAACTGTGACCTTGAGTAGGTGACCTTGAGTGTACCCATTCCCCTTGCCAGGCCTCAGCCTCCTGAGCACCCCCAGCTCAACATCATGGGGACAAGAAGACTGCTTCCGTCTTTTGCATTTTTAGTATAAGTATGTCCCAAATATTGCACAAGATAGACTTATACTGAAAAAAAAAAAAAATTGCTGGGTGTGGTGACTCGCACCTGAAATCCCAGCAGCTCAGGAGGCTGAGGCAGGAGGATCACAAGTTCAAAGCCAGCCTCAGCAAAGGTGAGGCACTAAGCAACTCAGTGAGACCCTGTCTCTAAATAAAACACAAAATAGGTCTGGGGATGTGGCTCAGTGGTTGAGTGCCCCTGAGTTCGATCCCCGGTACCAAAAACAAACAAACAACAACAAAAAATCATTTGCTATTTATTTGACATTTAAGTTTAACTGAGGCGGGGGTGTAATTTGTAGAGCACATGCATGTGGAAGGCTCTGGGTTCAATTCCTAGCACCAAAAAATAAATAAAATTGGAATCAAAGGTGAGGACATATCCAGAGTTGGATGGCCCCGGCCACAGCTGTCTCTCCACGTGTCCCCTGGCAGCTGTCCTGCTACTGCAGCAGAGTTAGGTCGTCACCGCACAAGGCGTGGGGCCCAAAGCCCGGGATACCCACTGTCTTGCCCTTGACCAGAAATGCCCACTGACCATGGCCTAAGCCAATCGTGGCATCTAGAGTCCCTCTGTAGGCGATCACACACCAGGTGGCCGTGTGACCATGAGGCCCAGGAGGTCTGCGGGGACTCCAGGGAGGCGTCACACCTGGGGGGACTCAGAGCAGCTCTGAGGGGCCCTTTCCTCTCCCTGTCCTCCTTCTTCTCTGGGTCCAGCTTGGGAGGCTGGGGTGAGGTTATGAGGCTTGGAGCTGTGGCCACCATTCATGGCACGAGGGACATTTCAGCCACTCCTCAGGATGAGGCAGTGGAGAGGTGAGACACTAAGCCACTTCTGATATGGTTAACTGGGACCAAGGACTCCCCACCAGCCTCTCCCCACCAGCCTCTTCCCACCAGCCTCTCCCCACCAGCCTCTTCCCATCAGCCTCCCTCACTCCAGTTTGAGGGGGAGTTGGTTAGTTGGTTTTTGTTTCCTGGTTTGGTTTGTTTGTTTATTCGTTTTTGTTTTGGTTTGTTTTTTATTTTGCTTGTGGTTTGGGGCTAGGGATTGAACTCGGCCTATACACGCTAAGCGGTAGCTTCACCACTGAACTCCTCCCCCAGCCTCCTTGTCAAGTATTCCTAACATAGGGGCTTGTGAAATGGGTTGGGGAAAAAAAATAAATACATCGTTATTTTCACAAACAGCTGACTGAAATGTATTTTCTGCAATTATGAATATATGCGACGATTCATGATAGCATTAGCAGAGGCTGGAGCTGCTATCCTGTCTGCCCCCCAGCCTTCAAAGATTCACCTCTGACCCACGTGCATTTGGCCCATTCCAGTATTGATGAATGTCCCAACCCATTACTGCATCAACTCAGAGTTCAAAACCTCATCCAAGTTTCACCAGGATCAAAGCTCTCAATTCCTATTATCAGAATCAGATACGGGGTGAGGCTCTGGGTAAGAGCCGTCCTGGGGCAAAATTCCTGTCCATCTCTGGACTTGTGGGGCTAGAAAACAAGTTATCTTTTTCTAAAATGCAATGCGTTAGGCATGGGATAGCAGTTATTGGCATTCCTGTTCAAAGAAGAGAAAATGCGGGAGAACCATGAATCTCCAGTCCCCAGCAATTTTGAAATCTAGTTGGGAAACCGAGGTCACAAGGCCTGGGAAGGGTCCCTGGTGGCTCTTGACTGAGCCTCTGAGCTTGAGCTGCCTGGGGAACCATCTTCTGTCTTCCTGAGAGATGGTGTCTGCAGCTGGGTAGCTTCACGAGCGGGTTCCCCGTGAGCAGAACACGGGTGATGGCAGCCTGCCTTCCTCTTGGACTCCAAGCTCAAAGAACTTCTGCAGATGTAAAAGGTGCCTGCACGTCACTGGGACTCACTCATTCCACAAGAGGCCCCTCCACAGACCCTGGTTCCTCTGTATTCCAGGCTTCTGCTCTGATGACCAGGGACCACCAAGGCAGTGTTTTTAAACATCTGAGACTGGGCTGGGGATGTGGCTCAAGCGGTAGCGCGCTCGCCTGGCATGCGTGCGGCCCGGGTTCGATCCTCAGCACCACATACAAACAAAGATGTTGTGTCCGCCAAAAACTAAAAAATAAACATTAAAAAATTCTCTCTCTCTCTCTCTCTCTCTTAAAAAAAAAAAAAAAAAAAGACACACCATCATTTTAAAAAACAAAAAAAAATAAAAAATAAAAATAAACATCTGAGACTGAACACTCTGAATCTTGATCCACTGAGGTGTTGGTGAAAGGTGAGACACACCCCGGCCTTCCCTCCAGAGTGTGCTTTCTCAACGGTGAATCTTCTAACTTTAGCATCTTTTGATAGGACACTCGACGTCTGGATAAGTCGTGGGTTTCCCAGATCACCAAGTCCTTGTTTCTCTTTTGGCTTAACAATTCTTCCCTCCACCTATTTCCTGCCACGTTTCCCTGTACGCATCAAGAGGAAACCCGAATGCACCTTCAACGCTTTGCTAGGAAATTTCCTCAGCCCGATGTTCCCATTCATTTGATATAAGTTCCTTGCCTTTTCCAGCTTCTGAAAACTCGCCATGCTCCTTGGGCCTCTGATCCTGTATCGCTCAGGCCTTGCTTCTGTTATCACAGCTCTTTCTCTTTTCTTTATTAAGATCCTGGGTTGACTCTGGGCCCACCTCAAATCCAGGATCCTCTCCCTTTATTAGTCTGTTTTCGGTTGCTATAACAAAATACCTGAGGCCAGGTACATTATAAAGAAAAGAGGTTTATTTAGCTCACAGTTTGTAGGTTCGAGGGTGTGGCCCTTGCATTGGCTGGGCTGTGATGAGTATCAGATGGCAGATGACATCACAATGGCAGGATTGTGTCAGAGGGAGAGATCACAGGGTGAGACAGGAAGCAAGAGCAAGACTGGAGTCCCAAGAGACCTATGTTAATCTCTTTTGGAAGACTTCCCACTGACCCCACTCCTAAAGGTCTCAGCTCCTCTCAACTCTGCCACACTGAGAATCAAGCCTCCTTATAACTTACTGTGACATGCATAGTAAGCGTTTATGCCAAGTCACCTCTGCAAAGTCCCTTCAGCCATGGGAAGGAACAGTCACGGTGTTGGGGACTGGGGTGGGGACATCCTAGGGGCGCTGCTCTGCCCTCCTCAGCTGCCAGTAGAAATACTGGACAATCCCATAGCCCACCTCGGTCGGGGTACATGTCCTGACGCGCCCTTTACGGTCACCACCTCCACAGAGTTAGAGGGGCTGGTGGGCTTCTGCTAATTTAGTGAATTGAAAAAAAAAACACATGTCTACAATGGCACATGTTTGTTTTTCAATACGCGGGTGAATCAACTTCAACATAATGGGTCTCCTTTGTGATTGTATATGTCTCGTTTTAGCCTAAAATTTCTTTTTTTCCAAAAAGAATTCTTGGCTTCATAAAACTTCCACGGTATGAAAAAGGTTAAGAATATTTCCCAGGGTGGGAGGGGACACAGGCCTTTAGTCCCAGCTGCTCAGAGGCTGAGGCAAGAAGATCACACGTCTAAGGCCATTGCAGGCAACTTAGTGAGAACCCAGCCTAAAGTAAAATTTTAAAAGGGCGGGGCATGTAGCTCAGGGGTAGAGCACTTTCCTAGCATGTGCAAGGTGCTGGGATCAATCCCTAGTTCTGAAAAAAAAAAAAAATAGCCCATAGTAAGTGATCAATAAATATATTTGCAACTTACCCCACTGGTAGTGAATTTCTGTGATTCCTGCAGGGAAAAGCAACCCTAAGTGACGTGGGACTGCACATTTCGTGACCCACAAGAGCAAAGAAATAGACCCCCTGTCTCAGCTCTCTGCACATGGAGCTGGGAACCCTTGTCCTTTTCTCTTGCTGTCACAGAGCGCCTGAGGCTGAGTAACTTGTAGAGAATAGAAGGTTATGTTGCTCACAGTTTCAGAGACTGAAGTCCATGAACGGGGCACTGGCCACCTCTGGTAAGGGTCTCCTGCTGTGTCAGGTCGTGTGGGATAGTGAAGGGCCAGTGAGCACAGGCAGGAGGGGTGGAACCCAAGGGCTAGCCTTGGCCTTTCATAACCCCTCATCCAGCCCAGTGAAGCCCCAGGAGTCTCTAGTCACTAGTCCCCTCTTACGGGTCCCACTGCCCCCCAGCACGGTTCCATTGGGGACCAAATTCAGCCAGCTCTACAAGGGACAAGCCATATTCCAGCCAGAGCAGACTCTTGGGGGGCCCAGCCCATGGAGCGGGGAGATCCCTTCACAGTGCATTATGCAATTGCATGAGGTGACCATATTTCCGTGGAGTGGGGCGGGTCTTTCACACAGCTGCTCACTTATTCCACAAACATTTCCTGATGTCTGCTTTGTGCCAACACTGAAGCGCCCGGCCTTCCAGGGGCTGGCTCCCTCTTGTAAGTCGCCGCCTAGAGGAGGTGTCCCCGACCTACCCCGCCCCCCCGGGGGAATGAACGCCCTCCTTGTTTTCATGCCATTCTTTATTATACCTCCTTATTTTGCTATCAACATACCTTAAGTCTCCTTCATACAAATCTGTTTGCCTTTTGATGTCCCCCCACCAGAACATAAGCTCCGGGACAACAGGACCGTTTTGTTCACGCCCCAGTGCCTGCATCAGGGGCCCGCCTGTCCCCCCAGGAACTCTCACGTGTATCTGTAGAATGATCGACAGCATCACTCCTGGCCTCAAAGAGCGCAAGTCTAGGAGGGAAGAGAACCTTCCAGCACAGCGGGAGGGAGACGTGGGAGGAGAAGAGAGCAGACAGCCCTCTGGGGACAGGAAAGAATGAGTGACTCCGGGTGCTCAGGAAGAAGGGTTGGGGAAGAACATGAGGAAAGGCCAGGAGCCACGTGGACCAAGACAGAGACACCAGGGCCCACGGGGCCGGCAGCAGCGCAGGTGAACACCTGCAGGGGGCTCCGCTCCCAGGGCAGCAGGGCGCTCTGGAGACCAGGTGTGAGCTGAAGGTGCCGTGGCCAAGGGGCTTGGGACACCATTGGCCATCCCAGGATGCTGCCCTGTGTGCCCAGGGCTCGGGATTTTTCAAAATAAGTTGAAATTTGGGTGACAGGTCCTAGCAATGCAGATGATGAGAACTGATTCGTATACTGAGCCCCCTGAAGGCCAGCATTTGACAGGTGGCGCAGGATCTGTGGGAGGTGCAGGTCTCGGGCCATGCGGCTGCCACCTCTCTGTACGGGACTCAAGCCCTGATTGGATTCCATTATCAACTGCTTCAAACTGGGGTGTGGTGTGACTGGGTTTGAATGGCTGGAGGATATCCCAGGGCAGTGTGGGGGACACACTGAAAAGCGACGTTAAGCAGAGGCCAGAGACCAGCCACAGGCAGCGGCAAGAGTCCCACACAGAGCTCCGACCGTGGCCTTAGAAATGGACCTAAGAGACCTTCCCAGGAGCGGATTCCTGAGGCAGAGTAAGTGGAAGTCCAGGGCGATGGTGGCGTCGAAGCTGGCACTGGTACAAGTTCTCCTTACAAGGTCCCCTCTCTTCGTGGGGCCTCAGTAGAGAGCTAAGCAGAGAGCCCCGGCCCCTCCCCAGCCCGCCCAGACCATCGCGGGGGCCCCCCCTGCCCCCCTCGTCCCCCCCCCCCCCCGCGTCAGCACCAGGAGCTCCAGAGGCTGAGCCAGGCCAGCGCTGAGGCCGAAATCCAGGGTGGCTGTGTTGGACCCGACTTCAATAGCCCCCCTGGAAGCCCCTCAAGGCCAAGAGAGCAAAGAGTTTAATATCAGATTGAAACAATCCCAGAAATCGGTCTGTTTATACATTTTGGCACCATTTTTGACAAGGCTAATAATCAAAATAAGTGTCCTTGGACGGTGGGTGTGAAGCATTCTCTCGACGGCAGCAGCCTGTTCTGCCACCCCAGAGCCAGGGCAAAGGAAACTCCACATCCCTCAGGTCCGCCCTGCCTGCTCTGGATCCTAGAGGGTCCGCGGCCCCAAGCCTGGTGGCACTTCCCCTGAAGGCCAGGCCGCGGCCACCCCTGCCATGTGGCAGGTCTGTTCTGGGTCCTCTGCCTACTGTGACTGCCTGTAGGATTTCTGCTATGCTCCCTCTCTCTGCCCGTGGTCACCAGGGGCAGGAGGCCCTGCAGAGATCAGAGGGACGCTCTTTCCACTCCCAGGCTCCGACCCCGTCTCAGGGACACACAGTGGCTTCGACCCTCATCCTCCCTTTCCATGAACACACATACACCACGCAGCTACCGTGCCTGGGCTGAGCAGCCCATCTTGTTTTGGAAAGCATTTAAAAATACAGTCATGGGGCTGGGGATGTGGCTCAAGTGGTAGCATGCTCGCCTGGCATGCGTGCGGCCCGGGTTCGATCCTCAGCACCACATACAGACAAAGATGTTGTGTCCGCCAAATACTAAAAAATAAATATTAAAATTCTCTCTCTCACTCTCTCTTTAAAAAAATAAATTAAGTTGTAATTGGACATAATACCTTTATTTTATCTATTTTATATGGTGCTGAAGCTCGAACCCAGGGCCTCGTACATGCTAGGCGAGCGCTCTACCGCTGAGCCCCAACCCCAGCCCCCAGCCGATGTTTTTAATGAACAAATCACAGATAAAAATAAAAGTCCCTTGAACCATCTGCGCCCATTTCAATCTCTCCCTTCCAAGAAGCAGGAAGCGTCGTCCTTTGAGTTCCTTAGCTTTTTGCATACAGATGTGTGCACATAGAATCAGTCTGCCTTCGTGTCAATAGAAATCACACTCTTCTGTGTGTCTGTGATGCACCCTGAAGCGCATGCCTGTGCTGTCCGGAATCAAAGGCAGAGAGGGACACACGGAGGCAAGGAGGTACCTCGTCCACCCCACCTGCCAGCCTCCCGGTTGGCCACTCCAGGAACAGCCAGTGTCCAGAGATGGTGTATCTACTGGTCACTTCTATGGACTAGACTCCTCGGTTTCCTTTCAGAGCTGCCTGGGAAGTTTCCCTCATTCACTGGGGACTCCTCACACCTCCTGTGGGCCCTGTGCACGGCCCCATGGCTACTGTCACTCGGCCTCCATTTGAATGTAGCCGAGGCCACTGTGCCTGGTCACGAGGAGGCTGCCTGCAGCGCCTCTACCTCCTGCCTCCACCAGGCCCTGTCTTTGAACGCCTCTGCCAGCCCTCACTCATTAGTCTTAGCAAATTACTTGCTGACAGTTTCCCGGAGGACGACTCAGATCCGAACGGCGAATGTCTGTGTGGGTGCCTTTATTAAATCTGGACCAAAGATGTGTTGAATCCCGGGCACCGTCTCTGAGCTTGATTTAGAGCACATCAGCAAATCATTTTTGAGGAATTTGTTTGTGTTGCGGGTGCCACCATCACGCAGGGATGAGCAAGCCGCTTTCTGCAGAGTGGGGGCGTCTCTGCTGGAGGTGGGACTTTGGGAAGGAAGAGAGACCCACGGCAGCTCACTCGCTTGTGACACAGCCAGGAGGCCCCCGCTGGGTGCCCAGCATATGCTGGCGACTTGCTCTGGGGCTTCCCAGCCTCCAGAACAATGAGCCAAATCACCCTCAGTTCCTCACAAGTGCAGAGGGAGTTGTAGCGACACACAATGAACTAAGATGTCCAAGAATGTTAGATTTTTCTGGAGCAGAATTTGATAGTATGGCCTCATGATTCCTTTGTGAATGGAGATCATTTACTCAATTCACGGCAGCAAACTTTGAGTGGGCTTCTGCTCCGTGCCTGCAACAGAGGCACCATCTGTCATCCAGTCCCCAGGACAACCCAAGAAAGCAGGTTTATTAGTATTGTCATTGCTAGAGACACACAGACCTGGGGTCTGGCCCTCCACCTCCTCCCCTGGGGCAAAGTCATGGAACCATTTCCCTGGCCCTGCCCAGGTCCGTTCTCCCTTCTGGTAATGGAGCCCCGTCTTTCTGCATGTGGCCTTGCCCACCCGCAGTTGGCATAGATTGGGTTTTGAGGGTGACCTGGGTGCAGGCATCCAATCACATCTCCTCCTCTCCATGACTGTGGGGATTGGCTCAGCAATGGACACAGCCAAGGGGAACCAAATCCCCAGGGACAGCCATGACTCAAGGCTGAACTTTGCCTTTTGTCTTTAGTATGAACTGCAGTAGAGTCTCCCTGTTTTTCTAAGGCACTTTGAACAGGGTTTCTGTGGGTTGCAATTAAATAAGGACCCAAGGGTCAGGACATCAGCTTGACAGGTACTGGTAAGACTGTCAAGCAAGACGAGGCACCACGAGAGTGCCCAGTTACCATCTTGAAAATGCTCCCGTTCTGGGCTGGCAGTGTGGCTGAGTGGTAGAGCGCCTGCCTAGCGTGTGTGACACCCTGATGCCAGTCCCCCGCACCACAAGAAAAGAGCTGGGTGCAGGGACACACTGGTAATCCCAGCAACCAGGGAGGCTGAGGCAGGAGGATCACAGATTGAGGCCTCGGGGAAACTTCCTAAGACCCTTTCTCAAGATGAAAAACAAAAGTGCAGGGACGTAGCTCAGTAAGAGAGTGGTCCTGGGTCCCACCCCATCATCCTCCAAAAAAGAAAAGGAAAGTTTCACTGTTTTCCATTCCTCTCTGGATTAAGCGTACATTCAGAAGCCAGACTTCTGTGATCCGAATTCTCCATCAGGGGTGTAACCTGGGTGACTTCATCGTTCAGACGTACTGAACTGCTGCTGCTTCAGTAAAGTGGGCATGAGCGCCCCTCCTCTAGGGATGTTGCAAGGGTCAGCCACGTAAGCACGCCTAGGATGCATTTGTGACTATGTCTTGCCCATGGTGTGCACATGATGTTAGTTTGAGTGTACTTGACAGGGCCCCCTTGTGCTGGAAGGGCCAGTGCAGGAAGAGTCAGGCCATCAGGTACTTGCTCTGTGTCCAGAGGCCAAACTGCTTGTTCTGCCCACACCCTCCCACTGAGCTGCCAGCTGTGACCAGGAACTGGTGAGTGACTGAAGTATCTGTCACCTTTTGCTGCCTTTGAAGTTCCTGCGCTAGAGACCGCCAGTCCCTAAGAGCACTTGCCTTTTCCAAATGGTGCTTCTCTCGGACCTGCATTTCAAATCCCCTCCTCACCAAGGGACACCCAAGCTAAGATCCATGCTGTTAGCTCCTGGGGGAGAGGAAAAGGTTCCACGGTTCCCCTCCTACCATGGAATAACCTCTCTTATGGCTGCTGCAGGCAGCTCAGCCTCCCTTCCAGAGGCATCAGATTTAAAAGTCGCATTTGAAACCACGCTTCTGGCTCAACCCCTCTTCACCTGGGGGCCCTGGAGATACCTTGTGGTGCAAGTGGGAAGAAGCGTGGACCCTCCCCAGGAAGGAGTTTGTGGTGAGAAGAGAGGCCGAAGTTCAGCCTTTGTGTACAGCAGGGTGCTGGGCAAAGGGCCCCAAAGGCCTCTGGCCACGCCGTGGCCTGCCCGGCGTCATGGAGCCCCTTTGGGTGGAGCACATGCGTGGGTTGACTGTTTACGTTGGTCCCAACCATCTCCGTGGTGGAAGAACTTTAGGAAATGCGAGCTGAAAAAAATCACATACTGCTCTTGCGAAGGTCTGCCTCTAGCTCACCGGAGAAATTAACTTCGAGCAGAAAGGACTGAGTCAGCTTTTGGGTTCCTCCCTGGAGGCCGAGCTGGGGGCTCCGGGGTCATCCACACACATGCAGTGGGTGTGCGGAGCAGAGCCATTACCTGGAGAATGTGATTAAGCCCGACAGCAGGGGCAGACGAGGGCCCTCTGGCCTGAGGAGGAGCGAGCACACAGTGCGTCTGGGAGGGACGTCACTCCTGCAGGGCTCCTAGCGCTCTTGCCAGGGCTCAAGGGCTCCCTTCCCTCCCAGGGTTCCAGGGGTGCACTGCTGCCCTGCTGCCCTTCCTGTCTTGACTAGAGACTCCAGACCAGGCCCTGCCAACAGATTGCAAGCGTGTTCTGTTCTCGTCCTGCCTCAACTTGGTGGCTGTTTTGCTTTTGCGGAGTTGGGAGTGAAAAACTGAGGCCAGGGCGCAGCGGGAGTTCGTGCAGAGCTGGTTATAGGATTCGGGTCTGGGTGGTGCTACATCAGGCCTTTTTTTTTTTTTTTTTTTTAACATCATTTTGTTTTACTTTTAAAATATAATCTTGGCCTAAGTTTTTCTAAAGCACAAAAGCCCACTTCCCCGTCACGCCTGTTTTCTTCCAAGGATACTCTGTGTGCGTCCAGGCAGACAGTCCTTGTGGGCAGAGACAGTCCTTCCTCCACACAGGGCAGCATTGCCTTAAAGAGTGTCCACCACTGTATTCTCCAAAACACACCATCACGGGCTCTTGCCAAACCCGCAGGAAAGTCGACAGAACAGTCAGAAGAAAGCCCTGTCCTCTGTGCTGCAACAATCCTCTCCTGGGCAGGTCTTGCTTAAGCTCCCCAACCCCTCATTCCTCTACCCCCGCCTGCTCGGGATCATTTTGAAGCAAATATCAGATATGGTATTATTTTATCTGCAAATACTTCAGGTTCTATCTCTTGAAGATAAGGATTCTCTTTCAAGTGTATGCAGAATGCTATTATCATACCTTTGGGGGCAAAGGCCTTACCACATCTAGGGGTAAGGCTAGCATGTCACCCTCAGAAGTCACTGGCCCCAGGCAGAGAGCCTTTAGAGCACAGCCAGTCTCCCACCATGGCTAAGCTGAAACACACAAATTACGATATTCGACCATTTGTGTGCTACAGGAAGGAGACTCCCAGAGGACCCATCTCTACAGGACGTGCTGCAAGGGGTTCCCGGGGGCCTGCCCTCACGGGAGTCTGCTCACGACGGGAATGCCGTAATGCGGAGCCCTTCTAGAGGAACATGGGCTCGTCTCCTAAGGACTCAGACCACGAGGCACAAAACTAAACAGAACTGTGAAGCCTCGTGCCTTGGACTGATCTATCCGCCTGCTTCCAAGCTCTCCGTAGGTTTATGCCAATCTGTTCGTCAATGGGATGGTCTGAGTGCAAATCTTGTGTCACTCCCTAACCTGAAACCTTCTATGGCTCCCCACTGCCCTCAGACTAAAATTCTCATCTCCTTAAACTGGCACCAAAGGGCTTTCACAACCTCATCCAACCTGCCGTTCAAGCCTGCTCCTCTCACTTCCCTGTATTTCCGCCATCCCAGTTGACTCACCCTTACCCAAATAAACAAACTGTACTTTAAAACTTCTGTGCCATTGCTCAATCCGTCCCTTAGTTTCAGGCCAGAGAACTTCTATACATCCTTCAAGGCCCAACCCCACTGTGCCGCCTGTGAAACCCACCCTGGACCTTCCAGGGAGAGTTAGGCCTGCCCTGCTCCATAGGTAGCTCTTGGTTGGAGACATGATTCTACATGAAGTTTGCTACTGTCAGCTAACCCATATGCAGCTACCAATATTTCACCATCTTTGACCGACAGAAAGAACAATTTCCCGTAAAGCGTTGATCTCCCCTGAACAGCAAACCGATCCCCACAGCTCTCCTACTAAAAGGCTGAATGTGTCTGGAAGCCAAAAGATAAAGAATTTCGTGTCTTGGATTTAGAGGACACTTTTGAAATGTCCTTGAACTGCTCCCTCTAGGACTCCTGCAGTTGGCGGGTTATTAAGAGTCCCCCATTCCTGAGGATCAGATCCTGTGGTGGCCGCAAGGCTTCCAGTGGCCCACAGAGGGACAGAGGCAGGCCAGGAGGGGGCTCACCAGGTAGCAAAGCTTAGGAGAGGGGGCTTGCTGCTTCCCCCTGCCCCGGGCTGGCTGGCTGTGGCCTGTGTGACTCTTGGCTCTGAGCCCTCCCTGGTCATCCACTTCCTGACTACCTGTCCTCCTGCCTTCCTGTGTCCTTCCCTTTCCTTTTTGAAGTTTCAGTGTGATTCTTACTAATAGGAAAAATACTACTGATGCACTGATGACCACGGAGAGGAGCGTTTGAATGAGAGAGAGGAGCCTCTCCCTGCACTGGACACAAGGCGCCATTTAAAAGAAAGTGGCAGGAGCTGCAGCCTGGCTCAGGGGTAAAGCATCCGGGCCCTGGAAAACACTGTCCCTAAGCCATGTGCCCGGAGTCTGCAAAACTCCACCAGCCCACAGGGGCTCCTGAGTGCAGCTCTGGACAGGCACCCACCAGGAGGGTCCCCAGGATGCAGGGAGGGTACTCGCGGAGCCTCTGCTTGGGGGAAGCTTGGGGCACTGCTGGCCAGCACAGCAGGCAACAGCACCCTGTGTGCACCCCTGCAGTGACCCTCAGAATCCACAGCCCCCAGGAAGGACGGAGGGAGGAAGGTGGCAGGCAGGAGGACACAGAGCAATCACAGGACTCCAGCGACCAACAGAGAT
The DNA here is from genome assembly GCF_048772815.1 of Callospermophilus lateralis. Classification (NCBI taxonomy): domain Eukaryota; kingdom Metazoa; phylum Chordata; class Mammalia; order Rodentia; family Sciuridae; genus Callospermophilus; species Callospermophilus lateralis. Next base: position 13,314,733 of record NC_135309.1, on the reverse strand, counting down.
GGTGCCTTTGGAACAACACGGTGACACAGGACGATGACACAGGACGTTAGTATCTGCACACCACTTGTTGGCAGCCAGGCTCTCTGTTTCAGTAGAATATGCAAATCCCAGGGGGAAAAGGGCCAGAAAGACATTCCTCAAGATATTAACAGCGGGGCTGGGGCTGGGGCTGAGTGGTAGAGCACCCGTGAGGCCCTGGGTTCGATCCACATAAAAATAAATGAATAAAATAAAGTGTGTTTTTAAGATATTAAGAGTGACAATCAGTGATTGGGTGGTGGGAGATTTCATTATCTTCTGTTTATTTTTCCATATTTTCAAACGTTGATACACTATCATATACTTTGTGTTTTTCAAAATATCGACAGTATATGATCAAAGAATATTTAATAAAAATAAAATGAAAGCCTAGGACTAAAAAGCATCAATTGAAACAATGAAACAAACCTATGTCGAGGGCCCCCTGCACCCCAGGAATCGCTGATGAGGCTGTGTCCTCCTGCTCCCTGAGGACAGTGTCAAGTGAAAGCAACACCATGCCTGCCCTGTCCCCTGGGCAGTTTTTCCTTTGGTTTTGAGGACAATGTCCCCACCCTCATTCCCCCTCCCCCATACTTCTTAGAAATGCTGGTCCCCCCTGGTCCGCCAACCCAGCACCTCAGGGCTTGTGTGCCACACCTCTCAGTTCACAAGCCGCCAGGTAAACCTGACCACGGTGGAGTCTGAGACCCTAGGCTTTGGGGCCCGGGACATGGATGGTGACTCATGCCAGTTAATACAGAGAGGTCAGCAGTTCAACACAGTCATTCACTCATCTCCCCGAGCTGGGCGATTTTCCTGCAGAAAGAGAATCAGAGACCCCAACCAATCAATGGGGAGGTCGGGGATTGAAGACCACCTTGCAGCACAGCTCACGGCAGGAAAACAGTCCCCTGTCTCTCAAGGACTCCAATCAGACAGCTGGGGAGGAAGGGGCTTTTGCCTATCCCGTGCCAAAGGTTGGCTGCTTAATAAACCTACCGTGTCAGCGTGACAAAACCGGAGCTTGTGTGCTGCTGAGAGTCCCCCCAGGGGGTGCAAACTGTTTGAGAACAAGTGGGCTCTGTGTACCAAGGCCGTACCAAGGCCGTTGGGTGTTTTGATAGCACGGTGATTCACGTGTATGGGCTCTTTCACGAGGAAGTCGTATTAATCACCAGGAAAAACCTTCCTAACCACGATCATCAATACAAAGTTAGCCCTCAAGATGGACCAGGGACAACACCAAGGAAGGCTGGCAAAACCAAGGTGCTCCACACAGTGCCTTAGAATGACACTGGCTGGGAGCTACTGAAGGGGAAACTGCTTGTGTCATTGGGTGGCCAGAGCCTGAGCGCTGGGGGAGGGGGCAGACGGAAGTCCACCTGACTCTAACTGCACTCAACCTTGGAGAGTGAGGATCTGCTTCCTACTTTCCTCTTTTTTTTAAACGCTTGTTGGACACAATTAGGTCATTTTATAATTAACGAAAACGCTGCAGCAGCACATGTGCTTTTCAAAGCCTGGAGAGAAGCCTCAGACGGGAGTTCAGTGATGGCTGGTGGAAGGCCAGCTTCAAAATGCAGGTGGGGCTCCCAGGAAGGGAGGGGCCTGATCTGCCCAGGTAGGTGGCCCTTTCCACAGCTCCCACCAGAGGCCGCTCCCAGCCCCACCCTCGGAGCAACCTGTGCCAGGTTATCAGAACTAGTATCAAATTCATCTGTACATTACTAATGTGGGCAGGAGGCTAGTTGTCAATCATCCACTGATACCCGTCCAGTCACCCTCTCCATGTCTCTCCTGATGATAGAGATAGCATTATTAAAGAGCTATGAGGTACTAGTTAGCTTCCCCTTGGCCTGTGAAACAGGTGTTGTAGAAAAACAACTAATAGGGGTAAGAGTTAAATGCAATAACATGTACGCGTTTTAAGTGTGCAGGTTGTCCAGTTTCAGAAGATTGCACACCGTCGCAAGCACCACCGGACAGACCACCTCCAGTGCCCAAATGGTGCCCCTCCCCACCCGGATCCTCACCCCTGGGGTTCCAAAGGCAGCGCCTGGTGGTTTGCTCCATCACAGGCCGCTCTGCCCATCTCTGCACTGTGCACAGTGTGTCCCTGGCGTCTCTTGCTGGATGGGTCATTCCTGCATGCAGGGGACTCCGTTCCTCTTCACGTCGGCGTCCAGAGTGTGACTACGGTATAATCCCTTCAGGTTCTCTGCTGCAATCTGACGGGTGCAGCTCCACTCCAAACTGGAACGTATCATAGAGAGCTGTTCTAGATACCGTGTCTGTACAGTGGAGTAGTATTCGGCAATTTAAAAGTAGGAGATCCTGCCATACCCTTCACGTGGGATGAATTTGGAGGACAGTGTGTGAAAGGAGATAAGCCAGACACAGAAGAGCAGGTCACGATTTCACTTAGAGGAGGAATTAAAACAGCTGAACCCCGAAGAAGGAGTAGACCAGTGGTTCCCAGGAGGCAGGGAGGGGCCTATTCAATAGGACAAGGTTCAGGTGATGCAAGATGACCAAGACATTGTCTGTCAAACACTGAACCTATGTTTAATATTAAAAAAAAGGAAAAGAAAAGAAAAAGAAGTTAAACAAAAAAACCCAGCCCAGATGGCCAACTATTGATGAATCCATATAAATGGGATATTATTCAGCAATAAGAGATAAACCGGGTGGGTGCAGGGGCCACACCTCTATTCCCAGCGCTCAGGAGCCTGAGGCACGAGGATCACCACTTTGAGGTCAGCCTCAGCCATTTAACAAGTTCCTGAGCAACTTAGGGAGACACTTTCAAAATTAAAAATGAGAGGGGCTGGGGATGTGGCTCAGTGGTTAAGCCCCCCAGGTTACAATTCCCAGTACCAAAAAAAATAAGGAGGAAAAGGAAGAGGAGAAGAGATGAAGTGCTAAAACATCCCTAATAGGAATACTAGGAATGACCTTGAAAACGTGATTCCAGGTGAAAGAAAGCCGTCACAGAAGACTGCAGGCTCTGGGTTCAATTGACATGAAATGGGCAGAAGAGACCGGGCAGAGACAGCTGGTAGATGGGTCATTCCTGCTGGTGCCTGCAGGGAGGAGGGAATGGGGACTGATGGCTAAGGGTGAAGGGTTTCCCTTGGGGGTGAGGAAATGTTTTGAAGTCAGCTGTGGTGGTGATGCCTGACTTTACAAATGTACCAGAAGCCATTCCTTGTACACTTCGACTGGATCTAAGGGACGTGAAGCACCCCGCAGGAAATCCCTCTTCAGGCTGAGTGAAGCTTCCTGCCTCTGCCTGCTGGTAGGCACCGGGGGGCTCAGCTCTCCTGGCCATGCTCAGGGTTGGCGCCCCTGGGCCAGAGGGTGTGTAAATGCTTGGCTTCAGTAGACCAGGCGGCGTCAGCTGCTCTCGCTCCTAGTTCTCGTTGGCATTTGGTAGTGTCCACCTTCTCCTCTGTAGCTAGATTTTTAAATTAAGTTGGACTAGCTCTGTCCATTGGTGGTTTCAGGAGAAGTGACTCCCCAGGAAGCCCGCTTCAATTAGGATGCCATTGGTCTGCTTCCCTGTCGTTAATCACGAGAGTAATGTGTTTTATCGTTTTTTAATATTACTTTATGGAGGTATAATTCATGTGCATAAAATGCACAAATCTTGAGCACACAGCTCCGTGGACTTTTCCTTTAATTTATAACCATGAGGCCACCAACTAGACAGGCACAGAGGCACCAGCCCAGAGAGTTCCATGAGATTCTTTCCTTTGGCTCTGATGGAGCCCAGGGTCTCCAACATGCTAGGCAAGCGCCCTGCTTCTGAGCTGCTCCCCAGCCCTCCTCAAGTTCTTTACAGACCCTTCCCCAAGAGGCAACCACTCTTCTTACTTTTCCACCAAACACTCATTTGAACTGTTGTAGCATAGCGTCTAAATAAAATCAGACAGAGTAGATTCTTCTGTCTGAGTCTTGTTTCAGTGATCACGATGGCTTGGAGATGCACCCTTGCTGTGGCACGGATCACTCTTCCTTTGTATTGTTGGGTACCTCCCACTGTACAGGCGCACCCTGGCTCAGCCATTCATGCATGGCCATCATTTCCATTTTGGAGCTATTATGAATAAAGCTGCTATCAATATTCAAGCTTTTTTTTTACCCCCTTGAGTAAATGCTTCGGTGTAGAATTACCAGGTCATATGGTAGGTGTATGTTTTTCGTTTCCTGTTGGCAGAAATGGGTTCTGATTGCTTCAATGTCTAGACCAACAAACTTGTGTCAATCATTTTCGTTTTGGCCTTTCAAATGCCTATGAAGTGGCATCTCATTGTGGCGTTAATTTGCAATTCTGAGGTGGCTAACCGTGCTGGTTGTCTTTTCCTGTGCTCACTATTTGCATAACTTCTTTGGTGAAATGTGTCCAAATCTTTTGTTTATTTTTAATTGAGTTATCTTTTTATATTGAAACAAAGCCTACCTCCAATATATGCACTGTGAATATTTTCCTCCAAGTTCAGGTTGCTTCTCCATTTTCTTAGCGATTTCTTTTGACAGTGGTCTCGCTGCTGAGTTTTGTTTCATTTTTATTTATTATTATTATTATTATTATTATTATTATTATTATTATTATTATACTGGGGATTGAACCCAGGGTGCTTAACTGCTTAACCACTTACCCACATCCACAGTTCTTTTTATTTTTTTTATTTTGAGACAAGGAAGGTCTCACTAAGTTGTTTAGGACCTGGCTACATTTCTGAAGCTGGCTTAGGAGATCCTTCTGCCTCAGTCTCCTGAGTCACTGGGATACCAGGTGTGTGCCACCTCGCCCAGCTTCTTCTTCTTCTTTTTAAGAAAGTATACTTTTTAGCTGGGTGTGGTGCAGGCCTGTAATCCCAGTGTCTCCCAAGGCTGAGGCAGGAGGTAGGGAACACAAAACCAGCCTCAGCAAAAGCGAAGCCCTGGGGCTGGGGATGTGGCTCAAGCAGCATGCATGCGAGCACCACATACAAACAAAGATGTTGTGTCCGCGGAAAACTAAAAAATAAATAAAAAACTTAAAAAAAAAAAAAAAAAGATTACAGATCAGTCAGTAGAGTTCTTATTTTTAAAAAAAAGTGAAGCCCTAAACAACTCAGTGAGACCCTGTCTCTAAGTGAAACACAATATAGGTCTGGGGATGTGGCTCATGGTCAAATGCCCCTGAGTTCAATCCCCGGAACCCCGCTGCCCCCACCCCCGAAAAGCATATTTAAGAAATAAACATATTTAATCCTGTTTTACAGGTAAGAAAACCGAGGCCCAGAGAGTACGAATGCCTAGCCCAGACCTACCACCGGGTTCACAGCAGAACCAAGACAGTTCTGGGAGTCCAAAGCCTAGTACTCTGTCCAGCTGCACGATTAATTTCTAATCAAATCCGGAAAATCAAAGGCAATTGCACAAGATGGTTTGTAGTAGATGTATTATTTAGGAGAAACCAAGACGGGCTGAGCTTCGGGGTCCAGGAGTAACTAATTGGGACCTCTTGTATTTGTGGATATAAAAATACAAAAATAAATAGAGATATTAAAGGAAGGGAACACCCTCCCCTCCTGAAAGAAATGAAACTGTGATCACCCTGTGCACTGTAATCTCTGATGAGAACATTTAATCAATTAGCATTGCTGTTGTCAAAACTTGCTTCCCACCGTGCTGGGAAGCTGCCGCAGGCACCTTCTGGGCTGGGATCGGTCCCTGCACGAAAAGTGCATGTTCTCACTCCCAGATGAAGATCCTGCAACCCCTGAAGCCTCTTATCTGCCATTATTTATCTCTATGCTAATAAAATGTCAGTCCCCAGGGGAAGACTTTAAAAGCAGCCTGCTGTCCCTGCTCCCAGGCCAGGCTGGGCAGCCCCTGCAGCCTGCAGGAATGAGCCCCTGGCCTGGGCAGGGCACTCCTTTCTGGTTTCCCTAGTTCACACAGGAGCTCAAAGAATCAGCATTTGTACATCATTTTCCCAGATGCTGGGCCCTGTGCCCACAGCAGGCATCTTAAAATCCTCATAGGATCCTGGCAGGGAAGATCAGCAGGCCCACTTTGTTGACAAAGAAAGGGACCTCCCAAGATCCGTCTCCTATCTAACAATGGCTAACCTCTGTGAACCATTTTATGCCGAGGGCCTGGCAGAGTACCACTCACTTATTCCTCAAGCAGCCTGAGAAGATGATGCTTTGATTATTCACATTTTACACAGCAACAAGCCAAGGATCAGAGAGGTGATGAGGTTGACCCAGAATCTCACAGCACAAGGACCAATGAAAGGAGGGAGAGCAGAAGTCCCTCCTAGCTGTTGCCAAGCCTGTGCTCTGTTGTCCCCAGACCAGGGCCTGCTCAGAGGTAGTGCTCACCTGAGCTCCTTAGAGTCTAAGGTCCAGGTTGGCTCCTGCCACCAGCAACTGCAAGTTTGAGAAGAGCCCAAGGAGATGGGTCATGTTTTAATGCCCCCTCTCTGTGGCTCCAAGATGATTTAAGTTGAATGAATGAGTTGTTGTATAATTCTTCACCCTAGAAGAATAAGGAAAGATAAGATACTGAGGCTTCCTTTGTGATCACCTTACCATTTGAGATCCCTGCCCACATGGCCAGACCCAGACTCCTTCAGGACGCTATGCAGTCCAGGCTGGTAAAATCAAACCGTGCAGAATCATCATTTCAATAGTTAATTATCAATTTTAAAAAAACCAGCCAGATACACACCTGGAACCCCAGCAACTCTCCAGGTTGAGGCAGGAATATCTCAAGTTAAAGGCCAGTGAGGTGACTTAGCAGATTCTGACTCAAAATTTAAAAATCAAAAGAAAAAGAAAAAGCACAGGAAGGGCTAGAGGAAGAGCATATGCCTGGCATGTCCAATGCCCTGGGTTTGATTCCCAGTAATATAAATAAGTAAATTAATAATAAGTTTTTTTTTAGTTTTTTTTTTCTTTTTTTAACTTTTAGTAGGGTGGATTTAACCCAGGAGCACTGAGCTATGTCCGCAGCCTTTTTCATTTTGAGACAGGGTTTCACTAAGTTGCTGAGACCGGCCTAAAACTTGTGATCCTCCTGCCTCAGCCTCCCAAGTTGCTGGGATTAGAGGCCTGAGGCACCACCACACCCAACAGTAATAATTTTAAAAAATAATACATGGAAAGGCTGGGAGTGTAGCTCAGTGGTAAATCACTTGACTTGCATGTATGAGGTCCTGGGTTCAATCCCCAGGACTGCAAAAATAATAATCAGAGTGGGGGGGGGGGATGCGGGTGGCACTTGCCTGTAATCCCAGTGACTTGGGAGACTGAGGCAGGAGGAATGCAAGTTTGAGACCATGGTCAACAAAAGATGGACAGAAGGGGAGAGATCCGAATGTGCCAAGAAACTGAGCAAGGGCTGGCAGCCTGGTCGGGGCACCTGGGGGTGCACAGGTTCTGACTTCAGACAATTGTCTTCAAAACAAGCTTAGTGTCACCAGCTGCTGCTGCTGGTGCTTCTTCTTCTTCTTCTTCTCCTCCTCCTTCTTCTTCTTCAACATAAAAACCTGTCTCTTTACAGTCTCATCCACACCTTTGACAACTAACTTCTCCCTCCTCTGCAGCCCCCTCCCACCACCCCTCCCGCCGCTTCTGGCTGTGGGTCCTCTTCATATCCCTTTTTCAGTGAGAATTCAAGGACACCTGCTCTGTGCTATATCTTGGCCTGATGGTGACCAGGGACGAAAATGACAGCCCCACCCTCTCCAGGAATGCATAGGGAGGCACATGGCCCTGGGCTCCACCTGCAGCTCCCTAGCAGGCCACCCAGTCCAGGCCCCAGCCTGCAGAGGCCAGTGTCAGGCCCCCCTCCCAGGGTGCTGTCTTGGTGGCTCTGGCAGCCAAATGTCATTTTTGTTGCTTTATAAACCCCTGCCTTACCTGTGGCATGTACTGGCTTGCACTTGTCTCCACGGGGACAAGGGGGAATATTAATGTATTTGAACCCAATTCGAACAAATGATGGGAGGAAAAACAAAACACCAGGAATGCAGAGGTCACGTGGTGAGGGCATTTAACTTTGATTCTGAGCCACACCCCCAGCCCTGTTTTGTATTTTATTTAGAGAATGGGTCTCACTGAGTTGCTTAGCACCTTGCCATTGCTGAGGCTGGCTTTGAACTCTTGATCCTCCTGCCTCAGCCTCCTGAGCCGCTGGGATTACAGGCGTGGGCCACCACACCCATCTTAACTTTGATTTTAACAAGAGAAAGACCGACATGGGGAGGGATACCTCTGAGCATCCTGCCCTGAGGAGCAAGATTCTAATGGTTAAAGATAAAAAAATATTCACTTAACTTGGTCTCTAGATCACAGCCAAGTACTCTGTCTGATGTCCAGACCAATAGCCTGCTCTCGTTACTGGTGTATGTGTTTTTACTATGTCCTCGTTCAATTCACACAAACCCCTGAGTGAGCTAAGGAATTGTCCTGTGTAGCTTTGACTGCAGGTGATTTCTGCCTTCTATGCTGAGTGCAGAATGTAATAAGCACACACATATTGATATTTGTCTTTGAAATAAGGCATTTCCATGTGGGGTATAATGTGGCCCCCGAATTACTTCACAAAATATTACTTTACAACATATAAAAAGCAAGGTAACGACTACCTATAAACCTAGGAATGTCATCGAATTCATGCGTGGCTAATGGATTAAAGATTAATGTGACCACCACCACATGTTGACCTCAGCTATAAACTACTGGGGCCAAGTAAGTAATAAAGGAGACATTAAGATGCCCCTGTTGCTCCTTGAACCTGATGAAGGCATTTAGGTCACTTCCGCCCTACTCCAAGATGCTACCTGTAACTTAGGACATGGAAACTGAGTCACAGGTGAGAGGCGGGCACAGGGTGCTCAGCATGGACCAGGCAGCTTGTAGGGCCCAGGCCATTGGCCAAACTCGAGAGGCTAAAAGGCAGGAGGGACACGACGTGAAAGAATATAGGACCACGGAGGAGAATGCAAGCCAAGGAACAGCAAGACGCGTTTCCATGGGAAGCCAAACCAGGGGCTGCTCAGAGCCAGAGCAGGATGGAGAAGCTGCCCCAGCAACAATAGAATCTGCTCCCAACCTCTTTCTTCCCCAAAGCATGAAACTCCTGATTTCAAACTAGTTCTTTTTTGCCTCTGAAAGAGAAACAAGAAAAAGATGTGGCCGCGTGGTTCTTGCAACAGGGAGAGAAAAGAAAGAAAAGAGGGGAAAAGAAAATCTTTTGGGGGTTTGAAGCAGAAAGGGCCTCTCTCCCCTTTATCGATAATTTTGAAAGGGTTGCTGCAAGACACTGACTAATGACACGTGACCTTTGGATGCTCCACGAGGCCGGGGGCGCAGGCCCCAGGCCCAGCAGGGACCCCTCTGCCAGTTAGGGGTCACTCTCTCCATTCAAAGCTTTATTGGCTCCCTCCAGTCTCAGGGCGAAGTCCTGCTGCTCTGGGACTTTTACAGCTTTGATTGAGGAAGGCTATTCAGGGCAGGGAGAGGGTCTGTTTGTTTTCAGGAGGAAGCCTCTGTGAGCATGCCCCCTCCCCCTGTGTGTCCAGGGCTGCCGAAGAGATGAAAGCCATGGCTCCCTTGGCCGCCATTGGACAGTAGGAGCCCCACTCGGTGTGGAATAATAAAGGCATATCATGCCGCATAAATTATCTTGTGATTGACAGGCTTTCTTCCAGCTCCTGCTTCAAGGGGAGACCTGGTGGGGGAGGGGCCAGGACGGAACTGCCAAGGGCTCCCTCAATTTAGTCAGGCACCTACTGTGTGCTGGGGCCTGAAGGGGAACTTCACAAGCAGGTCCCATTCAATCCCTGTAAACAGGAGGTCAATATTATTTATCCCTGTGACACGCATGAGCAGACAGGATCAGAGAAGTTCCACGATTTCCCAGTGATCCGCAGCAGAAGCCACAACATGCCCATGTGAGAATATTTTCCAAAAGGCTTTAGAAAATCGGCTTTTTATTTTTTCAAAGCAATATGGAGACTTGATTGGTTCGTAGACCTGAACGTCCGGGGTGAATTTTGAATATTAGTCGTTTGTCAAGTGTGTGACAACCCCTCTTTAAATTTCAGTGGTCCCCAGATGGAACTTTTGTGTTTTCTTTCCTTCAGGTCCATGGGCAACTTGGTTCAGCTTGGTGATGCAGAACTCAGAACTTCTGGTTTGTTCTGAGGTCTTCAGTTTGGTATTCACCCAGAGAAAGGAGCAACTTGGGCAAAACCACTTCAGAGATTAAAAAATAATAATAATAATAATATTTTTTTAAATTGCCAAGTAACCTGACATGGTGGCACACACCTGTAGTCTCAGCTTCCTGGGAGGCTGAGGCAGGAGGATCTCAAGTTTGAGACCAGCCCCGGAAACTTAACCACACCCTGTCTTAAAATTAAACAATAAAAAAGGCCCGGGGATAGAGCTCAGAGGTAGAGCGTTGTTGCTGTATTTAATCCTCAGTGCCACAAAGTAAAGAAATAAATTTCAATAAATAAAATTGCCTGGTCAGTTACTAAACTGAGGTCCTCACCCTGTCCCTGGGCCTGATCCTGACCCTAAGCCCTGGGGCGAGGGTTGCGGGAGAGGAGAGAGACCGGGAGAAGCCGGACAAGAATGCCATCCATTCTGGGTTATCTGTCCAGACGCATTTATGAAAAACTTGTATTGACCGGCAGGGCTGGGCATGAAGGACCTTGTCCGGGTCATAGCAGAGAGGCCACAGAAGTTATGCACGTGATTTTGGATGGTGGTAAGAGCTCTGGGGAGAATCGAGCAGGAAGACAAGAAAGGACATGTCTGCGTAGGGTAAAGGGTGCACCTGTGCCCTCCCACTCCAGGACTGACATTTGTCCCAAATGAGATCAAGGAAGGGATTGTCAGAAGGGTCGCCAAGGAAGGGACTTCCAATCAAGCAGCAGAAAGAAGATCCAAGGCTGGAGGACAGGGGGTGGGGGCCGGCACTAGGAGGATTCTCCAGAATCTGGATTTCACCCTGAGTTCAGAGTGAAAGCCACTGGAAGATTTCTAATAGGTGAGGGTAATGAAGCCAAAAGCAGAACTCAGGTTAGGGAGACCCAAAGCTATCTATGGCTCCCAATTTCCCTGTGTCCTGACTGGTCAGTGAATGCTTCTTTGTTCAGATCTTCTCAAGTGGTCTCACAGTGACCAGCTCAGTGACCATCGCCACTGGCTGTTAACTTTGTCCCTGAAGTTGGAGTATCCAAAATTCATAACTGCTCCCTGCCCAGGCTGAATTCCCACTTGGGCATCAAAAGCTGGTTCAGCTTGGGACTCACCAGAGAACATACACCTAAGCCCACCTCCCCAGAACTGTGGCAAGCTGGGAAGGAAGCTGTCCCCTAGCAGTGGCCTCTGCTGCACTCTGGGAGGCAGAGAGGCAGACCAGGGCTGTCAGACCTTCTGATTTTATCCTTCTGACATGTGTGGACATTCTTGGTTTTTAAATGTACCACAGTAATCCAAATTAAAATAACATGTCAGCCAGGCACAGAGGTGAACACTTGGAATCCCAGCAACTCAGGAGGCAGGAGTTTAATGTCAGTCTCAGTGACTTAGCTAGGCTCTACCGAGGTGGGGTGGGGGGGACCCTAAGCTGGGGTGTAGCTCAGTGGTAGAGTGCCCCGGGCTAAATTCTCAAGACCAGAAGAAAAAAATAATGATTTTTTTAAATGGTCTCCATCCATGAACCCTGAGGCCAGAGAGTTTCGTAAGACAAGACCCCAGCCCGCAGGAGCCTCAGGCTAGAATCACTACGGTCACTCAGCTACCCAAAGCAGAGAATAAAGGTAAAGACACAAAACACACAAGTCCCTCTCCTGCATTGTAAGCCCTTTTTGTGGGACTGTATTCCTTTGGCAGTCTGCTGAAGCCTGTGGACTTGGGCTCTGAATAATATTTTAAAATGCATAAAATCGAATAACAAAGGCTCACAATTATATTTAAATACAGTTACCAAAATGTTGCAATGGCCCATACAATGGCTTCTTTGTTAATGTATCAGTCAACTTGGCTCTGGTGTGCAGCCAAAGGCTGCCAGGATCTTGAAGCATCATGAACAGACACTGTATTTCAAGACACCTGTAACGACTATAATGAGACGGAAAACAGGGTCTGGGGGTGACAAGATGGCCATCGCTATCCTGCTGCTCTGGGCTGTTGCCAGTGTCCATAAGGGAAGCCTCGGGGGGCTTCTGTTAGAGCTGTGATGTCTTCCCACCTGGCATGGCAGACATCCTCTCCCCCCGCAGCCCCCAAAGTGGTCCGTGGACCCCCATTTAAGAACTTCCATGTCTGATGGGATTTCCTTGGTGGGTGTGGAAGAGGAGGTGAATCTGCCCTCGCCTCCCCATTCTGGCAAATGGTGCCCCTTCCCTCCCGCTGTCCCAGGACCCCCAGCCCCTCCTGCTCCATGCAGAAGATCCTGGCCTTCAGGATATCAGAGGCCTGCTCCTCCCCACTGGACTTGCTTCCCTTCCTGTCAGACCTCCCACTGTCCTGCTGGACTGGCTGGGCTGCAGCAGGTCTCCATGCGCCCCCCGCCCCAAGCCTCTGCATGGAAATCCTGGGACGGTTAGAGAAGGGGCTCTGGGTCAGGCCAGGGCAGGTTCAAGTCCTAAACCTGCAACTTAGAGCATCACGATGCGAACTGACCACTGACCTTTCAGCCTCCATCTCCCAGCAGCTGTTTCCCTTGGTGAAGCAATTTTTTAAAAATTCTGGGCACATTTTATACCCTCAAGATAGAGTAGTAGCTGCTCTCACTGGGGTTTTATTGTACTTGGATTTCTCTCTTCTCCCCCCCCCTTTTCATTCAGTCTTCAAGACCCAAACTAAGGACTGGGGATGCCGCGGAGGGGCAGAGCACTTGCCTGCTGCAGGTGGCCCTGGCTCCCGTCCCAGCACCTCACCCATGAACAACCGAGCCCTGCTCCGGTCAGTGTGCTTAGGTTTCTGCTCGCAGTGGAGACACCCTGGGCCTTAGCCTGCATGGCATTTCTTCTCTGCATCTAGCCCTCATCTGGTATCGTGCCTGTCATTATTGCTAATGACAGGGATACGTTATGGGAAACACGTGGCCAGGCAGTCTTGGCCTTGCATGAACATCATGGAGGGTACCTGTGCCAACTGGGAGAGCTAGGACGTCCTGAGGTGGGGCAGTGTGCGGGACCACCATTTCTCTGCACACTGCACATCCTCGATGGACACACTGCTGTGGCACGTGACTGTGTAGGGTCTCCCTTAATCATGGTGCCAAAATAACCTCTGTGGTCAGGGAGATGGCACAGCGACGTATCTGTCCATGCTCATTTCCCATCTTTCTTTCTTCTTTTTTTTTTTTTATTCTGTTTTTATTTTTTTATTTGTGGGGCTGGGGTGAACCCAGGGCCTCATGCCTGTTCACAAGAACTCCACCACTGAACTATGGCCCCAGTTCTTCAGGTTGTCTTTCTTCTCTGGATTGTACTCATCTGTAATATGGAAATTTTATATAATAATAATAATAATAACTAGTAGCACCAGCACTGCTTACATCCTGGAGCTATGGTAGCACTCAGGACCAGCAGCGTCTGGTATCTGCAGAGACCATGCAGATGTGACTTCTTGCTGTTTAACAAGAACCTGGTGACCTTCCTCAGGCCCCTCCCTGAGCCTCCACTTCCTCATCTATAAAATGGAGCTAATTACGTCTACACTTCCTGCCTCACCGAGTTATTGTGTGGAATGAATAGGATAATGCATGTCTGAACGCTGAGTAAACTATAACGTGGTGTGCAGCTGTCGAGAATCATTATTGGGGGGAAGCGCAGGAACCAGGGAAATAGCACAGGGCTTGGACTCCCTAACACCTGAGTTGGATACCCTGCTCCGTCACTCTGTGTCCAGAAGGGAACTCTGGATCTCAGGCACACCATCTGTGAAATGTGACAAGGCGGTTGAAGGCTCAGTGCCTGTCTGGCCTGCATCGGCCCTGGGGAGACGGCAGCTGGCACTGCTGCCCACCAGCCCAGCTGCAGCTCTCTGGGCCTCCTCAGCAAGCCTAGAGATGCCCCTGTTTCCTCTTCCCATGGATGGGAATCATTACACCAGCCCCTCAGGAGGTGCATCTTTTAATTAATATTTACAGGGTGCTTGGAGATCCTCCCTTGCAAAAGACCTGTAATGCCCACAGATTCCCAAGTGCATCGTCTTGTTGCAGGACCCTGAAAATGGCCACAGCCTCCAGCTTACTTCTCTAAGTGGTTCAAGATCCTAAATTCCAAGAATTTTGGGGGTCAGAGCTTGCTCAGCAGAGGATTCTTATCACTTAGCTCAGAGCTGATCTCAGACACGGGATGAAAGTTCCCTTGGCTCTGTTGTGGAAGATGCTGGAAAGTTAGGAAATAGAGCAAGAAACTCACCTCTGGATTTGCTGGCACTGGTCTTACCTCAGCGTTGCACCTGCCAGGCCAGCTGCAGCTCTAAGACAGACTGACGGACCAGGCTGCTGACCCCCAGGACCAGGCCCAGCACTCATGACAGCAGGCTTGGGGGGGGTGGGGGGCAAGTGGGGAAGCCGGGGCCACGCAGTCCAGTCTGGGTAATGGAGTGAGCCCTGGGTCGCTCAGACTAGTGCTAAATTACCCAAAGCCACTGAATAGGTTCAAGGTCATCCCTGGATTTGTTACATTGCCTCCCACTGACTTCCCCAGAGGTTTTCTCTCAGGGAGAGAGAAGGTGTTCCCTGCCACAGCTCAGCCCTGCTCAAGAACCTGGGAGCTCTGGTCAAGATCACTGGACTCAGGGGTGCCCAACCAGCCGTGCTGGGGAGTCCCACAAGAAAACAGTCATGTTTGTTTGTTTAATGCGTCAGAACTTTTTAAGTATGCAAGCCCAATTAGCCTATGATCACTCCACCCAGATAACACCTTTGATACTGTACTGGTGTAAGTTGGAGTAATGATTTATGTAGCAAGAAAATGTAAATAAAGTACAAAGTGAGAAACAGACTACTCCTCCCCACACTGGAATCTCACTGAAGGTGAAGTATTGAAAGTTTCCTATCCAACCTCCCAGAAAAGAGGCTCCCCAGCATCTATTCCACCCAGGCTATCGGCTCCTTCCACCACCCCAACACTCCAGCCTTCCAGCCACCGGAGCTTCTTGCTGTGTCTTCAAATGGCTAAGCCAGTGCAGCTGCAGGCCTTGGTGAACTCTGCCAGAGATGTGCACTGTGTCTCAGCCCCCACGCTTCACTCCGGTCCCTGCTCCCAAGTCCCCTCGTCAGAGAGGCTGGAAACACTCACACCCCCTTCACCTCCCGTTTCCTTCACAGCACTGTCCAATACCTACGACAACAGCTATGGGGTTCCTTTGGGTTATTCTTAAGGGTAACATACAAAATTGTGCCTAATTACACCATGTGATGTTTCAATATATGTTTACATTATGTAAGGTCTAAACCACATTAAACCCATCTGTCTCCTCAATCATGTTATCATTTCTCCAGTGAAAGCATCTGATATCCTTTCTTCTAGCTTTTCAAAGTGTACTGTCAACCTACTATGCGACAGCACACCGAGTTTCTTAACCCTCCCTAACTGCACCAGGGACACATCCACCTGCTCCCACCCCCACTGCCGTCTTGGCCTCCTCCGGGAACCACCATTCCACTCTCAACTTCTGTTAGATGGACGTGGATGTTTTTTTTGTATGTTTGTTTGTTTTTGCTTTCGCAGTGCTGGGATCGACCTGGCACCATGTGCCATAAGCAAGAGCATCTCTTATGTACGGCAGGGCTCCCCTCCTGCTCTGAACTTCATTCCCTGGTCCTGGTGCTCCGCTGCACGGCTGGGTCCTCCTTTACTTAACATCGTGTAGGAATGAACGTTTAAATTCTTTCCACTTTATGGCAAACATGCTGCTTTGAATGTCCGTGGGCATGTTTCTTCCATGCCCCTGTGAGTGGTTCCTGCAGGCAGATCAACGCCTACCCAGGAAACTGCCAGGAGAACCAGTGGGAGGCTCCAGGTTGGGTGAAGGTCCCCTAACTGCTGTCTGAACAGCCACCCGCAGCCCCAGCAGAAGGAAGTGAAAGAACCGTTCCCAACACCCTCTGAGGCACTTGATCCCCACCGACAGGACCTGGGTGCCCCAGTTTCACTCCCTTTAGATTTCTTCAATCACAAAGAGATTGAGCATTCTTCCATGTTTTGACTCTTTTTATTTCTATATCTGTAAACTTGCCAGATCACATCCTTTCCTATTTTCCTACCAGATAAATGTGTGTGTGTAAGTGTGTGTGTGTGTGTGTGTGTGTGTGTGTGTGTGTGTTAGGACTTTGGCATTTGGGTTAAAAATCATTTTTGCTGCTTTCATGTTTGTGTTTTGAGAATTCTTTTTTCTCATGGAATTTCTCACTCCTACATAGCTAAGTTATTTTTTCTACTGTGGCCTCTCCTTTGGAATCTTATTCAATTCATTCATTCACCCCCTCTGCAGTGCTGGGATGGAACCAAGGGCCTCCCGCTGTGCTAGGCAAGTGCTCTCACCCAGACCCACATCCCATTCCCAAGGAGCTCTGGAGATAGACTTCTCAGGTTAGGGTTGGGGGCAGCACTATCCCTGCAGGGTGTGGGAACCACTCAGGCCGACCCCACAGCTAGCCGCGCTCCTGGGCAGGGATGAGGCTGCCTCTCAGCCCCTTGCAGAGCTCCGTGGGGGCTGGGGAACCAAGACGCAGAGCCATCAGGCTCTGGGTGGAGCTCAGTGAGCAGCAGAGGCTGGCACCCAAGCTGGGGACCCAGAACATGAACCCAGAGGGAGAGGTGGCAGCCCCGTCCCAGGGTTAAAGGAAGAGGTCCAGGGACTGCAGCCTAGGTGCACGGAGTCCTCGGGGCTGTCTCCAGACACACGTGCCAGTGAGGTCCTTCCTGGCCCTGCCTGCTCTGATGAGCAAAGGTGGGCCGCCCAGGTCTGCTGGGCCACTGCAAAGGGTCTTAGGCCGTGACCCAGAGTTGAGCTAGGCTGGAGTTGCCCTTGACCTCACTGCATCTCAACAATGCCTTCTGGGAAACGGAAACCATGGGAACAGGCAAAACTCTGATTCTTCTTGCTTTTCCAGTGGATTTCTGGAGTTATGGGTGGGTTCTGAGGGGCCGCCGAGGATCCCACCATGAGGCAGCCCCTTCTGACCAGCTCAAGAGAGGACAAGACTGACGGGCTGCAGGGAGGAAGGACCCAGGCCCTTCCAGGCTGAGTTGGGCTGACCCCAGGAAGGGGGCACCGCTAGATCTCTCCTCCCGACGGCCTGAGTTCCCCCTTAGGAGCAGCCCACCCTGACAGAAGGGCATCAGGCTGGAGGCCGAGTGAGCGGCAGCAGCCTGTGCACAGTGGAGACTTCGCCTTCAGACCAAGGACAGACCCTGCCGCACTGCTTGCCAACTGGGTGACCAAGGACACTGTGCTTCACCTCTCTGAGCCTTGGTGTCATCTGAACATCTCCCTCCAGTGGCTGGGGCCATGACGATGAGACAAGGTCCCGTGGGTGCCACACAGTCCCTGAGTATGTCCCCAAGCCAATGTCCTCCCCGCCCCACTTGGCCAGCCTAGCAAGCTAACGACACTGAGCTCTGGGGAACTGGAAGGACCACGGGGGCTTGCACATCATTGGGCATAGTGAGTAATCTAGAGTTTACTAAGACCATTTCTTGACATGAAGGTCTGATTCAAATTTCATTTTAATTAGCACTAGTGAGCACCAGGTAGCAGGGAGGAACGCTAAGTGACTTCAGAAAGAGGTAGGCAGTGAGGGAGGGGTTGGTGCTTAGAAAGGGATGATAATGATTTGGGAGAGAGGAGTAGAAAAGTATGTGCAAAGGTCCTGTGGAGGGAAGGAGCAGGGTGCATCCTGAGAGCAAACAGAAAGCCACGATGCCTGGGGGTGGCAAGGGGAAAAGAGTGCCGGGTGCCACTGGGAAGCTGAGGGGCTGACCAGGTGGCCAAGACAGGAAACAGGCCCTGCCCTAGGAGTACTAGGGAGTCACCGAAGGCACTTGAGCAAGAGAGTGACAAAATCAAATGTGCCTGTTTAACAAATCCCTGTCCAGCAGGCCACCTCCAGTTCTCTGAGACCACACCCTCCATCTCCACTACGGCCCTCCTATCCATGCCCAGGTGGCCAAAGCAGTCCCATGGTCTCTGGCCCTGGCCTGCTTCTTCCCGTGGTCCTTCACAGAAGCTTCTGCAGAAAGAGTGATGTGGAGTCATTGGGGCTTCGGGGGGCAGCCTTCCACGCCCACTTGGAAACGTGAACAAAGGTGGACATTGAACTTGCAGCCCGGATCCCTCGGTGCTTCTGGGGAGGCCCAGGGGCTCTGCCATCCATGCTCAGAGCTCTCTGTGTTCCGCAACCCCCGCGGGAATCGGGGTCTCCCACCAGCCTCTGGTCATGCTGCTGGCTCCCCGTGCTCCTCCCAGCCCTCAAGCCTGCTTTCCCCTCTTTCTAACCGCAATCTAGCAATGTGACCCCTGCTGGCCGTGCCTTCTCCCGGCAGGGACCCCAGAAGCCTGCTCCAGAGCCCAGGCCAACGCCCTTTGCTGTCCTCTCCTTCCCACCACCTCCTGCAAGCAGGATCTGCTAACTTCGCTGTATCTGCTAACATGGGGTTTGTGGGGAGTGTGCGGGTGGGAGAACCAGGTGCACCCATGCCTTCGCCCTCCCCGGACCCCCAGGGCCTAGCACCACGCTGGGTGCACAGGAGGCTCTCGGGGGATCTGGTGGGAGGAGAAAGACATAAAGATCTGCCGTTAAAGCCTCTATAACTTCACCTCCAAATGTCTGGCTGGAGACTGAAAATAATACAGAGCAGTCCAAACCCAGAAAGAAACCCACGGGGGCAAACCCATGGATTCCAACAGTAAATTCCTGACCTTTTTGTTTCCCTTTCCAACATTGTCTGTAAAAAGAAAAAAAAAAAAAAGGTTTAAAAAAAAAATTCCACCAATTACCT
Organism: Callospermophilus lateralis; assembly: GCF_048772815.1. Classification (NCBI taxonomy): domain Eukaryota; kingdom Metazoa; phylum Chordata; class Mammalia; order Rodentia; family Sciuridae; genus Callospermophilus; species Callospermophilus lateralis. Next base: position 13,295,673 of record NC_135309.1, on the reverse strand, counting down.
CTGAGATGAGACTTCATATGCCAAGTTTCTGCCCCGAGCACATTTTTACAGCTGAGTAATAAACCCCAGAAAAACAAGCCTCCTGATGGAAACACAGGCCAGCGGTTCCAGCAGGGCCGCGGTGGCTGCTGAGATGGGGGACATTCCTGTCCAGGAGAGAGAGGAGCAGGAAGAACGGAGTCTGCGCTGACATGGAGCAGCCGGCTGTCCTGTTCCAAGCCGCCCTTTATGTGTCTTCTGTCCCCAGACTCTTCATCACACTTGCGTTTTCCTTAGCCACGAAAATGCGCAGCTGACCAGGAGACCGTGAGAGCGGAGGAGACCCCACGCTGGACCCCTTTACAGGCCACTCGAGGGTCCCACAGTCCCGTGTCAGAGACGGGTGTAAATATTACTGTCCTGGTCCCCACACTGCCTGGAAGACTCTACAAGGGAGCATTTTCCAAGAAAAGGGGTTATTTTTGGCTGCATGTGTGGGGCTGGAAAAAGAACTCAGCTGACACTCGGGAGACCAAAGTTTGGAACCCACTTCACCCTGTGGATGGCTGGGGAAGCCTGCTGCAGCTAGCCTGCGATCTCTGTGCCTCGGTTTCCCCACCCGCAAGGGTCAGGCTGTGAGACCGTGGCCTCTGCATGCTTCCTCCTGCATAGGAACCTGGACGGGTCAGCAGAAGGCCTTTTTGAAATCAGTGTCCAGAGTCTACTCAACGTGATGCACGCAGGATGGATGGGAGATGCATTCAGAAAAGCAGGGAGATTCGAATCAAAAGCACCAGGCTTTCCCTGGAGTAAATGGAAGGTCCCCTCCTACAACAAGTCACAAGGACAGAGTCGGTCGGTTCCTGCCGACTTCAACTTAGAGTTTATGCTTTAAATCTCTCTCTCTCTCTCTCTTTCTCTCTCTCTCTTAAATTGTAAAAGTAATGGAACATTCAAGAAGATTTTGAAAACAAACTCCCAGATTTATCCCATGACCCTGACACCCCCAATTACTTTCCCGTCTGCATAGTTTCTCTCTGCCCCTGTGTGGCCCGCATTCCCCCTCGTAATGAGAAACATGCTCCATGGAAATCAGGGGAGCCCAGAACCTCTGAGCGGCTTCTCTCTCCTCCCTTTATTTCTTTTTCTACTGTTTACAAACACATCTGCAGAGCTCCCCTCTCGTTGGCCACCACTTCTGTTTGTTGGTTTTGTCATTAAGTTAATTATTTTTATTTAGGACCCTGTGCATCTCCTGCCTATTTTCAATACTGAACTGAGTGCCTCTGCCCGCCCTCACCGTGGGAGTGAAGCCCTTTGCCCCCAGCACCTCCGCCAGGGGCAAAGCTGACTTATTGCCCAAGTCGATCAATGGCCAAGTGGGCTCTGTCCTGTGCCCAGCATACAGGCGCAAGGAGCCCAGCAGCTGCACACCGCTCCACCAGTCACATCACTCGGGGGCATTGTGCAGCATCGCCTAGGCAACCAAGAGCCAGGCTCAGCAATGGAGGAGGGTGGGAGCAGATAGCTGATTCCCATCGCCCCTCCTCCTCCTCCTCCTCAGTCAGCTGGTCTCTTAGTCATTTCAGTCAATGATTTCCAAAAACTGTCACTTCCATTTATTAAGTGCCTACTACATGCCAAGAACAGACAGATGCTTGCTCTGGTTCATCACTAATACTCCCAACAACTCTTGTAGGTCAATAACTACTACTTCCCATTCTAAAGAGGACAAAACTGGGGATCAGAGATGTTAAGGGACTTACCCAAGGTCACAAAGCTCCACATTTTAGTCTGATGAAGACTGAACTGTTTCCCTGGCAGATCAGAGCTGAGAAACTAGAAGATGTGGTCTTCTTCTTTCAAGAAGAGACCTGAGTGGTTGATTTGGAGAGCCAATGTCAAAGCCAAATTGGTAATTAACTTCCATTCTACCTCTTACATTCTAATGTCCAGGATGGCTAACTCCTCAAGTTACTGCCCATAAGCTCACAGATCCATGTGACTGCTCAAGAATCAGTTGTGAGGTCACCACAGAGTAGGGATCTCAGTGACCGGATGAGCTCCTATTTTGCTCTGTAGAGAATGGGGCTATCATGAAGTCAGATGGACCCGTCATCCAGGAAAACGTGCCACACTCTGTTGGACGATTTAAAGGCTGAGCAAACACACTGGCTGGACAGGCTGTCCTGTACTGATGACAATCTCTGGTTCTCCTGAGGCCACTGAAGAGTGGCCTCAGCTTCCCACAGTCCAGGAGACCCTTTAGGATGAGATGGCCCCATCCCTTGGCTGCAGAGCATTCCAGGAGTCTTAAGGCACTACGGGGTTCACTTCTAGGGGCTCGATTCAAGGGGTTCTGGGGCCCTAGAGGTTGGGGAGAGAGGTGGAACCAGGGGAGAAAAGAGGCAGAACCACAGAGCAAAACATCAAGGCCACTGGGGGGCTCAGCAAAGCTCTCAGGGTCCCCCGGAGCACTGGCAGGACCCCTCCCCACCTCAGCAGCCTGCCCTCCAGAACTCTCTAGGAGTCCAAGCTTGGATTTTATTGTTGCCTCTAACACACCTGTTGCCACATACAACTGAATTAAAAAGCAATTCAGTGAGGACCAGATGGAACATGGCTGCTGGTCACCCAGCCGCACTGAGCAGCCACAGGGATCTGACTGGCAAAGGCTGCATGAGTCTGGGCCACCATGCCATGGAAGGGCCCCGCCCACTCTCCCAGACCCCGCCCACTGTCTCAGTCCCCGCCCACTCACCCAGGCCCCGCCCACTGGCTCAGGCCCCACCCATCGCCCAGGCCCCATGCAGATAGAGAGACGGCTCTGGCAGGGGCCTGCTGCCTCAGCAAGAGGTTCTCTAAGCAGAACTCCAAGGGCAGGAGGCTTGGGCCGCCCAAGAACATAGGAGGTGCACAGGACAGCCTGAAGACTGGCCCACCCCTGCCGCACCCACACTCCACAAGCCCACCAGGAGCCCACTCTCTTCTCGGGCTTCCTGCCTCCCCACCCCTTCAGGCCTCTCCAGCTGTCAGAAGCCCTGCAACAGCCTCTGCACGGGCCCTGCTCCTTCCAGCACTTTCCATAACATCCCGGCCTCCCCACCCAGGGAGTTTCTCAAAGGGGTATGACGTGGAGCTGTGCTACTCCCCTCCCAAAACCACCATGGCAAAAATTAAAACAGAGCAGCTCAGAGGGACAGCACGCCCTAGCATGCACGAGGCCTTGGTTCTTCCCCAATGGCTCTGGAGGCTGAGGCAGGAGGATCGCAAGTTCAAACCAGCCTCAGCAAAAGTGCAGCACTAAGCAACTCAGTGAGACTCTGTCTCTAAATAAAATACAAAATACGGCTGGGGATGTGGCTCAGTGGTCCAGTGCTCTTGAGTTCAATCCCTGATACCCCCCAAAAATAATAAGAGTGAAAGTATGAAAGTATGTAGGCTGTTTTGCATTTTTTTCCAAGAATATTTGATAGAGCTAAAAATTTGGACAAGAAATAATGTCTATTAATAAAGAAACCGTTAAATGAATTGTTATATGTCCCTACTGTGGAATAGAGAGAGAGCAGGTTAGGGTTGGGTCTACTGATGTGGTGAGATGCCCGGGTCGTGCCAGTCGGATGGATGGACGGAGGATGAAGTACCGAGTGCAGACCCGGCCCAGCCACCACTCCCCACCTCCTGCTTTCCCTTCTGTTGGTTTGCAACTGTACATCCACAGGGTGTCAACCGGTCTACCCTGGACACTGAGCACTGTGGACTCAGACTGCAGGAAAGCTGAGGGGTCAGTGCATTGCTTAAGATATCTTTGGTTGGTTCACTATAGTTGTGGAGAATAGCTATCACTTTTGAAATTCTTAAAGAAGAATTCAATATAAGGTGACAGAAAAAAAAGACAAGGGAAGGGGAGATCAAAACCTCTGCAGCTCCAAGGTGCTTGGCCCCCAAGCCTTTTTAAAATTTTACTTTGAGATAGTTTCTCACTAAGTTACTGAGTCTGGCCTGGAACATGTCATCCTCCTGCCTCAGCCTCCCAAGTAGCTGGGATAATCACAGGTGTGCACCACACTGTTTCCTCCATATTCTCTTAACACACACAAACCTTGTCATTTTAATATATATATTCCTCTTTGCCAGGAAACCCGCTCCCCTCAATCTGGTAAAATCCTTGAGACTTAGCCCAAAACACCTCCTTCGCACACCCGCCCTGCCTCTCAAAGTCCAGTCTACCGATCCCCCCCACTATGGCTCTGCATCCCCTTCCCCACCAGGGGCAAGACACACCCGAAGGACACCCATGCTGGAAATCACACACAAGGGCCACTCACTTTGAGGGATGCAGAGAAGCCAGAATTCCTAGTTTCTATGGAAAGTCTCCTGATTTTTAAGTGTTGGCAACTTATTGAAATGTTGAATGCGTTGTCTTGGGGCCAGCACTGTGACAGCACTGAGCCTGGCTTTGGAGCTGCCCTTTGGACATCTGGGTGGGCCATGTGGTACTTCACACATCTGTGTCCTCACTGGAGGGCAGGATTGTTAGATCCCTGGTTTTCTGTTTGCTGAGCGGTGGTGCTGAGGACTGAACCCAGGACCTCAGCACACTAAGCACATGCCTGCCAGGGTGGGAACCTGCGTGGGTCAGCAGAAAGGAGGGAGGAGGCAAGAAAACAGAAAAGACCCCTGAAGGAAAGGGAAGAGGGAGCCCATCAGGCAGAGTGCTGTGTTGGCTGTGGGGAGGGCAAATGAAACATCTTCTGCCTTATGTATGTGCTAACTTTGCTTCCAGAGTTATAGGTGTTCTGCGAATACTGTCAAGGTGCCTCCTGGGGAAGTGGGCAGTCCACTTATCCAGATACCAAAGATGAGCCAGTTAAACAAAGGGTAAGTGACTTTTAAACAGAACTCCGCTTTCAAAGAATTCTTCCCCTCTTTTGCAATTACTGCTAAGCTAGTAGATAAGTAGGTTCAGAGTAAATAAACTTGTTTTGACCAAATTCCCCTAGCCACTATTTACTAATAACACAACTCCATACATCCAAGAAAAATGTGTGTCGGCTATGATCTCTGCAATAATAACAACAGCCACAATAATAATAATACTATGGCCCTCTATTATCTCTAGTAAATTCTTTCTGCAAACCTAGGAGATTGGAATGATCACCAGACCCTGGTTTTGCAGATAAGGAATCCAAAGTTCAGAGAGGGGAACTAACTTGCCCAAGGCCATCCAGCCAGGAGGTGGGGCAGGATTCCAAGGAGTTTCTGAGCTGTTGGACAAGCAGGGCTCTCCCCTGTAAATCAGTACTAACCTGGATTCCAGGCATCCACCTACACGATTGTTGCCTTGTCTGAGAACAATCACGATTGCTGGCCTTATCCCAGGACCAAAGGGGCTATTACTTAATTAATATGTAACTTTAAATAAATTCTCATTTGAAAACCAGGAGTAATCGTAAAAATGACTTGTTAAGTGAAATGTGTCATGTTGCTTATCAACTATTAGATAGGCTGCCCTGGAAGGACACCGAGGCTGTTCTGCCAGATGTCTCCTAAGCAAGGAGGCTGGGTGCTTTGTCTACGGGGACCGGAGCAATCACTGTCCAGGTGCTCAAGCTGTCCTGACGGTCTCCTGAACGTCATGTTGCAGAAGGAATCACTCTGCGACTGTCGTTCTCGAGTGCTCCAGCTTAGGGGCGACTGGGCCCATGAACTCTCCAAAATCATTTCTCTAGAGCTTTCTTGAGCTGCCCATGGGCCTGGAAGATTTGTAGCAGGATGCTCTCCCTAAGCCTCTCACAACCACCCCTCACCAACAGTGTTAGCTCTGACTGTGTCACTAACAAGGAGCGACCGTGTCCCTGCTCCCAGTTCATCGCAGACTCAGAAACTCCTTCCTCACAGGGGACACCAGAAACATGGAACTGGAGGGGATGGGTGGTATCCCTTGCCCTTTATATCAGTGATCCCATTGAACCCCTCGGCCCCTCCTGCAGAAATAGGGACCATCAGCCCTCATTTTCTAATGGAGAGAAGGAGGCTCGGCTCAGAGAAGTGGGCAGACTTGCCCCAGGACACACAGCTGCTACAGGAGAAAATTGGGGAGCCAACCAACCTTCCCGACACCTGTGATTGTCCCCCCCAGCCCCTCCCCCTGCCTGGAAACCTCTGGCGGCCTGGTGGTACACAGAACAGGGGTCAGGCTGGACTTTCCCTGTCTTTGCTCATTCCTGGATCATACAGCCCCAGAACCACAGAGGCATGAAAGGCAAAGAAATCTCCTAATTTTGACAGTTGGGGGGGGGGGGTTGGGGGAATGAGGAATCCAGAGAAGAAGAGAAGGACTTGTCCAAAGTCACCCAGCAAGTGAGTGACAGGGGATCTGAACCCTCCTTCCTTGCCTGGGGTCTAATTCCTTCCCTTCATTCTCCCCCTCCTGCCCCCTCCCCACAAAGATTTGCAAATCCATTTGCAAAAAGCCAGGCACTGCAGCCAGGTGACAGAGAAACACTGCCACTTATATTAAGTGACCCGTGTCCCCAGGGTGTTCCATTCATGAACAGCACGGTGGCAGGAAGGCCAGACTGTGTTTCAAGTTCGAGGATCTCATAGAGCTCTAAGCCACTGCTGTTCTTGGGACAAAATCTTGCCCTCAGCTCTGATCTCTTTCCTGTTGAATGGCAATGACTAGTTCCTCTGGGCTGGGGGGGTGGGGGGGCAGGAGGGTGGGGAGAGGACGGAAACGGAAGGACCTCTGGACAAACACACAATTAAAAAGAGAAATTATATGTATCTGGAGTTTCCACGTCTGAGAATCAGGCCTTTCAGTAAAATGAAGATGATAATAACATCTATCAAACAGGGCTGTTGTGAGGACGGCAGGAGCCAGTCCATGTCACGAGGTGAGAATGGCCTCCACGAGGGACATGCTCTGGAAGCACCGGCTGCCCCGTTAAGGGGAGCACAGAGTGACGCTATGGGCTTATATTTTTTCTAAATACTTTTGGGTCTTTTTCATTGTAGAGACACACTCTCTTTTAAAAAAAAAAAAAAAAATCTGGAAATGCAGCAAAATCCCAGTATTGCTGAAGCGAGGGGCAGAGGTGGTGGTGAGGTGCTATTTCCCTGACTTCCGCAGGCCGGGCCTCTGGAGCTGAGAAGAAGCCAGCTTGGGTTTGGAGTTAGACTTGCCTGCAGTCAAAGGCACACTGTATCCCTTAGTTGGTACACGACCTTGGGCAGAGAGTGAAATGAGTAAATCTTTATTGGGGAAGGGGACGATTAATTGTTAAGTCTTGTGACTTTCTGGATCTGGGGTGGAACCAATACTGTTCTCCCCAGCATTTTAAATTCTGTCTCCCACCCCAGGGTCCATCATCTGTTGCAACTGTGAAAACAGACCAGCCCTTCCAACTCCAGGTTCCTTCCAAAGTCCCAGGGGGATGCACCTTCTGGTGAGTGGCCCCTGCATGCTCAGACACGACCTGAATTTATTTATAGAGCATCTCGCTGGGCCAGGGGCTCTGCCTGGTGCTGGACACAGTGCTATACATACAGGACAAACCCAGCCCCTCCCCCAGTCAGGGGTCCAAGCTGGAAGGGGGTCCCTGAGGATGGAAGGCTCTGGGCAGCTGGGTCCCAACCCGTCCACCTTCCTTGGTGAAGTCAAGGAAGTCTGTCTGATCTGCAGCCACCTCTGTGGGGAAGCAGAGTGACAGAAAGAAGAGGCTGAGGCAGGGAGGGAGGAGAGGTGAGAGGACCCCCCAGAGCCCCAAAGCGATCTCCAGGAGGCAGCAAGGTCCTGTTGTGAAAGCGCTTTGCCCCTCTGTAAAGCTTAAAGCTCACAGCTCACACAGCACCAAGTTCAAGGTGCCTGCCCTCCTTCCTTCCTGTTGTTGGTACTGGGGGTTGAACTCAGGGGAGCATGGCCTCCTCTGTGGAGCTACCCACCTATCCAAGGTGCAGCTCTTTTAGCAAGGCTGGGGGCTTCCTACCTGTGTGGCTCAAGCCCCAACGCCTCCTCCAGAATTAACTAACAAAATTTGGAATAATTGCTTCTAATTGTCTTTATTCTCCAGGTAGAACAACCTCTGCTGTCTCCCACCTGGCAAGGGGTGGAGCTGGAGCAATTGGAAGAGATTGCATTTTCCTTAATTAGAAAATATAATTATGTCCATTAAGTAGCTCCCTAGACTTCCTTTTTCTTCCTCCCTCATGTCCAGTTGGCTGCATCTTGAAGCTAAAATAAATGCAGAGGCCACCAAACAAAATAGATTTGAGAGTCCTGCCCAAATTTTTGGCCATCCGTAAATATCGGTAAACCCCTTTCTCCTGTGCACCCTATTTAATTAGTGAGCCAATCTTAGACCCAACACCCCATCTGTCAAGTTGAGGGAACTGGAAATAGTAGATGCTTCTTGCTCACCAGCTAGTTCAGCTGTGGCCCCTCCCACCTCTTCAGCCACTTCTGCCCCCGGCAGAATACACGCATTTACAATCGGTCCAACCCTGATTCACATCTTTGTCAGGAATTTACTAATTGTGAGAAATCTAATCAAGCTTTAAGCTAAAATATTCTCCTTTGCAAAGAGGAATAACAGCCCCTGCAGCCCAGGGCTAATTTAGGAAAAAGAAAGAAGGGAACTGACAGTTACAAGACCTTGATGCAAATGTCATTTGGGGCTGAGGGTGTAGCTCAGTGGTAGAGCACACACTTAGCATGCACAAGACCCTGGATTCAATTCCAGCGCTAAAACAAATAGACCCTGCAAAAGCCTTCTTCTCAGCCTGGACCAATGTGGGGGATGGAACAGAGATTTGTGCATAACAGCTCTCCTAGGTTCCCCACTGGTTCCCCAGGCTGCAGCCACCCAGTTATCTGGAGCCACCTCTTCCAGGATCTTTCTCTGAAGACAAATCAGAGCTGGATTCCTGCTAGTGAGAACTACCCTGCAGTGCAGGCAGGGGCTGGGAAGACATCAGGAAGGTGTGCCCAGGTTCTGGAACATGGCAAGTTCTGCCTCCTGTGTATCTGAACTTTTTCTTCTTCCCTTAATGCCTGCCCTTCAGTAGAAAGAGCTGAGGGAGTTTCCTTCTCAAGAGATCAGTAGCTGTTCCCATTTTAGAGGCCTAAGGAAGTCGCAGTTTCAGGCCTCAACCCACCCAACATCCGATCAGTGGGACCTAAATGCACACTGCGAGAAAGACTTATTGAAAAGAGAGGTTATAAAAACAGATAATGACTTATAAAATAATATCCAACATCTACCAAATGCTTAGCATGCCCATATCACAGATAAGAAAACTGTGGTGCAGAGAGATGGGGTGATTTATGCAGAGACCACAGGAAATGAACAGTTGAGCCCTGTTTAAAGCCAGTGCCACTCTTTAAAGGCTGGAGGCAAAGCAGTACCTTTGTATGTTTCCTGTATGGCTTCTCACTGGTCCTCACCCTGGGGGCTGAGCATTAGTGTGCTCATTTTCTGAAAGGGAAAGCTGAGGGCAATGGCGGCAAGCAGGGTGGGGGCATGGGGCTTGGGGTCTGGCGGGGGTTGTTTGTGTTTGCAGGGAGGTGGTGGATGTGCCACTGAGCTATACACCTTGCCCTTTCTGTTTCTTATTTTGAGACAGGGTCTCGCTAAATTGCTCATACTGGCCTTGAACTCTCCATCCTCCTGCCTCAGCCTCCCAGTAGCTGGGAATACAGACCTGGGGGTCTGGGATTACAGATCTGCAGAAGGTGCAGAACCTTCCTGGTGACCCCCTTTGGTAACCCACACCTGCTGTGGCAGGAGCATTTGGAAGTCTAAAGACTGGCCATTCCCTGTGCAGGCCCAGGACCTGCAGTGAGTGGCCCTTACCCTGGCCTCCCCTGGCCCTCCACCAGTGCAACCTGTGTGTGTGTGGGGGGGCTTCTTGCAGAGGCGCAGCCCTGGCTTCAGGCTCCACCTGCAGTGACCTCAGGCCAGCCTCTCAGGTCTTCCCCCTCAACCTCTATCCGCTGTGAAATGGGGAGCTGGAGCTCAGGGTTCCGGGAGGTCTTCAGGAACCTGTGAAGGGGCATGGCTAGCCCTGAGTATCCAGAATTTCACAAGCATGGGGACTGTCCCCCAAAAACCACAGCTGTGACTCTGAATGACCTAAGTATTTCCCTGCTGCATCGCTCTGAAGGGATTTCAGGGAATATGCCCATCCCACTGAGGGTTGGTCTTCCCCATTCCTTCTTCACCCCGCACAGGTAAGAAAAATGAGCTCAGAGAGGAGTAGCCTTTTGCCTGAGGTCACACAGCGAATGTCTGGGGGGGTGGAGAGCAGTGTTGTGGAATTCCTGGCGGACGTTGGCGCCCGCTTGTCTGCCCGCTTCTGATACCCAGGTTCGGGAGAATAGGCCGCTAACAAGCGGCCCATTAGAAGGAATTGTCACTCCTCTGGGAGCGGGGTTGTCCCATTAGGGCGAATTGTCATTCCTCCTGGAGTGAGGTTGTCCCGGCTCCGCGCAGGCTGAGTGCCGGGGCCGAGAGCAATTAACGCGGCTCCGGCGCGGGCAGCCGCCTCTGCCCCGGGCAGCGGGGGCGGGGCGCCCGGCGCGGCTGGAGCCGGTCACCCGGCGCAGCCCCTTCCCCCGGAGCCCGCCTTTCATCTCCCCGCGCCTGGCGCCTGCCCGCAGCCCTGGCCCGTCTACAGCCCCTTCGCTGCCCCTCCCCCTCCTCCTAGCCTCGGGGATCCAGCGACCAGTCCTCGGGGTTACTTGCGCTGCCGTCTATGCGCCGCGCTCCACGGTTGGCAAGGAGGGTCTTCCCACTGGGACTCGGAGCGCGCGTGCGCCGCTGCTCCGCCAAAGAGCCGGGTCGGTGCGAAACGCCCCGCGGAGCGAGGGAAGGTGGGGGTCGGAAAATCTGCGCGCAGAGGCCCCGGGGGATTAGCGGGTCTCCCACCTCCTACCTGGGTGACCCCGGGCGGCGCTCTTAGCACTTCCTCGTCCAAGGCTTTTCATCTGTAAAATGTGTGTGGGGAGGGGGGGGTCGGTGGGGACGACCCCGGCCCTTAGGGGTGTGTTGGAAGCAAGAAATGAGATCCTAGGCCGATCTAGGTACTTAAGCATCCGGCAGAGTTGACGCTCGGGGGTGGCTGAGTTCTGGTGGGACCCCCGCTTTTCTGCTTTCAAATACCGCAGCTATGGAAACCTCCCCGGAAACCAACGTGTAATGAGTCCCTCCTAAGTGTCAAGGCCAGCCTCCGCTGAAAGGCTCAATTCTCAGCCCCGGAGGTTTTACAAAGAACCCACCTTAAGGTGGTGAAGGCGGTCGATCGATACATCTTATTTTGGGATATCTGGAGAGAAAGCGTTCGATAAATCATTAATGCTTTTTATATACCGTAATGCAATAAGGCTCTTTATAAATCGATCCCCTACACCTCCTAGGTACTTTTATATAGTCTATTGAATTTAATTACCACAAGAGCCATCCCAGGTAGGTATGATTATCTCTCATCTAAGAGAATTAAAAAAAAAAACAAAAAGTTGGCTGAGGGAGGCAGGCAAAGTAGCGTGCCCAAGGTCACACGCCCTGGAAGAGGTAAATAAGATGTTGAGGGGCAGCCAGCCTGGGAGCACAGGCACAGGTGGGGCTTTCCATAAAGGGCTAGATTTGGGTCGAGATTCCAGCCTTCTCCCGGAAGAAGCAAGACCCTTTCCCAAATTGTCTCGCCCCAGCTGAGAGTTAGGGGGCCACCTGGAGCATGGGGGAGCCTACGGCTGCCTCTCTGGCCCATCTCTCCTCTGTTTGTGGCCACAATTTAGCACTCTGGTTTTCAACAGCAGTTACTCTTTTTATCTCTACTGTTCTCCTATTTCTGGCTTTAGAATTTTTGTTTTCCACCTGGATACCAGGACCCCAGAGGAGTGAGGGGGAAACCTGACTTTTCCTTTCCCAGATGAGTTTATTAAAATAAAGGTGCTCCAATGTAATTCTCCCCCCCCCCCCCGCCCCCCGCCCATAACTTCCCAGGAATAAGCCTGTCTGCACTTAAGCTGACAAATACTAATGATGTGTTTTCAAGAACAATGATAAAACATTGGCAGGGTTCAGCCCAACTGAAAGTTGAACACTTTTGTACACTTCGGTAGCTGAGGGCTAAACGAATTTCAGATTTGCTTCCAAAATATATAGCCCGCACCTTGCCACATGCATTTAGAAGGCACAGAACTTAATCTGGATTTACCTGTATTGTATTTGAGATGCATATCAAGCCAACCATCATCAGGTATGACTCAAGGGGAAAATGCATACATCTCAAGATAGCTTTCATAGTTTTTTTTTTTTTTAACTTTCTGTGAGCTTTCAGTTTGTAAACATAAAAAAAAAATGCCTGTTTTTTTTTTTTTTTTGTGATGGGAGATCGATCCAGAGATTTTCATAACACAGTATTTAGAACTTGTTTACTTTCTAACTTTTTCAGGACCAAACAGAATTAACTGGTCAGTGAAAACTGTTTATCCTAAAGATTCAGATAATGCTTTTTTCGGGTTAACCCAGATCAGCGCAGTTTGGCTCCAGGGGAAGGTCTGCGATGAGGGAAACGAAGGAAACATTGCATCTGAGAGGTACTGAGGAAAGAGTTTACGGATCTTTAGCTCTGGAGGTCAAGCTTCTAAGACTCTTGAGCTGGGAGATAGCCTCCAAGCCTTGATCATTTAAATAATTTTAAAACACTTCGCTTCCTTCCGACGCTCTAGGAACTGTTTAGGAAGAATCTGCTGTGTGAGAGGTCCTGAGCCGGCCACCTCCTATTTACCTCGACACTCTCAGGAAAATCGTTCAGCTTAGGAAAGAGTAACTGCACCCCGTGAAGACTGTTTAGAATCGATATTTTCCGCCCCGCGGCCTTCAGAACAGCCGGGAGATGCGAGGCCTCTTCCTCTGTCAAAACTCACACTCCTCTTCCCGGCTCTGAGACCGCCACCACTGAGGCTCTGGGAGGCAGTCACTGAGGGTGTACTTTGGGATGGGTAGGGACACTTATGCTTTAAAAAAAAAAAAAATATATATATATATATATATATATATATATATATATATATATATATATGTCAGATGCAACGAATAGAAATGTGCTTCCCCAAAATGCACCCAGGCCTGGAGTGTGCAAAGTGGAACCTGGTATCTCTGAGATTTGCCGGGGGGAGGGAAGACACTAAATATTATCGGTGGCTTTTCCTCCCTCCTCTCCACCCTCCAAGGCAAACACCAGCACCTAAACACACACTACAAACACAGATTCAAATAAACTCACGAACACACGTTTGCACTCAGTCTTGAGAAAAAAGATCGGACCCGGATCTCTCCCAGAGAGGAAATTCAGGGGCCAAGAAAACACGAACTTACACTTCCTAAAAGTACCCTGATTTTGTGTAAGTGGAAAAGATAAATACTATTGGTTTAAATTCTCCATTATGAATGATTTAGGAGAGAGCGATTTCTGACCCTCCTTCGGGGTCCCTCCGACCCTTTTTTCTAGAGGAACGAGTTATAATAATAGTTATAATTATAGCTAATGACGAGATCCTTCTAAGCGCTATAGCTGTATTATTTTCTTTAGCAGGGATATGGCCTCATGCGTTTCTGGATTGACTGCCAGAGTTGTAAAGTTGGACCCGTTTTGACGCATAGTGGGAACTTCATAAATGTCAGTTGCGGATTTTAGGAGTGTTCAGCTGTGTGGGGGTCGGGGGGAGTGGGATGTGCATTGAAGAGGGGTCAAAAGAGAGAAGAAATAGGGACTGGGCGAACTTCCTCTTTAAATAATCGGCCTTAATTACGTCTTGGGCTTTTCAGATTTGGCGTGATTATAACCCTTAAGGGATAGCCTAATAACAACTCTGCTGACTGCTCCTGTAATTAACTCCTAATTTATTTCAAACAGGAAAAAAAAAAAAAAAAGGACCCAGCCTCTTCGGGAAGAGCCAATCGGAGGCGAGCGCCCGTGGCGTCAGCGGCAGGGCGGGCGCGGATTGGCTGAGCCGCGTCTCCCACTTCCCCTTGGAGCCCAGCTCGGCTCCCAGCGCCCCTCCCGTCTCCCCCGCAAAAAGTTTGAGTCGCTGCGGCGGGGCTGCCAGCGGAGTTGCGCGCCGGGATCTACGTAGGGCAGGGAAGTCATGGCTTCTCCGTCCAAAGGCAACGACTTGTTCTCGTCCGATGAGGAGGGCCCGGCCATGGTGGCCGGGCCCGGCCCGGGGCCTGGGGGCGCCGAGGGGGGCGCAGAGGAGCGTCGCGTCAAGGTCTCCAGCCTGCCCTTCAGCGTGGAGGCGCTCATGTCGGACAAGAAGCCGCCCAAGGAGGCGTCCCCGCTGCCGGCCGAAAGCGCCTCGGCGGGGGCCACCCTGCGGCCGCTGCTGCTGCCAGGTCATGGCTCCCGGGAAGCGCACAGTCCCGGGCCTTTGGTCAAGCCTTTCGAGACCGCCTCAGTCAAGTCGGAAAATTCGGAAGACGGAGCGTCGTGGATGCAGGAACCCGGCAGATACTCGCCGCCACCAAGTGAGTGCGCGCCGGGGTTGGAACTAGGGGAAGGCGGGTGCGTGGGATGCTGGAAGGGACTGAGGACAGGAATTTCGGGCCAAGGGCGAGGAGACCCCTCTGCATGCATTTTGCGTCCAGAAAGCAAGCCCAGAAATCCCCCCCCCTCCCCGTCCTTGCACAGGGGAGTTCAGCATGCCAACCGCATCCTAGACACTTGGTAATCTCGAGCTGTGCGTGTCTGGGCTCTCCTCCCTGTACATTGTTCCACATGAGAGCAGACTGGCTCATCTTTGGAGAGTGAACCCCAACTGGGTTTGCGAGGTCACCTTGTCGTCGGGTTTTGCAGCCCCCGCGTCCCGGCCAGCCCACTTAGCATATCTTTGTCCCACTATCCCCAGTCTCTCTGCCTGGGGAGTGAGGGGGTTCCACGTTGAATCAACACTTTGGTATGTGTCAGACAGAGTTGTCTTATCTCCTTTCAAAACGTACAGTCCTGTGAGGTGCGCCCCCATTTTAAAATGAGTCAACTGGAGTCTAAGCAGATATTGAGTGAAAATCGTCTTTCGTGAGACTTGTGGGTATCCAAGCCACAACCCAGGAAAGGATGATGGAGACACTGATGGGGAAAGGAAAGGTGTCCCTGTAGTCACCGAAGTCAGAGTCTCCTTGTGGAAGTTCTGAACTTCGATGGGAACGGGCTGGGGCCAAGAAACTGGAGGGCTTCCCTGGGCTCACAGTAGTAATTAACAGCATTCCAGCAGAGCTTGTGAGTAGATCAAAGATGCTGCTTACCTCACCCTATCCGGATCCTACCTAGAACCCCAAAGTGTAGGCAGAAGCTAGCAGCCTGTGGCTACCCCCTTTTCCAAATGTGCACATGGAAGTTTTAAGAGATCCTTCTCGTCCCAGATCACGAACAACCTCCGTATTGAGCATGGGGATCTGGTATCCAAACCCTGCTCCTCTATTTGGTACCTAGGTTACCTTTAATCCCTCTCCCCAAAGACCAGGTCCAGGTCTGCTCCTACCTACACTTCCAGAGAGGCTGGAATACTTTCTCTTCCAGACTTAGTGTGTTTGGGGGCTGTGGAGTCTCTGCAATTTAAAGTCATTCTCTTCAGATTCTTTTAGTTCTCTCACTTGGCTTTAGGATTTCTCTATTTCCTCTCACCACACCTCTACCCTACCTTCTGGAAAGGCGATAGAGAGTGGGGTCTGTGGAGGGACCTTCTCCATTTCCATGGTTCAGCCGTCCAGACTGGAGACGCACAGTATTTTCTGAACAAGACTAGGCTGTAATAATGTTTCCTGGCGTCAGTGACTGTCCCCTCTGGCAGTCTCTCTCCACTCTGTTGAAATTCTGAAAGACTCAAAGGGCATGGAGATTAAGGACCCAAAGAATTTAAACTGCAGTTGCACAGCAATTTTTGCTGTAGTATCTTATCTGATCTCCTTTGTAAGGCTGCGGTGGGCCTCTTGTTAACAGATGAGATCGTTTCAACAAAGTTCAGAAGATCGGCAATTGGGGCCTGACTGAAAAAGCCTGGGGACACTTAGTGATCACCTACTGAGTGGCAGGTGGGGCTTGGGCACTCTACCTTTTGACACTCCAAAAGACCCCGAGGATGATATTATTTGCCTATTTTATTGACAGTGAAACCGAGGCTCAAAAACACTCAGAGACTTAATGTGCTTAACAAATTTTGAGTAACTGTATTCCTAGGCCTGGGGCAAGGCCTGCAGCATCTTAGAGATTCTGGCCTTAATTGGAATGCTACTCAGATGTCAGAAATCTCAGCATCCTTGCCCCTTGAGGGCTTGGGAGGGCAGTTCCCCACTTGCCCCAAGGCGCTGTTTCCTGGCCCCCACAAGACGACCTGTAGTCCAGAGAATGATCTTTCCACAGGAAGAGCTGGAGGGTCTCAGAAAAGATTTCAAATTTAAACCCATGCCTGGTTGGACCAGGGTGGGCCAGGGAGCGCCTGGAGCAGAAGGGAGCTGCCCGCCGGGCCTGGTTTTGTTATTTGAGGGAAGTAGGATAAATACTGTTTTGCCTGGTATAATCGTATCTTTCCTCTGGCTGGTTTAAAATGGGGCAGGAGAAGGGGGGAGTGATGCTTGGAGAGGGAGCCTCAGAACCTTATGGTTTTGATACACATGTGCCATCCCCATTACCGGATTTCACAATTAAATACAGCCCACACAGCAGCTGGAGTGACCCCTCCCAGGCATTCTGATGGCTCAAAACCCCTGTGTTCAGCCCAGAGCAACTGGGTGCACTGAATTTGTCCTCTGAACCACTCAGACACTGGGTCCTCCTGAGAGCTTAGCTAAGTTTGGGTAGGGAATTTTGTCTTGTCTCCTGAGAGTCTTGACAGAAGTGTATTTAATGTGTAAATTCAGAAGGCTCTGCACCTCATTCTCTGGCTTATTCAGGGATTAGCATATATAAACGTCTATAGACTTTTATGAATATTTCATCCTTCTCCTGGATGTCTGTTCTTTGGTTATAGAACTTACTACTTCCCCCCCACACACACACACACACCATCACCAGTAAACTGATGGTTAATCCTGTGACACTAGGACAGATCCATCTCTTGTTGAAAATGGAGGCCGGGTTGGGACTTGTGCTGTGTCACTCTCAAGTATGAAGTGTCAACTCTTTCATGGGCCACCAAAGTAACTAAACTAGAAATGCGACATTCTCCCTGGAGTACACTGGAGTTGCTACTGTGGCTACATTTAGAAAATTAGCATAGCTCATAAAAGCCAAGTGCAGAAAATTAATTGTTTAGCATTCTGTTCCTTAAGCTGTGTTCTCCTCCCCCTGCCCTTGAGGAAAATAAGCCTCAAGTTAGTAGGTGTCCTGGCATCCTAGGAAGTGCCAGCCTGAGACTTCCTATAATTGAATCCAGTTTAAGAGTCGAGTCTGGATGCTGTTGCCATACCTTTATTTTGCTTGTTATTCTCCACTTTTAAACTCGGGTGACAAACTAATCATTTACACATTTCCCTTAAACCATGGAACGGGTAGGGATGACTAAGATGTCATCATGTGCTCTCAATTCGGAGGCAGTGTGATTTCCCCAGACATGTACATTTATGGGTGAGCTAATTTTCTCCTCTGTCTTAGTAAAGTTTATATTACTGAAGCACCCAGCCAAGAAACTTATCCCACTTCCAGATCTGTAAAATGATGTTCATGTTCGGGTTTTATAATCTGAAGACTGGATGGAATGACAGCCTGTGGTTGCTTATGGCATGAGGCTGCCCCCACATCCACAGATCCTATTAATTGACCACAGACCTTATCTGCGTGATTATCCTCCGGAATATGCTGATGCAGTCCAATGTTCCTGGGTCAGAGGGGACCAGGGAAGGGCTAACCCAGTGTCTGGGGCCCCTTTCAAGTATTTACTATTCATGGGAGTTTAGGATAAACATAAACTCAGCCTCCCATCCATTTTAAAGACAGAGAAATTAAACTCAGAAAATTTTATTTCTCAGAAGTCAGCTCCCATGACTTAGGAGAGCGCTCTGTTTCTGTGAGTTCTATTTCCATTAGCCTCAGTGCTATTTGTTTTCCAAGCAGGAAGTTCCACAACATCATTCAATTCCCCAACTGATTTTTTAAAATAATGTTAAAGGGGCTGGAGATATAGCTCAATTGGTAGAGTGCTTGCCTCCCATTCACAAGGCCCTGGGTTCAATCCCCAGCACCAAAATAATAATAATAATAATAATAATAATAATAATAATAATAATAAAGCAACTTATCAACTTGAAATTCTGTCCTTCTCTATCTGTCCCTCCCCTCCCCTCGGGGGAAAAAAAAACCCACATGGTTTTGACAGAAGTACCTTTTTTTGAAAGCTCAAACAGTGGGTGTGTGGGAGAGACAGGGCGAGCACAGGGTTTTCTGTTAGGCCTGCTGGCAGACTTGGAGAGAGGACGCTTTTGCTAATCCAGTACCCTCTCTATCCTCTAGGACACATGAGCCCCACCACCTGCACCCTAAGGAAACACAAGACCAATCGGAAGCCTCGCACGCCCTTCACCACGTCCCAGCTCCTGGCGCTGGAGCGCAAATTCCGCCAGAAACAGTACCTCTCCATCGCGGAGCGCGCGGAGTTCTCTAGCTCTCTGAACCTCACAGAGACCCAGGTCAAAATCTGGTTCCAGAACCGAAGGGCCAAGGCCAAAAGGCTGCAGGAGGCAGAACTGGAAAAGCTGAAGATGGCAGCTAAACCTATGCTGCCCTCCGGCTTCAGTCTTCCTTTTCCCATCAACTCGCCCCTGCAAGCAGCGTCCCTGTACGGAGCCTCCTACCCTTTCCATAGACCTGTGCTTCCCATCCCGCCCGTCGGACTCTATGCCACGCCAGTGGGATATGGCATGTACCATCTATCCTAAGGCCTTAAGACCGGATCCAGAGACTCCAGGACGGATATTCGTTTAAAAGGGTTCCCCTCTCTCAAAGAAGGCGACCAACCCAGTCCTCCTGCAGTGGAAATTTCCCGCACCATCTGAAGAAGCCGCTGGGCCCACAGGGCCCCAAGTCATAGTTTGAATTTCTTCTTTAGGTGGGAGGCACCAACGTCCTGTTTACACGGTGTCATATCCTAAATGCCCCCTTCTCCTTTCACAAAAATTGGCTCTGGCAGTTTCTATGTATAAATATATATATATATAATAAAATATAAGACATTTTTATACAGCAAACGTAAAAATTCAAATTATTTTGAAAGGCAAAATTTATATACATATGCATTTTTCTATATATCACCTTAAAGAGACTATAAGTCTATTTGTTGTTTTCTTAAAGGAGGGGGAGACAGGTTATTTGCAAATTGGTGCAAATTTGGTGGTCTTGATAGGCTGAGTTGACTTCTGCTTATGGAAATCAAATACTAGAATTAGACAGGATGCATATAGGAAGTAAGTAATGGGAAGCTTCTGGCGAGTTCAGGAGATAATATAACAGGTTTGCATTTTATGTGCATAAGAAGAAGCTTGTGAGGTGGTACCAGATTGGACTCTTATTTCCCTCCTGCGTATTGTTGGCTTTATCATTCTTTTTCCTAAGCTTGAAAAGAGGGGGATGAGAGTAATCCTGAGACCACCCCAGGGCAAGGTAGAAAATAGAAATAACTTCCTAACTTCTGTCAGTGCTGTGCTCTTTAACTCCATTTCGGGTCATCAGAGAGCAAAAACTTAAAGCGAATCAGAAGAAATTGATTTCTATGGAATACTAGGTACATCAACTCACACTTTGCAAAGATGATTTTTGGGGGCGGGGAGCATGAAAGTGTAGTAATTTTCTGCTTAAAAAAGCAAGTATCCTGTAACCATTACCTATGCTAAATATTCTTGAACAGTTAGTAGAACCAGGAAGGGAAAAGAAAATCATGCTTTCCTTGTGTGTGTGTACCTATTGTATGTGCTAAACTTATTAGGAAAAATTTACATACTTTTTAACATGTTGGGAGCAGAGGGTAAAGCCACCCTTTAGCTTGCTAAAAATGGTGTTGTCAAACAGCCGGATTAGCGTGCCCTGGTGTGTCACCTTTGCGTCCATCTCCCTCCCCCCAGTACACTTTTATCCCTTTGAAAGGGTACATTGTACAATTTTATATATTTTATTGAAGAGTTATTTCTTATCTCTTATTCTGAATTAAATTAAATGTTTGTTTTATTGCAGTAAAGTTTGTCCTAATTCACAATTATTTAAAAAGGAGCTATTTATTCTTAGCTGGGCTTAGCTCAAAAATGCTACCATGAGGGAGGGGGGGCTGGTACTTTTAATTATTGTTTAATTTGAATCAATCCAGTGTTGTGGCGGCATGAGGGGAGGAGTCAGTTGAAAACATTGAGATGCTTTGAAATGTTTCCTCTGTAGCTTGTGTTATTCATGGAAAAGGAGGAATTGCTGTTTAGTATGTTTTCAAACCACAGTGAAAATGATCTTAAAGAGAAAGGGTGCAGCAGAGGTCAGAATCTGAGTAGTTTACAGGTGATCCAGGGAAAATCTTGAACTTGAAATCTTGGAGCTACCAAAACAATTGACGACAAAAAGTTGAAAGAAAGGGACCTATAGCTTTTCTCTGGAAAGGAACTAGGTGCATCTTTGGGTTGGAGGGAGGCACCTTGCTGCCTTCAGGAGGGTGTCAAGTCGCATTCCATTTGTCCTATCTCCTCCCAAGGAGAGGGACCCCAAACAAAAGCTATTTCTCTTTGAAGGGTGAAGGTGGTTCCTTCCTGTTCCAGTGTCCGGATCCCTGTGGAAACCGATGCAGCACAGCCTCGCCAGTCTTGGATTTTGAGGGATCCCCATTAAAATTAAATGGTGATAGGCGGGGGTGGGGTGGGGGACTGGGAAGGATCTTAAACTCAGTTTTCTGTTGCACAAATAAATCAAAAGTGGCTACTGAAGATACCTCTCCGAGGGCTTCCGAGACCTTGTGGGCAGAGACAGAAGCCCAGGGAGAACTTTGTGTTGCCAGTCCGCATGGTGGGGAGACGCACCCAGCATCGACTAGGATCGGCACTCTCCTCCCCAGTTTCGGTCGTGCTGGACCCCCCCTTTCGAAGTGGGCGCCAGAAGCCCTATATTCGATGGGGCGGAGACTTTTAGGAGTTGGGCCACTAGTCTCAGGGGTTTCTCAGCTGCAGCGCGGAACCTGAGCCCAACCGAGGGGTCTGCTGGAAATTCGAGGCCGATTTCCTCCAGTTGGCTCGCTCCTCTTGGAGGTGAGCTGCGGAAGCGCCCCAAACCCACCCAAACTTGTTCCTCTGCCTCCCTCTGGGCCTCTAGGGGCCCGCGTCCGAGTCCCAGATCAGAATATAACCATTTTCATTTAAGGGATTCATTTTCCCAAAGCTAAAATCCTTCCCGGTTTCGTCATCAGCCGCCGAGTTGGGTCCCTAATTAGCCTGTCCTCGGAACTTCCTTCCCGGCGCCGGTGGGACCTGCAGCCCCGGGCGATGTTCCCCGGGAGGGGGATCCGGAGAGGCCAGCTCCGGGGAAGGCTCAGCTTGCCCCTTGGAGAGGTCCGTGATCCCCTGTGCTATTCGGAGAATCGGGGCTGCTTTTTGTGACCAGCGGGGTAGGCGAATCAGTCTGGTACCTGGGCACCCCGCACCGCGCCCATCGCCTCAGATTAAAGGAAAACTGAGGCTCGGAGATGGGTTGTGGAAACAGGTTACACAAGAAGCACTTCAGCGCTCCTAGGTCGATGGGTTACAGCGTCCAGGACCAGGCCCATGGTCCGCCCAGCAGGACCACTGCGCCTTGCTCTGCGGCCCCTTTCCACCCTTCTGTCCCGCGTGGAGTTCCGCGTCACCAAGTTTCCCTGGCCTCAGGCTTGGTGCTGGCGTTTTAGAGGCCAGATTGACAACCAGCGCCTCGCGAAAGACCCACACTCAGCCAAGCCCCTTGCAGACCAGCATTGGAAGTGAACGCTGAAGAGGCCAGCGTGAGATCTTTGGACATTCTCAAGTGACTGCCAGGAGCCTGGCACGTAAATGCACCTGCCCTTCCATACTTTAAACGCATTCTTCCAAAACTTTCCAAAGAAAACACTCTTCTTTTTTTAAAGCGGGAAAGAAAGCAGGGGACATCGCCTTTCAGAGCGCCTGCTAAGTGAGGAACTAGGCATTTTGGCACAGGTACTCTCATGTAATCGGTGCACCCCTTTTGGAGAGGTTTACAGTTGTTATTTTAAAGTCGAGGAAACTGAGGCTCTGGGAGGTGGCTCACTGAGGTCACAAGGCTGGCTGGCGGCAAGGGAATCCAGGGGGAAGGGTGAGCGGAGGAGTGTGGGTACCAGAGTTGGCAAGGCAGGTCTCTCAAAAATGACGCAGGGATCTGGAGAGCCCAGGCTTGGAGTCTCCTCTGGTCCCCATCCCTCACTGCTGTGAGGGGCTCCTGCCAGGGTCCCAGCTTGTCCACCACGTGGGACCTGAGGCTGAGCCCTCCCCCACCCCTCCCGGCCTGCCGCGCCTCGGCGGTGCGGGGGCAGGGCTGCAGGAGGTAGGCGAGGGCCTGGCTGAGAACCGCGCTGGCGGAGCGTCTGCCTGACCCGACTGAAAAGAGGATCCCTGCCTTTGAGCAGAACCTTGTCTGACCGAATGAAAACTCCCACGGCCATTCTTCGCTATAAAAGCCTCTCATTTGCCACGGGTTGGAGAGGCCATTCCCCCACCCCCATTCCCTTTCCACTGCTGGGTTTGAAATAAGCATAAACCTCATTTATAAAAGAACCCACGTCACAAACACACCCCCCCCTCCCCAAAATCACATGGCCTGGTTGGTGAAGTCAATTGTGCCGTTTGCCCCCTTCCATGTAAGGGAAAATAAATAAATAAATGCTGAGATTGGTGATGCCCCAGGCCTCTTAATGAAATAAAGTAGTCACAGCGAGGAGGGAGAGAGCCTCCTGTCAACTCCTCTGTCCCCTCTTCCACCCCTGCCACCGTCTCACCTCCTCCCTCCTAGGAACTAAATAAAAAGCAGTAAAATTACTTTCAAAATAACCCGCTTCAAAGCAGAGCAGAGGACTCGGCTACGGGAATCCCGAATCTTGCCCTGATAAGGTTCCTAATAATCAAATCCAAACTTCATCCACCTCCTCTGACTCTTTCCAACCTCCTCCGGACCTCTCTGCATTTGTGGATGAAAACACTTTGATGTCCCAGTCCTCCAAACAATTATTATTATAATTTTAAACAACCTGGTATTTTCCATTACTAACGGCTCAGGCTTTGAAGTTACACCTCATAATTTCCTAAATTAAATAAATCATTTTAAGTTTGCACTGGGAGGCTTTTAATAGCAGAGAAAGGAATATCATTATCTTATTGAGACCCAATTGTGGTGGCTCCAGTTTGGCTGTAGCTAGGGGCAAAGTAGGCTCAGTCTAACAGACATACTTTATTAACCTCCCATAACTCTTGAAAGAACATTTTTATATTTTCTTTGATTTCCCCCCTCCCTCTCTTGTTTTAAAGCTGTCCCAACCTTTAATTAGTGCCTAATATGAAAAGCATTATTTTTTTAATGCTATGTAATTTACCAGCGGCAACAGGCCAACTTAACAATTGTTTATTAGACTTGGTTTTTCACACAGGGCAAAGAATGCCGCTCCAAACCCAACTTTTCATGGGTGGTTGCACTAATTAATACAGTGTCTGAGGCTCCTAGGGGGTTTTTTAATATTGAAGCCTATGGGGGCGGAAGGGGGTTTTAGAAGTCCAGCTCCTGCCGACCACGTTCTCTCTGATTTCTTTCATGCTGTTTTGATCCTGTCTGTGGAGTCAGCACAGACAGAAACTGTTCCCTGGCTCCAGAGACTCCAAGATCCCGAGGCAACCCGCCCGGGAACCCCCAGCACCTCCACTTGTGATTTATGACTTGTGGGGCCCAGACTTGGGGTGCAGGGAATCGCCCCTCACCCAGCCTGAAGGGGTAGGGAGCTGGTGATGTTTGGGTTGGCCCCAGCCAGGCTCTTAGGGCAAAAGTCTGCTCCCCGGGACACCAGGGGCGCTTGGCTCTGGGCGTAGCATTTGCTGCTGCCTGAGGCAGGGTTGCTTGTGGGTTGGGTGGGGGAACCTCGGAGGGACCCGGTCGGCTTCTTCGCTACCTTTGCGCTCCTTCTCCGTCCTTCCCCTCCATTTTCCTCATTTTCTTTTTGTCGCCCATGTCCCTTTCTCATCTTTGTCCCCCGCCCCTGTGTGCCTCCTTTATTACCCTTTCCCCGCCTTTGGTCGTTTTCCACGCCGCCTGGCTCTCGGCTGCGACCCTCCCCGTGCTCCCAACTCCCTCGTTCTTCGCCGGTCCCTTCGCTGGTCCTTGGTCCCTTCGCTAGTCCTTGCGCCTCTCGATCTTTTCCCATTTCTAATTTTCTCTCCCTCCACCCTCTGGGTCCCCGCTTCTTGTTTTCTTCCACTCGCCCTTTCCCGGTTGCAGCGATTTCGTCGCGGATCGCTGGCCTGGTGGCCGGAGCAGACCCGGGCGCTCAGCGCGGGCTCGTCGCCGCGACCTCCCTCCCCACTGCACCTGGCAAGCGAGCGACGAGAGACCTTGGCGCCTGAAGGGGGCACGTCCCTGGCTTTCCCCCATGGAACCGGTGGGCGTCGCGAGCTGGAAGGACAGCGGCCCTGCGCGCCCCTTCCGCCCCGCCCGCCGCCGGCCGCCCGTTTGATGTCGCGGGGCCCTGCAGGAATGCAGCCGGGTTATCAATCACCCAGCTGGACCCCGAAGGTCTCGGCCTAATCACATTTAATTGCTCGTGGAGGCCCACTCTCGCCCCGGGCCGGCCGCCGCGCTCAATTACTCCCCAAATACCTGCCATCAATAAATGCGCGCTGACACCGGGCCCGGCCCGCTCCACCAGCCAGCGAGATCGCAGCCGACCAGGCGCCCGCGTCCACCTCCCGCCCCCCATCATTAAACTTACACCTCCACGCCCAGAGGAGCCAGCCAAGCAAATAATAACGGGGACTTTTTAGGGAGCACTTCTCGGATGGCAGAAGCTCGTGGGAATCTCACCGAGGCTGGACTTTTGGAGTTAAGGGGACCAGGTTCAGATCATTCATTCGCATAGATGAGGGGGCAGAGACAGGCCGTGACCCAGCTGGGGTGAGAGCTCAAGACCTGGAGGCCACAGTCCATGGGTAGCATGTGGCAATGGTGCCTCCCAGAGGCAGGAGATTTACCTGGGGCCTGGGCGCCAAGGTGTGCTGACCAGCACCTTGAGCCAGGTACTCCTTATTATTTATTCATTTATCCCACTACTCGGGTGGAGTACACACTCAGCCCCATCTCCCCCAGGAGGACAATGAAGGTCCAGGACTCCAAGCTGCCCTCACCCCCTCCACATCATCTTCCACCCCATTTTCTCTCTTCTCCTCCACAGCAATCCCAGAATTGGGAAGAATGGCTTCTCCCATTTCTGCAGAGGAGAGAAGTAAACTTCTGTCAGCAAACTGCACAGAGAGGTGAGACAGCAAAGCTGAAATCACACAGCAGGTGGGTGCACAGTTCAGAAATCCATGCCAGGCCCAGGCCCAGGCCCAGCTACGTGCATGACACCACATGTTTCTGCTGCTGGTCTTTAAAAGAAGGCACATAATGTTCATGAGGTTTACCATTAATGGGAGGTAATAATGGTACCACTGAACAAAGATGAAGGAGGTGTCACCCATAGTCAGCCTTTGAATTCTTTCACTGTATACCCTTTTTTTCTTTTTAAAATTTTATTCATTTATTTATTTGCATGTGGTGCTGAGGATGGAACCCAGTGTCTCAAAGATGCTAGGTGAGTGCTCTACCTCGGAGTCACAACCCCAGCTCCCCTTTCTTAATCCTATCTTTTCTATCTGATTTGTATAAATGTGTGTGTGTGTGTGTATATATATATATATATATATATATATATATATATATATATATATATATTTTCAAAGTGCCTCCCGAGTGATGATGGATAAGGCAGTTATTGATTTCATATATGCATATATATGAACTATTATAGGAAACACATACACATATATATGAAATCCATTACAGGGCAGATACTCTCATATTAAGACTCTCATTAGGACCAGGTGCTGAGGAAAACACCTGTAATCCAGGTACTTGGGAGACTGAGGGAGGTGAATAGCAAGTTCAAGGTCAGCTTCTGCAACTTAGCAAGACCCTGCATCAAAAAAAAAAAAAAATTGCTGGGGATATAGCTCATTGATAGAACGTCCCTGGGTTTAATTCCCAGTACAAAAAAACAAAAAGAAAAAAAGAGTCTCATTTAGATTCTCATGGCAATATGAAGTATTATTATCATCATTTATAGAAAATAAAGAGTGTTCAGAGGGGCAAGGTAGCTTGTCTAAGGTCACACAGCAAGAAGAAGGGTTGAGCATGGCAGCTGGTTGTGCAGTGTCCTGTCCACTTAGGTGAGGCGCAGTCCCAGCTGGACTTGAGATATGCCCAGCCTTTTGTCTTTGGTTTGTATGGATCCAAGAAAGGGTACAGTTCCCTGAAAGGGGTTTCTGGGTTGCAGGGCCTGACATAAAAAGAACTCTTTTTGGAGAAGCTTTGCCTATTTTGATTTCAGTGTGGAGAATGCCTGATGATGGGAAAACTGACTGCAAAGAAATCGTGTATGAGATGTTATCGTGCCTCCCAAGTCCCCCCACAGAAAGTCACCTGAAAGGAGGTGGTGACTGACGAGGCAGTTACTGATGTGAAATTGGCCAATTTAGTGAAAGTCCAAAGACTGTGAAGCTCCTGTCCCTCTCTTCTCCCTTTGGTCCGCATTGTCGGCCTACCCGGCTAGTCTTTCCGGCTGGAGTGCTCTTTGTTTAGCCATGGGGACAGAGAAGAGCCACAGAGACAATGTAGGACATCCTGGGGGTGGGTGTGGGGAACATGATCTTGGGCTTCAGAATTCCAGAAAGCAAGTGGGTGAAGTCATCGGGAATGCATGCAGAGTGGGGTGGGTCACTGGGCTGCCAGTCAGTGCTGTCCCTCCCTGTGCCCTGGCACAGGGCAGAGCCAGGGTCGCTGCCTTGGGGACTGAACATGCAGATCTAAATTATTCCTAGGCTAGCTAGGGGTATTCTTGCCCCACTAAACCACAGCCCCACTCTGATGAGACGGTATTTCTTGTTTTAGTTTTCCCCTTGCAGCTAGCAGGCAAGTGACAAGGAAATTAGGCCTGAGACGAAGATACAATTATAAGGGAAAGAGATTTCCAGAGCCTGGGGCTGGTGGAGGCTGAGACTGACTTAAATATCTTCTCTAAGGGAAATAATGCCCACTTTTTCCTCCACGCACAAGCCCTGGCCACATCTGGAATTAGAAAGGGAAGCCCGTGTACTTTTTAGAAGAAGATACATGAAACAAATATGTGACACTCTTTGGGACACAAGAAATGACTCTCCATGGACCCCAAAGAGTGTATATGTTTCAAGGAGTACAAAAGGACTACATATGGATTGTACATTTATTTTGTGGTGCTGGGCATTGAACCCTAGCCTCACACGTGCTAAGTACTTGTTTTATCACAGAGCTACACCCTGGCTAAAATGGTAATACTAACAAATACAAACTCGGCCTCTGTCTTCTTCAATCATCAACAAGTTAACAGTTCTCTCAACTGAATGTGGTGGTGCACACGTGTAATGCCAGGTACTGAAGAAGCTGAGGATCGCAAGTTCAAGGCCAGCCTGGGCAACTTAGGCCCTGTCTCAAAATAAAATAAAAAGGACTTGGGGTGGGGGGTGTAGCTCAGTGGAAGAGCACTTGTGTGTGAAATACCAAAAAGAAAAAAAAAAAAAATCTTTTGCTGGGCCTCAACACATTCTGGGAATCCTGAGCATCTACTCTGGATGCCCTAAGACTCCCCTGAAGTTCTCCAAACACAATGATCAAAACTCAAAACAACTAGGAAAAAATAATTTGCACTATATTCATTTCTTTGAATAATAACTGAATTAAATGAGAATTTCTTGTGTGTCCAGCCGTAAATAATTTCCTTCAGTGCATACGGCCACACAGTCATGTGTCATCCCCATTTTGTTGACAGAGAAACCGAGACCCTCAGAGATTGTGGGCTCTCCCTAAGATCTCACAGCTGGTGAGCAGCAGAGCAGAGTTTGAGCTGTTGGGCTCTGAAGGGGCACCTTCTCAAGCCTGCCCTTGTGGGGGCCAGGCTCGGCTAGTGTCACAGTGCTTGCCTAACATGTGGGAGGCCCCAGGGCTTGGTCCCCAGCACCCCAACAAATAAGCAAGCTGAATAAGAACAAAACAGCCTGTGGTAGGAAAGCCACTCTTTTGGATTTGTGTCACCTAGGAGAGGAAGCCAGGTTGACAAAAATGGTCTTCGGACACAACAGGTTAAGGAATCGATGCCAAGTACGAAGTTGTCACCTAAGGCGGAACAACATTTCAGGCCCATGCCCTGAGTCGGGAGCAGAAGGGCAGCCCTGCAGAACCTTAAGGTAGCTGGGACTTTTATGACCAAGAGGGTCAGAGTGGGGATGACCTGCCAAAGTCACCTAGCAGCTGTGTAGAAGAGAAGCCGGGCAAAAGCAAAGGGGAAAAGCCACATCTAGTTCTGTTCAGCTGATCAAAGTCCAAACACAAGCTTTAGAAATTTGATTTCTGAACGACCTGAGATCCAGGTCTCTTGTACCTTAAATACCAAGAGCTCACCAAGACAGACAGCAGGATTCCAGCCACCAGAACAGGGCTGAGTCCTCTATAATAAGCCCCCATTCCCACAGCCATGCCACCCTAAAAACACATGTCTCTTATTTGATCTAATCAGATATTATTTTTCCAAGCTCAGAAAGTGTGCGTAAAAGCATTTTTCAGAAAATGTTGCTATTTTTATTCGCCTTTTAATGTGCTATCATGGTAAACAGAGAATGCTCGCTAAGCAACGAGACAAATCTCCAAGCCTGTCATGCTCTCTTCCAAATAGGTCGCTCTGGCTCTGAGGTTGGTGTTTCCAACAAAGAGCACCAGATGAGATAATTGAGTTACTGAATTCAAGTCCAGACGAGCCACGGATGGTTCTCTTCGGCTCATTTTACCACCTGTGAGCCAAGGCAGCGAGGGGTAGCAGGGTAAGAGCTAGGAAGCCCACCAGGGCAGGGTTTGGGGGACATCTGAGTGCACCCCAGCTTAGAATAGCATATGGCCTGTCAGGGGCTACGTATCCCTGCTGAGAACGATGCCCCCACCCCCACCCCGCCCCATAGAAAGTGCTTAGCGAGCACAGTTTATTGAATGAATGAAGTCAAATATTTTACCAGATGACACCACGGCTCCAGGAAACTGTGGACTCTGACTTTGGCTGATACGTTTAAGTTTTAGAAAACGTGTAGGTCTGCCACAAGTTCAAACTCTGAAAGATTGGTTCAGTTCACAAGACAGTAAAAAGGACTTGCACTTGGCAAGATGGACCAGGTAGTGCTATCAGGGCCGTTACAGAGAACATTCTTGATTCTGTTCGGTCTCTGATGACTAGTCACAGATGAATATTAAAGAAACGTTCATGACCCTGATGGCGGGTGAGCCAGACTGCGCAGAGCCAGTTCTACACGTCCTTGTGTTTCACAGGCAAAGGAGTCTTTAAAACGCGGCATTAAATGAAACCCTCCTGAGTTATTAAGTTGTCTCTGTGGACACAGAATCCTCCTGTCGGGTTCATTTTACACTGCGGTCCCAGCGGCTAATTAATTATCCCACTGACAGGAATGTAAGTGGGAAGCACTGAATCGGATTTGACCTGGGCAAGAAGGAGAGTCTTTCTTTTTTTCTTTTTTTCTTTCCCTCCCTCCCTCCTTCTCTCCCTTTCTTTCTTCCATCTTTCTGTCTTCCCCCCTCTCTCTTTCTGTCCCCCCATCCTTCCTTCTTTTCCTTCCATCCTTTTTTTCCGAGACAGTCTTGTTCTGGTGCCCAGCTGGCCTTGAACTCCCGGGCTCAAGTGACCCTCCTGCCTTCATCTCCCCAGTAGCTGGGGCTACAGCTGCATCCCCCACGCCAGGCTCAAAACTATTCCCATTCTCAAGCTTTGATTTTTCTCTTTGGTGACACGGGGAGGTACCATCTCTGCTTTTCTTCCTTTCAGATGAATGTCCAGAGGCATAAGTAAGGTCTAGTTAACTCTGCCTGTCCCCTTGAGACCAGCCGTAGGGTCTGAAAGTTGGACACTTCCCAGAAATTAGGTGTAATTTCAGAATAAAAGGTATCGGTACTACTAGACTGAACTGCACTGGACTCTTGAGTCTCCTTAGGGGTTGACAGGACCTGTCTTTTGGAGACACAATAATGAGGGTCACAGGGTCCAGATCTTGGGGCACAGTAAATCTTTGTGAAATTCGCCTTGACTTTCAAGGTCACGGTAAAGAAATCAGATTTCCATTTCACTTATTTTTAGTTCATACATTGTAAAAAATCTTCCCTGAAGTCTGTCAGTCTCCCCCTACTTATCAGAGACCGGTTTTCAAGACTCCGGGGCAGAACGGGGTCTCCCGTTACTAGGACTTCGACACTTCCAAATGTACAGCACGCCATTTGCTGGTAGGTTATGAAATATGATCGTAAATTAAAGCTAAATGACTCACGTAAAACAAACGGACAAAGAGCACCTTGTGCTGCTGGGGACTCCAGTTTGGTTGTGTTGGTTCACTTATTTGGGTGTTTAGAGTGCTTCAGAGTGCCCGGGAAGTCTGGAAACAGTGTAGGCATGAGGTACAATGTCGACAGAGTCTTTGCCCAAAGCCCATTTCAGTGAGTTAGAAGTGACAGGCAGCCGCCTCTCCTGGTTTACACTGTGCTGGGGAGGAAGCAGCCACACTGGGGGCAGGGGCCAGAGGGTCTCAGGAGGGTGGATGCTTCTGCTACAAACAGAAAATTCAAGCTCAGAGGCACATCCTATTTTGGGAAGGAGTTAGGGGCTAAGAAAGTCACCACAGGTGAGAGAGGTGGGGGAGAGGATATGTGGTAATATCTGTGCAGCCAGGCCCTGACAACCATTGTCCTGCGGTGGGTCTCTGTGACATCAGCTCTTCTAGGTGCCTCACGTCAGTGACCCTGCAGGCCTGTCCTTTGGCATCTGCTTATTGTGCTTGGTTAGCATCCTGTCTTCAAAGTTCACCCTGCTGCGGTTGGAGAACTTCATTGCCTGTGTACCCCATGTTTTATTTCTCCACTTGTCCATCGGTGGACATTCACGCTGTGTCCCCGTTTGCTATTGGGATGATGCTGCAATTCAGATACAATGCATATTGAAGAGTAATATTTGTTTGAGTTCCCACTTTCCAACTCAATGTTTAACAAGTATGTGTTTACTTGGGATCTTATGCCTGTCTCCTCCTACAGACTGTGCAAGCCCCTTGGGGTCAGACTGAAGAAGTTACCAGCTTGTGGGAGAAAGATCTAGGCACCTCCCACAGGTGTATGCTGCAGTCAGGAGGCTCTGGGAGTCAGGAGGAAGGAGAAGTCAAGTTGTCCTTGCTGATAAGGGCCTGAATCTCTGACTTTGTCTTGAAGGACTAACATCCCTTCCTGGTAGAGGGAGATGGGAAGGAAGACAAGAGGGCAGCACCAAATGAAGCGACCCCTGGATGCCCAGGAGGATCCTCAGGAAGTGCAGACTGGGGTGGTATCATCCTATATTCAAGGGTCTGGGCTCCATGTCAGTGCTCCTAGGTTCAAATGCTTGCTCAATGGACCTTGACCTTGGATAAGGCACTCGATGTCCCTGGAAGCTGACTTCTCCATATCCATCATGTGGCCGGTAACAACTCTCATCTTGCACGGTTGCTCTGAGGATAAAATGAGGGGGCGTCTGTTCAATACCACTCATGGTGCAGACTACGAGAAACCCTCTTTGCACAGGGAACATGTACCTCACGTTGAGGACTACAGACTTTGTCCTGGGGCCTCGAGCAGCCTGCAGTCTCCAAGCAGGGGCAGGGCCTGACGGGGTGTTGCTGTGGGAAGTACCGAGGCACCAACCAGAGCCAACATCGTTTCCAGGATCCCCTTTGGGATAACAAGGGAGGTAAAGCTGGGTGGCCTGGTGTGGAGACAGATGAGAACCCAGTCGCATTCCCCGAGAATGTGTGAGCAGTGTGGTAGTTTAAAAAACGTATCTTGGGGCTGGGGATGTGGCTCAAGCGGTAGCACGCTTGCCTGGCATGCACGGGGCACTGGGTTCGATCCTCAGCACCACATTAAAAAAAAAAAAAAATGAAGATGTTGTGTCCACCGAAAACTGAAAAATAAATATTAAAAAAAAATTCTCTCTCTCTCTTCTCTCTCTCTCTCTCTCTCTCTCTTAAAAAAAAAATTAAAAAAATGTATCTAGTGCTGGTCATCCCCGATTACCACCTGCCTCTCCCCAGTGCCCACCGTGGTGTTGGGCATCTATAAGCCCTTCCTCCGCCCGTCTGTGCTGCTATAACAAAATATGATAATCAATAAAAAATACGAAATCATGAGGCTGGGAAGGTCAAGATGGAGGCAGGCTGGGCTTTGGGCAAGGGTGGCTCTTGGGTGAACTTGTGCCAGGGGGAATCATGGAGACAGAAGGCCCGCCCCAAGAATCCCAGAGCCTGGAGCTTTTAGGACTTCTGAAAGACAAGCCTCAGTCCCCGCCAAAGACTTCCACTCTGTGCCGGGCTTCAGAAGCAGCCTCATGAAAGCCATTTCCAACAAGCATTTAAAAGCATCCATCCAAAAGATAACTAACTCATGGCCATTCATTCCTCTCAACGCATCACACTGTGATGAAAACTCTGAGCCCTCACTCTCCCTGGCCTCTGTCCCTTTTCTTCTCCCTTCCTTTGAGGGCTCAGAATGTTATGATTCATTTCAGCACTGCCAAGGGCCGCAGTGAATTACAGGCCCTGCGTTTTTCCAAACCCAGAGGAGTCCGGCGAGAGATGTCCCCCCAGTTCATCCCAGCTCACGCTCTCCAGCCAACTGTGTTTGTCTCTGCCTCCTTTTGATCATTGCTATGACAGTAGCCAAGCAGAGGAAATGAAGCTTTTGTAGTTAAACTAATCCATGACCCTGGATAATTTGTCAGAGACATCTATGTGGGGTTAGAAATGAGCCTCCGACCGCTTGATGTGGAGACACCAGACACACCACGGCTCCCTTGGCAGGATCCTAGCATTTCAGTGTTGAATGGAAGCATTTCGGCCTATCCAGCACCCTTTGGGAACATCTATCTAGACGAGTCTAACTTTTTTGGTTTTAATGAAGAAACTGAGGGCCAGATAGAGGAAGGGACCTGTGCAGACCCGATAGGAAGCTCCTAGCTGTGTAGGAACTTAGCTGCAGAATCTGACAGCCAGTACTAAGAGGTCGAGAGTGATGCAACTCCGCAGTGCCTGCTACCCCACGCCTACCGGCAAGTGGACGTGCCCTGCCTGTGCTCAGAGTCCATGCTGCAGGCCAGACCTGCGTTGCATCAGCAGGAGCCCGGCTCCAGCCAAACCCCATATGCAGGTTTATTTCCCATTTTCCTTTAATGCAGAGGGCAGGAGGCCTGATGTAGGGGCTAAGGGTTTGGGCTCTGAGATCAGAATGCCTGTATTTTCTGTGCCTCGGTGTAACAACAGAATCCACCCCACAGGGCTGGTCAAGCACTGGATGAGTTAACTGTGGTAACATTGGGCTCACAGTGGAGTCTGGCCCTCTAGAAATGTAAACTGTTAACTGCTTCCATCTCCTCCTTCCTCCATCCTCTCCACAGGAAACAGCAAAGAGCAACTTCTCCATGCTTAGAAATGTCCCGTTTCAGCTTCCTTACCAGGGTGGAGTGTTCTGACCAAAAGACAGCCAACAGGGAGCTTCAGAGATGCTGGAACCAGAGTCCTGCCCCTGTGCAGCCGGACCCGTGACTCCAGCAAGCACATCTGCCTTGCCTCAGGGTTCCTGTCTGTAAAGCAGAGCAGCAGTCCTGGCTGCAGTAAGAGACGGCATCCATTGGAGAAGCATTTGCTGATGGCGTACCACGCAGGAAAACCATTGAATGGAATCAAGAAGCTGTCTGTCTTGGTCTGTGGCTGTCCCTTTAACGGAATGGCACACTCTGGGTAGCTTGTAAGCAATGAGTTTCTTTGGCTCCTGGTCCTGGAGTCTGGGAAGCCCAAGAACATGGCGCCAGCATCTGGTGAGAGCCATCGTGCGGTCCTGATGTGGCAGGGGGCACATGAGCACATGCAAAGCCGAAACAGGAAACTGGGCCAAAGTCACCTTATGACACCCTCCCCCGTGGCAAGGGACTCCACCCACTCATAAGGGCAGAGCAGCTGTGACTGGTCACCTCTCCTACCCCTAACACAACAGCAATGGCAATGGAATTTCAGTATGGGTTTGGGAAGAGACATTTGAACTCTGGCACAGCCAAGCACACGCATCAAGACCACGCTCTTTATGCACAGTTAGCTGGAGGTTACATGGGAAGTGTGGACATCCCCTTTTTAATGGTCCCTGACTCCCACATGGTGTCCCTTCTCACTGACATGAGTGGCACTGCCTGTCCCCCTTTCCCTTTTAATTTTGGGAAATATCAAACATACTCAAAGAGAGAGAATCGTGCACAAAACCCCTACTTCCCAGCACATCATTCTGCTGCTTTTCGACCCCTGTCCCTCATTGCTTTGTCTAAACAAGTCTCATCTAATTTTCTCCTTTCCCAGGATTATTTTGAAGCACATCTTTTAGACATGATAATATTTAAGCCATAAACATTGCAGCCTGAATCTCTAAAAGACAAATGCTTATTGCAAAATGTGTCAGCACATATAATATTGAGAAACTATTGCTGACCTTTAGATGGGATGAGGACAAGGAGGAAGATCTATTCTGTCAGCCAGCTGGACCTAGGAGATGGGGGACTAGTGTCTGAAAAAGACCATTAACTCAGCATAAGTTTAGGGTTCCTTTTATGTTTAGGTAAGGGGGGAAGAAGAGGCCTTTAGGTTAGGAGGCATCTGACGGTGGAGACTTGCTGCCATGTTAGGGGTGGGAGAGGTGACAGTCCCATCTGTCAGGTGGTCTGGACTAAGGTGTGGCACAACCTGGTGGGTGGTTCTCTGTTGATCTCATTGCCCCCAGTCAATCTTGAAAACATCTTGGTTCCTCCTATGTTGCTTTTTTTCAGGCTAGAGGGGAAAAGAGAGGGATTGGGGAATTTTCAGGCAACTTTAACCTGGGCTGCTAGTTTGGGACAAATATTCCCTAAATAACCAACAGGTCTACAGGGAAGAGTCGAGCAGAATCGATCTGACGCCAAGGTTTAGGTAGCAAAGGAGACAGGCACAATAGGAAGGCTCCGAGGCCAGGGTTTCCACCCTTCCCAGTGGACACTTGCATACCAAATGCAGTCAGTGTTTTTAACAAAAGCAGCCAAGTCACTGAAAAGTAGCCCAGGTGACCATAATAATCATCGTAGCCCACATATCTGACTGTTACCTCAGCCAAATGGGTAGGAGACTAGTAATATCCTGCTCAGCCGCATGACCCCCAAATTAATGATTTTTAAAGCTAACTAAAAGCAAGAGAAGCTAGAGAGGTTTTTTTTTTTTTTTTTTAATGTTCACTTCATTAATGTTTTCCTGTAAAAGAAACTTTTCTCTACCAACACTTCGGATGTGAAAGACAGGAGGAGTAGTTGATCCTGTCTTCAGTGATTGTTTTTGGAAAGAATGAGTGCATTCTATAGCCCTCTCCAAAGATCCTTGGCTCATGGCCTTAAATGTATTTTATGTGTTTGAACCCATCCCAGTCACATTGATGAGCCACTGGTCCCCTCTTTAGCCAACATGAGCTTTTTCAAATTGGTTTCGTTCAGTTTAGAAAGGTTTGCATTCTAGTCAAAGATGGTTGAGACTCATCTTGGACATTCCCTGCTCTGGACTGGGATCAATCATTCCTCCAAGGGCCGCTGGTTCCTTTCACTGGACATAGAAATCAGAGCTACAATCTGGGCACTGTTAAAATGAATGAACAAGTAGCCAACACATAAACGGTATCTGATGATCACTGCCACGTGAGAGGTAGGGATTCCTCATCCCCACCTTACAGAGGAGGAAACCAAGACCTATAAGGGAATTCTGGTGTTGAAACCCAGAGAGAAACCTGGGACTTGAGCCCCAGATTCTGCTGCCTTGTGCTGAGCTTGTCCAGCAGCATTGAGACCTTGCTCGCACCTTGCTGAAAGGAAGAGGAGATTTGCCCAGAGATGGAGGCTTTGCTTCTGAAGCTGGCAGTGCAGTCCAACAGCTGACCTGCCTTCCAGGGAGCCTGCTGACCTCACTCTGGAGCCTCAGTGGCTGGGATGGCTGCCTGGCTCAGTGTGACATTGGCCCATGGGCATTGACGGTACTTCCAAAGTCAACTTTGCATTCAAAACTCTGTGTTAAGCCCTATCTTTTTAACACTGCAAGAGGGGAAAGGGAAGGGGGCTGTGTGGGCACCCCTATCACCCTCTCCCCGAGCACAATTTTTTCAATCAACCAGCCTTTATCAAGAACATAAGTTGCAGTCTACAGGAACCAATTCTTCTGGCTCTTCAAGGACCATCTCGGAAGGGGTTTTTATTAGGCCGCCTTTCTGTGTAAACAATACAACATGTTTACCAGCATGAATCACCCCACCAAGAGTGACAAACAAACAAACAAACAAAAAAAAAAAACAGAAGCTCCCAAACTGAGAACAGCCAAAACATTGGCAGGCCCCAACCACTGGATCTGGATTTCAGATTTCATCTTTTAAATTAAAAATAATAATACATTTTGGTCTCCGGTGACAATCCCACCGAGGAAGGGTGAAGTATTTTGTCTTCGCCCCTCTGCCCCTTAGGAATCACAGACTCCAGGCAATCGCGGACCTGGGAGCCCCTGGGGTCCCCCCACAGCCAGGCCTCCCCGCTCCCGGGCTGCGTCCCCGCCGCCACCTCGCGGCCGCTGGGCTTTTCTGGGCGACGCACCCGGCCCCCGCGCTGAGTGGTTTCGCCGGCGACCGCAGGGACGGCCCCGGGCTGCTGGCCGGGCTAGGGCGGCTCTCGGGTGCGCGGACGGGCCCGCGCGGTTCCCAGGCGCCGGGCCGGAGCGGGGCGTGTGAACGTTGGTGCGCGGCTGCCGCGGAGCGTGGTCGCCGAGGCCGGCGGCGGCGCACAAAGGCTCCATATATCCTGAATGAAGGCGCATCGCGGCCCCGGCGAGCTTGAAAAGAGCCGCGGAGCAACTCATTCTCTCCCTTTCAGCGGCGCTCAGACTGTGAAATCCGCACAATCGGCCCTTCCCTCCCCAGCCGCCGCGCGCCTGGGCTGGGCGCAGAGCGCGAGAGTTCACGGCGGGGACAAGGCGCACAGCGCGCCCGGCGCAGCCCCTTCTCCGCGACCGCGCGGCTCCCCGCCGCCCTTCCCGGACCTTTGTGGGGCTGCTCCCCGCAGGACCGTGCAGCCCACGATTCTGCGCGCCCTGGATGCCCCGGGCTACGCGGGAACTGGGTGGGTTCCCAGGGCAGCGGGCCACGGGTGGAGCTGACCCAGGGTGCGGGCGCCCCCGGGGCCAGACTGTGAGGTTCCCCCAAAGCTTAAAAGAAGAAATGCAAAAAACAAATAAAAATATCTTACACGGTACTTAAACTTTGGAATTGCCACTGTTGGTAGGACTATAAATTTGGACAACTCCTAAGGAAATCAATAGAGAGCTTCCTCAAAAGACCAGGGCTAGGCATGGAACCATGCGTGACCCAGCTGGACCCGAATTAAAATCAGCATACTCTAGTGAGGCATGCTTACCCTGGTTTATGGCATAACAATGCACAACAGCCAAACCATGGAACCAGCCTAGGTGACTGTCCGTGGATAAATGGCTAAAGAAAATGTGGTATGTATACACCATGGAGTTTTATTCAGCCATAAAGAAAAATGAAATTATGTTATTTGCAGAAAAATGGATGGAACTTTACAATATTATGTTCAGCAGAATAAACCAAACTCACAAGGTCGAGGGTTGAATTGTATACTTTCCTGTCTTATGTGGAAGCTAGAGAGGAAGGAGGGAAAGAAAGGTGTGGGGATCTCATGAAAATCAAAAGGAGGTCAGTAGAATAGAAGAAAGGCGCCAGGGAGTGGAGAAGGGGAGGGAGGGGAAGTGCTGGGGAGAGACACTGGCCTAACTACATTGTTACCTTGTGTACATATGGGAATCTGAAAGGCAAATCCCACCATTATGTACAACATGATGCACCAGTAACAAAAAGGTGGGGGAAAACGTTGGTGTTGACAATTTGAAACCTTTTCACACACACACACACACACACACACACACAGGGTGGGTTCCCATCACACACACACACACACACAGGGTGGGTTCCCATCACACACACACACACACACACACACACACACAGGGTGGGTTCCCATCACACACACACACACACACACACACACACACACCCAATGCAGGTGACTCAAAAGATGAAGGATTTAGGAAACATTTCATGATAGGATCCAGGTGTGTGTTCAGCAAACATCCTGAGCTTCAAGCTTGGAGATAAATGGAATGCTTTGTCAGTATCTCTGCAAGTGACTGTGCAGTGGGGACAATATCTCAAGAGTTAAGTGGATCAAGGGATCAAGAACATGAACTCTGGGACAAATGTGTCCCCCATCCCTGCCTGTTCTTGGTAGCCTGAGGTTCTGGTCACATTGAGGCATGGGTATTCTCTACGGCTACTCCAACTTCTGGCTTTCAGCATGTACAGCCTGGCGGGATCGTGGCAGTAACCCGGTTGCCTGTCTAGTGCTGACATTTCCTTGTCCCTTGTTTGCCTTTCTGTTGGCAAAGGTGAAAATAGGATAGGATGACCTGGAGACCCCTTGAAGCAGGGGGTCCTTTCCACCTGAAGTGTGTTACTGATAGCTTAGCTCTAAGAAGTGAAGGGCACAGCGCACAGAGACTCCCCCACACACACACTCCCAAGCCATCCTCTTCCTTGGAAAGAGAAGGAAGCAAGTTTACCAATGTTACGCATCTGTGATGGTGGTTGCATTCTCAGGGCCCTGCAGGGGTGGAGCTCTTGGACTGGAGGAAGTGAAGGGCTGGCTAAAACTGACAACACATGTCAGAGTGGGCTTGAACCCAAGTGGGAATGACTACCAAGGGTCTTCCGGTTGTGTCAGAGCCTCGTCTGGATCCCTGCAAGCACCCAGTTTCTGTCACACACTTTATAGCATCTGATTCCCACAGAATGTTTAGAGGCAGACAGTTTTCTCTGTCCTCCTCTTGCCTTTTAACGTACAGGGAAGCCAAAGGTCCCAGATGCTAATTACTCAGCATGATTGTATTCAGTAAACAACAGGGCCTGAGTTGGTGTTCTTTGTTCTAGTGTGTGTGCATGCAAGTGTGAGTGTGTAGGGGAAGTAGGGCCAGATAGGAGGGGCTCACTGGAATCGTGCAAGAAATTCCTTCATATGCAGAAGACTAGCCCTAACTCTAAAAGTGCCAATTCTGTAGGTCTGACATAGGGTTGGAGAATTTCTTTTTTTTGTGGGGGGGGGGGGCTACTGGGGATTGAACCCGGGGCATGTAACCACTGAGCCACATCCCCAGATCTTTTATATTGTTTACTTTTATTTTGGATAGGTTGTTTCTAAGTTGCTTAGGGCCTTGCTAAGTGGCTGAGGCTGACTTTGAACTGTGATCCTCCTGCCTCAGCCTTCCCAGTCACTGGGATTGCAGTTGTGTGCCATCTCCCCTGGTTGGGGGCTGGGAAATATTTATTCAAACTCCCTAACAAACTTTGCAAACTAAAGTTGTTGTTTTTTTTTTTTTTTTGTAAAAATGCAAAATTTAGTCTTGTTGCTAATTTTGTCTTTTCCTATAATCAGAGCAGCAGATATGCATTTATTCTGCCACCTCATTGCAATTTATAAAAACTACATTTTTATTACTAAAGTCGGATACAAAAGATCAAAACAATAGACTAGTTCCCTGAGAGTATTATTAGACATGACCTTTTAAAACCACCCAAGTGGGATCTTGATGTACAGA
Source organism: Callospermophilus lateralis (assembly GCF_048772815.1). Lineage (NCBI taxonomy): Eukaryota > Metazoa > Chordata > Mammalia > Rodentia > Sciuridae > Callospermophilus > Callospermophilus lateralis. Next base: position 13,255,588 of record NC_135309.1, on the reverse strand, counting down.
CTTTTGGGTTCGCTGTTGTTATGTTTTCCTCCCAGGAGTCACTGGAGATGTTCCATCTCAAGTCTTGGGGAACTCTAATGTCTGATAAAGGCTGTGCAGATGTGCCTTGATGGATTTGTGTGTCCCCACTGCCTGACATTTAGGATCTTTCCATAGTTTTATTGTTACAAGTCATCACAGGGGTAAACATACTTGAATATGTGCCAAAATTGCAAATACCAGGCATCTATAGACTGAGTCCTGAGATTCCCAGGCACTGTGTCAGCTAAGAATAAGAACTAAGCTCATAGGTCCACGAGGATTCCTTCAGGAAGTCCTTCTTTGGAACCCCACTGGAGAGCCCTCTGGAATAAGCACCTATGTGTTCCCAAAGGGCTCTGGGCTGTGAGGCTCTGCAACTCCCAACAGCTGGGTCTAAATCCTGATAGCTGTGGGGAAGGTTCTTTCCTTCTTTCTATTTTAATTGAGAAATTCATTAAAGATAGAATGATGTGCTCAGCCACTCCCAAATGTGCAACCCAGGGGGCATTAGTGCATTCACAAGTCTATTTAGTTCCAACACATTTTCATGACCCAGAAAGGAAACCCTGTTACAAGGGAGCAGTCACTCCCCATCCCCACCACCATCACACTCGGCCACCACTCATGTTTTCTGTCTTCCGTGGATTTACCCACAGTGGGTATTTCATGAAAATTAAATCCCATAATGGGGGACATTATGATTTGAATATGTCCCCCAGATTTCATGTGGTGGAGACTTTATCCCCAGTGCAATGGTGCTGTGAGCAAAAGTCTCTGACTGTCATTATCCCAGGGGTGGGTTTGTTACTGTGTGAGTGGCTTTGGTTATAAAAGCAAGCCCAGCCCTCACTTGCTCTCTCTCTCTCTCTCTCTCTCTCTCTCTCTCTCTCTCTCTCTCTCGCCATTTAGCATCCTCCCCTTGGTGCAGCAAGAATGCCCTCACCAGATGCAGTCCCTGGACTCTGGCCTTCCCAGAATCCCCAGCAGTGAGCCAAGACAATTTCTATGGTCTGTAAATGACCCAGTCCAGGGCGTTCTGTTACAACCACATAGAGCAGACTGAGACACCAAGCAGAGGTTTTGCATCTGGCTTCTTTCTCTTGGCAGACGTGTCTTAGAGGCCATCACTGTCCTTGGGTATATCAAGACGTCCCCCCTTTGTTTCTGCACTCATCAGTTGATGGATGTTATTCCCAGTTTGAGGCTGTTGTGAGTAGTGGGTGAAGAGCATTCTTGTGCGAGTTTTGTTCAAATGCCCTGTTTCCATATCTAGGGGCAGAATCGCTGGGTCTGTGCTGGTCTCCTCTGTCTCTGTGTTGAGGACTCCAGCTGCTTCCCTTAGTAGGTGTGCTGTTGCACCAGGAGCTTGCGGGGCTCCCGACTCAACATTCTTACCCAAACTTACTATCCCCCCTTTTTCTGGGTCCGTCTTAGTGGGTGTCTCATTGTGGCTGAACATCTTTTCAGGGCATATTGGCCACGTGGATTTCTTCTTTGGAAAAAGGTCTACTTCAGTGGTTCATATTTTTACAAAACTGTCTTTGTTGTTGCTGCTGTTGATTTTGCTGAGCTGTAGAAGTCCTTACGTATTCTGGACCATAAGCTCTTAATCTTATGTGTGATCTAAAGGTACCTCCTCGTTTCTGGGCAGCTTCTTTTTTTGTTGTTGTTGTTTTCTTTTTTAAAAAGATTTTTTATTCTAATTTGTTATGTATGACAGCAGAATGCATTACAATTCGTATTACACACATAGAGCATATTTTTTCATATCTCTGGTTGTACACACAGTCTTCACACCATTCGTGTACTTAGGGAAATGGTGTCCATCTCATTCCACCATCTTTTTATCCCCATGCTCCCCCCCACTTTCCTCCCTTCCCTCAGCCCTGTCTAGAGTTTGTCTAATCCTCCCATCCTCCCCCTCCCCACCCCACTATGAATCAACCTCCTTATATCAGAGAAAACATTTGGCATTTGGTTTTTTGAGATTGGCTTACTTCACTTAGCATGATATTCTCCAACTCCATCCATTTACCTTCGAAGGCCAGGATTTTATTCTCTTTTAATGCAGAGTAATATTCCATTGTATTTCACATTTTCTTTATCCATTCATCCACTGAAGGGCCTCTAGGTTGGCTCCACAGTTTAGCTATTGTGAATTGTGCTGCTACAAACATTGATGTGGCTGTGTCCCTGTAGTATGCTGTTTTGAAGTCCGAGGAGTGGGGTAGCTCCATTCCCAGCTTTCCAGGGAATCTCCACACTGCTCTCCATGTTGGCTGCCCCATCTGCAGTCCCCCCCAGCAGTGTGTGTGAGCGCCTTTTCCCCACATCCTCTTCCGGGCGGCTTCTTAACCTTGCTGTGCTTCAGTTTCCTTGTGTAAGAAAAAGCCCTACGGACCTGGCAGGGCAGCCCTGGGGCTTGGAGAGGGGGAAACGGTAGCCCTCGCGCTGTGCTGGCCGTAGCCAGTGCTGGAGTGTGGCTGACCGTGCCTCTGGGTGCACGGGGGTGGGCGTTGGTACTGACCCTTGAGGTTGTCACGAAGTTGAGCTGAGATGTGCGCAGGCCTTGGCGCAGCCTCGCACTAGGACAACTCAGCAGATAGTTGCTGTTCCCATTCGGGTCGGCAGGGAGTCAGGGAAGCCTCATCCGGGACTGTGCACAGAGCTGAGTTCCCCGCCCTGAGAGCCAACCCGCAGGCAGCCCTGACCGTGGACTTGGAGTTCATTGCTCTGCAGGGGTGGGGAGGTCTTCATCCTACCCAGGCCGGCCTTCAGGTTGAGGAGCACAAAACTTGCTCTTTCCCCCACGGTGGTTCCTGTGATTGTCCCACCGCCGCCTAAACCCACTTTGCCCCTGAGAGTTTTCTCAGCAGTACTTTAAAATCATGGCTTAGAGATTTAGGCTGGATTTAATGACTGTTTTAACTGTCAGGCTATTAGAAAGTCAGCCCCTTCTCCTCTCAAGGCTGGGATTTGTAATGGCTTAGCTTTAAATGGTCTCCATCAGGAATTTATTTTCAGTTTAATGGGCTAACCCAGGTCTGACTTTCCAAACGATTTCCTTGCCAGATATAGAAGCAGTGTCAAAATGCAACCTGACCGAGCTAAGAGAAGCTGGGGTACGGATGATGGGCCTGGGACAAACGGGCGGGAGGGAGGCAAGCGGCCAGGGACAGCCCTGGTGGCAGGGGTGGTGCACCTGAGTCCCTGTGCACAAAAGGGAAATCTTGGTACCAAATCTTGCGAAAGTGGGTGTGGGGCCGGGCTCAAGGCTTGGCTTCTCCTGCCAAGGAAGCATGGCAGAGACCACAACTGGCCTGCAGAACCAGGGCAGCCTCCAGTCCTTCCCTGGTGCCCACAGCGTGCAAATGGCTCCACTGGGTGTCAGGAGGACAGGCTTGCAAAGTGCCACCGACTCAGGCTTACAAGTGTTGAGGTACAGAGGACCTTGCTCAGCTGAGGGAAGGTTACAGACAAAAAAAAAAAAAAAATTGAGCTGGGGGATTTGATTAGTTGAGGCAATTTTGTTTGCAATTGGCAGAAACCCAATTTATCATCATTTAAACAGAAAAGAAAAAGTATTAGAAATGAGGTTTAGTGTCGGACCCTGCCTTCAGGCATGGCTTGATCCAGGTCCTGAAACCAGGACATTATTTCCTAAATTCCCAGCCTTGCTTCTCTTGGCTTTATTTTCCTTTCAGGCATGTTCTCCCCAGGTTGCAATAAAAATGGCCAGCATCCATTTTATCATCTGAGCAACTCCAGGACAAAAGTGTAAACAGTAACAAACATTCTCCCAATGCCAACGAGAACCTGTGGGTTTGGTCCTGACTCTCCTCACAGGGGTCTTGTGCCATTGCTGGGCTGTGGCTGGTCCGGGTCATGTGGGCAAGGAAGTGCTGCCCATTATTGTCTCCTGCCTGCAGGGGATGGCTGGGTCTCCTCAGGGGTTGGCAGCTGCAATGCAGTAGGTGCTGACTGTCCCTGGGAGCTGCAGAGAGTGGCTTTGCTTATGGCAAAGGCTGGTGCAGATGGGCAGCCACCAGCGGTGGGCAGGGACTGCTGAGGAAGGGGAGGTTTTGAGTTTGGAAAGGAAATCACCATGTTGGCAAGTGGCTGCCTGTGGGCGCCTTTTCCCCTCAGCATCTTCTCGGTGCCCAGACCTGCCTTATCCCAGGTGGCCTCCCGGAGTGTGTCTCGGTTCTGTTACTGAACATGGGGCTGCAGCACGCGTCGCTCGCGTCACCCTCTTGTAGGGATCTTTTAAAAACAGCTACCTGCATATGTGAGTCTGTGAGTGCACAGAGACAGACACCCTGGGCCCTCGGGGCCCCCTATGTTTGGGGGGAAACCGGGTTCTTCGGACACAGGGTGGTTATTGAGTTATTTGATTGACAGACGGTGTCCTCCAGAGGCTGAGGAACATGGACAGACAGCTCTGGTGGGATGTGTGACAACCTGCCTTTGAATTTCAACCCCACGGAGGCTTCCCTGGTCTCCGGAGGGACACAGGGCAGCTTGCTGAGCGTGACCGGAAAAAGCGGAAGTCCCACGCAGACACATTCAGATCTTCATGTTCAAATTCATTTTGGAACGGGACGTGAGCCTCCGTCCGTCCCTTTACTCCTTGTCTCTGTGTCTAAGATTCTTCCTCTGAAAAGGAGCCAGATGACAGCCGTGGCTGCAGGGCGGCTGTGACACAGACGGGCTGATTAAAACACGGGCCTGGAGTGGTCTGGCAGGAGCTGGAGCGTTGCTGTGTACCCCAGGCAGGGACGGTGGGACTCGCTGGCACTCGCTGGGCGCAGGGCAGTTGATGTCCAGGTGCAGCCGTAGACACCTGTGCAGAGCGCTTGGGGACAGCAGGGGGAAGCCCAGTGCAGCCAGGACAGCAGTGTCTGGCTCAGAGGCCCCAGGACAGATGGAGGCACGGTTGCCCAGGACACCGGGCCCGCAGGACGGGCTCTCTGTCCTCTCTGTCCCTGGGATCCCTTGCACCTCCTGGCATGTCTCCCGAGTGCCCGGGGAGGAGTAGAGGCTGGCGTTTATTTTTGGAAATGACTCCTCTGGAGCTTACTGTGCCACACTCTGTTATCCCACCTCCTGAGCTCAGGGGTGGGTCTTGCTCTGGGTCTGGGGTGGCAGAGAGGGAGGCCCCAGCTCCGTGGGGGGGGGGGGGAAATCGAGAATTTCTGTTTCTAAACCTCCAATTTGAGTTCAAGGCGATCACTTCAGCCCCAGGGGGCGTGGGGCTTGGGTTGGGTCTGGACGCCACCCGCTGCGCCCGCCCGGCTCTTGACAAGACCTTCCAGCCTTCTGGGTTGCGGTTTCCTCATCTGCTACAGCGTGGTGGGACCTTTGCCTCTGGCAGGAGTGGGCTCCGGTGAAGGAGACGTGGGCACAGACTCGCTGTGGTGGCTTGGGACTGGGGCGGGTGCTCTTCTGAGCCAGAGGGGCCTGTGGGAGGCAGGGCTGGCCTGGCTTCTCTGAGACCCTCACGGGCCTTATGGGGAGGGATCGGAGAAAAAGGTGCTGTAGGTGAGACAGACAGATGTATTCCCAGCCCCGCCTCCTCTGCCTGGTGAGAGGTGCCCCCTGAGGCGCGGTTGTGGGTGGTGTGCAAAGGAGTTTCTCCTCCCCAGCCACCGACACATCTTGAAGTGATTCCGGGCCTGGAGCGGGTGCCGGCTGTATCCAGCATGTCACTGTTTCTGGGTGGTCACGTGGGCTTGCTGGGTTGGCAGTTCTCATAAGTCTGAAGTGTGTCACACTGAGGACTTTGTGTTGCAGAGGATGGCTACTGACGTCACCTCCTGCAGCCTTTGCATTGGAGTCCTGCCCACACCCTCCTGCCCTCAGGACAGAGTGCTTATTTTGGAGTTTTGACAGTGTTTTGTTTTCCTCCATTTCAATTTTATGATCCAGGGAAATTCATGCCCTAGGCCTGGATCCCACTGCTGATGGCCGAGTTCAGGGCCAGGGCTTCTAAAAGTTGCTCAAAAGTTGGGAACATGGAGATTCTTCTCGAACTTGATTCTAGCCCAGCAGGTGTTTGTGGAAAACCTTAGGGCCAGGCACCCTGAAAACTCATTAAACAGTCAGAGGCCATCGATCCTGCTTGCATGACATCTTGGGTCTGGAGTAAAGATAGGGCATTAAGTAGATCATTTCAAAAACTGCCCTAAGTGCTCTGGGGATCCACCCACTCATTCCACCCACCTTTCAACCATCCACCCATCCATCCACCCATCCATCCACCCATCTATCCACCCATCATCAACCCATCCATCCACCCATCAACCCATCCATCACTCATCCATCCATCTACACTTACACACATACATGTATCCATTTGTCCGTTGATGCACCCACCTCACCCACTCACCCATCCACCCACCTCATCCACCCATCCATCTGTCCATTCATCCCACAAATGCTAGACAACCTCCTACACAACTATTGCTGGAGGCAGAATGGTGAGTTCGCAGCAGCTGATGGACGATTGGAAAATGTGGTCGGGATGCCTGAAGGTGGTGAATGTTATGGACAGAAATAAAGCAGGTAAGGGGTGGCGAAGAGCAGAGGGGTGGGGAGAGTGTGTGTGCAGGTGTGTTGTGTTTCCCTGGGCACAGACATGATGGTGTGTTTGTGTGTGTGTGTGTGTGTGTGTGTGTGTGTGTGTGAAGCTGTGGTGGAGGGCTGTGCAAGTGTGTTCAGGGGAGCACTGTGTGGGTGTGTGCGTGTCAGAGTGTGTGCAGGGCCTGTTTGGGCCTGGGGGTTCTGGGAGGACACTCTGAGAAGGCGACGTGGCGCGCAGGCTCAGGAGGACTCTCGGGGGAGAGGCGCGTGGGGGTCTGGAGGGAAGCAGTCCAGGTGCAGAAGGAGATTCTCATTTTTTCCAGGACACATTGCAGTAGGAAAAAGCCACGAGGCCCAGGCTGTAAAACAGGGAACTAGAATCTTGTCGCAAACCGTGAAAGATCGGGAAGGAGACTGTGTTGAAAAATGAAAGGGGAAAGTCATGGTGCACTACTTATTTTATCTCAGGTTTAACAAAAACACAGTCGGCTTCATGTGTCTATCTGCTATGGCTTTCCTCCGTGGTGTCCCTCCAGAGTTCATGGCACGCTGTAGTGACATGTGACATCCCGAGACAAATCGTCAGATCAGGGGAGCTGTGACCTAATCGAGGATCGACCCATTGGGTGCATTCTTGACTTGATGGGCTAGCTGGGTGGTCACTGCAGGCAGTGGGGCATGGTTGGAGGAGGTGGGTCACCGGGGCCAGCCTTTGGGGATTATACATCTGTGTCCTTGGCTCCTTCCACTCTCTCTGCCTCCTGACGGCCAGGAGCTGGGCAGCTTCCCTCTGCCACACCCTCACCAGGGTGGGCTGCTCACCCAGGCCCAGAGCAGAGGAGTCGGCCAGCCATGGAATGAAACTCTTAAACCGTGAGCTCCAAATAAACTTCCTCCCCTGAGTTGGTCTTGTTGGGTGTTTTGGTCACAGGGTGGTCAAGCTGACCAACACAGCATCTAAATGGAAAAAAAAAAAAATCATGTCTATGATGTCAATTGTCAGAACATGTGCGGATTTTTTTCTTCCATCCCTCCGTACGCTGCAGTGTGACAACTCTCCACACAGCGGTCTCATGGCACTAGGAACTGCCTGTCATCCAGGGATGGTTTAGCATGTAGGAGACCGTGGGTAGGTTCTATGCAAATACTGCGTTCTTTTGTGAAGGGACTTGACCATTCTCTGATTTTGACGTCCGTGGAGGTCCAGAACCATTTCCTCAGGGACCTAAAGGACTAGCTGCACCCCTTATAGATGCCTTTAGGGAGGGTCTTCCCCGGGAGCCGTGCAGGGTTTAGCCCACTCTATGTGTTAGCTTCTTGTGGCAAAGTGAAAAACCAGCCTCTACCTCAGAGCAAAGCCTATCCAAGGAAGGGACATGGTCTTTGTCCTTGGAAAAACCCACGGAGCACTCCTAGGCACATTCCCACCCTGCTAAGTTGTTTATCTACAAATAACAGGAGAGATCTGCTGCACCAGGTGTCCCTGACTCAGTCAGGCTAGGTGGGGACCCACAGCAACCCCCTAGCAACCACCAATCAGCATGAGACAGGGAAATACCTGGGATGCCAGATGACCCTCCCAGTAGTTTATGGAGGTTGATAACAAGTTGGGAAACCATGTAGTTCAGCACGAATACCCCCTCGTGGCCTAAACCAATCAGTTCAAATGAATACCCCTTTTGTACTGACCAATCACCCCTACCCAACTTGTTCCCGCCAGTGAAGGTGCTAATCATGTTTTAGAGTTGTTGTTTGATTTTCCCGTGGTGTGTGATGATTTGCTAAGAGATGCTATGATGTATGTGAAGTCCCTGCCCTCTCCAAAGAATGTATAAAACTGCTGCAAACCCTGGGCTCAGGGCCTCTCAGCATCACTAGTTGCTGTGTGTGTGCGTGGAGGACCGAGCTAGCTCGCAATAAACACCTCTTTGCTGCTTACATCGATCTTGGTCTCTGGTGGTCTTTGGGGGCCCTGAATTCGGCCATAACAAAAGCACCTGAGGCAGCAGTGTGAGCTGTGTGAAGGTTTATCTTGGCTCCTGTCTTCAGAGGACTCAGACCCTTGTCACGTGGCTCTGTGGCGAGGCACGGCCTTGTGGTGGGAGCAGCTGGTGAAACGCAGCTGCCGCCTCGTGGCAACCAGGAATCTGAGAGAGAGAGAGAGGGAGAAGGAGGAGCCCGCATCCAGCACCCCCTTGGGGGGCACACTCCAGTGACCCCATTCCTCCCTCCAGGCCCTAGTCCCAGAAGTTCGCCACCTCCCAAGGCAGGTGGCCTTTGGGGCCACTCCAGAGGCACCACGTCTGCACCTTCAGAGGGCCTAGCTCTGCAGAGCGTCAGGGACTCTGTGAACTATTGAGAGTGTCACTGTTTTCCTGAGCTCTATCCTATGGCTGTTATTTAAACTCACCCTCTTTTTTTGGAAGGGAAGCTATTAGAGAGAGGAAGGGGTCGGTGGGGAGGGGCGGGAGGGTAAGGAAGGTGGCGGGGTGGCCGTGATCTAAATGTGCGAGCGCACGTGCCAACTCATCACCCTGCAGCCATCGGTCTGTCTGATTCAAATGCCCCAACAAGGCGTGGACGCTCCTTGGAAGTGCTGTCACGTATGATGCTCTTTCTGTCAGTCACAGGTTGTTGTGCCCCACCCCCATCCAGCTGGCTGAGTGGAGCCACTAGCCACCGTCACTGTCTCTTACTTCAGGGGACCCGTGTCTCTGCTGCGCTGTGCTGCTGGGCGGTGACACAGGACAGGGAGGCGTGCGTCTGAGCGGGACTCGGCCCCACCCACCTTTCCGTGTTGCCCTCTGCGGCCTCCATACCAGAAGGACTCGAAGGATGAGCTCCTCTAAGAGGTGCCTCCTACAGGCACCAGGGCACTGGGGAGGTCAGTCCAGCCACAGCACCCCTCACCCACCAAGCTCTGGGCCTCTCTCTCTAATTCCCCACCACTCTGTGAAGTGGGGGTGTTTCAGAAACCCAGAGGCTGTAGACTGAAATGACTGTCCAGGCAGTGGCCAGACCCCGGAGCTTCATGTCACCCACGCACATCATTCTCAGTTAATTGCTTCTGCTTTCTTAGCTTTCAGCAGTTTTGCGCATACCGTCTGTAATAAAGAGGCTGGTTGTGTCAGGCGCTCTGTGTTCCAGCCCTGCTCTGTGCTGGATGATGAGGGCACACTCCTTCCCCTCTCTGGGCCCTATTTGTAAATGATCAGCTCCACTGGATATAGCTCAGGAACCCAAAGTGCCTTTTTCTTTTTTCTTTTGGTACCAGGAGTTGAACTCAGGGGGCACTCGACCGCTGAGCCACATCCCCAGCCCTATTTTTCTATTTCATTTAGAGACAGGGTCTCGATGAGTTGCTTAGTGCCTCACCATTGCCGAGGCTGGCTTTGAACTCACGATCCTCCTGCCTCAGCCTCCTGAGCTGCTGGGACTGCAGGCGTGCACCACTGCACCTGGCTATGAACCAGTTTCTTGATGAGGTCATTTTCTAGCTGGGCATGGTGGCACATGCCTGCAGTTGCAGAAACTCAGGAGGCTGAAGCAGAAGGATCATGGGTTCGAGGCCAACCTCAGCAACTTAGTGAGGCCCCTGTCTCAAAATATGTAGAGGGCTGGGGATGTGGCTTAGTGGTGAAGCTCTTCTTAGGTCAACCCTCAAAAAGAGGTACCAGAAAAAAAGGGGGAGGGGGTCACATTCTGAGATGCCATGTAAAGTCCTGCTGGGGAACTGAAGAGCTATGATTTATCCAGCACGCTCTCAGGGCCAGACACTGCATGTGGTGCCTGAAAAACACTGTCCCAAGAACCTTCAGGGCTCCGTGAGGCAGGCATGTGACTCCCCAGTTATTGACAGGGAAAGTGAGGCTGAGCAGGGGCAGCTTTGGACGAGAGCCACACGTGGCCCTGGACCCCTACCAGGATCATGGGCCAGCTGTCCCCTCCCCAGGGTGCACTGGCTGCCATGAGACCCGGGGCAGGGGAGCGGGGGATGTCAGTGCACAGCTCAGATGTTTACTAGGAACTCCAGGGTTTTTAGTAATCATAATCATAATCATAATCAATAATGACGATTGCTGTGGTGTTGGGGATCTGACCCAGGGCCTGACGTGATAGGCCAGTCATCTGGCCCTCAAATTATTTTCCGCAAAGAACTGGCCTGTCCCATTTTTGGCTTTTGGTTCCTGGTCCTTTGTGGGTGGACACATCCATAAATGAGGTGGCCTTCAGGAGGAGGCTGCCTGGGAAGCTACCTGCAGAGAGCACGGTGGGTGGGCAGCCGTGTCAGATGGCTATGAGCAGCCTGTGGGGGACAGTCCTTCCAAGTGCCCGAGGAAGTGTTTGAGGAGAAAAAGAGGCTGGGCAAGCTGGGGAGCGGGCAGGAGGGGAGGGGACCAGGGTGTGGGAGAGGCAGTGAGGCCGGGCTCAGGGGCTACGGCAGAGGTTGGGCAGGAAGGATGTCTGCTAAGGGCTTGGAATTATTTTATTGTTGTTGTTGTTGTTATTATTATTATTTTGCCACTCTGGGATGGAACTCAGGGCCTCGCACATGCTTGGCAAGTGCTGTCCCACTGAGTCACATCCTGGACCCCAGAGAGGCTCGGCTTCCAGAAGATGTGGGCATGGGCCGAGAGGAAGCCCTCGTCCCCCCAGACTTCAGTGAACACCGGGCTTGTTCTCCAGGGCCCTGGGGGCCCAGTGACGGCTCGCTGGCTCTCAGCACTGGGGCCGATGGGCACTGAGAGGTGGAGGAAGTGCAGGTTCCCGGTCGACCACCCATCTTCTGGTGCCCTCTGGGAGCAGGACGTCTCCTAGGTGGTTCACTGGGCGTGACGTGTAGATGGTGGTGCAGTTCATAAGAGTGTCACGGGACTAATGGTGATAACAACAATAAAAGGAGCCATTAACATCTATTATGCACCTAGTGTGAGCCAGGAGCTGCGCTGGGCATGTCGGACACATTTATTTCACAACGGTTTATGGAGGTGGGCGTGAAATCCCCGCTGTGATTACCAGGTGTATAATTTATTTTTAACTGTCAGAGGAAGGAGGAGAGGAACCAAAAATCAGGGAAGTAAAGAGTTCTGAGAAATAAAGGGCTGAGCTGCAAAACAGGAGGGATGGAGGTGATGTTGGGAGTCAGCAGGGGGAAAGGGGGCTGGGGTAACACAGACAGTGAGCTGACCTGCTGGCCAATGGCCACAAGCCCACCACCACCCAGGACCCTTGCCCTCTGCCACCATGCCCTTCTGCATTCTTTCTGAATTAACTTTTTATTACTGTAACAAAGCAACCAAAGAAGGCTATTTTATAAAGAAAAGAGGTTTACTTGGCTCACAGTTTTGGAGGCTGACAATCCACACAGCATGGCATAGGCTCTGACCAGGGTCCTCCTTGGCTGTATCAGCCCATGGCAGGAATGTGTGTGCTTCTGTGTTCCCATGGTCGCTCCCTCTCCTTAGAAAGCCACCCGGAGTCAACCACTGGGGCTCTATCCTAATGACCTGACCTAATCTAATTACTCTCACAAGTGGCTGGATTCCACACCACAGTCGGATAGGGCTTGCACCTTCCTAATGACATTTATGTAAGACTTTGGGGATCAAGGTCCTGCAGGAGTCTGGGGCCGGGCAAAGTATTCAGGGCATAGCCCTTTCCGACTGGCCCCTGTGAGGGGCCCATGGAGCATGACCCAAGAGATGGTGGGATTTGGGAGGCACCATCCTGGAGGGATCTGGAGGAAGTGCCATAGTGCAGGGTCCCCTGGGACAGGGCGTTGGGGACTGAGGCCTCTTAACCTAGCTGTGAACCCCACTCTCTGCACGGGCATCATCCAGCCGTCCTGCCTCCTGAGGACCTAGCTCTGCTCACCCTCATGAGCATCCCTTCCCCAAGCCACAGTTGCCCAGCCAAGCTGCATGGAATCCCACCCGCAGAACTGACGGGAGGTTCTAACAGACCAGATCCTGAAGTCCCCGAGCTTTGTGTAATATGTTGTGTAATAGATAATTACAGGTTAGTCCCCAGGAGTCGCAGGACCACCGTAGCTGGCTCCCTGGCTTCTCTTGTGCTCAGGGTGGGTCCCTGGGGAAGGAAGTCTTCTTTAAGGCTCATGATTCCCACCGCCCTTGAAGCCCAGGCGCCTCTGCATGCTGGGCCTGACGGTGACTGGGTGCTTGTCTGGGTTGGCTGCACAAGTGCAGGGCCAGGTGACACCGGGAACAGCAACGCTCGGGGATCCGAGGGAGAACTTCTGTGGCCTCCTTGGTGGTGCAGGAGTTAGGAGCAGAACCAGAACCAGACCCAGCAGGGAGGAGAGCAGGCGGGTGGGAGGGGCAGGTGCCTCCTCTGGATGGGGGGCTGGGCAGCAGGGTAGGGTAGGAGCTCAGGGAGCTGCCTCAGGTGCCAAGAGCCGGCCTGTCTGTGGGGTTGGGGCTGGTGGAGGGCAGCAGTGGGGACCTGGAGGCAGAGAGCACCTGGAGGTGGGGAGGACTGAGGACCTCCTAGGTGGTGGGAGGAGAAAAGGGGCGAGAAGCCTGGAACATGGGCTCAGAGGAGCCCAGTGGCCCGACTCTGAGCTTGCTGTGCTGGGCGGGAAACTGGCCCAAGGGGAGTCCCCTGGATGCCATGTCCCTCTTCAACATGGGACTCCCTCTTCTGAGCTGGGTATTGCTGCGGCCTGAGCGCAGTGTGAGCGTGTTCCCAGAGGCCCTCTTTGGAAGCTTGGTTCCTAACATGGTGACAGTGGGAGGTGGCGGGACCTTTAACAGTTGGAACCTAGTACATTGGGGGCGCTGCCCTCAGAGGGGTTAATGCTGGCTCCTTTTTCTCTTTATAAAGTAATCAGACTCAGGTATTTTGTGATAGCAACACAAAAATGTACAAATTCAAGCGTAAATACCCATCAATTGCTCTCTAACCCACTCTTTCTTTTGCATTACATATAACAAAATCTATTTTTTAAGAAGCTGCAGGTCCATTGTGTGACCCAAATAGAGCTGTGCAAGAGCTGTACGAGGAATTTGGCCTTCTAGGCCAGTAACTCACGGTCTCCTGTTATGTGCGGGAGGTAACCAGGCATCGGGAGAGCAGATGTGCTCCATCCGCCTCCGTTGCTCCCTCGCTGTTCCCCTCCAGGATGCCAGAGCTCCCTGTGGCCACCTCTCCCCTCCGTGGGTTCTTGCCCCAGCCTCTGCAGGCCCCAGGGCCTTTGCTCTGCTGTGGTTTTGTACATCCCTTTCCCTGGTGTCCCCTGCTACTCACCCTGTCCCCTAGAAGGCGAGCTCTGGAGTTCGAGGTCACCGTGCGACTCACGGCATGACGGCCATGGTGGCCGAGCGTGGTCACTTGCTCTAGGATGTCACTGTGAGTCCAGGGAGCACATCACCCTTGCTCACTGTGTTTACCAGGGAAGCCGAGGGCAGCGTGGAGTGGAGGGTCCACACTCTGTCTTAGGAGTGGGGTCAGGAGCTGGGCGTGGCCCTTCCATCTTTAGAACTGAGATCTCACCCCGACACTGTGCTGCCCACCACCAGTGGCCTCAACCAGGAGTCTGGGAAGACTTCAGTGCCCCGAGGCTGCCTCTTTCTCCCCTGGGGATCCTGGGACCAAGGAGTCTTGAAGCTGAAGGAGCCGGGGAAGCTGTGAAAAGCTCTCAGGACAGGTAGTGTCCCCTTGAGAGGAGTCACACAGGACACCAGCCAACAACAAATACTAACACTACAAGTGACTGAGAGAGAAGAGCAGGTGACAGCATTTTCTTAAAAAGAAAAAACAATTAAAAAAAAATCCTTTTCTCATAATGAAATCCAACCACCATGGAACTTTCAGAAGCCCCAAATCCCCTTTATTAAAGTGTGCTATGTACACACACTGGAATATTACTCAGACATAAAGAAGGACCTTATGACATTTGTTGGTAAATACATGGAACTGGAAGATACTGTGCTGAGTGAAATAAGCCAATCCCCCAAATCCAAAGGCCGAATGGTCTGTCTGATATGCAGATGCTGACACACAATAAAGGGGGAAATTGAAGTCCATTGAATTAGACAAAAGGGCATGATGGGAAGGGAGAGCAGAGGGGAATGGGAAAGACAGTGGAGTGAACTGGACATCACCGTCCTGGGTTCATATGTGAGCACGGGACCCATGGAGCTCCTCATCATGTTCAACCACAGAATGGGAAATTCTGCTCCATGTATGTCTCATATGCCAAAGCACAATCTACCGTCATGTGCAATTAAAAAGAACAAGTTAGAAAAGGCAAAAGCTCCATTTATTACCCACATTGGCAAGTGTAGTCATGTTCGCCACCTGTCCAAAGGCCGAGCACTGAAAAGAGAGCATTTACATGGTGACATTTCCAGGGGCAGGTCCTACAGGTACCATGGCCATTAATGATCAGTAGAGCAGGGCTCCCAGCTGTCTGGGAGGGCCTTCGCCCTCTGTCCCCTGCCCGGGGCCTGAGGATCCGCCCCAGGTCCTGTGCATGGGCAAGTCTACCCCCAGCTACACCCCAGCCCAGAATCTGCTCTAATGTGTGCTCTGGTTTGAAGTTAGAATCCCAAAGATAATCGGATTTAAAGGACGAAGGACTCTGGCCACAGCTGGCCTCGGCGCTGTTCTAGCCGCAGCCCTTGCTGCTGAAACAGCTATTCAAGTGTGGTCACCTGGGAAGGGACGTTGGTCTTGTTCCATCTCCAGAGAGACAAAATACTATGATTGATTGTGTTCGATTTTGCTGAGCTGGGGCATAAATCCTGCACGTGTAGCCTCCATGAATGGCCTCAGAGGCCACCGCGCCGCCTGCTCTGTTGGGCAGCTACTGAAACGGCCCAGGAAGCCCTCAGCCTGTCCCTGGAGACGGTCGCCCCACCCCCCATCAGCAGGTGCAAAAGCCGAGCAGGGTGGGGGTGAGCTCTCCGTGAATCCTGAGAAAATGTGTGGCAGCGCCCCTGGAGGGACTGGTGGTGGGTTTATCCACTTTTTTATACATAAGAAAAGTAATTCATTTGTTATGAAAGCATACGTTGCTTTTGTCCTGAAAACAGCAACAAAATACAAGTTTTTGAGAACTTTCTTCTATCAAGCCTTTCACTGCAGGATAGCTCGTCTCTGGATCCATCCTCTGAAACTCACCTGACCGCTGAATGGAGTTGCCCTGCGCCTTGGGCTCCCCACCCTGCACTGCGCCCTCCCTCCCGTGGGCCTCCCTCCCGCCCCCGGCCTCCCTACACTGGCGGGGCAGGGTCGGAGGCCACGGGCACCCTGCAGGATCTCAGAATATTTACATCTATCTCTCTTCGTCTCACAGTGGTGAAGTGCCTGGTCCAGGGTCACACCCACTTTCAGTGACAAGCGGTCATTTGCTAATGTAATCAGCAAGCATTTATAGCCCTGGGAGAAGGGTGAGCAGGGCTTCTGCTGCGAGGCATCTGGTCCCTGGGGGAAGGGACCTGGGACAGCAGGGCCCTGTTCCTGCAGTTAGCAGCTCTGGGACCCAATAGGCCCCAGGAGGCTACATGCTCTGGAAGTTCAGCTGGGACTCCTCAGCTTAGGCCTCCTGACCTGGCCGGGCTGTGATGTCACCAACTCTGCCCAGTCTCAGCCCTTCCCTGCCTTGGAATCCCCCTCCCAGGATCTGAGGCCTGTGAGCACCCCTCTCTAAACCCGGCTTTTCGGATGCTCCCGGGGCTGTTCAGCCCCCGCTGTCCCTTGCTGCGGGTCCTCTTCCTGATCCACTGAGCCCAGCGTGATCAGTGGGGTTTCCTGGCTGGTCTTCCGGGGCTCCCGCAGGTGACAGGGAGATGGCAATGTTTGAATAAATAGGAACAGGGTCACATCAGTAGTAATGGGGCGCCTCGAAGAAGGGAATGGACCCAGAGAGGGACTGGCCTGGGGGGAGGGGTGCCTGGGGAAGTGTGGCCCTGGAGGCCAGGCACAGGGACAGGCAGTCTGGGTCTGCACACGCGGTGGGATTCGGGGATCAAATGGGACTCAGTATTCCCCGTGGAGGGAGCGGCTTGCCCAGAGGGGCCACCGGAGGCCATCAGAGAGCCTGGCCTCAGGGAGGGTGTGACTTCATCCCGGAGCCCTGAAAGGCCACTGGTGACTGCAGCTGGCCTGGCTGTCAGAGGGTGAGTTTAAAACGGTTGAAAATACGACTCTCCCTGGAGTGTCTTGGGGGGGCGGGCCAAGGTCCCTTCACCCAGGGACAAGGGAACAAGTGGGGTGGAGGAGGGGTTCCCGGGGCACCACAGGGGCAAGCGTGCTGGCACCGGCAGAGCCCGAGGCTGGCCCCCCGCAGGGCAGCAGGCCTCTGACCCCCTGGGCAGCTCTCCTCTTCCAGGCGGAACCCCTTCTGCAGGGGCTTCGTGGCTGGCTCGGGCCACCCAGCCTTTGGGCTCTGGATGCAGCAAAATAATCGGGGGGGGGGGGTGAGGAGGAACTTGTGTAGATTGATACAGCAGGAGTGGGAGCCGTTTATTGTAGGACAGGAGGGGTATATATACATTCCACACAGCTTATCTTAATTAACATAAACTAGATACAGCAGTCAACCAATAAGGAATCTCCACACTTAATGGCTCGCTGGCGTTACTTCACAAACCACTCCCTCTGCAAAATGCCAGGCACCATCCAGACTTGTTTACAGACTCTAACAGGCTCTGCTGCTTCTTCCTATTCTCAGGTGACCCACCGGGGCTCCTGCAGCCACACCTTATCTCAGAATCAGGGTCCCAGGGACATATCTCTGTGGCTCAGAGCCCTACAGGTCAGTGAGTGACTCCACTGAGCTTTAGTGGACAGTACAGACCAGGCGGGACACGGGTGCCCCTGGACGACCCTACATCCCCCCCGTCCAGCGACAGTGAGCTCAGCAGACACTTTCTGCACTAGTTTTTCTTAACAAGGAAAAATGGCTTCCAGTCCTCATCTGTCAGATTCTGGAGCCTTTCCTTCATGTCTCCAGAGCCTGAGAAGCAAAGAAACGATGGGAGGAAGCTCTTGCTGGACCCCAGAAATCAGGGTCCAGACACCTGCCCCCAGGACCTGGGTACTTCCTCACTTCCTCCTTATACCCCAAACCCAGAGGAGGGGACCCAACGCTGGGGGACATGAGTTCTAACAGCTCATCAGATGGCACAGTCTGCTCCTGGGACCAGGAAGCTTGTGGGTCAGCCCGTCTGGGATTTTGGACTCCATGGGGTCTGGTTCCCTTTGGCTCCTTGCTCTCCTCCATCTCATCTCAGCCACTATCCCTGGGCTCTTGCCTAGATAAATAGGAGGCGGAAGAGCCGAGATGTCTAAATACCAGCAAAGACAGGCACTGCTCAGGTACAGGGGCTATGTTCCCCCAAACCCTTGGCAAGTTGGAAATGCATTTCATGCATCTGACCTGCTATGCACCGTAGCATCCTGGAGGACGGAGGATGTTTCTCTGCCCTCATGATCTCATGGCTGGCCAGGAGCCTAGCATCTCCAGAGAGGACAGCCCACACATTGAGCCCAGGAAGCCCAAACGTGGAGTGCAGTTTCCATCTAATGAATATCACCTCCCATCTCCTTAAGCTGAAAATCTAGGCTGACGTCACAGTTGGAGTCTACGCATCAGGGCAGGAGCCAGTGAAAGCATCTCTCTGTTGACCTTAAGAAGCGGGTTAAGGATTCTGTGAGCCGAGTGGGCTCTTTCCAGGGCCTTGGTCACTCAGCTTCGTGGGCAGGGCAATTCCCAGGCAGGCTGGTCAGTAAACCCTGCTGCTGACGCAGTTCTATGATTTGGAACCTGGAAGCTCTGGGCGGTGCCAGGCTCACACTTTGGAACACGGAAGCTCCCGAGTTCTGCCTTCTCTCCCACAGAGCCCGCCTTAGAGGACAACAGGTCTCTCCTTGCTGAAAGACCCATGTGCCACTGAGGTGGCAAGGAAAGGTGGCCCCTGCTTCCACCAGGACCTCAGACAACTCCTTGATAGGCACCCTGAACAGAGCAGCAGCAACTCATGGCTGACTAGTGCACCCCACAGAGCTACCTCTTCAAGGGTGCAAAGACACAGCCCAAAGATGCAGCTGCAGCATCGTAAGTGACACTGGGAAGATGCATCCGTTCTGTGTAAGGACAATGGTCATAAATAGTGATGGGACTTCTGTTCCACCAAACTTAGGCGTGTATTAGAAGTGATGTAACGCACGACTCTGTGCGAGGAGGGAGAGAGCTCAGTGAGATGGGTAAAGGAGAGGGAAGGCATGATTGGCATTCCTTTCAATAAAACCTCAACCTCTTCCTTAGAGTGTGTACGTGAATGCCTGCATGACAGAGCGCCTGCATGCGCATGTGTTTGTGTGTGCACGTGTATGTTTGTGTGGGGTAGATGTAGAAAAAATCTGGAAGGGCCCACAGCAAATCATTAATGATGGTTAGCTCTGAGTAATGGAAAAATGACAAGGAGGTTCACTTTCAATTTTTATAGCTGAGCTAAAAACATTTTCACAAGGATCCTGCGTGACTGCAGTTCATCACTGTAGTCATTTTAAAGTGTGCAGAGCACTGGTTCCAATGCGGGCACAGAGTTCTGTGCTGTCCCCACTGTCGAATCTCCAAGCATTCTCGTGGCCCTAAAAAGAAACCGCAGATCCCGTTGAGCAGCCGCCTGGTCCTCTCTCCCGTGGTGAGGGCTCCTCCACTCCCTGTTCGGCAGCCTTGCCTGACCTGGGCCTTTCGCACGGTGGGAACATGCCGCTCACGGTCCTGGGCTCCTTCCCTTTAGCAGGACATCTGACAGGATCGTTTACGCTGTGGCGTGTGTGAGCACCCATTCCTTTTTGTGCAGAATAACATCCCACCTCATGAGTGTTCCCCATTTTGTTTATCTATTCATCAATATCCTCCACTCGACACTGGGTGGGTTCCACATTTTGGCTGCTGTGACTAAAGCTACTGTGGACATTGGTATCTAATGTCCAAGATTTGTTTGCTTCAGACACCTGATTTCAGTTCTGTTTGGTACACGCTTCAGAGTGAAATCGCTGGGTCACACAATAGGTCTCATTGAGCTTTTCAAGGAATGAACTCTTTCACTAGCTGCACCGTGTCCATTTCTACCAGTGAGGAACAAGGGGCCCGGTTTCTCCATGTCTTGTTAACTTGGGGGTGTTAAGTGGCTTCTCATGGTGGTTTTGATGTTCATTTTCTTGATGATCAACAATGGTGAGCATCTCTCCATGTACTTCTGGATCATTCGTTTCTCTGGAGAAATGTCTTCCTTTCTTCCTATCTATTTATCTGTCTGTCTGTCTATCTACCTTTGTAGTTCTAGGGTTCAAACTCAGAGCCTCATTCATGCCAGTTAAATGCTCTACCCCTGAGCCCTATGTCCCACACATTTTTAAATCACGTTCTTGTCTAAGTTGTCGACTGAAAGGTTCTCCCTGTATTCTGTATTACCAGTCCCCTCTCGAATGCATGATTTGAAAATGCCCTCTCCCATTCTATGGGCTGTGTCTCATTTCTCCAGTGTCCTGGTGTCACCGATGTTCTTGGTTTTGATGAAATGCAATCCGTCTACATTTTTCTTTTATTGATTGCATGCTTGGTGGTATAACTCATGGTCAAATCCATGGCCACAAAAATGTATCTGTGTTTTCTTCTAAGAGTTTTTATGGTCTTAGCTTTTCGGATTAGCTCTTCGACCCACTTTGAGCAGTTTCTGGATGTGGTTCGAGGTAAGGGTCCGCCTGCTTCCTTTACTGTGGCCACACAGTGGTCCATCCTCATTTGTTGGAAAGACTATTCTTCCCTTTTGAATGATCTTGGGCCTCATTGAAAATCAGTTGACCATAGAGATGAAGGCTTGTTTCAGGATCTTTATTCCATCCTGCTGATTTCCGTGTTCTTAGGCCAGTACCCACCATCGCGGCCGTGGTTGCTCTGTGGTACATTCTGGAGCAGGGGAGTGTGAGTCTTCCTACATTCCTCATCTTTCAGGTTGCTCTGGAGAGCCAAGGACTTTCGCAATCCCACATGAGTGTGAGGGTTGGCTTTTCCATTGTTCAGCAGAGCCCTTGAAATTCTGACGGGGATTGCATTGACCCTGTGGGCCATTTGGAGCGGTGTACTAGCTTACTATTAAACATCCCGTAAATGAACACGGAACATATGCAGTTATTGAGGTCTTTTTAAATGTCTTACACAGTATTTTATAATTTTTTATTCATTTGCTTGTTTGTTTGAGGTGCTGGGGATCAAACTCAGGGCTTCACCTTTATAAGCCAGGGTCTAACACTGAACTATGTCCCAGCCTTAACACTTGAGGATATCTTCTACCTCCTTGGTTAAATTTCGTTCTAAATATTTTTATTCCTTTTGATTTTATCAAAAATGGAATTGTGGGGCTGGGGATGTGGCTCGAGCGGTAGCGTGCTTGCCTGGCATGCGTGCGGCCCGGGTTCCATTCTCAGCACCACATACAAAGATGTTGTGTCCGCCGAGAACTAAAAGATAAATATTAAAAATTCTCTCTCTCTCTCTCACTCTCACTTTAAAAAAAATGGAATTGTTTTCTTTTTTTTTTTTTTTTTTTTTTTTTTAGAGTGAGAGAGAGTGAGAAAGAGGGAGAGAGAGAGAATTTTAATATTTATTTTATTTTTTAGTATTTGGCGGACACAACATCTTTGTCTGTATGTGGTGCTGAGGATCGAACCCGGGCCGCACGCATGCCAGGCGAGCACGCTACCGCTTGAGCCACATCCCCAGCCCTGGAATTGTTTTCTTAACTTCATTTTCATATTACTCATTGTTAGTGTGTAGAAATACCATCAATTTTTATATAATGGTCATGTATCCTGCAACTTTGCTGGATTCTTTGCTTATGGACTCTAAAACATTTATTTTGTTTTAGTGTGTATATATTTTGGATTTTCTATGTAAGATCATACTTTTTTTGTAAATAGAGAAAATTTTAATTTCTCCTTTTCTGTATAGATGCCTTTTATTTCTCTCGCTTCTCTCTCTCTCTCTCTCTCTCTCTCTCTCTCTCTCTCTCTCTTTTTTTTTTTTTTTTGCCTAATATCCATGGCTAGACCCTCTGGTGCTGATTGAAATGGCAAGTGCGGACATCTTCTTCTTTTTTCCGACATTAGGGGGCGCACTTCTGGTCTTGCACCATGAAGTATAAAGTTCTCTGAGATTTTCATAGGTGTCCTTTATTAAGTGGAGGAAATTCCCTTCTATTTCTACTCTGTTGAGTGTTTTTATCATGAAAGGCTTTAGGATGTCATCAAATGGTTTTCATCAACTTAGATGATCTTATTTTTTTCTTCCTTCCATCAAGGAAGGAGCATTATGTGTACTGTCATGTTGAAGCCTCCTGAGACACTCCCTTCTTGGCCTGGGCGTATAACCGTTAGTATGCTGCTGGACTCAGTTCCCTAGTGGAGGATTTTTGTATCAAGATTCTTTAGAGCTATGGGTCTGTAGCCCATTTTTGAGGTCTTGGTTTGACTTTGGTATCAGGATTATGCTTGCTTCGTAGAATGAATTAGAAAGCATTCTTCTACCTCTAACTTCTAGAAGAGTTTAAGAAGTGTTGGTACCAACAATACTAAACAATGTTATAATAGCAAACAAATGCTTATTCTTTAAATCTGTGATAGAATTCAGCAGTGAAGCAGTCTTTCCCTGGAATTTTGCTCTGATAAGTCTTTTGCTTACTGATTTAAACTCTTTACTTTTTCTATGTCAAAAATCATTTTTTAAAGGCAAGTTTGTGTTGCTAACCTCTAACTTGTGATGTTCCTGGGTCAGCTTCCCAAGTAGCTGGGACTACAGGTGTGTGTCACTGTGCCTAGCTTTGTCCTGTCTGTTTATATTTCTATTTCTTACTGAATGAGTCTTAGTATATTTCTAGAAATTTCTCCAACTGCTCTAGGTTCTCTATGTTGTCAGCATGTAATTTTTAAGGGCATTTCAAATCATTCCTTTTATATACATACATACAGTTGACCCTCCTCTGCAATGTGACCAACCTCAATTGAAAATATCCAGAAAACATTGTGTCTGTACTGAACAGGTACAGACTTTTTTCTTGCCATTATTCCTTAAACAATACAGTATAACAATTTTTTTTTTAATGTAGCATTAACACTGAGTAGGTATTATAGGCAGTGTAGAGATGACTTAAAGGGGAGATGGGGGCTGGGGCTCAGGGGTAGAGCACCTGTCTAGCATGTGTGAGGCACAGGTTTGATTCTCAGCACCACATATAAATAAATAAAATAAAGGTCCATTGACAAATAAAGAATATTTTTAAAAAAGCATGGGGAGATGTATGTGGGTTCTATGCAGATACAAGGGTGTTTTTCATAAGGGACTCGAGCACTTGTAGATTTGGGGACCATGGGGGTCCTGGAACCAGTGTTCTAAACACACAGATGGATGAGTACATACCGCAGACCTTTTCCGCCTCTTTCATCATATTGAGATTCTCTCACTTCCATCCCTTTCGGTTGCTTTATTTTTCTCCATGCATTTATTGCTGCCTTATATATCATATGATAGGCTTGTTCGTTGTCTATTTATTTTATCTCTAGTATCCAGAATGAGCCTCTAAACTGCTCTCAGTTCTTTCCTTTCTTCATAACCATATACGCAGCTTAAGTATTAAACTTGCAGTTTCCCCAAGATATGCCATAGCATTAGTCAGTTTTATCTGACAGTGAAAACCAGCCTGGGCTGTCACTCACACCCAGGCTGCCCTGCATCCTGAGGCAGTCTGAATTTCTAGAGCTGGAGAAGGGAGTGGCTCCTCATTAGCAAGATCCCTGGGCTTCTCAGAGTATGGGAGCCCAGCCCTGGGGCGACAGCCTCCCCACCCAGCCCCCAGACTCCCCCTGCTCTGGAAACTTCCTCTAGCTTCTCAACTTCCAGCCCCCACCTTTGGTCCCACACCCCCAGCCCAGCCCTCCAGTTCTTTCTCCATTCAAGATGCCAAAATGATTTTCCAAAAATTCATCAATCTATCCCGGTCACTTCTGCACTGTGAGAACAGTCCCTTACAGACAAAGGTGGAACCTTCGACACCAAGGGCCACAACTGAAAAGAGGCCACCTTTGTCCTTTGAGACTTCAGCAGAGCTTTCTAGCCACCATAGAACCTCCTTGTGGCCCTGCTGCTGCTGATCATTCAGGGAAGGCACTGGGACCCCGCCATCCTGTGGACCCCTCTGCTTGGGGCCAGGCAGAAAATAAGGGAGAGGATGCAGGTCAACACACAGAAATTAGCTCAGGTTTGCACCTGCCCTGTGTCCGGGACTGGCGGGAGACCAGGGCAACTCAGCTGGGGGCTTTGCGGAGGAAGGGAGACAGAGGGGGTGGCTGCATACCTAGATGGTGCCTGTCACTTTGGCCTAATGGTCAGTAGGCCCCCCTTTCACCGTGCAAACAACACTGGCTAGCATGGAAGATTTGCTTTCACTCTAGAGGTGGCCATGGGTTCCCAGGTGGGCGGCCACATGGAGCAGGAGGCCTAGGAAGGGGAAAAGAACAGACTGGAAGGAAACAGGTCCGCAGAAAGAGCTCTGGCCTGCAATGAAGACCAGCCTTTGGTTCCCAGCTGCGCAAGGCCAGAGGGAGCACATATTTCCATGTCATTTAAATGTGCAATTATTGAATCCACCACTCTCTTTTTCAACAGAGACTTCGTTAATTAAGTGGTTACGGTCATCTCCCTGATGGCATAATATTTGTCTCTGCAATGCAGAAAACCTGGGACGACGTGTTGAGCGAGCGAGGCTCCTCCTCCCCGGAAGTCCTCCCGCCCCGCGCGCCCCACCCCCAGGTTTCCCTGAGCGGCGCTGGGACCGCGCCTCCTCGCCGTGCGCCATTCGCCCGGCGCCAGCGCGCCCCCGCGTGGCCGTCTTGGAGAAGCGCAGCCTCTGCCAGGCAAGGTCTGGTTTTGATTGAACTCCATTAAGTTCAAGGGCTTAGCGAGTCTGGCTGGGAGTGGGGCTCGGTCCTGGGCCCTCCAGGGGCTATAAACAAGAACTCTTGGCACGTGGGGTGGGGATGGGAGCACGTGGAGACAGATGAATGCACAGATGAGGTTAAGAGTTAAGGTCGGAGCCAGACTGTCTAAGCTACCTCCCGGGCCACTCCTAGGGAACTGAAAACGACCTAAATAAGTCCGGCTGACCCTCTGGGATGGGATGCTCCCAGGCCAAAGGAGGCAGCGATTACAGCTGTCTCTGCCTCTGGCAGGTTTGCAACACATGATGTATTTTAAAAGGGTTCCTTATTAATTTCATTATCATTGTGACTATTGCCCCAGGGGCCCTTGTTTACATTTCAAGAGATTCCAGAACACATCCCCTTCCCTTCCTCGATCCCTATGACTGATATTAAAGTTTAATATTTTTGTAAAGTGAGGGGGCAATGAAGACCATTCATTGTCACTTGCTGGGCCCTAACCCCAAGACCGACCCAGCAAGAACCGAGGGCAGATGGCATGGGCATCACAGGATTCACGTTTCAGTTAAGCATACAGAAAAGGGAAGCAGTGCTTGCCACACGCTGGTGGGGCTGTGAAACAGGAGGCAGCCCTGGAGACCTGGAGAGAAACCTGGAGGAAAGTTCACTGACTCCTTCTGCTTATAAAGGGAGATGCGGGCAGAAGCAGCATGAGACAAGTGGCGACTTGCTCTCGGGTTCAGCCTCCGTGGACACTTGGGACCAGACAGTTCTTTGCTGTGGTGGGGATTGTTCTGTGCTTTGTAGGATCCTGATTAGTCTCCCGGGGGCCTCCATCCAGGCTAGATGCCAGTAGCAGGCTCCCATCCCAATTGTGAAGACCAAAAATGTCTCCAGACATTGATAAATGTCCCCTGGGGAGGGGGCAAGATCGTCCCCAGTTGCGAACCTCTGACAGAGAGCGGTCTCTTTCTGTGAGATTGGCTTGTTATAGCCAACAAAAGGGCGTCTCCAGCCTGCATGTCGGAAGGACCCTGCTCTGGATGCGGCCCCTCCTCCCCAGACGGCCCCAGCCTATGATGTGGGAAAGGTCCCCAGGACCCCCGCCGAGTTGGAATTTGAAGCAAAGGAAGTGGGAATGGAAAGCTGTTCCCAGGATCCTCAATTCTCCTGCCTGTAGAAGTCCCATGACAATCCTTGGAATCTTATTAGAACATGGTTGGTTTATAAAAGATGCCTGTTGTGCTCACTGTAAAGGGAACATTACAATATTAAAGGAAAATTAGTTTGTTTTTTTTTAAAAGTGCCACAAAAATCTCACCATCCTGGCACGCTTCAGCTTTTATTTATTTTTTTGCAAGTTTCTTGTAGTTGGTGAACTTTGGCTCCTGGGAGGGATGTGAGAGGCTGACAGTTTTTATAAATAAAGCTTTATTGGCATGCAGCCACATCCACCATTTACAGTGGTATCTGTGGCTGCTTTTGCTTTGCAGCCCAGAGCTGTGAGGGAGACTGGGACGTGCAGAGCCTGAACTATTTACTACCTAGCCCTTAACAGAAAACGTGTGCCCACTTCTATTTCATGCGTACATTGCCCTCAGAAGTTCAGTTGTATCGTATTGTTTTGTTATGGCACAGAACCAGTTTAATATCGCCTGGGATAGGTTACAGCTCTGCTGCCGATGACACGTCCTCCCAGACGCCTCTCACCTGATTATTGCAGCGGCTGCAGGAGGGAGATATTGCTATTCCCAAGGATGAGAAGAGACCACTAGGGTCAAGAGGAGGGACTCAAATGGCCTGAGGTCACTATAAGTCAGCAACACGAAAACCACAGCTTACACTCATAATAGAGCGCCCGGCCACTCCTCCTGTGCCCACCTGCCCCAAGCCGTGAGGTCCTTGCCTGTGTGCTTCAGTGTGCAGATGCACTTAGGGCACTTTATGTAAATTAGCTTTTCCAAACGTTGGGCTCCTTGGCGACCAATGCAGATAAGAAGTGCTTTTTAAAAATATATTTTCTATTTGAATTGTTTGGATTCCTGGCATGGTGGCCTAACTTAGAAATGTCCCCAAACTAAGGTGACTTGAAATTTTTTTTCCTGATAAATCAAGGCAGAGATTTACCCATTGTGGTTGCCTCCTCGGTGTCCCCCTCCCCTCCCCCTTCTTCTTTTTCTCCTGCTTCTATGTCAATGCCAAATGAGTCACATGAACTCAGGAGACACAAACAGGCTTGTGGCTTCTAAAAGTAAAATGGGATATCTGGTACTTGTATGGCAGAGTTTTTGGTGAAATTATTTGACTTTGCCTTGGGGCAAAATCAGCTCCGATGGTGAACCTTTAGACTGGTGTTAAAATGTTGCATTAGAAAAGAAAGAAAAGATGCTCTTCTCTTTGGGAAATGCCGATTTAACCCAAGAGAGCAGGGCTTCTGCTGCAGGACTTCTCAGAGCCTTTGACACACTGAGTGCTTGAATTCCCGAGGTGGCCGGCACTTCACGGCTTCCCTGGGTGGTGGGTCTGTGAGGGTTGCTGGATGCACCTGGAGGATGTGAGGCATGTTCTACCCACAGGCTTCCCCGTGTGACTCATGGGGACTCTGTCAAGCAGAGTGACAGATGGAAGGACAGCTCAGGCTCCTCCAGGGTCAGTGGCAGGCTGCCCGGTGGCCTTGCCATCCCACCTGTCGCTCACTCCCACGCCCGGCAGCCAGTCAGCTTCATAAGGGACCAGTGGTGCAGTGGTTGGAACTTTGAGTGTCCCTTCAAAGTTCACATTGGTGTGTTGGTGGGGTTGGGCCTTTGGGAGTGAACTAGGGTAGATGAGGTCCTGAGGGTGGCCCATGAGGCCAAGAGTGGCTCGACAGGCCGAGGAGGGGAGACTGGGCTGCCCTCCCTACATTGTCACGCAACCTAGAGGCCTCAGTAGATGCCAGGCCCTGCTCTTGGCCCTCCAGCCTCCAGCACTGTGAGTGCCATAAACCTTTGTTCTTTATAAATCAGCCTGTCTGTGGTATTCAGTTATGGCAACAGGAAACAGACCAAGGCAGACCTTCTCAATGAATTTCTCAGGCTTTGCATGAGAGACTGACCTATTTGAGCCCCTGGGATTTTCAGGTGGGTGAGCTGGCTACAACACTCTGTCCTTCTGGCCCTGCAGGGGCTGGAGATGAAAACAGGGCCCAGGCTGGTGGCTCTCACTGTCTGTTCCCAGCCTTCTGTTGGCCTCCTGCACACATAGAGGCCTCAGATATTTTCCCTCCACTTGGGGGCACCTGATTTTCAGTGGGACTGCCCCCTAGGGAATCCCTCTTGTGTATTTATTAGGACTCTAGGGGACAGGTGTCAAAAGTCCAACTGGAGCTCTCGCAAGCACAAAGAGGACTTTATTGACCATGAGTCTGAAGATCCAGGCCTCAGAAAGGGTGGAACCATGGCTCTGCTTGGCTCAGGAACAACCAGAACCAGGACATAGAATGTTCCAGAACAATTAGGCCTCATTTTTTAAGTCTTCTCTATAAGCAGCTTTATTTTACTGCAGAGGGGTCTCTTGAGGTGAGTTAGTGGTCTCAGCTTTTAATGCCATTTTCTTCACCACCAGAGGGCAGTGGAGGTGGATGTTGTGAGATCCCAACTCTAGGGGAATGACCACCACCCGGCTCCTCAGGCATGACCAGGTGGAAGCAGAAGAGTCACAGGTATTAATACAGAGACTGCCAAATTGGCTGTGGGAGAGAGGAAAATTCTAGAAAGTCCCACATATCCCTGGGAGCAAAGGTCAGCCAGATACATCTCTCCATGAAATGCCAACCTGGTTCATACTTCACCTGTGAATGCTAATCAGGTCACATAATAACTTTCTATTTCACTGAAGTTAAAACTGCTCTTTTTCAAGAGGTGGTTGAGGTAGGGCACACCTGTAATCCCAGCAACTAGGTAGAAATGAGGCAGGAGGATCTCAAGTTCAAGACCAGCCTCAGCAATTTAGTGAAGCCCTAAGCAATTTAGAGATACTGTGTCTCAAAATTTAAACAAACAAACAAACAAACAAAAAACCCAAAAAACGGGTTAGGGATGTGGCTCAGTGGTTGAGTACCCCTGGGTTCTATTCCCAGTACACACACACACACAAAAATTGTCATTCTCATAAAAAGGCCAATAAAGGGTAGTGTTTAGGGGGACTAATAACAGTGTCACCTCATAGAACTCTTGCAGGGATTAAAGGGCTCAGGTGAGGCCTGCGCACAGCGGGCCTGACTGGCAGCCTGTGGTGTGGACCTGCGACCTGACTCCCTTCATGGGGGCCTCGCTGGAGCCTCCAGGCCCGAGGCCAGCCCGAAGGAGGAGACCGCCCCCATGGCCACGAGGGAGTGGGGTGTCTGTGGGGCCCAGATCTCTGCCTGCATGCGCATCTGGGGATGAGAGAGTGGACTCACAGTGACCGTCCTTGGTGGGATCAGATTCTCTGCCCTCCTGGAAACCTCCGCATTAAAGCGAATTCCTGACACAACTCCATTTCCATAGAAAAAGCCTAATTTCCCCAGGAAGTGGCTCATTTCATCAAACCCCCAAATGATTTCAGCTGTCTGGGGAAGAGGCTCCCGGCTCAGCACCCCCGCGCCTGCGTCTCTGGCACTTCCCGGAAATGCAGGCGTCCAGCTGCAGAGGACCTGGGTCCTGTCCAGGGTTGTCCAGGCCCAGGGCGACTCACGTACACCAGGCTGCGGGGCCTGGGCAACACCGAGCCCTCTCGGGACCACTGTGGGCAGGCTTGTGGCATCAGGACGTCCTGAGATGACCAGACCGTCCTAGAGACAGCTCCAGAAGTGACCAGCTGAATGCACTGCAGGGCCACGCCAGCTCCGGTGCCCGCAGCAGCCCCCCTGCCTCTAGGGCTTATTTCTCTCCCCTCTAACCTGGGACATGAAGTGGATTTGGAGGCGCCAGCGGGGCCAGGGCTGTGGCTAGCGCGCTCCCTGCTGCGGGTCCTCCCGAGGACTGCGGAGCCCGAGGAGCCCCGCCCTCTGCAGCCCTGTCCATCACCAGTCAAATTGTTCCGCAAGCATCACTTTTCTTTAATCAGGCTATTCTTCACCAGGGCTATTTTAATTAAGGGTCCCCTGTCAACGCAAAACATATGTTCCGTGGTCTTGCTTTGCTTACTAATGATGCCCAGGATTATTAAGTCGGGAAGGAATTTCCAGCTCTGGCTCTTGCCGTTTCCGCCCCACCCCCAGTCCCCCAAGCCCCGGTCCTCCTGCATCTCGGCTTTCACCCATTACTCTCATTCCTTGGCGTTGCTACCCTCCTGGAAACTGACCTCGGAAAGTGATCTGTTTAAATCAGCAATCTGAGTCTAGTATCCTGAAGTGCGATGCTGACCTTCTCCTGTTCCTACTGCCAACCCTCTTGAGATCCAGGCTAAGAATGTGCGATTGCTTCAAACTACCTTCTATTTTTTTTTTTTTTTTTAAGTCACACACACACACACACACACACACACACACACACACACAGAGTCACTCATCACTTAATGGAGTCCATTCTGAGAAATGTGACCTTTGCAACAGATGGTGTGAACATCACAGAGGATGCTCACCTGCCACACACCCAGCCCCGTGGCTTCCTGCAGCCAACCAGGCAGATGTGCACGTTAGGGATGGTGGCGCTCAAGGCAGCAGGGAATTAAACTGAGCACAAGGGGAAATGTGCTGGCGAGAGCTGGGTGCACGCAGGCCCTGAGGGGTGCTGCCTCTGACACAGGGTGCACTGCCCTGCAATGAACTTTCTGAATGAGTGGGAGTCACGCCAGTGATGGACAGGGCAATGAGTAAGAACCTGTAGCAGTCATTTGTTTTCAGGTGTTACGTGCTCGATGACTGTTTTGCTGTGTTTTGTGTCTGGAAGCAGAGAAGGTTTGCTTTTGTGAGCATCTGCACAAACACACATGTCCTGCCTTGTGCCACATGTCACAAGGGCTAGTGCCAATAGGTGACAGGAATTTTTCAGCTGCAGTATGTGTGTTGACTCTTATTGACTATATGTTCACACACACACACACACACACACACACACACTTTTTCTTTTCTTTTCTGTGGATTGGAGAAGGGACAGAGTGATAGTTTGTTGGCTGAGCTCAGCTTCTTCTGGATTGTCCCCAGTGGGGCAGGCAGCCTTCTAGATTGACAGATGGACCCATCGACCATGTCACCTGCTATTTACACCCTGTGTGATCTCCTCCTATTGAGTGTGGGCTGGACCTACTTGTTTGCTTCTCACCAATAGAATTCGGCAAAAATGATGATGTCATCTCCAAGGTTAGGTTATAAAAGGCTGCGGCTTCTATCTTGCTGGTACTTTCTCTTGCCCTCTTGGTGAGTGTAGAGAGATCCGCATGGGAAGGCACTGAGGAGGGCCTCAGCTCAGTGGCCACTCAAACACCTGTGAATGGGTCCTCTTGCAGTTAAGCTGGGAGATGTCTGCACCCTAAGTGCACACCTGAGAGCAGCCCAGCGAGACATCCTGGGAAGAGGACTAGGATAAGTGGCCTCCAGATTCCTGACCCACAGAAGCCGTGAGATAGTAAGTGTGTTTTGTGTTAAGATGCTAAATTTGTGGTAATTTGTTATGCAACACCAGATAAGTAACTCTCAAGCAATTCAACTGGGTCCCAAACTTAACAAATTTAACAGCACAAAAACTTAGAGAAAGTGTGGATTTTCTGTCTCCTTGAGTTAGAAAATCTTTTAGACTTTGGAGCTCTTGGCTCTCAGACCTGTGGTCTCTGGCACCTGAACCCTCCCCGTGCTCCCAAGTCTTTGGCCTTGGGCTGGGAGTCACACCTGGTTCTCAGGGCCTTTGGCCTTGGGCTGAACTACACCTAGTTCACTTGAGTCTCCTGCTTGAGATGGCATGTCATAGAACTTCTAAGCTTCCCTAGTCCCATGAGCCAATTTATATAATCAATATTTATATCTAAACACACTCAGACATATACCTTTTTGGTTCTGTTTCTTTTGTGAACCATAGTACATATATTATTTGAAATTTTAAATAATCAGCCATTTATATGTATATGTTTGTGCGTGTATGTGTGTGTGTGTGTGTGTGTGTGTGTGTATTGAACCCAGGGCCTTGTGCATGTGAGGCAAGCACTCTACCAACTGAGCTAGATCCCCAGCCCCAGCCATGTGTGTGTATGTGTGTGTGTGTGTGTGTGTGTGTGTGTGTGTGTGTGTATATATATATATATATATATATATATATATATATATATATATATTTTTTTTTTTTTTTAAAGAGAGAGAAAGAAATTTTTAATATTTATTTTTTAGTTTTCGGTGGACACATCTTTATTTTTTTATTTTTATGTGGTGTTGAGGATCAAACCCAGCGCCCCGTGCATGCCAGGCAAGCACGTTACCACTTAAGCCACATCTCCAACCCCAAACATGTATATTTTTAACACAAATAATTCATTGATAAGTTTTAGTTGTTAAAATGCAGAAGGAATGAAACAAATAATCAGAAAAAGCATGGAAAAAAATCACATTGGTGGGTGTGTAGTTCTCAGGGCTACCGTTCCTGAGTGCCACACAGCACGGCTTGAACAGATACTTGCTCTCTGGCAGTTCTGGAACATCGACATCTGAACTCAGTGCTTGCAAGGAGGCTGTGATTCTCCAGAAACCCACAGGGGAGTCTTTTCTCGCCCCTTCCAGCATCTGGTGTGTGCTGGGAATTGGGGCTCCCTTGGTTGTTGGCAGGGTGTAACTCTGCCCTCCCTGTCGGTGACATCCTCCCCACTTACCCAGGTCTGCAGGTGACTCTCTTCTTATAAGGACAGCAGACACTGGACCAGGCCCCCTAATGGCTGCTTGTTAACCTGTATCAAGCCCAGAGAGGGACGGGCCACTCTCAGGCCCTCTAGGAACTTCTAAGCCAGGAACACCTTTCAACTTCCGGCATGTGCCAGCAGGAAGAGGTGGCCAGAGCTGCATTCTGGTAGTCACACGGGTGGGGTCGCAGCTGTGCCTCCACTCTGTGCCCACTGCATATTGGCTGTGGAACGCTGGCCAGCTGTCCCCTGCGTGCTGGACTGCGTGTCTTTAAGGCAGACCTCCTCAAGGCTCAAGATCCAAGTTGCAGCTCAAGGTTGTGCGAAGCTGGCATGGGAAGGGGACTTGAAGGGCGACCGTTTCGCTCCTCACGTTGCTGTTACCCTCATTATCAGATGGTCTTAATCAGGGGCAGATTTTAACCAAGGACAGCACTTAGCTCTAGTGCTCTTTCCTGGGAATGTCGGGATTCAGGCTGTTATAATTGAAGTTTGGATAAAGTCAATTCTTCTTGACATTGTTGAAAAAATCCTGCATGTCTATGAAAGGCCAGGGCCGGTGTCCGTCTGGTGACCCACAGGATGGAACGATGGGTGACAAATACCTCTTTACCAGAGAGAGAGCGCTCAGAAAGTTCAGGTCTGCGTGAAAAATAGAGACCTCCATGGGATCTGTGGAAAAAATACATTGCAGAGGGAGCACATGCATTGGATCCCGGGGAAGGTGGCCACAGACGGGGATAGCGGGGACCGGAGAGCTGGTGCCCGCGTGCCTGGCCCCTGCCACAGTGCTGTGACATTCTCTGATTCCAGGGGACTCAAGGGAGTCCCTTGTAGCAGAACTACTTCTAAGGAAGCAGAAGTAATGTAACCCGAAGCCTCAAGCTCAGCCAAGGTGTCCAGAGAACTCAGACCCTCACCAGTGCGACGTGTCCTAAAAACACTCATCTAAGCCTGCCAGGTCTGTCCTTCCCTTCTTACCAAACCGCAGTCTCTTGCCCCTCCTGGCAGCGAGGTACTCCTGAGGCGCGTCCTGAGGGCATGTGTCAGGACAGGGTTAGATTTGGAGGTACAGGGAGGTAGGCTGTGTCAGGTTCGCAGCAACATGGGTGAGGTATCAATTTAGAAAAGGTGAATCATGCGCTCACTGGGCAGCTACGACCCGCCTGGGTGTTCACACTGAGAGCCAGCTCCACCTGCTTCCCGTGCTGCTTGCTCAAAGGTGGCTGAGTGGCATGACACAGTGGTCCCCTCCCCTGCACTGTCGACTTCTGAGTTTCAGTTACCTGTAGCCAAGGCACAAAAAATGTTAAAGGTAAAATTCCTGCTGGGAATAGGGCGTATCCTGCATCATGGCCTGAACTGCTGAGAGCCATAGCTAAGTAAGAATGACGCATGGCAATTTCCTTGTCAGCCTACCCCATGTTGCTTAGAAGGAGGACTCTCCATTGTGGAAATGGACTTGCCTTGGACCCAGGTCATTTGCAGTGACATTGCATGTATGTTTGAGTAAGGTGACCCTGCTCAAGGACCAGGGCGGATGGGGTTTAGGGTGATCTGGGTTTAGGGCGGTTCCAGGTTTAAGGTGATTCCTGCTGGGAATAGGGCGTATCCTGCTGCCTCAGGCGCCCGCCCGCTCCTGGAGTTCCCATTGAGTTCAGGCTCTCAGCAGTTCAGGCCATGATGCCCTCTTTCCTGGGCCCCATGGGCTCTTAGCCCCAAGCCTTTGCAAACTATTGGGAATCTCTTGAGTTTTGAGAGTCCATCCATGCCTTTGGGTGGCTTCTAGAGGGATTTCCTCAAATATCACCCTATCGCCTCTGTCCTTCCCATCCTGATTGCTAGAATTCATTGAGCATGTATTATTTCCAGGCATTCTGACGCTTGCATGACACTGAATACTTATCCGAAATCCTGTGTGAGAGGTCTTGTTTCTTTTTGTATTTTTGAAAATGGAAATAAACCAAAGTTCAGAGACATTGTATGGCATGTCCAAAATCACACAGCAAGAGGGTGTTTAGAAAATAGCATTTTAAAAGTTAGGAGCAAGAAGTAAACAAAAAAACAAAAAACAAAACTGAAGCCCCCCAATCCAGGCAGGGCTGCTTCCTGTTTCTGTGAAAGGAAACCAGATGCTTTCACTGCTTTTGTGTTCTCCAAGAGGGAGGGGAACGCGCCGGTTCAGAGTCTCTCTATGGGGTCTGCAGATGGGGCTCATGGTGCTATCGGCAGTTGGCATTCCCGGGTGCTTTGGGAAAAGTATTGAAGTGAATATCCAGTATGTGCTTTTAATATCAAAAATTGGAAATCTGTTCATATCCATAAATAAGAGACTAGATAAAGATCTAGTCACACAGTCTAGCCATGATAGTCTAAATATGAGGTGTGTCCCCTGAGCTCCCGTGTGATTGCTGGCAGGCTCGAAGGAGAAGTGATCAGATTAAGTGAGCTGTAATCTAAGAGGACCCATCCATTTGGTATATTAATAATCTGAAAGGACTGTTGTGCTGGGTGATTGCTGTGGGCAGGTCGGGTGTGGCTGCAGGAGGAGGATCACTGGGATGTGCCCTTGGGAAAAGTCTTGTCCCCCAGTTCCTCCCTCTCTGCTCCTGGCTGTCATGTCCTGAACTGTTTTCCTCCACCACCTCCTTCCACCAAGATGTGCTGCCTGGCCTCCGAACCCTGAGACCCCGAGCAGTGGAGGTGGATGAGTATGGACTAACTCCTCCCACACTGTGAGCCAGGTACATCTTCCTTCCTTTAAGTTGTTCTGGCAGGTAACACACCAGCCATCCAATTAAATGTATTGATGAAATACGATACACTAGTGATCATGAACCAGAGCAACTCCTACTAATCCCAGCAAGTCACACAAACGGAACTCTGGGGGAAGTTGCGTCTGTTCAGTGTCATGTGCACACTTTACATACCTGTGTCGTTCTGTCCACAGTTTTAATTTGCAATAACAATCTTGCTGGAAAATGCATAAATTGAAAAAAATTGTAGACATTGGGGGTGTCCAGTGTGTCTGCTGCTGCTGACCATGGTGACAGTGTTTCCCGGTGGGAGGTGAGGACGTGACATGATGGGAATGACTATTCAGGGGGCTCCACTTTCTTGGTGGTATTTTCTTTATGAATTTCAGGCTACTCACCTGTCTGTTGTATCTTGCTAGCTTGTGACATGTCTTAATAGTTTGAATAATATTGAAAAGAAAACTTCTCTGCTTCAGAATTTGAAGGCTCCTGACTACTCATCTGAAGTTTCCACTGTTGGAAGGTAGGCTGGTGCCTCTTGCAGTTTTGATTATTTTATTCTTCAAACTTAATTATTTTGCAGTGCTGGGGATGGGACTCAGGGCTGTGAGTGCTGGGAAAAACTCTGCCACTGAGCTGCCCTCAGCCCAGTTTGGGTTATTTTATGAGCTCTGTTGCTATTTTCCCTACTCTGGGGACTACCAGAAGCACCATTGTTGTGAAATTCCACAATTTTAACAATTTGGGTATGGTTGGGTTTTTTTCCCTAGCTTCATTTTTGAGCCCTTTCAGCATGGAGTATGGAAACATGGACCCTAATTTCCGTTGAAATGGGAAATGTGAGTGTGCTCTTTGTGTTCTTCCTTTGTTTCTCTGTTCTCTTTTTCTTGAATCATTGTTATTTGATGGACTTCCTGGGCTAATTCTTACATTTTATATAAATTCTCTCCATTGTTAAACTCATCTTGAAACTCTCTTAGTAAATGACAAAATGATTCCCCTTGATTTTCTCTCGTCATGACGCCTTCCTTCCAGCTTCTCGGGCAGTGGGCTGCATCTGTCCTCTCTGCCCCCGAGTTAAGGTGGCTATGCGCATGTTTCCCCCCCATCCCCCATCCCACCATCCCCCCTCCCCCTCCCCCCTCCCCCATCCCTGTGCCTGGGCTTCTTGGTGTACACTCTTCTTTTCCTCCTCCTCCTCCTCCTCCTCCTCCTCCTCTTGGCCTCCCCCTTCTCTTTCTTCTCTTCCTTCTGGTCCTCATGCTCATCTTCTTGTCTGCATAGCGCTCATCCGACACCCGGACGTCCTTGGCAGGTGTTTGTACTGAGGAGGGTTCAAGAAGGCGCCTGGTGAAGGTCGCGGGAGTGAAAGGCCAGTGTCAGCATGAGCAACTCTTCTCACGGCCTCTGAACCCCGAGGGTCACCGAGACCCTTTCAGGGGCACCAGTGCCATCTTCATAATAACCCCAGGGATCAGTAGCTGTCTTCACTGTGCGACTGCAAAACAGGGGAGGAACCATGGTTCACTTTTGTGTCACCTAGTCTGGGCCACAGGGTGCCTGGGTATTTGGTCAAACATCACTCTGGGTGTTTCTATCAGGGTATTTTGGATGAGGTTAAGATTTAAATCTGTGAGTGTGTGTGTGTGTGTGTGTGTGTGTGTGTGTGTGTGTTGTGTGTTAAAAGGTAAACAGTATGAAGCTGATCCTCTAAACCCATTTTTAAGCATCTCTGGGTCCCCTCCGCCAGCCTGGAACTGTCCCTCTAGCTCCACTCCTGGGAGTTTGGGTTAGGTGCCTCCTGTAGGTGGCGCTGTGCACTGTTACCCTTCCATGAGGAACACCTTTCACCATGCACAATGTCCTTAAGGCTTCTCAGTGCTGTAGCAGGTGACACGAGTTTCTTTTTTAAGGTCAAGTAACTTTCCGTCATCTGCCGCTTCTTCTTTATAGATTGGTCCACGGGTGGGCTTTCATGTTGGTGGCACCCTTGGCTGTTGTGAGTGATGCTGCAGCATGAGAGGCAGAACATGTCTTTTGAGCTCTGTTTCTGACCACTCTGGCTGTGTGCCCAGAGATGGGATCGCTGGACCACGTAAGAGTTCTAGGTTGTAGTGTTCTGAGCAGCTTCACCTGTCTCCCGTGGCCTCTGTGCCATTTTATCTTCCAGCAACAGTGCACACGGGCTCTGGTTTCCCACGCCTTCACCCACATGTGCGTTTTCTGTTTTTGTTTGGTTAGGGCCATCCTTACAGTGCAACATGACATCCGCGGCAGTTCTCATACGTTCTCCTGATGGTAAATGATGCTGAGCATCCTTTCATATACCTGCTGGTCCTGCAGGTCATTAGTGGATCTCCTTGGAAGAAATGTCTGTTCAAGCCCATATATATGTGTATATCTCTCTCACACATACACACACACACATACAAACACACGCGCGCGTGCGCGCACACACATGGTTATTGAGTTGTAGGAGCTCCCTGCATGTTTTTGGATATTAACCCTTTGTTTGACATATGGTCTGAAAATATTTTCTCCTGTTCCATGATTGCAGTTTCCCCAGTTATGTCCTGTTTGCTCTTTCGCTTGATGTATTTCCATGCATGTGTTTTTGCATATGCTGTCTTGTGTTTTTGGTGTCATTTGCATATGCTGTCTTGTGCTTTTGGTGTCATATCCAAGAAATCTTTGACCAAACCAATGTTAGGAAGTCTTCCTCGTGTTTTCTTCTAGGAGCTTCACAGCTTGGGGTCTTGTGTCTAAGTCTGGGTTCCTTTCGTGTTGAATTTCATGTGCGGTCCAGACCCTGTTGGATTTCCTTGCATGGGGGACACTCATGCATCACTCAATGAAGAGACCATCCTCTCCTCCTTGCCCGGTCTTGCCTCTCGCTGAAGGTAGTTAGCTGAGCACACATGGGCTTCTCTCGGTGCCCTCCATCTCTGCCTCTGCCATCTGGACATCCGTCATCACAGCATGGCCATGTTGCTTGATCATGCCGTTTGGTAATAGGTCATGAAGTCAGGAAGCCAGGGCCTCCAGCCGTGCTCTTCTTTTTCAAGATTGTTTGGGCTGCTCAGTTTTTTTGTGGTTCCATGGAAACTTTAGGGCTGTTTCTTCTATTTTTTGCAAAAATGCCTTTGGTTGGGATTTTGACATGAATCACACCAGATCATAGTGTGCTCTGGGTGGAATATGGATACTTGAGGGTATTGTCATATAAAATCATGTTGTTTACAAACAGAAGTAACTTTGCTTTTTCCTTTCCAACGCCACTTTCTTTTACTTCTGCTCCTTGCCTGACTGGTGTGGCCAAGATTCCCAGTACTGTGTGGGAGAGAACTGGCGAGAGTGTCTATCCAGGCCAGGTTGCTGATTTTAGAGAAGTTGGGTGTGATGCTGGTGTGGGCTGTTTGCACGTGCCCCCAAGCTGAGGCAGTTTCCTTCTACTGGTAATGTGCTGGGTGTCTCTATCACGAAGGCTACTAATTTTCTTTTCTTGTCTGATTGCTGTGGCTGGAGTCTCAAGGACTATGTTTAACATTCTCAAATGCTTTTTCTGTATGTATTCAGGTAATCATGTGATATTATCCTTCCTTTTACCCACATGGTCACATTGATTTGCCTGTGTCCAACTCTTTTTGCATTCCACCTGGTCAACTTGATCACACCTATAATTCTTTTTTATTGCTGACATGTTAATTCAGTTTGCCAGGATTTTATTGAGGATTTTGCAGTTCAACAGAAACACCTTCCTGCAGTTCTCTTTTCTGTGTCTTTGCCTGGCTCTGGTATCAAGGCAGTACAGAACTCTTACAATGAGTTTGGAAGTAGCCTCTCTCTTCATGCTCTTATTTTCTTTGCTGTGCTGAAGCTCTTTAATTTCATGCCATCCCATTTATTAATTTTTGATTTTATATCTTATGCTTTAGGAGTCTTGTTAAGGAAGTTGGTTCTGTGCCAACATACTGGAGGGTTGTGTCTACATTATTTTTTTTCCTATCAGTTGCAGAGTTTCTAGTCTAATCCCTAGGTCTTTAATCCACTTTGAGTTGATTTTTTTGCAGGGTGAGAAATGTGGGTCAATTTTCATTTTTCTACATATGGATTTCCAATTTTTCTAGCAACATTTGTGAAAAAAGCTATCTTTTCTCCAACATATGTTCTTGGCACATTTGCTGAGTATCAAAGGACTATATATGTGGGTTTTTCTCTGTGCCTTCTATTCCATTCCATTGGTCTTCATGCCTGGTTTGGTGCCATACTATTTTTGTTACTATAACTCTAGTATATTTGGAGTCTGGCATTGTCATGCCTTTAGCTTTGCTCTTCTTGCTGAGGATTGCTTTGACTATTTTGGGTCTCTTATTTTTCCAAAAGAAATTTCAGAACTGCTTTTTCTAGTACTGTGAAGAATGTCATGGGTGTTTTGAGGGGGACTGTGTTGTAACTGTACAGCACTTTTGGTGGCCTGGCCATTTTGACAATATTAATTCTCTCTATCCAAGAGCATGGGAGGTCTTTTCATCTTCTAGGGTCTTCTTCAACTTCTTTATTTAGCGTATGATCGTTTTCACTTTAGAGATCTTTTACTTCTTTTGTTAGATTGATTCCCAAGAATTTGATATTATTCTTTGAGATTAT
Organism: Callospermophilus lateralis; assembly: GCF_048772815.1. NCBI lineage: Eukaryota > Metazoa > Chordata > Mammalia > Rodentia > Sciuridae > Callospermophilus > Callospermophilus lateralis. The sequence continues at coordinate 13,215,779 of NC_135309.1, read as the reverse complement.
TGTGAGCGAGCTAGTTTTCTTTCTTTTTCTTTTTCTTTTCCTTTCTTTCTTTCTTCTTTTTTTTTTTGTTTTTAGCAGATTTCTTATTGGAGTATAGAAACTTGATTGATTTATGAGTGTAGATCTTGTATCCAGCTACTTTGCTGAATTAATTTATCAGCTCTAGAAGTCTTCTAGTGGAGGTTTTATTTTTTTGGTCTTCTAACTATGATTGCTGTGGCTGGAGTTTCAAGGACTGTGTCAGCAAACAGAGATATGTTGACTTCTTTTCTTATTTGTTTCCCTTTTATTTTCTTCTCTTGTCTGATTGCTCTGGCTGGAGTTTCAAGGACTATGTTCAACAGGAGTGGTGAAAGAGGGAAGTCCTGTCTGTTCCTGTGTAGAGGGAATGTTTTGGTTGTTCTCCATTTAGAATAATGTTGGCCTTGGGTTTGTTAGATAAAGCCTTGATGATGTTGAGATAAGTTACTTCTATTCCCAGATTTTCTAGTCTTTTAAACATGAATGGGTGCTGTATCCTTTCAAGTGCCATTTCCACATCTATTGAGATAATTGTGTGATTCTTGCCCTTACGTCTCTTCATGCGGTTAATTGCATTAATTGATTTGTACGTGTTGAACCAACCTTGCATCCCTGGGATGAAACACACTTGATCATGGTGCACTATTTTACAGTGTGTTTTGCCAATATTTTATTAAGAATTTTTGCATCAAAAAAAAAAAAAAAAGAATTTTTGCATCAATAACATTGGATGAAAATTTTCTCTCCTTGATGTATCTTTGTCTGGTTTTGTGTCAGGACGATACTGGCTTTATAGAATGAGTTTGACAGTGTTCCCTCCTTTACTACTTCATGGAATAATTTGAGGCAAATTGGTATTAGTTGTTCCTTAAAAGTCTGGTGGAACTTGTCTGAGAATGTCCAGTCCTGGGCTTTTCTTCATTGGAAGGCTTTTTATAGCTGCCTCAATTTCATTACTTGGTATTGACCTGTTAAAAGTTTTTTATATTCTCATGGTTCAAGTAGGGTAGGTCATATGTCTCTAGAAGTTTGTCGATGTCTTTGAGATTTTCTAGTTTATTGGAGAAAAAAATTTCGAAATGGTTTCTGAGGAATCTCTGGATTTTTGTAGTGTCTCTGTGTTATTTCCTTTTTCAAGTCTAATTTTATTAATTTGAATGTTTTGCCTTTATTTTTGTTAGTTTGGGAAGGGTTTACCAATTTCAATAATCTTTTTGAAAAAACAACTTTTTCTTTTCATCGATATTTTGTATGGGGTTTTGTTCTCAATTTCATTGATTTTGGCTCTGATTTTAATTATTTCCTATATTCTACTGATTTTACTTTTGATATGTTCTTCTTTTTATAGGGCCTTGAGATGTGATGTTAAATTATTTATTGGCTATCTTCCTGTTCTTTTTCAGGGGAAGAAGATTGAACTCAGGAGCACTGGACCCCTGAGTCACATCCCCAGCCCTATTTTGTATTTTCTTTAGAGTCAGGGTCTCACTGAGTTGCTAAGTGCCTTGCTTTTGCTGACGCTGGCTTTGAACTTGCCATCCTCCTGCCTCAGTCTCCCAAGCCGCTGGGATTACAGGTGTGTGATACCACACCCTGCTTCTATTAATTTATGAGATCAATGCTATAAATTTTTTTGTTAGAACTGCCTTCATACTATTCCAGAGATTTTGATATGTTGTATCACTATTCTCACTCACTTCTAATAAGTTCTTCTCTCTTCCCTGATTCATTTCTTCTCTCTATCCATCATTCAAAAGCATATTATTTAATCTCTGTTTTGTCTTCTAAACCTGAAAAATCTGTCTTCAGAGTGGTCTAATCTATTGGTGATACTTTCCATTGAATTTTAAATTTGCTTTATCGATTATTTCATTTCCAGGGTTTCCATTTTGGTTCTTTTTCAGAATCTCTCTCTCTTTAATGAAGTGATATTTTTACTTCCTGTATTTTCTCTCTAATTTCACTCATTATGTCTTCTTTTAGCTCAGGTAACATTTTAACTATGAACTTTTCAAATTCTTTTTCTGGCATTTTCTCCACTGTAGTGTTGATGGAGTTAGTTGTTGAAGGATCGAGGGCTGCTTGGGAGTGACTTGTTTTGTTGCTTTTTCATATTGTTTGTATGTCTACCAATCTGTTGGGATGATTATCACTTCTTCTTTTTTTTTCTCTTTAAGTAAGGGACTACTTTGTGAGCTTGTTTCTCTTAAGAGCCCTGGATGGGATGACTATCCAGTTATTAATATTCTAAGCTGATGTGTGACCTCTGCTGATCCCAATATCAAAACCACTTTGAGAGATTCCACTGAACCCTATTTACGACAACATTTCAGAGCTAAGCCTCTTTCTCTTAAACTTCATGAAAACCAAAACCTTGTGGATATTGTTCTCCATGGTTCCCCAAATCCAGGTATGAACTTGTCATAAAGTACTGGAATGGGTTGAAAAATTAGTTATTAAATTTAGTAAAATTGCTCTAACATTAAGTGAAGGCCAAAAGTGGGGGGAGGAGAAATATTGGGCAAAAAAGAGAGGAAAAAAAAAAGAAAAGATGGGAAAGAATAATATGCACCAAGGTAGAAATGAGAAATAGATGGATAGGGGTATTTGAGGGTGAATGGAGAGTAAGAGGAGTAAGTATAAACTAAAGCTAGAAAAATAGAAAGATTTCTTCCAGTTAATGTTTCAAACCATTAGAAGAAATGCATTCAGATGGATTGAAGGTACAATGTTGGCTATTAGGTAACAACTTTCACATTAAAGAGTCATTTATATGATCAAAGTTGATGTTGTGATTATTTATAGTAGGCCAACCCATGGTCTTTTAAGCTGTAATTTACTGAAAAAAAATATTTTCCATTCCTTCACATTTGTCATATATATGTCCTTAAGTCTAAAGTGAGTCTCTGGTTGATAGCATGTAGTAGCCAGGATCTTGTTTTTATTTGTTCAGACACTTTTCATTGGCTTACACTCAAAGCAATTGCTGAAAAGGATGGCTTTACTGTTACTCTTTGGTGATTTTCTGTTTTGTAGCTTTTGAGGTTCTGCTTGGTCATCTGAGACTCCTAGTTTTCTGCAGTATGTTCCTAGCCAGGCCATAGAGCAGCTGGTCATTTGAGCAAACACTATAATATTCAATGCATGAGACACTCACTCTTCTCTGTCCACCCCAAGAGAGAGGTCAGCAAGAAGTAGTGGCTTAGTCTTATCTACGGATGCTCCTATGGACCAGGAGCAAGCTGCCCAGCTCTGTTTTGTGCTCAGTGCTTCCTGGGCACCTAGAAAATGCCAGCTCCTATCAGGACTTCATGACATGGACACACAGACCAATTTCTTGAGCAGCTCTTTCAACAGTTGGTATTTGACACATACTCTGACTCTTCCTCTCTGCAAGGAGAAACCAGGAATCGAGGATTTCTCCTTGCTTATTCTGCAATAAATTTCCAGAAGAGCCTGTGATTAGTTAGCATGTGCTTGCTCCAAACGTCACCCTTGTTTTTAGCAGTCTCCAACCTGTCAGCCTTTCCTGTCACTGCTTAGATTCAGGCAAGATAGAATCTGTCCCCGTGGCAGACCCTCTGGAAAAATCAGAGCACTGGACATAGGATCCATTCTTCCCTTTCTCTGTTCAGGGAGAGTTCTCTCCCCATGCCTGATGAGCTGCAGGAGGGGCTCTTGCAGACAAGTGGCATGGATTTTTCTACCAGTTCCAATATGGTTGGTTTGGGGTTTTCTGGGGGCAGAAGCCTCTTAACTGGCTTCTGAATTTCTGCAAAAGGAGTTTGTGTATTTATTGTTGATCTGGTATCTCTGTCTGGGGCAGCAGAGTCTGAGGCATCTTATTCTGCTATCTTCTTGGCCTAAATTAGTAACTCTGAGCAAAGAAGTTTATTTTCAATAATGTGGCTGGCCCCATTCAGTCACTTGGGAGCCTCAACTGAGCACAAAGGTCCGTCTCCCCACATCTTCAGCAGACTGCCTTTGGGGCTTCATCTGCAATAGCTATTTTTTTTTTCCTGGTTTGATGGCAGACTGCCCTGAGACAGGAACTGCAGCATTTGTCCCCTGGGGCTCCAGCCTGCTGGCTGACCCTGCAGATTTTAGACTTGCCATAAACAAGTGAGCCAATTCCTCTCAATAAATCTCTTGATATATGCACACAGACACACACATACACTTACACACACACAGAGTTGCTAAGGTGAACCTGGAGTCATGCAGTGGGTAAAACCGGTGCAATTAAAGGCGGCAGCAGCACCAAATTGTACTAATGCTTTCAGATTCTTCACTGCCACGCACTCAAAATAAAAATGAAATGACACTTTTACCTAAGAATGTTCTTCAGGAAAGAGAAAAAAATATGGATTTTATCAAATCTTCACCTTTGTGCATTCATCTTCTTAATACTCTGAGTGGCCGCAGCTCTTGCAAGTGTCTTGAGGAGAAGCACTTTGGGGATGAGCTGGCTACTTTTTCTAAGAACACCATCTTTTTTTTTTTTTTTTTTTTTTTGCAAAGAATGACTGCAGACAAGCTATGTTCATCCAAACTTAGGTTTTGACAGACTTTATCTCAGAAATGGATGAAGTGAGCTTGTCTCTTGAAGCAAAATAACTGACAGCATTTTTCCCCAATGATGAAATTCAAAGATTTAAAGCAACAGTTAAAATTTTGTAACCTGTCTGTTGATGTGAATTTGTCATCTTCCTAGTTCTTAGACTTTTCAAATGAATCCAGCCATGATCATGACGGACGTCACACTCTGACATTGTAAAACCAAATGTGGAAGAATTTGATTTTTTTTCAGAGGGGCTGTCAGAGGGACAAGATTCTGGAAGGGCCACATAATTCAGGGAACCCACACAAGAGCAGGCTTTGGTAAGAAGACCCACTCAGGGTGCCACGGAAGATGATGGATTCTAACACAACAGAAGACAAAAGTCCCTGGAACATTATAGAGTACGACTTGTATGATTAATGAAAGTAAAATACCTCATAGCTCAATAAAAACAAACATAAATCTCAGCAATAGGATTTCAGATTTCTCACTGTCATGGCCACCAACCACTGAGAAACTATTACTTGTACACTTTTGATATAGTACCAAAGAAGAACATCTGTAAGTCTTTGAAAGACCACTGAAGTCCTCCTTCCTTTTCCAGCTAATAGCTCTGTGGTCTCCACACCCCTCAACCCAACAACACAGCACAATACAACAAATGCAGAAGCAAACAGAAACATCCGTTTTTATGTGTTAAGCCAAAACTTTAAGAGACTTGCAAATTTTCAGGCGATGCCGCTCTTCCCACTGATTTTTTCTTTCTCTTGGATAAATGTTATTTTTAATAGAAACATTATTTATGCACACAGTGGGCTTGTTATTTTAAATCAAGTTAACAAGTAAGACAATTTTGGCTTTAATTTATAAGTGTCGTGGATACAACCCACATAGACGAAAGCTGTTGGGGTCCTTAGAAGGAGTCTGGAGACCCAGTGTGCTGTAAGGTGACCCCCCCCACCCCCAGGCTACTTCTTCAGGGGCCCAGCTGTCGTGTCCTGTATCTTGTCCTGGGCAGTGTGGTATGGGATCACATTTCCACCCACATTTTCATTCTTTCCCTGCCTTTGCTGTGGCCTTTGGGAGAGGGCAAATCCTTGCCTTTCTGAAGCTGTCCTTGGTCATAAGACTTGCACTGGCCCCTGGGGTTGATGCAGATGTGAGAAGAGCAGAGTTTTTAAACGTGCTTGGGTGTCACGCAGCTTGCCCTCTTGCCCTCTGTTACCCACCATAAGAGCCTGAGCCATGTGGCTACTGGCCCTGCAGGAGCAGCTCCTTGGAGAAGACCCTCTTTACTTTCTAGAGAGGATCTTTCCCTCCTATTTTTGTCACTTTGTTGGCCCCAAATCTCTCTCATTGGCCAGTCCAGCTCCTAACGCACAGGGACCATTGCCAGCCCCTCCCTGTCTCCTGTGTTGCCAACCCTTCCGTCACGCCCATCATCTTCCCATCCCAGAGTGTTTCATGACCCTTCGTGCCTCTGAGCCCTACATGCTATTCCTCTACCTTAACCCACCTTTCCCCCTTTACTTGGGCCCAGGACTCAGCTCTGAAATTGGAGCCAGTTGTGGCGAGGATTCTCTAAGGAGTTCTTTCTCTGTGATGTCATAGCTTTGCCCATAAAGCTCTGCTCTGCCACTTGCCACCATGGAGAGTGTACTTGTGCCTGCGTTCCTCCTCCACAGACGGCAAACTCCTTGAGAGCTGAGCTGGGCTCTGCTGCTTCTCTGATCTTCAGTACCCGCTGCAGTGTAATGACGAGGAAGACTAGTGGTGCCCTAGGCTGGAGCCAGCCATGGAAGCCAACCCCTCGCGTGCTTCAGGCCAACCTGGGAAAAGGGAGAAAGAAAGGTGTTGGAGAAAAGATGGCCCAAGAGAGCCTGCAGCCCTGCAGGCAGTGAGCTCAGTCAAGTTCAGAAAGAGCTTCCTCGACTCCCAGAAGCAGCTGAGGAGGGAGCAGCGGAAGCAGGAGTCCTCTTGGTTCCTGACAGATTTCCATTCTCAGGGCCTCTAGTGAACTTCCCCTCTTTTGAAAGTGGCCAGAGTTTTTCTTCTTTATAACCAGGGATAGTTGTAAACTAGTTTAAAAATAAAGTTTCTTCTTCCTTTCTGTATTTTCCAAACATTCTTCAATGAGCATAGGTAGTTTTTAATCAGGAAATTTTAAAAAAGTATGTTTGTAATCCCAGCTACTCGTGAGCCCGAGACAGGAGGATTCCAAGTTCGAGGCCAGCCTGGGCAACTTAGTGAGACCCCGTCCCAAAATAAAATAGAAAGAGCTGTGGATGCTGCTCGGTGGTGGAGTATCCCTGGGTTCAATTCCCAGTACTGTAAAAATAAGTAAATGAATACATATGACAAGAAAAGCAGAAGAAGGTCTACTTGGGTGCAAATAGCAGTCGAGGAGGTAAGGATGGGCTGGGAGTCCTCTGTGGGCTGGGTTCTGGGTGGACTTGGAACCCAAAGGGACAGCAATGGGAGGGGACAGCCACAGGACCCACTGAGGCGGGAGGGATGGGAGCAGCTGCAGGGACAATCTCTGGGGCCAAGTCAGGTGGGGCCTTGGGAGCCTCTCAGGTCCCGTGGGCTACAGGAGCACTCAGCTGCTTCTCCCTTCCAGGGCCTTGGAGGTGTGGTGACGAGATGAAGGGGTGCTGGCAGTCACTGTGTGGGTGCAGGTGGGCTGCCACAGCCTCAGTGCTGGTGGGCATGTGGAGTCCCGAGAGTGCCTGCGGTGGCTTGATTGTCCCCACCAAAGCTCACAGGCAAATTTAGTCTTATTGTGAGGGAGTGAGAGGTGGCAACTGCTTGGGGCTCTGCCCCCGGGGGAATGGGCCAGTCCATTAATGGATCAGGGGTGTTATGGTTTGAATCTCAAGTGGCCCCCCGGAAGGCTTGGTCCCCACTGCAGCAGTGCTCAGGGTGGGGCTTTTGGGAAGTGACAGTGTCCTGAGGGTCTTGACATCCACAGTGGATTGATCCTCGGAGAGAGTCAAAGCTGAGTGGGTTATTTAGAGGTGGTGGAAACCACAGGAGATTGAGCTGAGTCGGAGGAAATAGGCCACTGCCTGAGCCCGGGAGGATACCTTGTCCTGGCCCCTTCCTGGCTCTCTCCTCCCTCTGCTTCCCAGATGCCGTGAGCTGTTTGGTGACAGTGACAAAATGTTGACCTCACAGTGGATGGATGGGTTATCTGGAGTGGTCTGTTAAGAAAACACAGTTTGAATCTGTGTCATCATGGGATGCCCTGGGCCACCTCTGCAGAGTCCCCACCAGCAAGAAGGCCCCCACATACCAAATGTGGCCCCTTAACCTTGGACCTTCAGAACTGTGAGCAGAATGAACCTTTATTCTTTATAAGTTACCCCGTCTGCAGCATTCCGTTTTAGTAACAGAAGATGGACTAAGATACCCTCCAAAATTCGTGGAGCCTCAGAATGTGGCCATATTTGAAAACAAGGTCTTTGCAGATGTGACAAAGGCAAGGATCCTGATGAGATCACACCCAAAGAGTAGTTCCTCTCCTGCAGTCAGCTGGGAATTTTTTCTGTCCTGATATTGGAACAAAAATGCAGAGACAAGGCCATTTGCTGATGGGGACAGAGGCTGGGCTGGTGTCCCACAAAGCGAGGAGCTCCTGGCACCATCAGCGGTGGGAGGAGGCTGGGACTGGATTGTCCCCAGAGGTCTCAGAGGGATATGGCCCTGTTGACACCTCACTTTGGCCTTCTGGACTTCAAAGCTATGAGAAGATACATTTCTTAGGGCAGCCCAAGGAAACCATTGTAGAGCCAGGAAGAATCCTCACTCCTCTTGTTTGTTCCTTTCTTTGAACCATTTCGAGTTGTTCTTCCACCCCTCGCAGGACTTCTGACTCTCAAAGCAGCGAAGCTCACAGTAATGGAGTCGGACACACAGAGCCAGAGATCCGAGTGGGCGACCTTAGCAGCGGGATGGTCACCTGCAGCTCCTTCACATGGGACGTGGAAAGGGAACGCCTGGGAGTGGGGGACACCGGGTGAATGTCCTCTCTCCAGTTCCCAAGAAATCCATTTCTTCTTCAGTACTGAGGATGGAACCCAGGGTGCTTTACCTCCGAGCTTCACCCTCAGTCTGTTTTTTTTTTTCTTTCCTTAGAAAGGGTCTCACTAAGTTGCTGAGGCCTTGAACTGTGATCCTCTGTGCTCACAGGTGTGTGCACCTCCACACCCACCCATGATCCATGTTCTCACGAAGCTGCATGAGTCTTCGTGTCTGCCCCATGGACATCACCCTGAGGAGTGAGAGGCTGCGTTACCCTTGTGACGGTCCAAGTTTCCACGGGAAGAAACTCACAGGCGTGACTTGTCTGGGCACTGTCACTCTAAGGCCAGCTAGACCCCGGTGGGAAAGGGGACACAGTGGAATCCCTTTCTAATTGCTCCCATCTCCTAGGCCACTGCCGTGCAGCAGAAATGTCACATGAGCCACAGGTATTATTTCAAATCTTTTGGCAGCCACGTGGAAAAGAAAAAGAAATAGGCAAAATGAATTTTATAATATATTTATTATTATGAATCCACCGTGTGCTCATCCCAATGCACACTCAGTACAGAACTTATTGATGGATGTGGTCCATTGCTTCTTTGCCCAGGTCTCAGTCCCCAGGGCTCAGTCCTGTGTGGCCTCTGCACCAGCCCTGGGTCCGGGGTGGACTTAGGAGCTGTACGCGAAGCCCACACCCTCCCCTTCTGCAGCCGGGTTCCAGGAGCCCTCTCTCCACTCGGATCTGCCTGTCACCCACATTTCTCTGTCAGGCCTGAGCACCCCACCCTTTAAAAATAACATTTCAAATCATTCTCTTGATGTGGCATGAGATTTCTGAGCTATGATTCACTCTAGGTTTCAGTGAGGCTTAAGTGCTTTAATTTATTTTTAAATAGGCCTGGGAGAAAAGTCAAGCAGCTCAATAGAAAAATGTGCAGAGGATATTATCAAGCAATTTACAGGCAGGAGACACATCTAAGCCTCATCAGGAAAAAATGTCCAGACTCACTAATGGTCGGGGACATAAAAGTCAAGGCGGTGCCCCTGGAATGGATGGGTGGGGGGGCGTGTTGCGACAGCTCTTCTGGAGAGCAGTTTGACAGTGTCACCTGTGGTCAGCAGGGGTCTAGGGGGTCTTCCCTGGACAGCCGCCTCCTGTGAGCACCAAGGAGGGGCATCATCTGGAGCAGAGGACGTCTGAAACTGCCTAAATGTCATGCAACAGGTCAACGTATAAGTCACACTAAGGACAACGACATGCCCGTGTAAAAGAATGAGACGGAGCCATGTGGACGTGCACGAAGTCATGTGCTGAGAGTGGAAACAGGGGCTGGTGGACAACAGAGGGAGCTGGCACGCGGGGTCAATGCGTCTCACAGAAGGCTAATGTGCCCACGGGTGCCCGCACATGTGTCTGTGGTGATGCAAAGTTCACGGAAGGAACGTTCCAAGTTGAGGACAGCAGGTACCTCTGGGGAAACTCAGAGGAGACAGGGTTTAATAAACATGGTGCTCAGAAATGACATCAGCTCTGCCTGTCACTTAAAATTATTTGGGGGGAGCAATAGACGTGTATTGTTGACTTGAAAATCAGTGGAGAAGATGGTCACAGGAGGATCCCTGCTCTTCCTGGTGGGGAAGCAAGGCCATCTTCCTTCTCCTGGGGCTGTGGGCTCTCACTCCATCGCACCCTGCTTGCTGAGCTTGGGAAGGGTCCGGGCACTGGCTGACTCATGGAATGACATTGGACACGTTGCTTTTCCTCTCAGGTCTCCAAAATCTGTAAAATAAGATTGTTCCAACCGATGCTCTCTTAGGACCACACCTAGAGTCGAACAGAGAAGCACCCTGCCCCTGCGGTTGGTGGAGAGAGCTTGCCTGCTCGAGACTCCCTGTCAGCCACCGATCCAGGGACCATCTCTTCAAGACGAGCTTGGCCAAACTTTACACAGCAGCTATTTCATCATTAAAGAGTGTCACGGAGGAGGAGACTCAAAACAGATAAGAGGCTCAGTGCTCCTTGGAAATGCCACCAGCGTCCAATGTCACATTGTTGGCTCGTGACCGACTTTCCCGAGAGATCAAGGACGGCTGCTGGAACAGTTGAGCACGGATCTCAGAAGGAACAGTTGGAGGTGAGAGCAGGACCACGCATGCCAGCCACAGGCTTTTCTTTATAACCGGGTAGAGTGTGTTCAAATTTGTGCATAAATTTATTCATTTGGCAAATACCAAGTGCCTACGAGTCAGCTGGAGCCCCTGTCCTCGTGTAGTTCAACGTCCATTCATAGCATGTTTCTAAAGAACATAGAAGCTGCTGACATCTATTGAGCCACTCCTCATGGTTCTGGGCTGTCCAAGGGCTTCAGCGGCTCATCTCCTTGGACCCTCATGGCAACCCCATGACGAGGTGCGGTCTTGATCTCAGTTTAAGGACAAGGAAATGGAGGCTCGGAGATGTGCACTCGCTTCTCTAAGATGACCGGCCCGACGGGGGTGGGAGTTTGGATTTTCTCCCCATAATTTGATACCAAACTCCACATCCTCAAGTAAATAAGCAAACAAGTCGAGCTGGCCCTTGGTATGTGTGAGGGGCTGGTTCCAGGACCGCCCTCCCACTCCCAGCCATGGATAGCCAAAGCAGCAGATGATCAAGCCCTTTACAAAAAAAAATGGTGTAGAATTTGCATAGCACCTTCACAGCATATGCTCCTGTACATCTGGACGACTTATCACATCTAACACAATGTGTTTTAGTCAGCTTTCTGTCACCAGAACAAAATGTCTGACGTAATTTACTTAAAAAGAGAAAGGGTTTATTTTGGCTCATGGTTTTGGCTAATGGTTTAGAGTTCCCATTCCATGATCAGGCAGACCCATGGCTTTTAGCTGTCTGGCGGGAGTGACAGATGGGCGGCACAAACTTCTCACCTCATGATCAAAAAGCAAAAGAAGAGGAAGGGGCTGGGGTCCCTTAATCCCTTTTAAGGTCATGTCCCCAGTGACCTGAGGAGCTCCCAGCAGGCCCTCTCTTAAAGTTTCCACCGTCTCCCAGGAGCACTGCGCTTAGCTCATGGGCCTTTGGCGTCACCACACAACAAAATCAGGACACTATGTAAACAACGGTCGTGCTGTATTTTTAGGAGATAGTGGAAAGAAAAAAAGGGTGTATTGTCACGAGATGCAGCCCTGTACACCTGGCTGCACTTGGGTCTGTGGCTGGATCCTCAGGTGTCGAACCCGAGGGGTGCAGAGCCAGTCCTGGGATGGCGAATTCTGATAGGTGATGTAAGGAAAAAGAGCAGGCTGATGTGAGAAAAAAATAAAGGGTGGACTCAGGTGGCAGAATTGGATAAGGTGGTCAAGGGAAGAGCTCGCCAGAGATGCCCTCAAAGTGGACACCTTGTCCTGGGGGAGCAGAAGCTTGGGCACGTGGGGGAGAGGAGCAAGATGGCTGCTATCACATGGCTGGGCTTCACATGTGGCCCCCGGCGATGCAGGGGGCTCAGCCTGTGGCTTCCTATGAGGCCCCGCAGCCCACCGCCATCCCTCTGTTCACACCAAATCCCTGCACACAGCTGGCCCCGTGTCTGGCGCACTGCTTCCATCCCTCCAGTCCTGGGCTGCAGCAAGGTCACTGAACTAGGGCCCCAGTGCCTGTCTGCAATCTTCCCCACAGACGTCACATGATCCGTTATCCCACCACCGCCCCACCCATAGGATCTCCCCCAATCCCGTGGAGTAAACTGAAGTTAGAGGAGTGAGGGGCCTTCCCAGAGTCACCCTGAGTCCAGGGGCAGCTCCCAGAGCAGGCAAGAGAGTCCGCATGTGTGAGGAAGCCTTGCCCACAGTCCCACGCGGCCTTCCTTAGCCCCTCCAGAGCCGCGATGACACTGGTCTGGTGAGTCACACAGTGGGGACTGCCTAGCCCGGCACGGGAAATCCAAATGGGGAAAAGCTCTTCCAGAGAGCTTTGCTGCCAGCCCAGGAGAGGGCACAGGAGCTCTCCGACTAGCGTCCAACGCCCACCTGCTTGGCTCAGAGACCCCCCTGCGGGCCCAGCGTGGGCACCTTCATGCCCTTCCTGACCACATTGGGCATGGATTGATGTATACCCTGTGCTCCCCAATGTGCTGGAACCTCCCCAGAATGACCAGAAGGGGCCGTGCCAACTTACAGACCAAGAGTAAACCTTACAGTAATAATTTCCTCATTACTTAGACTCCAAGAACCATATTAATTATATGACATTATATTATATTAGGTGTTGTATTTTATGGTGTGAGCTTATGGCTCCAGGACAAATCCCATCGGGAAGCCCTTGCTTCTCTGTCCTGGCTTTAGATCCAGCCAGGGATTCAAATTTCTTGGCTCCATGGTTTCTTCCATCTTATTTCTTAACAAAGCAAGCAGAGAAATGAAGAAAGAAAACTTCTCTTACACCATTTTCCCTGCTGGCTGCGACCCATTTCTTGGGTTCATTTGTAGCAAAACTTGTTGGAAGACTTCTCTACCCACGGCTTCCTGTTTGTCCCCTATTTTCTCAGATACAGGCACCCACCAGTTGCTTCTGGTGCGGTCATAGAGACTGTCTAGCCCAAGACCCTGCAGGTCACCAATTCCAACAGTCCAGCCCCACCCCTGTCTCTCCTGGACTCTCAGCAGCAAGTACTTGATCCCTCTTCCCACTGACTGCAGGTTCCCCACTTGGACTCCAGATGGTCCACTCTCCTGGTGCTCCTCCATCACACTGGTCATGCCCCGTCCCAACGGCCAGTTCTTTCTTTTCTCTCTGACCACTCGATGTTGGATAGCTCCAGGCTGGGTCTCTATCTCCTCCTCTTCTCTGTCTGCACTAGTTCCCTCAAGGATATCTTTGGATACAGTGTCTACTCCGATGACTGTCACACCTGTGTCTCCAGCCCTTCTTTGGGGTGCTATTAAGCCTTGTCGTGCATGACCCACGGTCCACTCAACACGTCCTCTTAGATATCTGAGAGATGCCGTGGACTCCTCTGTCCGAGAGGCACCCCATACCTTCTCTCTACCCTTCCCTGGAGGCTTCTCACACCAGATACTCCGTCTCACTTGATAGAACTTCACCCTCCCAGTCGCGCCGTCTCTAGATACTAGACCCATCCTCAGTTCATCTCTGCCACACTCCAGTTCAACCTCAGCTAACCTCACTGAGTGGACCCTGCACCTTTTCCTAAGGTCTGCCACATAAGCCACCACCCCTGTTGGCCAAAGGACTTCATGAGCCTCCTGGAGTCCACTCTTCCCCACCAGGGCCTGCTCAACACAGCAGCCAGAGTGACTCTTTTACAATATGAATCAGGTCACCCGCTCTCTGGTGCTCAAAGCCATGCAATAGTTCCCAGCTCCCAATCTAGTTCAGAATAAAGGCCAGAGTCCTAACCACACCCTGCGTCCTGCTAGCTGGAACCTACACACCATGAAGCCAGGTCACTGCTTGTTCACGGGTGTCATAGAAACCAGCACAGCGTGTTCAGAGTGTTCAATGAGTACTCCCGAGTAAACAAAGGCCTACAGACTCATTTCCACGATTCTACCAGACCTCTTCCATCAGAGACAAAGATGGATACCTTGTGAGAAAGAAGCTTGTTTTTGTGCCACTGGGGATCGAGCCCAGGGGCACTCTACCGCTGAGCTACACCTCAGCCATTTTTATTTTTCATTTTAAGACAAGATCTCATTAAGTTGCCCAGGCTGGCCTTGGACTTGAGATCCTCCTGCCTCAGCCTCCCGAGTCTCTGGGATTATGGTGCGTGCCACTCACTGCACCCAGCAAACCGTTTTCTAGCATGATTGAATGCGTGGGTTTGGTTGCTTGGGTTTAGTTCTGGCTTCCCCACATCTTACATGCATGACCTCGGCCAGGGTCCCTAAATCTGAGACTCCATTTCTTCATCTATAACCTGTGGCTCTCAGGAGTACTTTCCTCATAGGGTAAAGTGAGGAGCTGTGTGAGTACTTAGCACAAAGGAAGGACTAGTGATGTTACTGCTGTCTGAGTCTGCTTTCTGTTGCTATCACAGAGTACTCAAGTTTGGACAATGTGGAAAGAAAGGAGGTTTATTTTGATTCTGGAAGTCCCAGGCATGGTGCTGGCGTTTTCTTGGGTTCTGGTGAGGTCCCTGGCCGCCGTGTCAAGCTGGAGAAGCAGAAAGGGGAACTGGGAGCAGACGGAAATACAGGAGAGAGAAAGTGGGAGCCCGGGTTGTCTGTCGGAGCCCAGATCCGTGCAGCCCGGGCAGAGTGAGGACTCTGTCCAGGGGACAAACATCCCTCCTTCTTAGTGACCTGACTTCCCTCAAGGCCCTACTGCCCCTCACACTGCCTCCACGTGAGTTCAGTGGCCAAGCCACACTGGAACCACAGCAGAGACTGTCTTTGGCCCCTCCAAACTGTTCGGGAAGGTGCATGTTCTGACACAGCTACCCAGAGCTGGGCCAGTGCACAGTTCTCCAAGAGGGTCCGGCTTCAGGCCCCAGCTCAGGTTCAGGTCCCAAGCACTAGCACTTGGGACCCCCGGGTACAACCTGGGAGTTCCCCCTACTCCCTCGGGCTGAGCACTCACTGGAAATGCTCACAGAAGTGAAAGAAGCACCATATTTTCACTATAAAGTGCATACACTAGAGCCAGCCCCAGGGAGAGACACTGAGTGTGTCCCAGAGTCCCACACACGAGACTTCCCCGTCTTCTCCCGGTGAGTCGGGCCCTCCTGGCCCTTCAGCTCATGGAGGTCAGGCTCTGACCAGCCAGGGAGCCTCGCCCACGCTCCACTGTCCAGAGTGCTCACGGGGCTTGCTCATTGCCATGAGACTCAGTGTCCAACCCCAGAGGTTGGCTGATATCAAGTGGGCGGCTCAAAGTCCCCTCTGACCACATGGTTGGTCTTTCTGGAATGACCAGTCCCCATCTTGAGGCACCAAAATCTCAGGTGTGGTCTAAGGGACCTCTGAGTGACATACCCCATGTTTGGGAGAGTCCCAGGATGCAGAGGCTGCCTCCCTGGAACTCATGCCCAAAGCCACCAAATCCCTGCCACCTGGAGGGGAAGGGCACCTGGCAGCCTGCTCCTGTCATTGCAGTCTGCCCCCTGCTTTATCAGACTCACTGGGCCTTCTTGTCTCTGCTGTTTGTTTCTGTCCCCATTGGAAAGGGCAGGACCCACCCATGAGCTCATTTCCTGCCTGTGGTCCTGTCCACCCACCTCCACGCGACCCTTTCCTGTTGGTGCTCCCAGGAGCCATCTTCCTGCGTGGTCTCATTCACACTCAGGGCTCCTCAGGGTGTCCTCTCTAAGCTGACCACTCCCTTGTCTTCTCCAGCCTGGACCCCTCAACTGGTCACCAGCTAAGCATCTGCCCCTGGGGCACCTCCTTGTGTCGTCACGAGGTCCTGCTGCTCCTCGGCAGGTTCCTCTGCGTGTCAAACCCACGTCTTGGCTGTGGCCTTTCTCTTGGTAATGGTGCCTCCTGCCACTGGCCGCCCGGCCCAGACCTGCGCACCATGCTCACCGCTCACCACCACAGCCACCTCCACTCTGTACTCTTCCCTCAGTACTCTGACCAGGTGCCGCATTCTCTGTGCCCCAGAGCCCCAACCCTTGTTGTTGAGGGCCACAGCCGAGTCAGGATGACGCATGGCATTTTTGCCAGAAGTAGTGGTTGAGAGGTGACACCAGCGAGCCATTAAGATGATGACTTTTGAGTTCTCGCGGAGTTCCCGTTGAGTTCCGGTTGAGCTCTCGCGGGGATTCCTGAAGAGTTTGCGTTGGTTGGTGAAGTTCCGATGGAGGGAGTTCCGGTTGGTGTGTGGTGTGTTCCTGGAGGAGCCGCGTGGGTGGCCTTTGGGAGAGTTCCCGGGGATTGTGCGTGGAATGCTGTGGGAGTTCCGAAATAAAGTTTGTTCCTGCTTGAGTGGCTCGTGATTTGTGCCCAGCCAGACTGCGGCACCTTGTCAACAGTCTCCCATGCCACATGGTGACTTCCTCCTCTCCTTGATGGCCCTCTGTTACCCGTCAGAGCTCCTCTAGCACCTGGTGTGGGCCGCAGTGTGCCCGGCCAGCTCCATCGAACACAGGGGCAAGGAAGGAGAAGAGCTGAGAAGGGGAGGAAGACCCCAGGACGGGGGTCAAAACTCTACCCCAGAATCTCCTGATCAGCTCTTCCAGCCACTGGGGAGTTAGTGACAGTTCCAGGTCCAGGGAGTGACCTGATGTGGGGATGTTTTCCCAGGATCAGAGCTGGAGGAGAGGCAGTCGGGTTCCACCGGCTTCCAGGACCTTCAGCAACTCGGCGGAGGCCCTGCTGGTTACCTGGAAACTTGCCTTCAGTCGCCTCAAGGGCCCCGTGGTCCAATTTCAGGGCAGGAACAGAACATGCGAGAAGAACCCTGCAAAGACTTGTCGGGTGTGGAGAGGGGGGATCAGCCGGATTAGCACAGCGAGCCGACCTCTCCCTGCAGCCTGGGGAGGCGATGAGCTCAACAGCGGCATAAGTGCCTTCTGAAAACCCCTCCAAAGCAGCCGGGATAATTGGGGTTTAGCTTTCTCAACAACAATGAGAAAATATGTCATAATTGCCCTTTTAAGAAGCTTCATCCCTCTTTCCCTGGGATAAAATGATCCTGGTAACTTGGAGCGGGGAGCAGCGGCCCATTTCGTCTCCTGATCCCTCAGCTCCCCACATGAAAGACTGACAGCGCCCCTCCCCGCGCCCCTCTCAGGCCCTCCTCTCCCTGTTAAATCTTGTAGCAATTAGCAGGCATTTCACGGCCCATTTCTGTCAAATAATGTGACTTGGCAAAAACCGGTGCCCTTGTAGCCATTCTGAGCACTGCAGATCATTTTCTGCATTCCAGATGGGAGAGATTTTGAAATTCGTGGTGGGTGAGTTGCTGGGAACCAAAGACAACCTCCCTGCATCCCAAACCCCTCTTGACTTCAGACTCCAGGTCAGAGAGTGGCCATGGATGTACTCTGGCCCCGGGTGCCCTGACTCTTCCGGGGCACTTGCTCCAACTCTTGTGTCGAAAGCACCACTTCTACGGCTCCCAGCACCTCTGGCTCCCTGGTGCCCTCTGCAGTGACCTGCTCCACTGCCGCCTGCCTGGTCCTTCTCCCCAGGGCTTCTCTCAATTTTCCTGGGGCCATCTCACTCACAGCCTTGAGCTTGCACGTACATTCTGACCACTCCCTGGTCTTGTGACCAGCCCCAAGTCCCTTCTGTACCTTGGACTCACACACCCATGGCCTGACTTCCTGCCCCCTTGAGGGTACCATTGGCTTCTCCACGCCCCGTGTGGACCCCTGTTCTCTGCATGCTCTGGGGACTGGGAGTGGGAGCAGCCCGCTTCCTGTATGACCCTTTCTTCAGGAAGCCTTTCCAGTCAATCTTCATAAAATGACATCTGACGGTTTCTTACTCCAAATCTTTCAGTGTCTCCACAAAGATACTCAGATCCAGGTCCGAATCTTTATGAAGTTCAAGGATTCCATGGCCATTTCCCTCTGCCACCTTCTGGACTCTGGCATCCAGAGTCCAGGGGCTAAAATCCTGGCTTTGCAGCAAGTAAAACTTTAATTCAAAGTTCGGCTTCCCCACAAACAAGCCAGATATCCCCGGGAAAGTTGCTTTACCTCTTCATACATGATGACCCTCACCTGGGAACCCTGGGATCCTAACAGCCCTCCTGGGGGTTCGCTGGAGATGGAACAGTGCAGCGTGTGGGGCACTGAGCCTGGAAGACACGCCGTCTCCAGAAGTGCCTCTTCTTAGTCCTGTCTCCAGCTCGAAGCCACCTTAGAGCGTGGCTCACCTCTCACCCTCCTCCTGGCCTGTGACTTCAGACTCAGAAGCCCTACCCTTGTGTGGACGAGGTCTCATCCTGGGTCAGCACCTCTGCCGGTGGGAGGCGTGGCTGGACTGGCTCCCACTCGCACCTAAAGTAGGTCTCCCCCAGGGCTTGCTGGGGGCCTCCCTAGCACCTCAAATCCGGGGCACTTTGTGGATGTCAATTGAATATTTGCTGAGCAAGTGAATGTGTGGGTAAGTGGAAGGACAGGGGATGCTGTGAGGAGGGAGTGGCCAGGAGGAGCTAACGCAGTGTGCCTGGTGCCCAGCTGGACTCACAAAACTTCCCCTCTGTCTCCCTTAGCAAATCCTAGCAAGGCAGACACCTTAGGGACACAACTCCTATACTTATGTTACTCTTTCAAAAGACTGTTCGCTCAAAGTTGTATTTCTTTTTGTTTTAGCTGAACCCAAAAGTCACTGTGACTCATTCTTTGAGGCAGCATGAAGTTGGCCCACTAGAGAACGGAAGTGAGCGCGACCAGAGGTGTTGGTGTCCGCCATCTTTCCCTTTTGAACCTCTGATCCGTGACCTTGGGCTGAGCATGCTCAGAGTGTGCCCAACTGGCCCACGCTCTCCTATATAACTGTGTGTAGACTCCTCAGGAAAATGACCATTGCTTCCTTTGCTCAGGGGCGCACTGCTTTGCAAATAACCCAGGCTCCTGGCCTGCTGCACTGACCTCCCCCCGTTCTTTCACCTTTAGTTGTACTCATTGGCTCTGCGTTCACCAGGGTCAGTTGCAAAAAGATCCTGAAATGCTTGGGTGAAAAGATTCTGGAGGACAGCGGGGTCGGATGGTTTTGCTGTTTTTTTTTTTTTCTCGGTGCAGCCTGGAGAGAGATGTTGACTCTCACTGAGTTCCTGTTCGCTCCTCTGTGAGGTGGGGGCGGGGGGGTCAATCCCCAGACACTGTGATGAGTCAACAGTGCCTACAAGGGGCCTGGCATGTGGCTACACTTCTTTGATGGAGGTCCTTGTCACTGCAGAGCCCTGGAAGGCCTTTGTACGGTGACCATCAGATAGGAGTGTGAGCAGCATGGAGCATTCAGGAAATGACGGTTTGGTGATAAGCGCTGAGGACATGCAGAGAAGACCAGGAGGGCTGGGCCGAGTGGGCGTGGTCACTCCCAGAGGCTCCCCAACCCTGCAGCAGGAAGGAGGGACTTCTAAACTCAGGCTGGTGCTCCGTGGGCCACCAGAGGGCACCACCAAGGTGCAGCGTGAAGCTGGGGCTTGGAATGAAGACCCCAGGAAGACTGTATTTCTCCTCCAAGTCCCCACCGGGAGCAGCTCAGGAGGACGCCTGTTAAAATCCGAGGCAGCAGCAACACAGAGCCCAGTTCCGTTTGTGGAAATGAGCTAAATCAGAATGAAATTCCGGCTAATCTTCTGATCACTGCTGCTGCGGCCTGTTCACCAAACACCCCAACACGGGTCCTGTGAGTTCTATACTGTGGGGTGGGGCTGAACCGCGGGGATATTTTTATCATTTACATACAACAAATGGACAGTTTTGACCCACATATGCTCTGTAAGTTCTCTGGGCGTCAAAGGTCTAAATTCAACCTCTCAGCTTGAGCCAAATGGCCCTCTGTCCTTCCCTCGGACAGACCTGGGTACGGGGCACACCGGGGGTCTGTGGGTGCTTTAATCCAAACAAATGATCCCACTGATGAAGATGAAAAGAAGAAAGAAGAGAAGAAGAAAGAGATGAGGAAGGAAGGAAGAAGGGGTGGAGGAGAGAAGAGAAGAGAAGGCAGGAGGCAGAGGGAAGCTGGAGAACTTCCCATCAGGAGGCCTCCCGATGACTTGGGGGTCTCAGCCTCCCAGTTCTGCAGGAAGGAAAACGGGCAGGCTCTGGCTTGACCTGGGCAACCCCGTCTTCCCTCTCTGCCCGGCTGTCCTGAAGGACCAGCCTGCCTCGGAATCCTGCTCCAGACCGTCACGGAGGCCCCCCTCTCCCCTCAATGAGGCCGGCGCTAGCGCAAGCCTCCAGCAAGAGCCTTCTTCAGCTGCACCGAGCCTAAGTGTTGCAGGGTGGGAGGGGGAGGTGGCCCTGGGCTCACTAGGGACCCAGGCATGGAAAGGTCCGCTGTCTCCCATTGCTCCCTGGGTTTTGGCCATTTCTAGCCGTCCACCTGTGGAGGTAAGAGCTGGAAAGAAGACCCCAGGAAGACTTTCAGGTCCCGCTGAGGGCCAGGTGTTGGGAGTCTCCCTGAGAACTCCCCGGGCCTTTCAGATAAGGAGCCCCTAATGCAACATGGAGGCAGGCAAGTTGCCAGTGGGCAGATAGCAAGTTGTTTTGAAAACCTTCTAATGGGTTCCCCCGTCTTCCGCGCTCGTGGACAGTTCGTGCCCCCCCCCCCCCAATGAATCTTATGCAGGGCGGACGTGCGTGCACCGTAGGTGATGATGACCTGACCTTTATTATGACTGGCCCCGGAGCTTCCTGGTTTAAGATAACTGACTCTCACTTTCTATATAAGCTAGCAGCAGCTTGCAATAAGGTGCTTCATCTTTGTCACTGCTATCTGTGTGTGTGCGTTTTAATCTCCGACGACGAACCTTGGCCTTTCACCAGGGTCTAACTGTTGGTGTGTGTGTTCACATAGCCATTTGTTGGACCCTGATTCCCAAAGGGACAGTATGAAGAGGTGGGGTCTCGGAGAAGTGATGAAGTCACGGGGCCTCCACACTCACAAGGGACAGAGCTTATAAGTGAGGCTCGAGCGGATCCCCTTGTCCCTCTGCCACAGGAGGATGCAGCAACAGTCTGCCATCTGTGAAGCCCTCACCAGACAGTCACCTGCCCCCACCGTCCTCTCAGACTTCTGGCCTCCAGAACCGTGAGCACCGACTTCTGCTGTTTATAAGCACCGACCTCGAGTGTTCTGCTGCAGCAGCAGCCACACAGTTAGACAGGACAATGAGGGAGGCCGGAACAAGAAACAGATGCCACTCAGGAAACCTTAGTCCTCCGGGTAGCCAGGGAGCCCCCAGGGGAAGGAGTCCCAGGTAGAAGGGGTGGTCACGCTGAGGCCCACCCTGGAAGGAGGCTGCACAGTGGCTGGAGCTTAGAGTTAGGCCAAGATGAGAGAGACGAGGTCACCGAAGCCGGCAGGACTCAGGCTCTGCAGAGCATGGAACCCAATCCCCGCACTGGGCGCTGTGCACAGGTGGTGGAGACGGGGGGCCTCTGAAGCAGAGGGCAGGGCTGCATCTATATTATGGACAAATGCTGCCAACCTGATGAAGGTATGGAAGATGGGGTGCAGAGAGGAGTGGAGCCTTTACGAGGAGCAGCTGAGGGGAATGGTCCTGGAGAACCAGGCAGTGGCAGGTGGCCCAGGAAGCCGTGGCCAGCCACTGAAGAGCAGGAGGCAGAAGAGGGAGTAGGGGTGGTGGGGATGGAGTGGGGGATATTGAATGGGCAGGGCTCGAGGAGCTTGGGGGAATTCTGCACCCTTGACCTTGGCAGCCAGAAGTAAGCACCCACTG